>NW_026775573.1:41535936-42234686 GCF_030987335.1 Cornus florida | reverse complement strand
GATACAAAATATGACCCCCCAACAGCCAAAATGCCAAAAACGAAGCTTGAAACGAAAACTTGGAATTTAAAATCATGAGATGGTTTCAAAATGCCGTTTGGCCCTTGGCCATACTTCATACATGATTAATGAATGCTAATGGAAAAATCAAAATGGAATTCCCACACCCAATGCAAACATGGTGAAGCAAAAACTTAATATTTTTCAATACTTTCATAATATTCCATGAAGTCAAAATTTACATAGGATACAAATTACATGTCATTGGCCTCTGGCCTCATCTCATACATATCAAATACATCACAAAGAGTGTACTCATATACACATTACATATAAGGAATCAAATGTACACATGTTGACATATAAGACTATAATTGGCATTCCAAGCCAACCTTCACAAAAATGGAAGTTTCCAAGTCCATAAACCATCCAAGCATAATGAAGACCTCAAATTTTATTCTTATACCTGAAATATGCCCCAGTATCGTAGGGGTGAGTAATATAAAGCTACTCGTAGGAAATGAGCATGCATCGACCTACGTTTTACAAGTTTGCATGATTTAATCATTGTGGTTCATTCCACTAACGTCTATGTCAAAGGTGAGACTCAAGGAGCATCCTACCTACCTAAGATTATTTCTAGCATCAATCACCTCATTCACGCAATTTTTGCGACATTGGTTCATGCTTACACAAAACAACAACATAGGAGCATGCTTACACAAGCAACAACATATAGATTCTCAAGGTTATCAACTTGAACTCTAAAATGCAACATCAACTAAATATAACAATTTAACATAATTAGAATATCTAATACCATACATCAAGACATAGATTCTCTAGGTTATCAACTAGAAATCTAAAAGTGTGAAATCAACTAAATATAGCAATTTAGTATGGATGTACTTAACAACATCAAAATCGCCAATAGCCAAAACCACAAGTTAACAAGGTAAACATGATTGTCAACTTGGAATTGAACGCGAAAACAAATAGTGGGTGACTTGGACATCACGGCTCGGATTTCCGCCGAGACAAGGTAAATTTGGAGCTACTAACCCCCAGGCAGCCTACCCAACGCGCGAACTCTATAGGGCTAATTTGGAGCTACTAACCCCCAGGCAGCCTACCCAACGCGCGAACTTTTGACTTAGAGGACTCTTATCCCCGTACTAGAGCCAAACCCTAGCCATCACAGCTTAACAATGTCCCAAGCAACTCCAAAATAAATAAGTTAACAACTTATACACAGTAACAAGATAGCAATATAACTCTCAATTCGTAGTAACAAGATAGCAATATAACTCTCAATTTTGCATAATAAGCATTTCATATCCATAATGCTACGAAATCACAAGCCAATAATATATTCATATAGAAACATACTCTCATGAATATAAATTTAACAACAATACTCTTCAATGCAAACAAAGTGACAAACGGGGAAAAGACAAAATAGTGAAGAAGACGAAATAGCGCATAGTGTCGAAAAACGAAAAATGTGGAAACGACTCGGTCCTCAAAGGAAGTTGTCAATCCATAGAAAAGAGTCTTGGAAATCACTCCAGAGCACTCGAGATGACACTAAGCAACGTGAAACTGAACTTAGAAAGGAAAAGATCCACGGAAAAAATTTATCCGAAAAATCCGGGTCATTACAGTTCAAGTGCTTTCAATGGCTTTAGTTCAACAAAACTTTAGGGCTTCCATGCCCATTCCACCTTAGACTTTAAAATAACATCTTTTGAAAACTCTTTCAAAGGCAAACCATTTGGATTTTAAACACAGAGCAATGACTCATTCTTTCCAAATTCATTTGGAAAGCATTTTTCAACAACACAAATATCTTCATGTTTGTCCATAGAGTTAGGGGTTGGATTAAAAATGTTCAACTTCACTTTCATGTGACCAAATGAAATCTTCATTATCCCCATTCTACAATTGATGTTAGAATTGGCGATAGCCAAGAAAGGACAGCCAAGGATAACGAGAATTTAGCTCTTAGGATTTGGGACCGGCTCTGTGTCAATGACAACGAAGTCAACTGGGAAGAAAAACTTGTCAATTTTAATCAAAACATCCTCAATGATACCCCGGGGCTTCTTAATTGATCGGTTGGCTAGTTGTAAAACTACCGGCGTTGAATTCAAATCACCTAAGCCCAATTGAACATAAACAGAATAGCGAAGAAGATTCACACTCGCTCCTACATGCAAAAGAGCCCGATTGAAAACATGATCACCAATAGTGCGTGAAGTGGTTGGTGAACTGGGGTCTTTGAATTTTGGGAGGGTGTTGTGCTGCAAGATAAAGCTCACTTTTTTGGTTAAAATAACTTTTCTTGGTGCTTGGCTTTTGTTTTTCCTCTTAAGGGTGCAAAGATCTTTAAAAAATTTGGCATAAGCTGAAATTTGTCGAAAACTATTTAAAACATTAAATCCAATTGAGTTATCTCAATAGCTCATAGTCATGTAATAAAAAACACAATATACGTTAAAAATATCCCATAGTTAAAACAATCAAACCATAGTACTAGATTGGGTTACATCAGTGCCCTAAGAGAGGAATTAGCTACTCATGACAATGCTGAATATCATCTGTGTTGTAGTCATCTCCATCGTCACGGACGGCACTTCTATGTGAAAATAGAGTTACGCAAGGTATGGAAACAGTCAGTTGATTTTAATTGTGATTCACTCCTTTAATGACCTAGATCTGATTATTAGGTCAACTTGCTTAATTTATGATTGATTTAAATTATATGTTCGATGAAAACATCCACAATCACAAATATATGAAAAATAAAGTAAGTTTAGAGTTAGAAAGATTGCACCAGGATTTTAGCGAGGAACCCCTAGCTAATAAAATACATCAATTGTTATAGGAAAAACCTCGTGGACTGTGCAGTCCAAAGTAAACCAATCCACTATGCTTGAAACAAAGTATACCAAACTTTTACTCTAGCTCACACCTTATCGTTCTACCCAACACCAACTGCTGACAGTCCTCTGTCTTTGCAACTCCCCGCCCAATAACAACTTGACCTCAAACTTACACTTGGTATTTGTAGAAGAGTAGCAGGTAGATCAAACAGCACTTCACAAATGCTCTAACCCTTTCAAAGTGTGACTGCTTTTACTTCTATTCTTCAAGATCTAAACTCAGTATAATAATTAAATCCTACTGATCATCTGGAATCTCTGTATCTTCAATATAGCTCCAATTTCGATGAGATAAAGAACAACTCAACTAAATCACTCATGAACATATATGTGTGCTCTTAAAAATAAATTCAGAATAATCAGATTTGATTTTATGAATTTTTCTCTCTTTAAAGGCTTTATCAAAATATAGAATTGATTTTCCCTAAAGCCGTGAATCAACCAATGTGTATGACAAGGTTTATATAGAGTTTAGACAGTCATAATCCCTCAGAAAATATGATAAATTTCGTGCATAGGACTTAAAAGGAAGTTGGGATCAAAAAGGAAACATCAGAAGAAGGAAACTTGGAAACCTGATGCATCTAGGACTTCTTGAACCAGTTCAGAGGGGCTGAACTAGTTCAAGATGACCAGTAAAGAATTCCTCGAATTCTTGAACCAGTTCAGCCCCTTTGAACTGGTTCAAGATGGCCAGTCTTGAAATTTTGGTAATTCTGCTGATGTTGAACCTGTTCGATAAATCTTGAATTAGCTCAAGATGGACCAAATTTAAAAACTTGATCTGAACCTTCCAAAACCCTTCCTAGATGTTCTCACTACCTTTCAAAACTTCTTAGAGCATTGTTCTCATCGTCTTAGAGTGTAGTGTATCATGAACACTTGAACTTCTTCAATTCCGCATCCGATCTTCAATCTTCGAAATTTTGAATAGAAAAATTACAACTCGATCGGACTTGTTTTGACAACGAAACTTGACAATTATAAAATATATATCTCACAATCTCCCTCTTTGGCAATTTCGTGACAAAACCCTAAAAACAATACAGCAATCTACCCAAGCAGGAAAGTAAATTACAATGATTGTTAAAGGAAATAAAATCACGGAAATTTTCTTGAACCTTATGAAGCTTCAACAATTGTAGCAACCTGTAATCTGCACATTAGCTTAAACACAACTACCCGTGAAGCTCAATCAACAAAATAAACACAAGCATAAAATAGCAAAGCTAATAATGCCTGAATATCAATGCAATGTAATGCAATAAATAATGGTTTTCCCTCTCAATGCAAAAAGTTCTCCCCCTTAATGCAAAAGTATCTATATCTCCCCCTTAATACAAAAGTATCTATATCTCCCCATGAATGATAAGACTCTAAACTCTCTCCCACTTTTTATCACAAATTAACAAGGGTCACAAGGAAGAAAAATCCTAGAAGTAATAAGCAACTAACCATATAAATCTTGTAAATTGAAACCAATGAGAATTTAGACCCCACAAGATTATATATATCAACAAAAATAACCAAGATCAATTCAATAAAGTTCCACAAACTTAGTAAGTGTAATAAAATCACCGCCAAGTTTCAAAAACATATGATATGTTAATTGTTTAGATTTCAGATAATAAATCAATGATATCACATATCCTTAGAAATCAAACAATTAACATGTGCAAAACACTTTTTTTTTTTTTTTTTTTTTTTTTTAACTCTTTGTGCTCTATTTTTCTTTTTGCACATTGGCGGTTTTCATGCTTATGGGCAGCCAACTCTTTCCCTTATACCCATTTATTTCGAGTCGAGGTATCTTTCGGACAAATCCTAAAGATAGCCTTTTCCATCTCACCTTTTTCAAAACAGCAAATTTTTTCTTTCTATTTCAAAAACTTTTTCATTCCAAGCTATTTTTCAATTTTCTTTTTCTTTTCACTCTTTTGGTCTAAAACACCTAAAGCAAGTTTAAATCCTAAGACAATGATCAATCATATCAACATTATCTTTGACCAAAACAATGACATTTCAAGTAAATGTACTATCTATAATTCATTTACTATACGAAATAAGTAAGTAAAACCAATTTCATCAATTCATAGCCATTGTATGTTTTCCACAGATAATCCATGTGTCATTAAACTCCTTGTGTTCAACATACTCAAATGATATGGCTTGCTTAACTTCCCAAAAACATAATCTAGACTCTCAAGATATGCATGAAAATCCTTTCTAGACTATGACTTTGCAATGCATCTAATCAAGACAACAGACACCAATAGATTTCCTAAAATGAGAAAACTTATGAGCATCTAATGATATAGTGAGAATATCAGCCAAATTATGATCAGTATGCACTTTTTCCAAAGACATGACATTTTGTTCAACAAGTTTCCTAAGAAAGTGCTGTCAAATGTCAATGTACTTAGATCTAGAATGCAAAACTGGATTCTTTGAAATATTAATTATAGTAGTATTATCACAAAAGATAGAAATAGTACCTTGATCAACTCCATAATCCAAAAGCATTTATTTCATCCAAAGCAATTGTGTGCAACAATTTCCAACAGCAATGTATTCAGCCTCACAAGATGATAAAGATATGCAGTTTTGCTTCTTGCTGTACCATGAAACAAGGTTAGTACCAACATAGAAACAACCACCTGAAGTACACTTTCTATCATCCTTGTTACTAGCCCTATCAGCATTAGTATAGCCTGCAATCTCAAAGTTAGACTCAGAAGAATAACGTAATCCACAATTCAATGTACCATTGACATAACGAATAATGCATTTGACTGCAAGAATGTGTTGTTCTTTAAGATCAGCTTGATACCTAGCACAAACACCTACACTAAATGAAATATCTAGCCTAGTTACTACCACATATAACAAGCTATCAATCATAATCCTATACAAGAAATGATCAACCTTGTTAATATAAGAGTCTCTATCCAATTTGGATGAAGTACTCATAGGAATTTGAACATGCTTTGAATCTTTCATACCAAACTTCTTAACTAGCTCCTTTGCATATTTTGATTGAGATATGAAAATCCCATTATCAAGTTGTTTCACTTGGAGACCTATAAAGAAAGTCAGTTCACCAACCATGCTCATTTCAAAACTTTTACTCATATCTTTAGAAAAAGTATGAACAAGATTATTACATGTAGCACCAAAAACAATATTATCCACATATATTTGAGCAACAAGAAAATCTTTTCCTTTCCTGAAAAGAAATATTTTTTATCAGCTCCTCCTCTTCTGAAACCCTTGTGTATTAGATAAGAAGTTAACTTCTCTTACCATGCTCTAGGTGCTTGCTTTAAACCATAAAGAGCCTTAATTTTTAAGATGAAACATGAAATCAGGATTATGTGGATCAATAAAACCTTTTGGTTGTGCAACATAAACTTCTTTCGATTCAGCCCAAAAGTGACTAGCAGTCTTATTCTCATGAAGCATAGTACGAGCCATTTCTAGGATTGTCCTATTGTTCTTTTCCACTACATCATTCTATTGTGGTGTTTTAGGTGCTGAAAATTCATGCTTAATGTCATTCTTATCACAATATTCAATAAACTTCTTAGGTTCGAATTCTCCTCCATTGTCGCTTCTAATTCTATTAATTCGATATCCCTTCTCATTTTGAATATGTTGATAAATAGACATGAAATTAACAAAAGTATCAGATTTTTCTCTCAAATATGCAATAAAAGTAAATCTAAAAAAATCATCAACCATAACAAGCATATATCTTTTTCCTCCAATGCTATCAGGTGTTATACGACCCATCAAATCCATATGAATCAATTTTAAAGGTCAAGAAGTGACTTTATGAATAAGTCTTTTATGTGACACTTTAGTTTATTTTCCTAATTGACATAGACCACATATTTCATTCTTAGGCATCTTCAATTTAGGCAAATCTCGAACAAGATCATTATTAGTAAAATTCACAAAATCATTAAAATTCACATGTCCAAGTCTTTTATGCCATAAAACAGCCTCATCAGTAACTGCAAAAAAACATATAAGTGAAGGATCTAAAAACACGACATAGCAATTATCAGAAGTTCTAGTTCCTTCCAAGATGCATTCACCTTTTTCATTGTTACAAAACACCTTCGTTGAGTAAAATTGACTTGAAACTCCTCATCACAAATTTAACTAATACTCAACAGATTAGTAGCTAAACCTTCAATATATAGAACATTTTTTAACTCCCCAATTCCTGGAAATTTGATCTTATCTTTACAACTTATAGTTGAACCCTTACCATCACCAAAAGTAACAGTACCAACTAAGCATTCCTTAAAAGTGGTAAACAATGTTCTATCCCCTGTCATATGCCTAGAGCAACCATTATCAAAGTACCAACCACATGGACCAAGTACTCGAAGTGTTGTGTGCATGGCAAGGCATTTGAAATTCTATTTCGTTACCTAAACAATTTTTGATTCATTATGTAATGATATACCTATTGTTCTAGGCAAAGTATCACAAGGCTCAACAGACCTAATCCTCTTCTGCCTCAAATTTGAACTCTCTAGATTTTTCAATTTCTTTCCTAGTTTAATTTTTCTTTTCTGACACTTATACTTGATATGTCCCTTTTCACCACAAAAATGACATGTTGAAATAAGTTTGGTAGAACTAGAAATAACACAAGGCTTGGTTTCAACTTTCACAAAAACATCTTTAGATTTTTGAAAATACAAATCCTTTAAAGTTAATACCAATTCTTTGTTACTACTAATATTCTCAACCACTCATTTCAACTTATCAATTTTGCAAGTGTCAATATCAACTTCCTGAAAAGACTATTTTGATTTAACAAATTCACTACTCAAATTATCAATTTTATGTTCCAGTAATTTATTAAACAAATTTACCTTCGTAAGCTCCTTTTCCAAAAAATCAATTTTATAAAGAAGATTCAAATTCTTATGGCTAATTTCTTCCAAATTCTTATTAGAGATAAAAACTTCTAACTTATAAATATCTCTATCAAGTTTTGTAAGATTCAATTTCTCTAACAATTTTTCAAAATCCTTTTTAAACTTTGACCACTCAAATTGCATGCTTGTGACAGAATCAAAAACAGGAGGTAAAGGCAATACATCAATAGATGGATTTTTAGACATGATGCAAAAATCAACAATTAATCAACAACTATGATCAACTCAATATATCAAGTTACCCTCTCTGATACCAAATTGGGAAAATAGTGTTACGCGGGGGTGCGGAAACAGTCAGTTGATTTTAATTGTGATTCACTCCTTTAACGACCTAGATCTGATTATTAGGTCAACTTGCTTAATTTATGATTGATTTAAATTACATATTCGATGAAAACATCCACAATCACAAATATATGAAAAGTAAAACAAGTTTAGAGATAGAGAGATTGCACCAGGATTTAAGCGAGGAAACCCCAGTTGATAAAGTACATCAACTATTATGGGAAAACCTCATGGACTGTGCAGTCCAAAGTAAACCAATCCACTATGCTTGAAACAAAGTATACCGAACTTTGACTCTGGCTCACACCCTATCGTTCTACCCAACACCAACTGCTGACGATCCTCTGGCCTTGCGAATCCCCATCCAATAGCAACTTGACCTTAGACTTACACTCGATATTTGTAGAAGAATAGCAGGTAGATCAGATAGCACTCCACGAATGCTCCAACCCTTTCAAAGTGTGATTGTTTTTACTTCTGTTCTTGAAGATCTGAACTCAGTAGAAGAATTAAATCCTACTGATCATCTGGAATCTCTGTATCTTCAATATAGCTCCAATTCCAATGAGATAGAGAACAACACAACTAAATCACTCATGAATATATATGTGTGCTCTCAAAATTAAATTCAAAATAATCAGATTTGATTTTCTGAATTTTTTTTCTCTCTAAAGGCTTTACCAAAATATGGAATTGATTTTCCCTAAAGCCGTGAATCACCTAATGTGTATGATAAGGTTTATATAGAGTTTAGACAATCATAATCCCTCAAAAAATATGATAAATTTCATGCATAAGACTTGAAGGAAGTTGGGATCAAAAAGGAAACATCAAAAGAAGGAAACTTAGAAACCTGATGCATCACGGAGTTCTTGAACCTATTCGAGGGGCTGAACCGGTTCAAGATGACCAGTAAAGAATTACTCGAATTCTTGAACTGGTTCAGCCCCCTTGAACTGGTTCAAGATGGCCAGTCTTGAAATTTTGGTAATTCTTCTGATGTTGAACCTGTTCAATAAATCCTAAACCAGTTCAAGATGGATAGAATGTAAAAACTTGATCCGAACCTTCCAAAACCCTTCCTAGATGTTCTCACTACCTCTCAAAACTTCTTAGAGCATTGTTCTCATCATCTCAAAGTGTAGTATATCATGAACACTTGAAATTCTTCAACTCCACATCCGTTCTTCAATCTTTAAAATTTTGAATAGAAAAATTACAACTCGATCGGACTTATTTTGACAACGAAATTTGCTAGTTATAAAATATATATCTCACATTCTCTTCTCAGGATCTTCACCTTCTAAGGTTATGGAAACCCTAAAAGCCGCCACCACAGTATCAGCCTTTTGAGTAATACGTGAAAAAGGAACTTCTTCTACCAAGGCCTGTACCTTTTTTTATAGAAGAAAATAAAGGTCTTGTGGGCTTTTAGGTCTTCTGGCTAATCAGGGATGAGATATGATAGTAAAAAGAATAATCCCATAACTTAAATCAAATCTGTTATAGAAGGCTCGAGCTTTAGAAAGTAGAGCTCGTGCTTTGAGGTGTGGGCTCGAGCTTTGGAAACAAGGCTCGAGCTTCATTGAGTTATTGCTCGAGCTTCAAGGAATGGTGCTCGAGCTTCAAGGAATGGTGTTCGAGCTTCAAGGAATGGTGTTCGATCTTCACTTTTACACTTGGCCAAATTTCTTTAACTATTTTCTGAAGCATCTTTTCCTTTAACACTTAGAATATTTTTTGATTCATCTCTTTTAACATTGCTCGATCCAAGCTTCATGGGCTCGAGCTCTAGGTACCAAGCTTGAGCTGTGGGTACTCAAGGCTCGAGCTTTGGATGACGGTGCTCGATCCTTGAGGTCTGGCACGAGGCCCTAGGAGTTTAGTTCTTCTATTAAATCAACTCTTTAAATTCCGATGCCTTGTGCTCGAGCTTGAGGGCCAAGACTCGAGCACCCTAAGGTTAGGCTCGAGCACCACTGAGTAGGGCTCGAGCTTTAAAGGTACAAGGCTCGAGCTTCAATGCCTTGTTGATTTTTCTTCTTTTTGTTACAGGGCTCGAGCCTTAAGACTTGGGCTCGAGCTTTGGATCTGAATTCTTCCAAACTTCACCATTTAAGCTCTCGGCTTACTCTAATAGACCGGCACCGACTCTGTAAGCTTCGATATCAGTCTTTTCATTATAAAGTCTCGGTTTTAACCGTTTATGTAGGAAAGTACCTATAAACATACATTAAACATAAATCGGTCTAACAATGGATAGAAGTACTTTAGGCCTTAACATACGTATATTTAGGGGCTCAAATATGCAATATTCAGCTCTCTTCAATTCCTCCTAAGGTTAAAGATCCTGGTGCTCCTATGATTTTTTGCAGCATTGGAAAAAACGTGATAGAAAGAGCATTTCTTAATCTTGGAGGGAGTGTGAATTTGATTCCTTATTCGGTATATGATAATTTAGGTTTGGGGGAATTAAAATCTACATCAGTTCTTTTACAGCTTGCTGACCGCTCTGTCAAGCAACCATGAGGTATTGTTGAAGATGTAATCATAAAAGTGGATTAGTTTTATTTTGCAGTTGATTTTCTTGTCTTGGATACTGAACCAGTCCATGATTCCCAAAAGTATATTCCAGTCATGCTAAGGCATCCTTTCCTTGGCACAACGAATGCTTGTATTAACTATAGGACTGGCATAATGGATTTATCTTTTGAGAATATGAAAGTCAAGTTAAACATCTTCAACACCATTCATCATCTCCGTGATGATAGTGAATGCTTCTTCCTTGATGTTATCAATTAGTTGGTTGTGGAATCACTCCCAACTATTCTATCTGAGGATCCTTTAGAAGCTTGTCTAAAATACTTCAATTATGAGGATTTTGATATTGACTCCTCAATAGCTGAAGTGAATTCATTGCTTAACTCTACTCGTATCACATATTTTCCTCCATAAAAGACTAGAATTGAGCCGCTTCCTCCACTTTCTCGTACTCTGCTGATTCTTTCTCTCGAGTCTCCAACTAAACTTGAGCTTAAGCCACTTTCAGACAAGCTCAAGTACGCTTTTTTTGGTTCAAATGACACCCTACCAGTGATTATTACTTTCAATCTTACAAGTTCCTAAGAAAGTAGTCTCTTAAAATTTTTTGAGTAAAATAAAGAGGCTATTGGGTGGAGTGTGGCTGATTTAAAAGCAATTAGCCCCACAATTTGCATGCATCAGATTCATTTGGAGGAGGATTTCCAAACATCTCGGGAACTCCAAAAAAGATTGAATCCCAATATGAAGGAGGTAGTTATAAAGGAAGTTATGAAGTTGCTTGGTACGGGAATAATCTATCCCATCTCAGATAGCAAGTGGGTGAGCCCTACTCAGGTAGTACCTAAAAATTTGGGTATTACAGTAGTTGAAAATTCTGAGGGAAAATTAGTTCCACAATGCACCACCACTGGATGGCATGTGTGTATTAATTACCGGAAACTCAACTCCACTACTAGAAAGGATTATTTTCCATTACCATTCATTGATCAAATC
This sequence comes from Cornus florida, assembly GCF_030987335.1. Taxonomy (NCBI): domain Eukaryota; kingdom Viridiplantae; phylum Streptophyta; class Magnoliopsida; order Cornales; family Cornaceae; genus Cornus; species Cornus florida. The sequence continues at coordinate 42,222,961 of NW_026775573.1, read as the reverse complement.
TTAAAGCATTTGGCTGGCCAGAGATATTACTATTTCTTAGACGGATATTTCACCTGTCCATTTGGTACATTCGTATATAGATGGATGCCTTTTGGTTTATGCAATGCTCCTGCTACATTCTGAAGGTGTGCGATATCTATCTTTTTGGACATGGTTGAATTTTTTTTTGAGGTCTTTATGGTTGACTTTTCTATTTTTGGATCCACTTTTGAAAACTGTCTCCAGCATCTTTCCCTAGTGCTTCAGCATTATAGGGAAACAAATCTTATTCTTATTTAGGAGAAGATCCATTTTATGGTTCAGGAGGGTATTGTTTTAGGACATATAATTTCAAAGAGAGGTATTGAAGTTAATAAAGCCAAAGTAGATTTGATCTCCAAATTGCCTCCTCCTACCATCGTAAGGGGAATGCGATCATTTCTTTGATGAGTCATGCCTTAAAGCTTTCCATAAGCTTCGCTCTCTCCTTTCATCTGCTCCTATTATGAATCCTTCAAACTGGGCTCTTCCATTCGAGACCTAGGACAACGAGTAGAAAAACGTCCTTATGTTATCTACTATGCAAACTGGTGTGACCGGACCGTAGCCTCAAAATGAGGTAAAAGTGTGAGTGTGAGAAGTTGCCACCACATTTAGAATTTATAAAAACCACTTAACACTGTACAATGTAGTATAAGTGAAAAGGGATCGTCCCAAGGGATTTGCAAAATATTACAGAATCGATTCGGATTAGGAGGTCGAATAATCAAAGAGGGGTTTGGTTGGTTAAATTAGGCTAATTATTCAATTAAAAACATGCAAATTAAGAACAATCTAGAAATTAAGGTATAGAGAATGAGAAAAAAGTCTTGGGGCATAGAGTTCACCAATAAGCTTAACTTCACTAAATTTTTAGCATTTGTTAATTTAGGGGGATTCCATGTTGTAAAATAAGTGTGTGTGCCATTAATTGAAATACTAAGCATGGATAATAAATTAAGCATAAATTGTCTAATCAATCTAGTGAGTAGTACAACCTATCAAATTAATCAATTGATCATTCAATAAACCTACAATTAATACACAAACAAAAATCTCGAGAAATGTACTACTTGCACTCATAAGCATAGATCATCAAAAAAAAAAAGAATGGATTGTCTACCTATTTAGGAATTTAAAGCAACTACACTACGACTATGCTAATGACAAGGAAATTAAACTAATTAAGCTAAAGAGGTAGCACAATCCATCAATAAATAAGCATAATCCATCAAATAAACCACAAGAGTAATCAATTAAGCATCATGCCTTGACCATCACTAGATTTATAATTCCAACACACAAAGACATGCATTAAACTCATAAAATCTAGTGTAATCACATGACCATTCATTCTAACATACATAGATATATGAATAGAAATAAAAAAAATCAATTAGAAGAATTAGTCCATACAAATCATATAAAAACTCAAGAACTATAAATAATCGTTGTCAAAACATTATTTACAATATAAATCCCCAAAAACTACAAAGTACTAAGGTTAGAAAGCAAGTCTAGGGGCTATATCTAACCCCAAGAGAAGGATTTAGCCACTCATGGTTGTTGTCATCCAACCCTCAAGGGTATTTTTCAATGTAGGCACCATCTTCTTCCTCTTTGCTTTGTTCCAAAAACCCTAATTCTAGAGAGAGAAAATTATATCTAACACTATGTCTAAAAATTGGAATAAAAAATTAGAACCCTATACAATTGGTTTCACTTGATTTAGATACAAGCCTCTTTGAGTAGGCAATGATGAGTGCTAAAAAGTGCGCATTTAAACCCCTTAAGCTTGGGTATTTTAGGACCTTTATCTATCTTACTTCCCGTTTTAGACTAATTTCGTGTTATTGTCCTTTTTAAGTGCTTATCCCCAAAATAAGCTAATTCAGCCAAATAAGAGCTTAAAAGAAGCTAACTCAAGCTGGATGGAAGAAAGGAGCAAAGTGGAAGCAGAATGAAGCAAAGTGTGGAAATTAGCATGTTCGATCGATCTTAAGAATACTCCGATCGATCAAAAGTTCATCGATCTAGACTCTCCAAGATGGATCCAAGCTCTTTTGTCCTTATCCAAAGATCCCACAAAGTTTGATCGATCCAACAATTCTTCGATCGATCGAAAAAATTTCATCTTATCCTGTTGTACCAGCCTACCTACCACTTTTGTCTCTTTCCCCAAAATATCTCAGATCTGTCCTTATCCAAAAAGGCGCCGCCATGGGAGGATTGATCCAACCAAAGTTTGATAGATCACAGTCAAATTTGATTGATCTCAACATAGGTTCGATCGATTAAACCCTCTCAAGTGCGAATTAAATTAATTTCCAGCTCATTAAAAGTTGTCTCATTGTGCAATCATTCGAGGAGCCATTGTGTACGTGCCTTGGGTGTGACATTTGAGCTACCTATATAAGGATTATGAGCCACTTTTACATACATGCTTTGAGGAGTTGATAGATATAATTTTTTCTTATTCTTAGAGAGGAAGAAAAGAGAAGAGGAGGCTAGAGACACATTCTTAGGAGGTCTTCCATCTACTTCAAGAAGAAGAGCATTTCTACCATGGAGATAGCCCTTGAGGGTTGGAGGACACCATTCATGAGTGGCTAGACATCCTCTTGGGGCTAGAGTTAGCCCTAAGCATGCTTTCTTTATCTTGATTTGTGTATTTTTGAGGAGATTTGTGTTGTAATACATGTTTTGACATATTTATATACATAGATGTTGTTTATTCAATGATTTGTGTGGTTTAATTCTTCTAATTGATCATTTCATTCTATCCATATGTCTATGTATGCTAGAATAGATGTTCATGTGTTTATCTCTATCTCTTGTGTTGTTGATGCATGTCAATGTGTGTTGATGCTATAGATCTAGAGATTGTCAAGACATAGTGCTTAATATAATGCTCTTGTGGTGTATTTGATGGTTCATACTTATTTCTTGATGGATTGTACCTCTCCCTTAGTTTAATTAGTTTAATTTTCATATCATTAGCTTAAATGTAGTGTAGTTACTTTAGTTGTTAAATGGGAGGACAATACATGCTTGTTGTTGATGTTCCATACTTATGAATGCAAGTAGTATATTTCTCTAATTATGTGATGTGTTTGGGATTGTGAGCTTAAAGGAAGGATTAATGGCTTAATTTGATATATTGTGCTATTCATTGTGTTGTTTAGATAATATACACTTAATTAGTCATCCATGCTTGTTGAAACAACCACACACACTCACTATTGTTGCAACATATGTTTTCCCCCTCATTAATTATGAATTGAATGTATAGAAAAGTGATGCTTAGTGGTTATCTCTAAGTCCCAAGACCTCTCTTTCTTATTTTCTCTATCCTTTAATTACTTGTTTTATATTGAGCTTGTTTAATCTTAATTGTAGTTTAATCAACCAAACAATCCACCTTTGATCACTCGACCTACTAACCCTAAGTATTGTTTCTATTACTAGTAGCCCTCCAATCCCTTGGGACGATCCCTACTCACTCTTGCTACGTTAGTAGTAGTGGTGGTAGTGGTTTTTATAAATTTAAACTTGACTCAAAAGGCTTTTCTTGAACTGTGCATTCACTACATTATTTTAGCGTATAGGAACGACCTAGGCCACCGTCAAATTTTGGAGCCATTGCCGAGGATTGAATTGGTAACGCCGTGTTTTCGAAACAATTAGGGATTAGTACTCTTTTGATCTTGTCTTTACTTTATTTTTATTTTTGGTTACTTATTGTGTTTGTTCTTATTTGGCTAGGAAAATTGAGTGAAGGAAGTTGAGCAAAGGAGAATTCCAAGTAAGGAGCTAAGCTAAGCACAAAAAGGACTAAAAAAAAAATGCAAAGCATAGCAAAGCTTGGAAGTTAAAAATGAATTGAAGTTGCTTAAGGACCCTTTGTGGGATCTTTCAAACTCAAGCTCTAGTTAAATCGTCGGCCCGCGTGGAGGCCTGTTTTTCATTTCTTAGTTAAATCGTGAGCCTGTGTGGAGGCTATTTACTTTTCTTTGCATATTGTTCAAGCATGGGAGAATGGGATCATTGTATGTGGAGATTTGTTAATTAACTTGTTGTAGGGCAAAGTGTTTGTTACTTACTTATTTCTTGTTATTGTCTTTGCTAGTGCATGCATGGTTGTAGGTCATTATATCCTACTCTTGTCCCTCTTAATTTTTATCTTGAATCGGTTATTCGTAATCCTAGGGGAAGAGGTAATTTACATCACTCCATTTCACCAATGGAGAATTTGAATGATGACCATGTGGAGGACCTTGGTCACATAGACCAACAAGGCATCCTCCTTCAAGTACCATTACGCATGCCTAGACCATTTATCCCACCACAATAATAAGGCCAAATTCCATTGGGAATGCCTCAACCAATCTTTGCTCCACAACTTCCCATGGTTCAAGCTAATCAAGGTGTTCGTGTAGCACCACCAATTGTGAATCCTCCCATTGTATTAAGAGACCATTATGTGCCTAATGAATACAATGCACCCACTTGCATTCAATTGCTTCCATTTAGAGCATATCACTATGAAATCAAACCACAAACCATTCAAATGCTTCCTGAAGCATTTGGATGAGTTTCTTGTAGTGTGTTCTACCATGAAATACATGGACATGCCGGAAGAAGTTTTAAGACTTAAACTTTTTCCTTTCACCCTTAAAGACAAGGCAAATTATTGGTTCAACAATCTTAGGCCTTTTTCAATAACCTCTTGGGCGGAAATGCAACAAGAGTTCTTGAAAAAGTACTATCCGGTTTCTAAGACCAATGCCATGAGAATTTCAATTAGAGAATTTTCTCAAGGGGATGGGGAAATGTTTCATGAGGCATGGGAAAGGTTTAATGATTTGCTTAGAAAGTCCCCACATCATAACATACCTAAGTGGTAACTAGTTCAATATTTCTTTGAAAGTTTACTAGATAATCACAAGGGTATGGTTGATGCATCTATGGGTGGTTTTTATATTGATAAGCATGAAAATGATGTGTGACAATTGTATGAAAGTATGAGTGAAAATTCCATGCATAGGTCCTTATCTTTTAAAAATGGTAGAAACCTAGGTGGAAAGAAGAATATCAGCTTATATCAAGTTGACAACTCCAATGACATAGCCGCTGAAATAAAATCCTTATCTCAAAGGTTTGATCAATTTTTGATCAACCAAAATACGGCGAATCAAGTATCTTCCTCCCCTACTCATATTCATCATCGTGCATCTAATGATTCTTGCATGACTTGTTCAAGTATCTTGCATTCTACTTCCAATTGTCCCCATGGACATGTGCAAAGTCAGCTCTATGAGCAAGTCAATGCTACATTTGTTAATCAAGGGAATAATCCCTATGGCACTCATTACAATTCAAGTTGGAGGAACCATCCGAACTTTTCTTGGAAAAGCCAAAGGGAAGGCTCAAACCCTCCCCAGTGTGGTTTTCAAGGGAAGTATGTTTCGCCACCACTGTAAGGCCAAGGTTCCCAAGGTTTTAAATCATCATCATTTCAATCACATGGCAATCAATTTTTTAATTCTCATTTCCCTAATCAACCATCATATTCTCAAGGAAATTCTAAGAGTCTTGCTTTTGAAGAGAAAGTTTTGACCACTTTAGGCACTCTAGAGGCGAACACTCAATTGCTTCATTCTCACTCTCCATCCATTGCTAAGCTAGAAACCCAAGTATGACAAATAGCTAGTACCTTAAATGTTAGAGAGAAGGGGAAAATGCCTTTAAATGCCCCACTAAAGCAACAATGTGTTGTGGAGACTCATTCCTCATCAAAAGGTCCCACAATTAAGCATGTTAATGCTGCGACAACCTTGAGAAGTGGAAAGATTATGGACAACAAGGTAGGTATGTCAAATGAAGAGAATAAATTGGTGCAACCAAAAGTTGACACCCATCCCGTTTCACATCATATTCCTCCTTCATTGCATATGCATGATCATTAAAATGAGAAACTGTTAGAAAGTGATTCGAAAAGTGAGTCCAAAATTGATTTGAAGGATGAATTGAACAAAGCTTTGGAAAAGGATTTTAAAAATTCTTGTGTTCATGATGTTTCAAAGAAAAGTTTTGAAAATTTTTTTGAGCCAAGAGCTCCATTTCCGGATGCCTTGAAAAGATCCATTTATCTTGATAAACAAAAGACCAAGACCAATGAAATCATTGAAATGTTTAGGCAAGTGAAGATTAATCTCCCACTTTTGGATGCAATTAAGCAAATTCCGGCTTATACCAAGTTCTTGAAAGATCTTTGCACCCAAAAGAGGAAGAACAAGAGCCAAGCACCTAGGAAAGTGGTCTTGACCGAGCAAGTGAGCTCAATCTTGCAACATAACACCCTCCCAAAGTTTAAGAACCCCGGTTCACCTACTACTTCTTGCATCATTGGTGACCATGTCATTAATCGGGCTCTTCTAGACTTAGGAGCAAGTGTTAACCTTCTTCTATACTCAGTATATGTCAAATTAGGCTTGGAGACTTGAAACCGACATCGGTAGTCTTACAACTTGCCGACCGATCCATCAAAAAGCCTCGGGGTATCATTAAGGATGTCTTGATTAAAATTGATAAGTTCTTTTTCCCGGTCGATTTCGTTGTCATTGACACGAAATCGGTTCCAAATCCCAAGAGCCAAATTCCCATTATCCTTGGCTGTCCTTTCTTGGCAACCGTAAATGCCAACATCAATTGTGGGACTGGGGTAATGAAAATCTCATTTGGGCATACGAAAGTGAAGTTGAATATCTTCAATCCGACCCCAAATTCATTTGACAAGCATAAAGAAGTAAATGTTATAGAAAAATGTCTTAGACAATGAATGTGAAAGAATGGAGTCTTTGCTTGAAACCAAAACTTCAAAAAGTTCATCTTCAACCTTGAGTCTAAAGAATGATGTTTTAAAAACTTGCTTTGAGAGGGCATGGAAGCCAAAAGATCACATTGACAAAGGACTAACAAATTCCTTTGAACCTAATCCAACAAGTTCTTTAGGGAACCTTTTGTTGGGTGGAATTCAAAGTACCTATCACCCCATTAAGGAGGGGATGCATTATAAGATGTTTGATCCGGGCTAAAAGAACCCAATGTCTTGCTAGAGACGTTAAAGACTAGTAAATGTTTCGTAGGGTTTATAACCATATTCCTCCCTCATTTCTATTTTATCTTTCATTTCTTACGTCATCTAAATATGTTTTGGAATTCTTACACATGGCTAGGATTTTGATTGAGTATGCATGCATTTCCATTCTGAAAATAGGCATTTTCCCTGTTCGATCGATCTCAAATGAGGTTCGATCGATCGAACACCCATTCCTGCATCCAATCATTTCTCTGTTCCATCGATTTGAAATTTCCTACATAAATCAGCCCTCTGTGTATCATTCAAAAATCTCTTCGAATAGATCTGAAAGTTCCTAGATCGATCCAACTTTTTCTTGGATCGATCTTCACTCCACACTTAGAAATTTTTTTGAGATCCATGAAAAAGGCCTCTTTGTGCATCGTTCGAACTTGTCTGCAGGTTTTTACCTGTTCGATCGATCGAACCATTTTCTCGATTGATCTCAGCTTGATCGATCTGTGCCCTTTTGTTGACTTTGACTTTGACTCCAATTTTATTTTTATTTTTATTTTTAGTGTTAATTTAATTTAATTTTATTTTATCTTCAAAAAATCTAATTTTATTTTCATTTTAAAATTTTCAAAAATCTCAAAAACAATTTTCTTTTGTTTTATTTCCAAAAATTCAAAAAAAAAAAAAAAAAAAAAAAAAAAAAAAAAACTTTTAATTATAATTATAATTTTTAATTTCCAAAAATTCAAAACATTTCATTCAAAAAAAAAAAAAAAAAATTTGTCGTTTAGTGAGGGGAGATCGATCTCAACATTTTTAGATCGATTTATATTCGATCGATTGGAAATTTTCCCTGATCGATTGAACTTATCGGGACCAGTTTTTAAAAATAAAACCCTAGGGTCATTAGATCGATTTCAACATTGATCTAAGCCCTCATCTCCCTCGCCGCTGTATACCCTACCTCTCCCATCTCCGACGAGACCTCCGACGGCATTCCCGAACCTCAAATCTCTCTCCCTCATCTCAGATCTCGTCTATCTCTCTCCCGATCCACTTCTCTCCTCGGATTAGGTAAGTTTGTGTTTCCATTTCTATTTTCGAGCTTCAACTTACATGCTTGTGATGATTCCATACTAGATCTGAGCTTCCCATATTTGATTCTTGCCATTTTTGACTTAATGAAGCATGTATATGTATGTATATAGATATGTGTATATATTTGATTCCGAATGTGATTTTAAGTTTTGTGTGAGAGGGCCCTACAAGCTTGCTTGGGTGCCCCCGTGCCATCCACGTCACAAAACTGTGACTTTTCGAATTTCCCGTACCAGTTCAATCGATCGAAGTTTTTTTCGATCGATCATTTAAAAATTGATCAAACTTATCTCAAATCGATCTTATAGAGATCGATCTCACATTTTTGTGATCGATTAAACTTCACAGATTTGAATCCCACACTTCACACACTCTCTTTTGTAATTCCATGTTATCTTATACATGCCCAATGCTTGTGTTTTCCACATTAGATGCATTCCATACTTATATTGTTTAGCAAGTTTCACTTAATGTCACTGTTTATTTAGCTACATCATCACTTACGTAGATTTATATTCTGTGTTATCTATCTTATTTGACATACATCTTTCTATATATTATGCTTCACTTCTTTATGCTTGTACTGACTTCTTCTGCAAGTGTTTTTCTTTCTGTTTTGCAGGCCATGGCTAGGGTAAAGACTGTTGCCCATAGGCATCATCCACACCAAGTCAGGCCTAGGATAGAGGTGCCAGGCGAGCCCTCCCATATTCAGGAGCAGCTCGAGCATCAGGCAGAACCATCTCGTGTCTAGGATTCAGAGCAGCCTGTTGAGCCTGAGCAGCCGGAGCAGTTAGAGGTTTTTATTGAGGCAGATCCAGCTCAGTCCCCTTCAGCTGACTCTAGACTATAGTCTTCAGGTTCCACATCTTCATCATCTCTTGATGATGTTGAGTATACACCATCACCTTCTTCATCTCCGCCTCATGCACAGCTAAGCCAGGCCTTAGATAGACCTCTGCCGAGATACTCACACCTTACAGTGGCACATGAGTCAGTTTTTGACATCTCTTTCTTCTCCTGGTACATTCTGACCCGGGCAGCCTACGAGGATATAGACCGGAGGGGCATTTCAGCCATTCTAGCCCCTATCACATACCCAATTTACCCGAGACTTGTTCGGATGTTCTTCCAGAACCTCAAGCCTGCCCCGAGTAATCTGGCAAAGCTGCGCACTACTATCGATGGCCAACCTATCCGCATTACAGTGGAGACTCTGGCCAGATCTTGTCGATGCCCACATGCTTCCCCTCTTGAGCTTGAGCTCGATTATCCCATTATGAATAGGAGGCCTTCTTATGCATACATAGCTGTGGCACTTACAGGCCATTATAGTGAGGGTGAGACATTTGCTACTCGGACCTATTTGCCTGATGATCTGTGGTTCTTCGATTCGGTCTTGTATCGAAACGTGTTTATGGGCGGCCACAAGATTTAGAGGCGAGGTGATTATTTAACTACCCTGTATGCTTTCTATATAGGGTACTGGATTTCTATTCTGGCCTTATATTGGAGTGTCATGATGAAGCTCTACGCGGACTACATTAGCAAGGCCAAGCCCAAGTGGGCTAAGTACCTTCCTTTTGGCCACCTTATTACTCAGATCTTGCGAGATTAGCATTATCCATTCCGTCCAAATGAGCGCCCAGAGACGAGAGCTTGCCACTTTGGCAAGAAGGACTGGAAAAAGAGCTATAATACTCTTAGCAAGAGTCTTGTGGAGGACACTGTGATAGCAACTGAGGAGGCTAAGGAGGAAGAGATAGTAGCAGCAGCTGCAGCAACAGCAGACGGCCCAGCAGTCGATCCGGCTGTCATACATATGGATATAGACTTAGAGCAGGAGCCTCCAGCAGAGGAGATCCCACATCACTCTCCAGTAGAGTCACCATTACATTTCTATGAGCAGGCTCAGGATGCACATCATTTTCCTGATCCAGTGGTACCTGAGGCTCCAGCACAGACACCCGGCTTTGGAGAGCGTATCTAGGCCTTGGAGGACACAGTTGTCTCTCTTCGGTCAGATGTGGCATCTCTCGCTCCATGTCTTAGCTACACTGCAGTGCATATCCAGAGATATTAGGGGATCATGCCCCACTCGCCCTACTTCATATGCCTGATCCCTATTCCTCTCTTTTATCATGTTATATATCTGTGATACATTCCTGCTATTTTGATACTGTTATATTATTTTTGCAGACAGTCTGTTGGACCAAACATTATGATGTACATTATTTTAATTTTTCTATACATGCTATATTTTGGATGTCATATCTTTGTATTGATATATCTATCTGTGATTGACTCCATCAGGTGCATCCCAGTGACTTCAGTGAGAGAGAGTGCTACCCAAATTTTCAGGACCACCCCTTTGTTCTCTCTTTTTACTTCAATTCTTGTCCCATTTACACTTGCATGTTCACTGCGCACTATTATTATCCCTTTTGTTATCTAATGAGTTTTATCCAGGTGCCATCTTTTCAAGACCACAGTTAATCCCAAGTTTGGGGGGGGGGGGGGGATATACCACACACTTTGGATACTTGTGTCCCGACCAGTCTTCGCTATAGCCACACTGGTATACTCTTTCCTTTGTTCTCTTTGCACATTGATGACATTGTGCTATTTAAGTTTGGGGGTAATGATGTTAAATGTAGTATTTGCTTCAATTCAAATTTTAAGCATGACTTATGTATTTGAGAGATTGTTTATGATTGGTCATAACTAGCTATGATTTTGATCTTTTGAGGACTATATTGCTTAAAATTTAAAGATTACTTGACTTGAGAGTGCAATACTCCTTGTATGCTTTGTGGATGCCATTTAGGAGTAAATTTTTTGAAAGATTGATATCCTGCTTGCACTTGTGGTTCATATTATCATGATTTTGTGATTGTTTTGAGAGTCACTCTAGGATTCTACACTAGCATTCATTTGTGGGGTACATGCTTTGTTGATTATTGAATTGGTTATATCCCAATTGAGCTAGTAGTGCATTGAAAGCTTTCATCTTGATAAAAGTAGATAACAAACCCTTTTCATTGAGTAGCCGAGATTCTAGCCTCATCAAGCACTAAACTTCTCGCGCCGAAAGATGGAGGGCCCAAACTCTAGGTTAATAATTGAATGCTAAAAAAGAAAAAAAAAAAGAAAAAAAAAAAGTGAGGACTTCTCCCAAAAGGTGAGAAGTGGGAAATGATTAGATGGAGGTTGTTTTGATTTGTAACCTAGTAGATTTGAGCTTATAAGTCCTTAGGGGTGTTTAAACACCTAGTGCCCTAAAGCCATCTGGTTTGGGAGTCATTGACCTAACGCTTGACCTCATGGATCGTTAGAAAGCTTAATAGATCAACACATTGCACCATGCTTCCACATTTGATCCTTAGGATTAGTGTAAAAAAATAAAAATAAAAATAAATAATAATAAAATCGAGTGTAAAGAATAAATGAACCTAGATCAATAAAGCTTTAATAAAAGGTCCACTCTTTGTTTTGATGATCGGGACTAAATTTGTGTGCTAGTTTGAGGGTAAGGATGTGATCATTTCTTTAGTTGGTTTAGATAGCAACAAATTTGATGCCAGTTTACTCAAAAAGGATTTTAGTGTTGTTTTGATTTGCATGATCATTTTCTTGAGGTGTGGAGGGCCATACTTGTTTGCTTGATATTAAGATTTTGGGAGATTGCTTCGAAAGAGTTGAAAAATTGCATACTTGAGGTAGTTTTCTCCCAATGCTTGTTTGCAATATTGGTACCCCTTTTGTGAGAATGAGCTTAATGTCTGTGGGTATCATTTTTGGAAACCCTCACGAGACTTCACTCGTCCACTAGGGGTAACCTAGGGGTTTAACAGGCTTGTTGCATACGCTAAATGCAATCGTGTTCCCTACAAAAGTGGCGTTATCCATTTATTGCTTTCTAGTTCATACTTGTATAGTTGTTCATTTCATTCCTTTAATTTGTAGTTCATTGCTAGGGACTAGCAATATTTAAGTTTGGGGGGGTGTGATGAGCGTTGAAAAGTGCACATTTAGACCCCTTAAGCTTAGGTATTTTAGGACCTTTATCTATCTTACTTTCCAGTTTTGGACTAATTTCATGTTATTGTCCTTTTTAGGTACTTATCCCCAAAATAAGCTTATTCAGTAAAATAAGAGCTTAAATGAATCTAACTCAAGCTGGATGGAAGAACTGAGCAAAGTGGAAGCAGAATGAAGCAAAGTGTGGAAATCAGCATGTTCATCAATCTAAACTCTCTAAGATGGATCCAAGCTCTTTTGTCCTTATCCAAAGATCCCACAAAGTTCGATTGATCCAACAATTCTTCGATCGATTGAAAAGATTCCATTTTATCCTGTTGTACCACCCTACCTACCACTTTTGTCTCTTTCCCCAAAATATCTCAGATCTGTCCTTATCCAAAAAGTCACCGCCATGGGAGGATCGATCCAGCCAAAGTTCGATCGATCTCAGCATAGGTTCGATCGATCTCAGCATAGGTTCGATCGATCGAACCCTCTCAAGTGCGAATTAAATTAATTTCCAGCTCATTAAAAGTTGTCTCATTGTGTAATCATTGGAGGAGCCCTTGTGTACGAGCCTGGACCATTGGGTGTGACATTTGAGCTACCTATATAGGGATTATGAGCTACTTTTTCATATATGCTTTGAGGAGTTGATAGATACAATTTTTGATTATTCTTAGAGAGAAAGAAAGAGAAGAAGAGGCTAGAGAAACATTCTTAGGAGGTTTTCCATCTACTTCAAGAGGAAGAGTATTTCTACCATGGAGATAGCCCCTGAGGGTTGTAGGACACCATTCATGAGTGGCTAGACATCCTTTTGGGGCTAGAGTTAGCCCTAAGCATGCTTTCTTTACCTTGATTTGTGTATTTTTGAGGGGATTTGTATTGTAATACATGTTTTGACATATTTATATACATTGATCTTGTTTATTCAATGATTTGTGTGGTTTAATTCTTCCAATTGATTATTTCATTCTATCTATATGCCTATGTATGCTAGAATAGATGTTCATATGTTTATTTTTATCTCTTGTGCTGTTGATACATGTCTATGTGTGTTGATGCTATAGATCTAGAGATTGTCACGACATAGTGCTTAATATAATGCTCTTGTGGTTTATTTGATGGTTCATACTTATTTCTTGATGAATTGTGCCTCTCCCATAGTTTAATTAGTTTAATTTTCATGTCATTAGCTTAGATGTAGTGTAGTTACCTTAGTTGTTAAATGGGAGGACAATCCATCCTTGTTGTTTGATGTTCCATACTTACGAATGCAAGTAGTATATTTTTTTTTAATTATGTGATGTTTTTGGGATTGTGAGCTTAAAAGAATGATTAATGGCTTAATTTGATATATTGTGCTATTCATTGTGTTGTTTAGACAATATACACTTAATTGGTCATCCATGCTTGTTGAAATAACCACACACACTCACTATTATTACAACATATGTTTTCCCCCTCATTAATTATGAATTGAGTGCATAGAAAAGTGATGCTTAGTAGTGATCTCTAAGTCTCAAGACCTCTCTCTCTTCTTTTCTCTATCCTTTAATTACTTGTTTTATATTGAGCTTACTTAATCTTAATTATAGTTTAATCAACCAAACAATCTACCTTTGATCACTCAACCTACTAACCCTAAGTATTGTTTCCATTACTAGTAGCCCTCCAATCCCTTGGAATGATCCTCACTCACTTTTGCTACGTTAGTAGTAGTGGTGGTAGTGGTTTTTATAAATTTAAACTTGACTCAAAAGGCTTTTCTTGAACCGTGCATTTACTACATCATTTTGGCGTATAGGAATGGCCTAGACCCCATCAGGCAACAAGTCAGAAAATAGACCTTTGATTGGTGTAAACTTGTAGCTTCAAAAATTGGTGGAGTTCGGGTGCACTCAGGAATTAAACAGATCACTACCAGCAGGGGCTTTGATTGATCCAAGATGTTTTTCATCGATTGAAGATTACTTCGATCGATCGAAGATGACATGGCAAAGATATTTTTGACAACTGGTAACCTTATCCATTGAGCTAGTACTGCCTTCTTTTCGATCAATTATAGATCTCTTCGATCGATTAGGACTTCCTTTGATCGATCGAAGACTGTCGAGGCATAGTTTTCTGACTTCTTCTGGATTTTCTTCTTAACTCCAAAAGGGAGCTAACAGGCTCTTTTTAGCCTGTTTGAACCTTATTAACTTGAAATAGAAAAAAACATAAATTAGAATTAAAATGGGAAAGTAAGATAGATGAATGGACTAAAATATCCTAACTTAGGTGCTAAAATGCATCACATTTAAACACTTATCACAAGCAAAACTCTTTCAGATGTGCAATTGAATGCTACTACTGAAAAGAGTTGTTTATAGTTGTCTTTGCCTTGGATAAATTCAGATCATATCTGTCAAGATCTAAGGTAATGGTCTATTCTGATCATTTTGCTTTGAAACATCTTCTGTCCAAAAAGGAAACCAAACCCCGTTTGATTTGATGGATCCTCTTACTTCAAGAGTTTGATTACAAAATCCAGGATAAAAAAAGGGTCAAAGAATGTGGTCTTTCTAGAATTCTTAATGAGAACACCTCAACTTCACTTCCACTTCATGATTCTTTTCCAGATGAGCAACTACTTGGGGTTTCTCATGAGAATTTGCCTTGGTTTGCTAACATTGTGAATTATCTCGCAATTGTTAAAATTCCTTTACATTGGTCAAAGCAGGAAAAAGATCGTTTCTTCTCCCAAATTATAATCTACTTTTAGGAAGATCCCCAACTCTTTAAATATTGTGCTGACCAAATCATTCGTAGATGTGTTCTTGAGAGTGAATTTCATAGTATTCTGACCTTTTGTCACTCTTAATTATGAAGGTTACTTCAGTGCAAAGAAAATAGCAGCTAAAATCCTTTAGTACGGTTTCTTTTGGCTTTCACTCTTTAGGGATGCCTATATGTTTTGTAGGTTATGTCTTCGATGTCAAAAGATAGGATCAATTTCCTAAAGGACTATGATGCCCTTGACTCTAATCTTAATCATAGAGGTCTTTGATGTCTGGGGTATTGATTTCATGGGTCCTTTTATTACTTCGCATGGTAATGAGTTCATTCTTGTATCTATTGATTATATGTCTAAATGGGTTGAAACAATGGCTACTAAAATCGCCGATTCTGATGCTATGGTTGAGTTCATTTGTACTAACATTTTTAGCGGGTTTGGTATGCCACGAGCTATTATTAGTGATGGATATGCTCATTTTTCTAAAAGGTATTTTCGTACCTTGTTATTAAAATATTCCATCACTCATAAAGTTGCTACTCCCTATCATCCCCAAACAAGTGGCCAAGTTAAAATATCCAATCATGAAATTAAAACCATTCTTGAGAAAGCAGTTAAGCCTGATCGTAAAGATTAGCCCTTAAGACTAAATGATGATTTGTGGGCTTACCGAATAACTTATAAGATTTCGATTGGCGTGTCACCTTACCAGCTCATTTATAGTAAAAGGATGTCATCTTCCTATAGAGTTAGAGCATCGAGCTTTTTAGGCCATAAAAAAGCTCAATTTTGATTTAAACTCTGCTGGCTCTAATAGGTAGCTTCAACTTTTTAAACTCGAAGAATTGTGTAATGATGCTTATGAGAGTGCCAAGATCTATAAATCGAAGACTAAGACATTCCATGACAAGCATATATTGCGTAAGACTTTTGAGCCCGGGAAAAGAGTTTAGTTATTTAATAGACAACTGAAACTTTTCCCTAGAAAGCTTAGGTCACGTTAGGAGGGTCCACACATGGTTATTTCTGTTACACCCTATGGTGTAACAGAAATACTGGATTCCAAGACTGGAGTCATATCCACAGTCAATGGATAGAGACTATAAGCTTACATAGAGGGTAGTGCACTATTCGTGTGATCTCACAATAATAAAATAACCACTTGCAATAGAACGATATCGTGTAGGATATCTCTATGTGAAGAGGATGTCGAACCCACAGAGAGATAAGATTTGCATTAGTCTTTAATTTTGTCTTATGGTTTACAGTAACTTGGTTGGAAAGTTTGTTGGTTGTCATGATTTAACAAACTAGAAATATAACAAAATATTTAACTAAATTGAATTAAACTAATTTAAATGATCAGAGAGAGAGAGAGTCTTAGGGCTTTAACTTCACCACAACCATCATATTATGATTAATTATACTAACTCTAGGAATTTAACAATGATAATTTTCAAAAGAATTGAACTCAATAACATTCGTTCAATTCGGGTTTTAAAGAAAGATGTTTTATAAGATTAGCTAACTATAACCTATTTACGGTTAGTGTGGACTATCCGCCTACCTACTCTACCTACTTTAGCTACTTTGCGAATGAACCACCTTTCCTAAGCATAGATTATGAAAACATTCTTTTGTAAAAAACATAAAAGTACCATTATATGACCTCTATTCTTGTGTTTGGTAGTGTTCCACCAGATACTACACAACAAGATAGGTTGGGAATAGAAAATAAACTATTACATCTAAGATAAAGGAATAACAATTTATAATCTACTAAAGCATGAAAACCACTTGAGTTGTCTCAAGTGCTCATAGTCATATAATCAAGAAAATAATCATATATTAAAATAAACCCAGAGTTAAAACAATCAAACCATAATATTAGGTTGGGTTACATCAGTGCCCTAAGAAATGAATTAGCTATTCATAATGAGGATGGATATCATCTGTGTTGAGTTCATCTCCATCGTCACGGACGACACTTCTCTTCTCAGGATCTTCACTTTCAAGGTTGTAGGAACCCTAAAAGCCACCACTCATTCAGCCTTCTGAATAACACCGTCAAAAGAGATTGAAATTTCGGACCTCTTCTATCAAGGCTTACTCCTTCTTTTATAGAAGAAAATAATTATTTGGTGGGCTTTTAGGTCTTCTAGCCCAACTGGGATAAGATTCGACTGATAAAGAGAACAATCCCGCAATATTAATCTGACATGTCAAGATTCAGGAATAGAGGCTTGAGCTTTAAGGTTCAGGCTCGAGCTTCTTTGGATGGATGCTCGAGCTTCAATAAATGGTGCTTGATCCTTTCTCTGACACTTAGCCAACTTTCTTCAGCTATTTTCCGAAGTGTCTTTTTCTTCAACACTTAGAATATTTTTGGGGTTGAACTCTTTTAACATTGCTCGATCCAAGCTTCTTGGGCTCGAGCACTAGGTACCATGCCTGAGCATCTAGGGCTTAAGGCTCGAGCATTAGTGGATGTTATTCGATCCTTAGTAGATGGTGCTGGATCATGGAGGTGAAACACAAGACTTGGGAGCATAGCCTTTCAAATAAATCAACTCTTTTATTTTCGACACCTCATGCTCGAGCATCAAGGTACAAGGCTAGAGCATTTGGGCCTTGTTGACTTTTCTTTTTTTCTTTGTTGTGATGCTCGAGCCTCAAGGCTTGAATTTATTCAAACTTCACCATTGAAGCTCTCGACTTGCTTTGAATGACTGGCAACGACTCTGTAAGCTTCGATATCATCATAAAGTCCGAGTTTTAACCATTTATCTAGGAAAGTACCTGCAAACACACATTAAACATAAATTAGTCTAATTATGGATAGAAGTATCACGTTAGGCCTTAACATATATGTATTTAGGGGCTCAAATATGCATATATTCAGCGCTCATCACACCCCTAAACTTACATATTGTTAGTCCCTTAGCAATACAGAACTAAAAAACCACTTTCTTGGGAATCACGGTTGCATTTAGCCTATGCAACAAGCCTTTAAACCCCTAAGTTACCCCAAGTGGACGAGTTGTAGTCTTGTGAGGGTTTCCAGTGAAGATACCCACAAACTTCTCAATTCAGTGCCTTAAATGCACAGCAAGCTTATTCAAGCCTGTTTTCAAATCATATCATTCTTGCAGTTCATTAATCAGTCAAATACAGCAAGTATACCAATCATGTAATCAGAAAAATATTCAACTTCTAATTTTAATTAAGCAACCATAGTCCCCGCATATCAGTTAAATCATTTATTTAACAACCTCAATATCTAAAACACTTTTTGAAAGTGATCCTACAATTCATCGTGTGGCTTACTGTCCATACTTGCATTTATTCCTTGCTATTCCTCAATTCACAAGCAGACTCTTCAAATTCTAACTCCAAAGGCATTTTTAATTTTTTTTAGGTATTCATTTTTTTTCAAAAAGGATACTGTCCAATGCTCAGGTTTATTAAGCTTTCTAAATCACCCCTGTAACGAACTTTTAGCCAATGACTCCCATACTAGATGGTCTTAGGGCATAAAGTGTTAAAACACCCCTTAAGACTTAATTGTTCAAGTAATCTAGAGAACCTAAACCCCTTATGTAACAAGCTTTCAGCCAATGACTATTAGACCAGACGATCTTAGGGCATTAGGTGTTAGAATACACCCCTAAGGACTTAATCACTCAAGTAATCTAAGTACAAACCTGAACTTGATCCTTTTCTACTTTTCTTTTTCTCTTTATTTTCATTTTTTTTTTCATTCACATTGGTGAAGAAAATTTTCTTTTGTTGCATTGCATACATACCAAAAATTTTTGTTTCTTGTTTTCTCTTCTTTTTTTTTTCCTATGCCCTGGTCATCGAAATTATCAAATCTATCTAATCATCTTAGTCTAACTCAAAACAAAACACGACTTCCAATCTACCCCACAGAATTCATGCAAGTGTGAAAATGTGTAAAGTGTAGCATCTTAGAGATCAACATCATTAAACAACAATCATCCTAACAGAGTGGACCACAGGCCACCAACTGATTTCAAAAAAATTGTCAAGTAATCCCTTTCACAGTAATTTAAGCATACAAACCATTTCCAACCAACGTCAAACTGCAAACAGAGTAGATAACTATCAACAGACTCAAACATATGCTTATATCATCAACTATCGAATATTAAGCCAAAAATTAAATTTTTTTCAAATAATTTTTTTTCAAGCCAACCTTACCCCCAAACTTATTGTGCACATTGTCCTCAATGTGTGAGAACAAAGTTGAGTTAGAAAGATATTACCATACAAGTAGACCAACAAAGATATGACAAAATACTATACAGATGGGTAAAAATGAGTTTCCAACATCATCTTCTTCAACATACTAGTTCCTCTCAAAAGCACCCCCAAACTTAATCTGTTGTATCTGGCAAAATCCATAAACTTCAACACACATCAGAGTATCAAATAGATGGAGTAAGCATAGATAAATATAAACACAAGGAGAATATAACAAACAAGCATGCATATATGTAAGAAATCAGTACAATACTTGTAAAAGAAAGACTTAGGGCAGGTATACATCTTATGAAAATAAAAACAGTAAAAGACTAACCTAGTCAACAAAAATACAGAAAAGTCCTAAAAATTAATCCATAGGTGGTGGTGGTGGTGGATCGGAAGAAGTGAATGGAGCGGATGGAGTGCGCCAAAACAACTCCTCCAATATGCTCTGTTGCATAGTCAGCATCTGCCGTAGCACTATCTAACCATCATGCAGCTCGGCCACCCTGGCCTATAAAGCTCTAATCTCAGCCTGAGAAGAACTCTTAGGGTCAGCTGCAGGAGCGGGTTTCCTTCTCACCTGAGGCCTGGAATCTGAGAGATACATCTCCTCATTCATAACCTCATCATCGTCGTCATTGTCCTCGTCCTCATTCGCCGCTGCCATCACCACATCAGTAGGGTCGGTAGCAAGAATAGTAGGTGGGGGTAGATAAAGTGGAAAATGCAGCATATATGCCACACCACTCGCCTCGGAGTCCCTACGCCGTCGATCTTCTCGGATCTCATCGTCAACACCCCACTCCAGCTTCTTCGTCTTGGGTATATGCCCAAAGACGTTGTTCCACTATATGAAATGGTACTAGGTGAAGATGGTCACATCAGCCTTATTCGGGGGTATCAGAACCCCCACTATCTCCATCAGGCGTGTGACAAGCCTGGGAAAGTAAATATGATAAATAGGAGGGCGTTAGGCCTCTCCCATCTCCTCGTAAAGCAGGCGGAGCTGCACAAGAACTAACTGGGGAATAGACACCCAGTAGCTGGTGTGAAATGCATAGGTCACATCCACTATCTCAGAACATCATACTATCTTGTGTTTAATAGGGCGAGCATTGGCCACAAGGACCATATCCTAAAACCAGAAATGTCTCAGAAACTATAACTTTTGGATCGTCTCCCAGGTGGTGGCATGTCGCCCCTGGCCCATAGCACGGACCATTGTCTCTCGAGTTGTGCCCGGGGGAATCTGTGAAAACCTCCCCTCAAGAGCAGTTGGGCACCTGTGATAGCAACCCATAGCCTGAGCAATAGTATCATAGCTCATTGTTAGCTGTACGCCCTCAATAGTGGCTGTAAAGTGATCCTCCTTATCCTGCTCCTCATTTCCTACATGGAACTGCAGGGATCTATAGAATGCTCTCACCAGCCTAGGATAGGCAATTTGGGCTGGATACCTTAAAAATCCCGAGAGCTGGCGAGCCTGAAGGGCCTCCATTGCCCAAAAGGTGTCACGGTGCCGCTGAAAATCCTCTATAAGAAAATCTGTCTCAAAACAGATCTTACTTTACAGCCAGGAATCGTCTAATGCCATCACCGGCATCCTAATAACTCTCTACCTCGGCCGTCTCGGCATCTCTCTAAACCAAAATCACTGTCTCATCAAAACTCCCAAGTCTGTGCTTTCAGGCTCGAGCCTGGGGTACTGATGTTCGAGCTTGGTACTAGCTAAAGCTTGAGCTTGGAGTCCTGATGCTCGAGCATACTACAAATAAATGTTCGAGCCTCAATCTGAAGGCTCAACCTTCTTGGTTTTCAACTGAAACAAATCTCCCTCAAATTCTTCGAAATCGACCCCAAAACTCCTCTAAACAACCCCTAAACTTCTCCTCAATTACTAAAGAACCCCCAAACTTCAAGAAATTCGTCCTCAAACACACCAAATCACCCTCACATGTGTTCTTCAAATCTGTTTGAGATTTAGAATTTTTGCAAGTTTAGATTATAGATTTAACATTAGATTGGAGTATATAAATTCATAAGGAAGGTTTTTAATAGGTTTGGGCATCAATTGGAGATGAAATTAATGTATATATAGACCATATATACATATATATATATATATATCTATATAAAACCAATAGGAAGGAAGAGATTCGTACCTCTTTGATGTGGAATCGAAGCCTTGAATGGTGTTGATGCTTAATATAGAGAGATTGGAGAGATTTGAGAGTGTATGGAGGCAAAACGAAGTAAATGCACGAGGGTTTGTGTCTGTGACACGAAGGTTTCTTTTATTTTAAAGTACATAGCCTCGAGCCTCAAGTGTAAGGCTTGAGCACGGACACTGCAAAACCCAAATCTTAATAATGATGGAAGGCTCGAGCTTTTGGTACTGATGCTTGAGCTTGTCGCTACTGATGCTCGAGCTTATAGCTGATGATGCTCGAGCATGGAAAAAAAAATTTGGATTTTTTTCAATTTTTATTTTCTTTTTCTATTTTATTTAAACCTAAATAACCTAAACC
Organism: Cornus florida; assembly: GCF_030987335.1. Lineage (NCBI taxonomy): Eukaryota > Viridiplantae > Streptophyta > Magnoliopsida > Cornales > Cornaceae > Cornus > Cornus florida. The sequence goes on along the minus strand of NW_026775573.1, from coordinate 42,201,144 downwards.
TAAATGAAGACTAAAATAAACCTAAAATCTAGAGAAAAAAAAATAATTAAATCAAAACTAAAATAATGAAATAAAAACCAAAGTAAACTACGGTACAACATACAAATGCTAAGTTTAACATCGACAGCTCGACAGCATGCTAAGTTTAACGTCGATAGCTCGATGAAAACTTGACCTCTCTAGTCCAAGTAAATAGGATCATGAAGTTCTACTGCCTCGACTGTGCCTCTCTACATACTACCCTCTATGTTAGGTTTAAGTCTTTGTCCATTGACCTTGGACTGTTGTCCAGTCTTCCAATCTTGTATCTTTATTGCACCATAAGGTGTAACAGAAATAACCATGTATGGACCCTCCCAACGTGACTTTAACTTTCCAGGAAAGAGTTTCAGTCGTGTATTAAACAACCAAACCTTCTTCCCAGGCTTAAAAGTCTAACGCAAGATAAGCTTGTCAAGAAATGTCTTAGTCTTTGCTTTGTAAACCTTAGCACTCTCATTAGCATCATTACGTAATTCTTCAAGCTTAGTTAATTAAAGCTTCCTGTTAGAACCAGCAGATGTCATATCAAAGTTAAGCATTTTTATGGCCAGAAAGCTCTGTGTTCTAACTCTACAGGAAGATGGCACCCTTTACCATAGACAAGACGGTAAGGTGACATACCAGTCAGAGTTTTATATGCTGTTCGGTAAGCCCACAAAACATCGTTCAGTTTAAAAGACCAATCTTTATGATCTGGCTTTAACCGTTTTCTCAAGAATTCTCTTCATTTCACGATTAGATATTTCTACTTGGCCACTTGTTTGGGGATGATAGGAAGAAGCAACTTTATAAGTGATGGAGTATCTTTGGACCAAGGTACGGAAGTACCTATTACAGAATTGAGCACCCTCATCACTAATAATAGCTCGTGGCATACCAAACCGACTGAAAATGTTCGTTTGAATGAACTCAACCATGATTGCGTGATCGGCGATTTTAGTAGCCACTGCTTCAACCCATTTAGAAACATAGTCAACAGCAACAAGAATATACTCATTTTTATTAGACAGAACAAAAAGACCCATGAAATCAATACCTTAAACATCAAAAGCCTAAATAACTAAGATTGGAGTCAAGGGCAACATATTCCTTCTAGAAATCAATCCTAACTGCTGACATCTAAGGCATAACCTACAGAATAAATAAGAATCCCGAAAGAGCGAAGGCCAAAAGAAACCACATTGAAGAATTTTAGCTGCAGTTTTCTTTGCACTTAAATGACCTCCACATACCAAATTATGACGAAAGGTCAAAATACTATGAAACTCACTCTCAGGAACACATCTACGAATGATTTGATCAGCACAGTATTTGAATAGCTAAGGATCTTCCCAATAGTACATCCTTATTTGGGAAAATAATCGATCTTTTTCCTGCTTTGACCAAGATAAAGGAATTTTTCCTATTGCGAGGTAATTCACAATATCAGCAAACCAAGGCAAATCCTTATGAGAAACCTCAAACAGTTGTTCATCCGGGAAGGAATCACAACCAGGAAGTGAAGTTGAGGTATCTGCACTCAAAATTCTAGAAAGATGGTCAACTACAACATAAACATTCTCTGACCCTTTCTTATCCCGGATTTCATAATCAAACTCTTGAAGCAAGAGGATCCATCGACTCAAATGGGGTTTGGTTTCCTTTTTAGAAAGAAGATGTTTCAAAGCAAAATGATTAGAATAGACTACGACTTTGGAACCCAATAGATATGATCTGAATTTGTCCAAAGCGAAGACAACTGCAACTAACTCTTTTTCAGTAGTGGTATAATTCAATTGTGCATCTGAAAGAGTTTTACTAGCATAGTAGATAACATGAGGAAACTTATCCACTCGTTGCCCTAAGACAGCACCCAAAGCATAATCAGATGCGTCATACATAATCTCAAATGGAAGAGCCCAATCCGGAGGATTCATGATTGGACCTGAAGAAAGAAGAGAATGAAGCTTTTGGAAAGCTTCAAGGCATGACTCATCAAAGATAAAAGGAGCATCATTTGCAAGTAGATTACACAAAGGATGGGAAATTTTGCTAAAATCTTTAATGAAGCGTCGATAGAACTGGCATGCCCAAGAAATGATCGCACTCCCCTTATGGAGGTAGGAGGAGGCAATTTGGAGATTAAATCTACTTTAGCTCTGTCAACTTCAATACCTCTCTCTGAAATGATATGTCTTAAAATAATACCCTCTTGAACCATAAAATGGCTCTTCTCCCAACTAAGAATAAGATTCGTTACCTTATAATGTTGAAGCACTAGGGAAAGATTTTGGAGACAGTTTTTGAATTTGGACCCGATCCATAAAGACTTCGAGAAACTTCTCAACCATGTCCAAAAAGATAGACATCATACATCTCTGGAATGTTACTGGCACATTACATAATCCGAAAGACATCCGTCTATATGCAAATGTACCGAACGGACAAGTGAAAGTAGTTTTTTCTTAATCCTTAAGATCAATGGCCACCTAATTATAGCTGAAAGAACCATCTAAAAAGCAATAATAGCTCTGGCTGGCCAATTGTTCTAGAATCTAATCAATGAATGGAAGTGGAAAATGATCTTTTCTAGTAGCGGAGTTGAGTTTTCAGTAATCAATACACACACGCCATCCAGTGGTGGTGCGCTGTGGAACTAATTCACCCTCGGAATTCTTAACCACTGTAATACCTGTCTGTTTAGGTACTACCTGAGTAGGACTCACCCACTTGCTATTCGAGTAGGGTAGATTATTCCCGCATCTAGCAACTTCACAACTTCTTTCAAAACTACCTCCTTCATATTAGGATTCAATCTTCATTGAAGTTCCTGAGATGTCCGAGAATCCTCCTCCAAATGAATCTGATGCATGCAAATTGTAAGGCTAATTCCTTTCAAATCAGCCACACTCCACCTAATAGCCTTTTTATTTTTCTCAAGAACTTTTAAGAGACTACTTTCTTGGGAACTTGTAAGATTGGAAGCAATAATCACCGGAAAGGTGTTTTTTAAACCCAATAAAGTATACTTGAGCTTTTCCGGTAGTGGCTTAAGCTCAAGCTTAGGTGGAGACTCTAAAGAAGGAATAGGTGGAGTACTAGAAAGTGGTGCAAGAGGCTCTAACCTAGATTTCCATACAGGAAAATCTGTGATAGGAGTGGAATCTAGCAAAGAATTCACTTCAGATATTAAAGAATTAATATCGAAATCTTCATAATTGAAGTGATTCAGACAAGCTTCTAAACGATCCTTGGATAAAATAGTTGGGAGTGATTCCTCAACCAACTCATCAAAAACATCAAGGAAAAAGCATTCACCATCATCGTGGGGATGATGAATAGCATTGAAGATGTTTAACTTGACTTTCATATTTCCAAAAGATAAATCCATGGCTCCAGTCCTACAATTAATGCAAGCATTTGCTGTGTCTAGAAAAGGTCGCCCAAGAATGACTGGAATATACTTTTTGGAATCGTGGACCGATTCTGTATCAAGAATTAGAAAATTGACCAGAAAATAGAACTTGCCCACTTTTATGAGTACATCCTCAACAATACCGCATGGCTATCTGACAGAACAGTTCAGCAAGTTATAGAACAACCGATGTAGGTTTTAATTCTCCCAAACCTAACTTCTCATACACCGAGTAAGGAATAAGATTAACACTTGCTCCAAGGTCAAGAAGTGTTTGCTCTATCACATTGTTTCCAATGATGCAAAAAATTGTAAAAATGCCAGGATCTTTAACCGTTAAAGGAGTGTTGTACTTAAGAATAGCACTGACCTGCTCGGTGAGACAAAATTTCTTAGGAACTTGACTTTTGGATTTTCTCTAGGGTGCAGAAATCCTTTAGAAATTTGGAATAGGCTGGAATTTGCTTTATAGCATCAAGTAGAGGAAAAATGATTTTGACCTGTTTAAAGATCTCCATCATATCTTGAATTTTCTCCCCTTGTTTACCAAAGTGGGACGGTTCCTTGAGACGTTCAGGATAAGGCACTTTGGCTCATCAGCTATCTCAGGGTTAGGAGTAGATGAAGAAGTGTCTCCACCTTCAACTCATTTTGTGGATTGTGGAATAGTACTTAAGGAAACATCCTTAGGATGTGGATAATGAATGATAGAAATAATAGGAATCCTAAGCCTTTCTTTTTCTTTCTGTTCTTTTTCAACTTAATTATCAACCACTCTACCACTCCTCAATGTAGTGATAGCTTAAACTTGCTCATGATGAATACTTGAGGAATTGATTTAATCAATCATGCAAGTCTACCTTTTCGGGTTAGCTATTGGCTGACTAGGCAGCTTTCTATCCTCTCTTCAAGATATAGTACTTGCTATTTACCCAACTTGTGCCTCTAGCTTTGCTATGGCTTGAGAATGAGAATTAAGAAGTTGGGTATTGGCTTTAGGATCAACAAGAGCATTGAGTACTTGTTCCTCAAAGCAGAATTTTTAGGAGGAAGTGGAAGATTAGGAGCTTGAGTGGGCTGATTCCTAACCTGAGGTGGACGGTAAATACCAGATTGATTGAAAGAATTATTTTGTGGCATAAGATTAGATGAATTTTGGTACAACCCCTGAGATTGGGGAGTAGTGTTCCCTTGATTTTAGTTACGCCATGACAGATTAGGATGATCTCTCCAGCCAGGATTATATGTAGAAGAATATGGATTATAAGCTGGCCTAGAGAATACAGCTTTCACTTGCTCCTGTGGGATCTCAGATGATTGTCCCAGCATAGGGCAAGCGTCAGCAAAATGGTTAGGATAACAGAGATGGAACAAACTTCATTTGGCAAGGCATTTTGTGGATTAGCAATAATAGCAAAGCCAGCTGATAGAATTTGATCAAACCTACGGTTCAAGGATTCTATTTGAGCGGCTAACTTACTAGATTTATCTACCTCATAAAGTTTTTTAACCTTATGCATTACAGGTGAAGACCTAGACCTAGAAGAAAAAACGTGTTGCATTGAGTTTTCACTTAGGGCCTCAAACAGTTCCTAAGCGTCAGCAGGACCCTTACGCAAAAAAGCTCCATTACTGGAAGCATCAACTATGTTTCTGTACGAGTCTGTAAGATTATCATAGAAGATCTATATTAAGTGTCATTGAGCAATATCATGGTGTGGACACTTTTTTAGAAGATCATTATACCTCTCCCATGCATTATGGAGCTGTTCTCCAGGGATTTAGGAAAATGCCATGATTTCTCTTCTCATTTGTGTGGTTTTACCCACAGTGTAATATTTCTTCAAGAACTCCTATTGTAACATGTCCCATGTAGATATGGAATTTGTTGGAAAGGACTGTAATCAAGTTCTTGCTTTGTCTTTGAGAGAAAACTGGAAAAGATGTATTCTGAACGAATCATTGGTAAGAGTGGTCAACTTGGTAGTTGAGCATAATTCCAAAAACACATCCAAGTGCTTATAAGGATCCTCTGTTGCATACCCACGAAAGGTAGGAAGCATTTGGATTATAGCAGGCTTGATCTCAAAATGGGTTGCATCAGCATCCGGAAAAATAAAGCACGAAGGGGAAGTATATGTGGTAGGAATGAAATGGTCCCTCAATTGTGGTTGTGGTGGGGGAACAGGTGGATCCTGGTCTCCATTACCATTACCATTATTACCCGGTGCATTATGTTTCTCAGCCATGTTATCAGAGGAACTATCTATATTATTCAAGTGTTTTTTAAGTTTTCTTAACTGACTCAAAGTTCTTTCTATTTAAGGATCATGCACAAAAGATTTTGACCTATTTTGGTGAGTTAACATGCACTGGTTCCACTAATCCTAACAGTAGCAAAAATAAAGTATTCCAAGTAATAAAGAAACAGTAAAAACTCACAAAAGGTTCAATAAACCGAAGCTTTTCTCCCTTAAGCATTTTTATCCCTATTACTAATTTGAAAAAGAAGGAAGGTGAGATATCAAAAAGTTCGAAGACTGGTAAACCAAAATAACTAATTAAAAACTAAACAAAAACTAATCTCCCCGGCAACAGCGCCAAAAATTGTTCGTGTGATCTCACAATAATAAAATAACCACTCATAATAGAACGATATCGTGTATGATAATTCTATGTAAAGAGGATGTCAAACCCACAAAGAGATGAGATTTACATTAGTCTTTAATTTCATCTTATGGTTTATAGTAACTTGGTTAGAAAGTTTGTTGGTTGTCACGATTTAACAAACTAGAATTATAACAAAATATTTAACTAAATCGAATTAAACTAATTTAAATGATCAGAAAGAGATAGTCTTAGGGCTTTGACTTCACCACAACCATTATATTATGATTAATTATACTAACTCTGGGAATTTATTAACGATAATTTTCAAAAGAATTGAACTCAATAACATTCATTCAATTCGGGTTTTAAAGAAAGATGTTTTACAAGATTAGCTAACTATAACCTATCTACGGTTAGCGTGTACTATCCGCTTACCTACTCTACCTACTTTAACTACTTTGCAAATGAACCACCTTTCCTAAGCAAAGATTATGAAAACTTTTTTTTGTAAAAAACATGAAAGTACTATTATATGACCTCTATTCCTGTGTCCGGCGGGGCTCTGCTAGATACTGCACAACAAGATAGGTTGGGAATAGAGTATAAACTATTACATCTAAGTCAAGGGAATAACAGTTTATAATCTATTAAAGCATGAAAACCACTTGAGTTGTCTCAAGTGCTCATAGTCATATAATCAAGAAAATAATCATATATTAAAATAAACCTAAAGTTAAAACAATCAAACCATAATATTAGGTTGGGTTACAATAGTGCCCTAAGAAATGAATTAGTTACTCATGACGAGGATGGATATCATCTGTGTTGAGTTCATCTCCATCGTCACAAACGACACTTCTCTTCTCAGGATCTTCACTTTCAAGGTTGTAGGAACCCTAAAAGCCACCACTTTTTCAGCCTTCTGAATAACACCGTCAAAAGAGATTAAAAATTTGGACCTCTTCTGTCAAGGCTTACGCCTTCTTTTATAGAAGAAAATAAGTATTTGGTGGGCTTTTAAGTCTCCTGGCCCAACTGGGATGAGATACGGCTGATAAAGAGAATAATCCCGCAATATTAATCTGACATGTTATGGAATGGTCGAGCTTCAGGAACAGAGGCTCGAGCTTTAAGGTTCAGGCTCGAGCATAAGGAACAAGGCTCGAGCTTCTCTGGATGGATGCTCGAGCTTCAATAAATGGTGCTCGGTCCTTTCTCTGACACTTAGCCAACTTTCTTAAACTATTTTCCGAAGCGTCTTTTTCTTCAACACTTAGAATATTTTTGGGGTTGAACTCTTCAAACATTGCTCGATCCAAGCTTCTTGCGCTCAAGCACTAGGCACCATGCTCGAGCATCTGGGGCTTAAGGCTCGATCATCAGTGGATGGTGCTCGATCATGGAGGTAAGGCATAAGACATGGGTGCATAGCCTTTCAATTAAATCAACTCTTTTATTTCTGACGTCTCATGCTTGAGCTTGAAGGTCAATACTCGAGCACCCTTGGTTAAGGCTCGAGCACCCTATGGTAAGGCTCGAGTATCAAGGTACAATGCTTGAGCATTTGGGCCTTGTTGACTTTTCTTCTCTTCTTTGTTGTGATTTTTTGTGATGCTCGGGCCTCAACATTTGGGCTCAAGCTCTAAGACTTTAATTTCTTCAAACTTCACCATATAAGCTCTCGGCTTGCTCTGAATGACCGGCAACGACTCTATAAGCTTTGATATCATCAAAAAGTCCCGGTTTTAACCATTTATCTAGGAAAGTACCTACAAACACACATTAAACATAAATTAGTCTAATTATGGATAGAAGTATCACTTTAGGCCTTAACATATACGTATTTAGGGGCTCGAATATGCATATATTCAGCGCTCATCATGCACAGAAAGACACTATGGAAACTGTAGAACTTTATGATCCTATCTACTTGGACTAGAAAAGTCACCATTATGTCGAGCTAGCAACATTAAACTTAGCATTGTTGTCGAGCTATTGACGTTAAACTTAACATATATGTGTGTTTTCGTATCTGCTTGTGTTTATTGATATATATTTGTTTTACTCCATATACTTGATACTCTGTTGTGTGCTATCGAATGTGACTATTTTACCAGGTACTAAGGACTAAGTTTGGGGGTGAGATGTCTATTTTTTCCCTCTATACTAGAATTCCTGATCTTTACTGGTTCTACATATTTGGTAATATCTTTCTATCGCTAGATCTGTTTTCACACATTGAGGACAATGTGCACACTAAGTTTGGGGGTAATACAGATGCTTTAAAATTTTATTGATGATATGATATGCACAAGAGGATGCAATTTAACTATTAAAGTATAATTTTGAATCTGTTGATTGTTATGATATCCATATGCGGTCTAATGTTGGTTAAAGGTGGCTTGTATGCCGAATTCATGCTAAATAAAGATTTAAAAAAAAAAATTTAATATTAGTTGGTGGCCTGCAGTCCACTTTGTTAGGATAGTTATAATTTAATGATTTTGATTCCTAGAATACTTCACTTTACACATATTCACACTTACATGAATTCTGTGGGGTATAAACTTGAAATCTTATTATGATTTGTGTTAAACTGAGATGAGCAGCTGAATTTGATGATTTTGAGAACCAACATATAAAAGAAAAAAAATGATATGTACGCAATAAATGAAAAAAAAATAATAATAAATGAAAAGAGTTCTTCACCAATGTGGAAGAAACAGAGAAAAAAAATGAAAGAGAAACAAAGGGTCAAGTTTAGATTTGTACCTGGATTGCTTGAACAATTAAGTCGTTATGGGTTTTTCAATACTGAATGCCCTAAAACCATCTGGTTTGGGAGGCATCGGCTGAAAGTTCGTTACACAAGTGGTTTAGGTTACCTAGATTACTTGAGCAATTAGGTCCTTAGGGCTATTTTGACACCTAATGACCTAAAACCGTCTAGTTTGGGAGCCATTGGCTAAAAACTTGTTACATAAGTGATTTAAAAAGCTTAATAGACCTGACCATCGCACAGTACTATTTTAAAAAAAAAATGAGTGATGAATGAAATAAATACATACCGATAGAAAATTAAAAATATATATATATATATATACCTTGGGGATTAGAATTTGAAAGATTTGCCTATGAATTTAGGGATAACATGAGTCAGCTATAAGTATGGATAGTAAGCCACATGTTTAAAATGGTGAATTCACTATTAAAAATGATTTTGGGGATCGGGATTGCTAAACATGTGATTAAACTGACATATGGGGACCGTGGTTGCTGATATAATATCGAGAGTTTGAGATTTTTGTTGTTTAATATAGTTCCTTATACTTGTTATAATTGACTGATTGATGCATTGCTGGGGTATTATGATATGAAAACAGGTTTGAATGAGCTTACCGTGCAATTAAGGCATTGATTTGAGATGTCTTGTAATTAAGAGACTATGGGGGGCATGATATTTTGTGTGCCATGATCTAGTTACTCATTGATCGTGGAGGTGCGGGTCTGTCTTCATCGGCATCGATGGATGATTGAGCATTCTTATGCTTTTTTTTATTTATGTTTTATTTTCTAGTACTATGTTTTGTTGGATATTTTCTTGGGCCGTGTTTGGCATTTGACACTTTGGTGCACGTTTTATGTGCATAAATTTTGCTTTCTTTCCTAATTTTAAATAAAAGCATGAGTGCTAGTTTTCATATTTATATTGATATTTGTATATCTATGCTTTTATATTTGGTACCTAATGCTATTTTTGACAGATTATCAGTTACAAGTTTGGGGGAGGATACTTGGCATCTCCTCATGGGATTGGATGCATGGCATGCGTGTTTCAACACTTTGTAGTGTTGCCCTTTTTCACCTTTTTTATGCATTCAATTTTATCCTTGTTTTCATACATTGAGAACAACGTATTGTCTAAGTTTTGGGGTGTTCGGGTGTGACCAATTATATGCATGAAGTGTTGTATAGTTCATTGTCAACTTGGCTACATAAAAAATTAAAATAAAAAATTTGAAAATAAAAAAAAATATAAGCAAATGATTTCTTTTGTTGGAACTTGTTGGGGGAAGAGATATATGTGATTAATACAGCTTGTATGGAAACATGTGATATGAAGGAATGACTGAAAATTGTTAGTATGCATGTTTAGATAAAAAATGGTCCATTGCAAGACTTAGATATCGCATTTTTGAGTTTTCATCTCTAAGTTGATTTCACACTACACTTGAGCATACCAAAATTTAATATATATTTATATATATATATATATAATATGCGTACATTCTTTTACTTTGTCGACCAAGTAACTGGACCTTATGCCTCATAAAGCATTGAGTGTTCATGTAAAAATGAAGACGAGTGGAGAATGTATTATGCATTGGCCTGTTTGAGTTCGTAGCCTGGTTATCCCAAGTCATTACGCCCTTTGGAGTGTTTTTACACTTAGTGTCGTAAGACCATTTGGTTTGGGAGTCGTTGGTTTAATGTTCGCTACATGGGGTAGTTAAAAAGCTTAAGGGACTTAGACTGTGATATCCTTGATTTTTAATTTTTATTTTATTTTTAGCCATTACTGTTTCTGTTTGTTTAATTTAGTGGGGTATTATTTGTTTAAAAAAAATGTATAATATTATATGTGGCACTTGTAGGAGTGTATAGGTGGCAGTAATAACACGTACTTATCCTTGTGCATGGGGTGAAGTTCCCAGGTGTATTCCCACTTACATTAAAGCTTCTGGAAGAAAATTAGTTGACTCAAAGTCTTCAAGGCTTAGTGGAAAGTGTATATATATTTATATAATAGTGTACAAAACCACACACGCACATCACTTAGTCTCGGCTAAAGAGAGAGAGAGACTAGAGGGGGGAGGAAGGAGGAACCAGTAGCCATATAAGGAGGTAGCTTTTCAAATTAAATTTTTTTATTTTCAAATATAGTATTCAAAAGAAAAGGGAAAATTGAAACTTTCACTTCCTAATATTCTCTAGAAACATTGTTTTAATTATGAAATCTGTTAGCCAATAATCTAAATTTTTTATAAATTTAGTCTTGTTGTGGAATCTGAACAGAACATTAGGTTGGCTTTCGGAATGCTATTTTCATAATTTTACTTTTACTATTTTCTTTGAAGTTTTAAGGCAATGAATACCCTATAAATTAAACTTGTGGAATTTTATTTGATTTGATTTACTTACCTATTGAATTAATTATGGAATCATTTTAGTGGTCTAAGGTAGTCCATGGGATTACTTTTCACCCAGCAGAAATCCCTTTATTTCGAGTGACTACAATTAATTTTTTATGTAGTTTCTTTCTGGAATATTGATTGTGAATTTCATACTACAAACAATTGGGTTACATTTAGTTTTGGTGTATATCAGTTTGGTCAATAGAAGATTTTTACGAACTTTTGAGTAAATAATATTTTATTTTGCTAAAAGTTTTTAGAGATAGCAATAGCCTTGTTAAAATTGGTATATTATGCCCATGAAGGCTATGCACAGATTATACTCTTTGCTGGTAGTATTTCTTTGAAGTTCTCTTTTACAGATTTGTATTGCATGTAGATTTCTTTAGTACTTATTTATATTATTATATTTGTAATATTTGATTTATGAATCAGTAGTATTGATTTATTAGTAAATTTATATTTGTATATTGTGACTATGTAAGAGAATGAAAATATTTTTGGGTAAGGCTGCCTATTGTGGTAATTAATTTTGTTTTTCCAACTGTATATGTGACTCAGAATCAAATAGGTAGGGTAAGAGTTTCCCTTAGGTTGAAAAACCTTAAATAGCTCGGGCCCTAATGAGGGGGTGTTCACGGTCCCGGGGTGAGAGCCCTTTAATCCAAAGGACAGGGCGACAACCCCAAGGGGTGGGTCCTGAAAGGCGCATGAGGGTACACAGTATTGGATAGAGTTTGATTACTATTGTTTTGTGGGATTTTTTTATCTTTGATAAGCAAATCAATTTCTTGATTTTCCTGGATACATAAGTTTTGATATGAGATAAATTTTGAAAAAAAAAAAAAAATGTTGAATTTTTATTGAGTTTGAATACTATATATATATTTTAGTTTTATATTCGTCGACAGCCTACTTAAGTGTTCAGTTAAAATTTCCACATCGCTATAGTTCTTCGTTACCTCAACTATTAAAGAAGGTTAGTTTGAATCTTGATTGAAAACAAAAAAACAAAACAAATATTTCTCTTTATTTTTCATAAAATCAGAAACCAACTAGGCTTTTTTGAGCTCTTTTTTTTTCTAAAATTTCTTTTCAGGTCCTAGTAGTGGTGAAAAGGTCGTGATGCAGGAGTATGGATTTCATTAGGTCTTTCATGGAGGCGTGGCAGTCCGTGGGAGACTGCTATGTATATATTTTTGTGCCAGCATCTGTCTTTTGGTTTGGGTTACAGATTATGCATATAATGAGCAGCCTAATGGGGACTTATGTGTATCTCCTTTTGTGATTGTAAATAGAACTTTTGGTTGTATATAAAGACTATGGACTAAATGATCACGGGTATGTTAGTTGTTTAAGGGTTAGTCTATGAATGGACTTTTTGGCTATGAGTTTGGATTTGGCTAGTTTTGTTCCTTTATTTTATCAAGCATGTTGTAATTTTATTTAGTATTGGTGTTTGATTCAAGCTTTAGAGGGAAGCGTGGCGTGACATAGACATTGCACGGCCATCCCGAAATAAAAAAATAAAAAAAAAAAGATATACTTCAAATAAATTCATGCCTTGGAGATTTTATTTCAAAAGAGAAGTTAGGGATTTGAAAGCTATAATAGCATGAATGTTGAGGGTTGGAAATTGTTTTAAAGGAATATATGGTTCACTTTTGAAGGAAACTTGAGATGAATGCTATTATAGATAAGATGTTAAAAGTTGTGTATGTGGATTGTATTGTCAATGCATGAATGTTGAGGGTTGGAAATTGTTTTGAGATATCATTGTTTCACATATGTGATGTCATGACCCGGTCATTTGCCTTCCTTTCCTTTTTCCTGAAATTTTACGAATGAATTTTTTTCATTTAATTTTCTTTTCTGAGCTCTGTTTTGTGTCGCTTAGTGTCATCTCGAGTGCTCAGAATTAGTTCCTGAGACTCTTTGCCATGGATTAACAACTTCCTTTGAGGACCGAGTCATTTTCACATTTTTCGTTTTTCGACACTATGAGCTATTTCGTCCTTTTCCCTATTCTGTCTTATCTCCGTTTGTCAGTTTTTGGCACAACCTCACTTCTCATGCTCGGAGTTGGTTTTTGACTTCACGTGCCTTCATCGTGAGTGGTTTCCTCGAAATACGTATCTTTACTTTTGCAAGAAAGTACTCTGGTTACTCTTGGTGCCCACAAAGGCATGGATGCACAATTCTTTAGAATCTTTTTCATTTCTTGGGGTGTTTTTTGTAAATATCTTTTGAAGATATTTTATTTCAGGGGTATCTAAGAAATATCTTTTGGAAGATATTTTAATTCTGAGGCAGTTTCGCAGTTAACCCTTTTTGTAGGGGTCATTGTGTAATTAACGAAAGTTATTGCAAAATGTCTCATCTGAAGCCTGGATCCTCATACGGGATTCATTTTCACATTTCGTCGAGTCGTGGAATCTTAGAATTCCGTTCTGGTCATTTTTCTCCAGTTTCAGAGTTTCTGGACCCGGTTGCTGCCGAACTTGTTCGGGGCATAACATCTTGCTCGGGACTTAGTTTTCGACACCATTTCTTCCTTTGTTCATATTTTCTCATTTTGAATCTTTTTCGTTCATGGAGTTTTGCCATTTCAGCACGTCTGCTCAAAATCCACTTTTCCAGACTTGGCGGGGCCCTTTCGGGGAACTTTTTGTGATTTTCTATAAATAGGGGGTTTGAAAAATTAAAACAGAATTTTCACCTTCTTCCCCACACATTCTGGACCAGATTCCATGGCTTTCCATGGCTGCCATCTTCTCTCTCCTCTTTTGGTTCACTTTTCTTTGATGAAAAGTCTCCAGCCTTAATGTTTAATGTTTGTCTTGACGCCGCGCATCTTTTGCCCTTATTAGAATCCATTTCCGATGATTTTTTGAGTTTGGGTTTGGAGTCAAGTTGAGATTTTTATGGGGCTTCTTGCAAATTCTTGTTCACAGTGTTGTCCCCGACAAAACCTCTCGGTATCATCGGATTCGGAGCACTTTCGTTTCGGTGGGGATTTGAGATTTTCATCTCAAATTGAGGTAGGAGATGTTCTAGGTTTAAGTTCTTGTTATATAGCATGCTTGTGATGCTTATACTACTTGTTTGCATGATTAAATATAAAATCTAGAGATTTTATTATTTATTTTTTCTTATACGGGATCTAATTTTCCCGACTGCTCATGACTTGGTTTAAACATGTAGCATGATTTTATATTGCCCCTTGATATGCTCATTGTCGTGTATTAAAATTGGAACATTTGAATAAGTATTAAAGATTTTATTTAATATTTATCTTAGGTGAAAGATTAATTCACATGGCCTTAACTAGCTTGAAATCAATATGTGTTAGCATATTAAATTAGGCCTTAGCATGCTCTCCAACATAGTTGAATTTCAAAGTAATTGGAGGTGTTTTGAAAATTAGTAATTATTAATTAATTTAATTAATTAATTTGCCCCGAGTGCACTATTCACTCTATTTGAATTCCGACTTGATATTCTTGACTTACATGCCATATAGCTTCACATATATTTGATTTAGAATATTCGGTTAGGTTTTGAAACCTTTTATTTAATTAAATTCCATGTTTAAGATTTAATCCTCATGGTGATATACAACTTGGAATTGTATTGTGGCATGCTAGAAAATTAAGTTTTGGTATGGTTGTTCACATGTATTAAATTGGGATTTATTGTATGAGAATTGCAACTTTTGTTTTATATTTAACTTTAGTGAAAGTTTAATTCGCATGGTCGTAAATTAAATGAAATAAACTTGTAATGTGATATTACATTAGTCCTTGGCATGTTTTCCAACATAGGTTAATTTAAGAGCATTTGGTTAAGTTTGAAAATCTAGAGATTTTAATTAAAAGAATTAATTAAAATCTATTTTGTGGTCCCATTAGCTTAATTAAGGTTTTAACTTGATGTTTGTATTGGCTATGACTTGTTTACTAGTATATATTAATTTGGGACTATTTGAAGTTGTTTTAGAACCTTGGGATTTAAATTAGCATGATTTAATCAAAGTTCTACTTTGTTGTTCTAACAACCTAATTGAGTTTTAGAATGGATATAGGTGATGACCTTGCCATGCCCTTTAATATGTATTAAATTGAGGTTAATTGAAATTGAATAAAAAATCTAGAGAATTTAATTGTGTTTATCTATTTAAATTCTATCAATTTGCTCCATGATCTAGTTTTGTTTTAGAAGTGGTTTCTATATTCAAATCATAGACTTAGACTTGTTGTATATTCATTTGGTTATGTTTTAAACATTGGATAACATAGTTGCTATGTTTGTATTCATGAGAATATGTTTTCCTTATTAAATATATTGTTGCCTTGTGTATTGATTTGCACACTTTGTGTTTAAGATCTTTCATGCATAGCGTGTAACGAATCGTACACTGAAGATTCGACATTTATCAAATCATATTAGTTATGGATTTAGAGCATCTATTGTATAGGTTTCCAAATTTGGTTGTACTTGGTAGATAGTTGATTATCTTACATATTCCTATTGATATATGCGTTGTTGCACAACTTGTTGATTTTGGAAACTTGGAGATATCGTTGTTTGACTATGGCTAGGACGTGGTTTTAGTACGGGGGATAGTCCCTCTATATAGTCTAGTGCGCACATAGGGAGGTTACCCATGGGCTAGTAATCCTAAAGTAACTATGTTGTCGGTCTGATCCGGCGTGACGTCCGAGTATCCACTTTGTTTGATTTCGCATTTCATTTTCAAGTTGATAACTACATGATGTTGTAACTTATTGTTTCTTATTTGTCGTTCCATTTTAAGTTACAGGATGTTAACTTGCGAAATTGTGCTTTATGCGTTGTATTGGAAGTTCCAATGTTAGTCAAATTACATCGATATTGAAAATCGTGTTTTGACGTTCTAATAAAGCTTAGGATTGATCCTATTGATTCATTTATAACATAGACGTTAGGTGACATGAACCACTACTGTTATTTTGTGCTTTAGATTCTAAGTTGATGGCTTTGAGAACTTAAACCTTGTTGCATTGTATAACATGCACTTTTGTTGTTGAATTGCATGGATAATGTGATTCTTGTTAACTTGTATTCAAATATGCTTTTATCATGATGTATGGATTACTCTAGACCTAGTTCAATTGTATTGAAAATGCAATTCATGTTAATCTATGCTCAAGCATTCTTCTTGTCATGTTCTTTGGATTATCCCAACCATGATTCGTTTCATACACGTATGTATATCATAATTCTTGTTGCTTAGACTCTAAGGTAGCTTAGGATGCTCCCCAAGTCTCACTTGGACATCGACGTTAGGTGGCATGAGCCCCTTTAACATGTTTCACCTTAAGGTGATAAATTTGTAAAATGCTAGGTCGATGCATGCTCATCTCCTACGAGTAGCTTTATGTTACTCACCCCTACAATACTGGGGCATATTTCAGGTATGAAGACTAGGTTCGTGACGCCTAGCATTCCTTGGATGTCGTGTAGCTTTCAAGTTTCCATTTCATGCAAATGTTAGCATGAAATGTCATTTTGTAGCCTTATATGTCAAAATATGTATATTTGATTCCATGTATGTAATGTGTACTTAAGTACACTTCTTTCAATGTATTTGATATGTATGAGATGAGGCCAGAGGCCAATGACCATTATATTTTGTTCTATGTACTTTTTAACTTCGTGAAATATTGTGAAAATCTTGAAAAATCGCAAGTCATTGCTTCACTATGATTGCATCGGGTGTGGGAATTCCATTTTCATTCTTTCATATGGTCTTATTAATCATGTTTGAAGTGTGGCCAAGGGCCAAATGGTCATTTGATCCCGTTTTGTATTTTTGGATTCCGAGTTTTCATTCCAAGTTCTATTTTTGCCTTTTTGCCCGTTAGGGGGTCGGATTTTGTATCGGTGGTATTTTTAAGTCATGGACCATTGTAGCATGTCCAAATAGGTAAGTTACGTTTGCGTGCAAGGTCGTTTCCGGGCAAAACCTTATCGTTTGTGTTTTGAGTCTTGTGAATTCATTTCGCACTTTTTTTGTATATTCTGATCTAGGGGTATTCTAGACTTTTCAATTCAGTTTTATTTCCTTCTTTCAATATGGTTGAATAGAAAATATGATTTTAGGGGGGGTTTCTTTTTCATGTTTTTCCAGAAAACATCGTCTTGGCATCGGAAATCGCTTACGAAGTTCAGCTTTCAGTTTTCTATTTAGCAGCTTTTTCGACCCTCTGGACCAGATTTCTTGGGAGGGCATTTTGGGCATTTTACATTACATTTTTTTTTAATTCTCTCACGAGTCATGTAGAAAACTCAATTTTTAGGGGGGTTTCTTCTTTGTGTTTTTGCAAAAAAAAATTCATCTAGGCCTCCAAATTCAGCCTCTGTTCTGATTTTTTTTAAAAAAAAACAACCACACAGTAGCTTTATGGGCTGCTGCCAGCCACGGTGCACCAGCGCGCGCGCGGCATGCATTGGCGCGCGCATGGGCGTGCACATGGGGCTGTCATGGCCCCTCGTCGAGCTGCAGCGACGTCATTTCTTCTTTTGGGCTTTTCTCCTTCGTCCGGACTCCGATTCAAGTGAATTTTTTTTTAACTTGACTAATTTTTTGCTGTCTTTCCAACGGTGTGCTCGGTTGCACCCGGTTCTTTCTGGATAATTACCAGTTTACCCTTTTTGCCTTAAGTGCTCGTTTTTATTCGTCATGTCGTTTCTCCTTCGTCCGGACTCCGAATCATGTGATTCTTGAGTCATCTTGATTAGTTTTTTGTTATCCTTCCAGCGGTGTGCTCGGTGGCACCCGAATCTGCAGTTTTTAGAAATGACAATATTACCCCTGGGGGCTTATTTGTCATATTTTTTATCTTTTGTTTCCGCATCAGTTCTCATTGAGTTCCATGACCTCATAGAAGGTCACGTTGACTTCTTAGAGTCTTGTTTTCTATTTTCGCTTCCGTATTTCGGATCCGTTATCGGATCATCCTTACGGTTCATCACAGGACACGCTGGCCTAAAAACCAGGGTCATCACATATGACGACCTTGGTTTTTCAAGCCAGTGCGTCCTGTGATCAACCGAAGATTGACCCAATAGCAGATTCCGATGTGGAAGCAAGAAACAAGACAACAGTCTCCCAAGGTAAAACACATCTCTATGACACTTTGATGACCTTCCATGTGGTCGTGCAACTCACTGAGAACTGATGCGGAAGCAAAAGATCAAAAAAATAATAATTTAGCCCCCAGGGGCAAACTAGTCATTTTACATGGAAATGACATCCTTAGAATGTATATCATTCCCAAGACACATCCGTGACTTCCCATGAAGTCACGGAACTCAAAAGAAAGTAGCGGAAGCGGAAAACAAGAAAAAATCGGACAAAAATAACCCTAAGGGCAAATTAGTCATTCCTAAAAACTAATCAAGATGGACTCAAGAATCGTATCATTTGGAGTCCGGACGGAGGAGAAACGGTATGACGAAGAAAAACGAGCACTTAAGGCTAAAAGGGTAAACTGGTAATTATCCAGGAAGATCCAGGTGCAACCGAGCACACCGTTAGAAAGACAATGAAAAAATAGTCAAGTTCAAAAAAAAATTCACTCAATTTGGAGTCCGGACGAAGGAGAACGAGCGAAAACAAAAATCGACGTCACGACGTTGAGACGAGCACCCCACAAGTATTTTGACAAGCACCATGACATGTTAGGGGAAAAAAGATTCAGCCAGAACTGATAGCCGAAACAAGGTCCGAAACAAATTTTTCTGGAAAAACACGAAGAAGAAACCTCCCCTAAAATCGAGTTTTCTACCCGATTGCGTGAGAAAAAAAAAATAAAAAATAAAAAAAATAAATAAAAAAAGAAAAATCACTGTGAAATACCCGAAATGCCCCTAAATCAGAAGAGGTCAAGGGGGCCAAAACGCTGCTACAGTAACTGTCCTCATCTGAGAACAGAAACAGACTATCAAATGAATATTTGTGGAAAAATACGAAAAAGAAACCCCTCCCGAAATAAAATTTTCTACCCAGCTTCGCTAGAGAAAATGAAATAAACACACTGTAAAATGGCCAAAATGCCCCTAGATCGATAAAGGCTTAAAAACTTTAAAAAATACAACTTTGTACCAAGTATGCATTTGACCCTAAATGCATTTCTAGGTTGAAACGAATGTGCACGCAAGTGTAATAAATGATTCTAAGCGCGCAGGAATAGTCCGTGGTTCCCGAGAAGCCCCGACTCAAAATTCGACCCCCCGACAGCCAAATATGAGAAAAAATGGACTTGAAATGGAAATTTTGAAATACAAAAATATAAAATGGAGTCAAATTGCCGTTTGGTCCTGGCCACACTTCATACATGATTAATGAGACTCTATGGAAGAATAAAATTGGAACTCCCACACCCGATGCAAGCATAGTGAGATAATGACTTGTGATTTTTTAATATTTCATGAAGTCAAGAATTTCATAAGATGCAACATAAATGTCATTGGCCTCAGGCCTCATCTCATACTAGTTAAAAACATCGTAAAAGGTGTACTTATGTGCACATTACATATATGGAATCAAAGACACAAGTTTTGATATATAAGGCTACAAAATGACATTTCATGCTAACATTTGCATGAAATGGAAACTTAAAAGTTACAAGTCATCCGAGGAATGATGAGCATCACGAACTAAGTCTTCGTACCTGAAAAATGCCCCGGTAACTTTGGAGTGAGTAACATAAAGTTACTCGTAGGAGATGAGCATGCATAGACCTAGCATTTTACAAATTTATCACCTTAAGGTGTAACATATTAAAGGGGCTCATGCCACCTAACATCTATGTCAAAATGAGACCTAGGGAGCATCCTAAACTACCTTAGAGTATTTCTAGCATAAACCACATCATTTATACAATTTAAACGACATAGTAGCACACAGTGTAACACAACAAGACATAGGTATCCAAAGTTATCAACTTTTAACCTAGAACGCAATAACTACTGAGACGGTTCATGCCACCTAGAATCTAAGTCAAGATGTTTATATAGGATCATTCCTAAGTCATATCAACATGAAGCAACATGAATCACAATGTCTATGAAATTGAACAAGGCTGAGATAATTCAAAGAACGCAACAAGTTTATAATTTAGCATGAATCGCATTATCAATGAAATTGAACAAGGTTTGGAATAATCCATACAATACGACAAGAAGGGTACTTGAATACAAGAATCACATTATCAATTCAATTAACATGATTGGAACATTCCAATTAACACGACAAGAATAATATATGAAATCAAGGATAAGGCATAATATCTATGCAATTAACAAGACTGGAGTATCTTACATAACACGACAAGTTTTAAATCTTAAAGGAATATCAACTTAAAATTTAAAGAATGAAATCAACCAATGTAATACTCGGATATCGCCCGGATTAAAATTATATTCTTGGGATCACTTTAGGGCTACCAACCCATGGGTACCTTCCCCTAGTGCACACTATAGTATAGGGAGCTATCTATCTCCCGTATTAGAACCAAGTCCTAGCCATATCAATTCTTGATGATATCCCAAGTTCCAAAATCAACAAGTTGTGCAAATCAAGATAGTATCAAGATACAAGTAAGGCATTAACCACGTTTCATGCACAACCAAGATTTTGGAAACACACAAGTCATGCCCTAAATTCTCAACTATGATGGCATGTGAAATGTCAAGAGATCATGCTATGCATCAACATAGACTACAAACTAGGATTTAAAACACAAGGAATCCATTGATGTAAATATACCACAAGTATAAGATTAATGATTTAATTATTTACTAAACAATACATGGATAATTAAATCATTCCATGACAATTGTGCTAGTTCATTAAACACATTAATGGAGTCAAGTTACAAGAAGTCTAGATATATAATAAAAAGCTAAAAGCCCCATGAAATATGAGTTACAACCATGTGAATTAAGTTCCATACAAAGAAAATAATTAACTATAAGTTTGAAAACTTATCTGATTAGTCTCAAATTGATACACGTGAATGTCAAGGAAATCATGAATACCAAGTTAGAACTTAATCAAGCTCATGGAACCATTGAATAGTTTTTAATTAATTCTTTTAATTAAAATCTCTAGATTTCAAAACTCATCCAAATGCTCTCAAATTAAAGTATGTTATATAACATGCCAAGACTTGATTTAATAGCCTAATACAACTGATTTCCATGCAAGCTACAGCCATCATAATTAAACCTTCTTACAAGAAAAATAATAAATAAAAGGTTTCAAAACATAATCAAATATTCCCGATTTAATATATGTGAAAGTATATGGCATGCAAATCAATAATATCAAGTCGAAAATCTAATGGAATGAATAGTACACTTGGAATAAATTAATTAATCAAATAAATTAATTATCTCTAGATTTTAAAACACCTCCGATTACTCTCAAATTCACATATGTTGAAGAGTATGCTAGGGTCTAATATAATATGACATTACATAATGATTTCAAGCTAGATAAGGTGACATGAATTAAATTTTCATTCAAGAAAAATATTAAATAAAAACTTCAATACTTGTCTAAATGCTCTCAATTTAATATATATCAACGAACATATCAAGGTGTAATTTAATGTCATGCCACATGTTTAAACCAAGCTATAACTAACCAGAAAAATCAAATCTCATACAAGAAAAATAAATAATAAAATCTCTAGATTTAATACAGAGACATGTAAATGAGTTGTATAAGCATCAATATCATGCAATACATCAAGAATATAAACTATAACATCCCCTACCTCAATTTGAGATGAAAATCTCAATTCCCCACCGAAAGAAAAGTGCTCTGAATCCAACGATACTCCTAGGTTATGTCAGGGACAACGAGAGGAACATCTTTAACCTTTGAGGTACCATGAAAATCCAAACTTGAACTCAAAAATGGTCGAAAATGGATTCTAATAAGGCGGAAATGTGCGTGTTGTCAAAACCTATGATAAACGATAAGGCGGAAGACAAAATACAAAGGCATGCAAGTAGAGAAGAAGAAGAAAGGGTGGCAGCCCCTTGGGTAGCCATGGCTACCAGCCATGAAGTGGAGAAGAAGGCTGAAAATTTTGATTTTAAAAATTAGGGCAACCTATTTATAGAAATCTCAAAAACTGCCCCGAATGGGCCCCGATGGGTCTAGAAAAGTGGAATTTGAGCAGACGCACTTAAACGGTAAAACTCTGTGAATGAAAAAGAACCAAAATGAAAAAAAAAAATTAAAAACAAAATAAATAGTGTCGAAAACTGAGTCCCGAGCAGAGAGGTATGCCCCGAGCAAGTTCGGTGACAACCGGGGTCAGAAATCCCTAAAACTGGGGAAAACGTTCGAGAGGAAATTCTAAGAGTACACGACTCGACGAAATATAAAAATGAATCCCGTACGAGGATCCAAGCTCAAAATGAGGTATTGTGCAATAACTTTCATTAATTGTACAATGGCCCCTTCAAAAAGGGTTAACTGCAAAACTGCCCAAAAAGAAAATATCTTCTAAAAATATTTTCTTTAAAACTCCTGAAATAAAATATCTTCAAAAGATATTTATGAAAAACATCACAAGAAAAGAAAAAGCTTCTGAAGAACTGTGCATCCATGCCCCTATGGACACCGGGAGCAACTAGAGTACTTTTTTACAAAAGTAAAGATACGTATTTCGTGAAAACCACTTAGAATAAAGATACGTGAAGTCAAAAACCAACTCTGAGCATAAAAAGTGAGGTTGTGCCAAAAAGTGACAAACGGGGAAATGACAAAATAGGAAAAAGGACGAAAAGTGAATAGCGTCTCAAAAGTAAAAATGTGGAAATGACTCGGTCCTTGAAGGAAGCTGTCAATCCAAACAAAAGAGTCTTGAAAACCATTTCCAAGAATTCGAGATGACACCAAGTGACGAGAAATAGAACTCGAAAAAGAAAATTAAACAGAAAAAATTTATCCGTACAATTTAAGAAAAAGGAAAGGAAGGAAAATGACCGGGTCATTACATATACTTGTTGTAGTCTTCATGATAAAATTCTCCCCAATGTTATATGTTCCAATTTTAAGAATGAGCTTTGTGCATCTTCATGCACCGGTTTGGTTAATGTTTGCTAGTAACATTTCTGTTAAATCCTCGCGAGACTTCACATGTCTTGGGGATTAAAAGGCTTATTGCATATGCTAAATGCAATTGTCACTCTCACGAAATAGGAGATGTCTCATTTATATTTTGTTAAGGGACTAGCAAAATGTAAGTTTGGGGGTGTGATAAGCGCAGAATATTTCATATTCAAGCACCCATAATTGTATGTTTTAGTTTGTTTAGCGTATCAATAAAGTGTATTTTACACGCTTTTGTATATTTTGTCTATTTTCAAGGTTAACCTCCAAAACAGAATAAAAAGCAAGGTTTTATGGGATTTAAATGAACATGGTTCGTTGAGAGTTATTAAATCAACCAAAGTGTTCCTAAGTCCCTAAGCAAGCTTAGCCCAAGGAAAGAAGTCGACTTAGAAGCCAGGAAAGAAAGATGAAAGGCACTTCAAAGTACAAGACTAGCGTCTGGACGCAGCCTCTAAGAGCATTCTTGGCATCCGGACACCCTATGTAAATATAGCCCATCAATTGCAATTTCAAAAGAAGAAAAATTCTAATAGCCAAAGGAATTTGCATCCAGACGCCCATCTCTGCTTCCGGAAGCCACATACTAAAGAAGTTATAGCTCAGGCACCCTAGCGCGCACAAGGAACAGCATGAAAAGCTGCGTCTGGATGTCCATCCTGGCGTCCGGACGCCAACCTACGAGTAAATAAGGAGATTTTGAATTTTCAATTATTTTTCTCTCTCTTCTCCAACTTGAATGCACGAATTTTGAGAAGGATTTTGAGTGATTCTGACTAGGATGGCTATACATATATCTCGATATTATATTTTTATGGAGGATGAAAATTATTATTCAAATTTGTATCAATTTTTGTAATACCCCTAATTTTAAAAAGATAGTCTTGGCATTTTAATTATTATTTTATTGCATCTTTAGCATTTTTAGTTAATTATTTGCTTATTTACCTAATTTTTTTTACTTGTTGTGTTATTTAATTGTATTATTTATTTTCGTTAATTGAATTAATTGTTTTAATTGTTTAAATGGTTTAATTGTATTATGTAGTTTTTTTTTTTTAAAATAAGTTAATTAGGTTATTTGATTAAATGAGTGTTATTAATTATTAATGTTAAATAAGGGTTTTATTTTTTTATGAAATCACGTATTGGCCGACTAGGATTTAGTTAGGCTTTTCTGTCTCTAATTACAATTGGATCTAGGTTTTTAGTATTGCCTATAAATATATATAATAAGTCTGCCTAGGGTTTTAGAATCCTATTCACGGCACAGTGGAGGCAGAGAAACGTAACAGAGAATTGTGAGAAAAATAGAGAGATTACAGTTGGGGTTTCGGCTGTGGATTAAAGGACGGACCTAGGAGGAGGGAAGGTTTTGCTTGTGGATTTAAACCAGAGTAGTAGGAGGCTGACATGTGTTCTGTGCATGCATAGATGATCTCTAGGATTTTAATCAGACATTAAATGAATCTTTCATACTTAGTATATGTTAAATTAATCGCCTGTATGTGTTTTATTTAATCTGGTATAGTTCTTGCAAATTTGGTTTTGATTGTCTGATCTTAAAGCATAATAAATCGGTAACTGTTTCCATTATTGTTTTTAATGCAAACTATTTTAAATAAATGCCTGGGATGACACTGGATATAATTTAGATTCCGAAGTTCAGTATTAATGAAGAACAGAAGGGTTGGAAGTGGCCGGAGACGAGGCAGAAGGAAAGAAACAGTTCAGGGCTCTCAGAGAGGGAGAGAACCGGCTCCATGGAAGTGGGAGCCGGCTCCCTCAAGTGAAGAACCGGCTCTAGGGGTTAGAGAGCCAGCTTCCACCCCTCTAGAGCCAGCTCCAAGGTGCATTGAGCCGGCTCCATGCTTGGACAGAGCCTGTTCTCAAGTTTTGAGAGTAGGCTCTCTTATATTACCACATTCTGGAATTTTTCTGGGCACGGTTTGGACGATTTGTTCTTTCTGAATTGTTTTGGGACTTTACTGGGGGGTTCTAAATACAATTTTCATGTAATATTAAAACCTCTTATGGCATAATTTAAACCTTTATGCTAATGGATTGAACTGTAGGAAAGTAAACAACTTTGTATACTGTTAATGGATAGAAGGGATTTAATTGCTTAATTTTATTTTAGCAATTTAAAGGACTATAGTATGATTATAAACCTTGGTTTGGATGCTCAATAGGGTCATTAATTTATCAGACTTGATCTATGCTTACTCTGGATTCTAATTGCTGAAATATTAAACTTTGTTCTGTAATGACATGGATTAATGTATTGGATTTTAATTGCTGAACTATTAAACTTTGTTCTGTCAATTACGGATTTATGTTTTGGACATTAAATTGCTGAACTATTATATTATGTTCTGTAATTACACGGATGTTATAGATTGTATGCACAGGTATGGGACGGTGGCATACTAGGGATGGTTTAGCTCATAACGCTAAGTCCTGCCTACTTTGAAATAAGGGAATGGATTATAAAACTAAATCCTACTTATATTTAAGTCAGATCAACTGAGTAAGTTGAGTGACTACCTGGATTATTGGTTATTTGTGGTTAAGTTAGATTAACTAAATAAGTTGAGTAACTAACTAGATTAGTTAATCTTATGTTAAATCAATGAACAATTGAATGGTATACTCTGGTTTTGGACGGACTTTAAATATATGACTATAGTACCACGATATGAGCTTTAGTCTCAAGATCGCTCGTTAGGGAGCGTATATGCATTGGAACACATAGCTGGCTATGACAGTTGAGGTGTACCCTGTTTAGTCTAGGTACTCATGCCCGCCTCTGGTGCGTTTTGCATATTGTCTTTTATTCAGGTTGAGACCCATTTGTAGTCCAGTGAGAGTCCCTTAGTGTGGATATATATATATATGTATGGACTAGATAGATATTGTTAAGATATCTAGGATGTATCTGTGTATCGGGTTTCTGTTTGGATTGTAATTAGAATAGAACTTGTTCGTGGGCCTGACCCACTCTTATTTTTCAGGTGTTCGACAGTTCCAGCCTTAGAGCTTGATCATGTTGAATAGAGACAGTCACTCAATCCTCTGATTACGTAGGATTTTTCTTTATGTTTTAGTTTGGATTTTATTTTCAATTTTTAGTTCCAGTTGGGATTTTATTTAGGGGTCCACAAGATGGATTCCCAAGTTGTACTCTTGGAGGTTTTCGAAAGTTTGGATTATATTAATCTTTAACGTTTGACGATTTTATATTAATAATTCTTTCAGTTTTATTATTTATTTCTTAGATCTTTTTGTATTCCTGCTTGTTTACATATTAATTGTTTGGTATCCCTCGGGTTTAGGCTTGGGCATGATCAACCCATGTCTCGAAGTCGAGAGGTATCACAATTTTAGAGAGAGAAAGTGAGGAAATAGTTAGGGTTCTTGAGTGTTCTTGAGAGGGGCTGCTATGGAGTTAAAGATAGAGGCTCTCTCTTTAATCATTAGGGCTTCCACCACCACCAGAATGAGCCAAATCCCCTCGTAGGAGATTGAAGTAGCCTTGATCAAATAATCATGTAGTCTTTGTAGTTCAATTTGGGGAAATTATGTTATATATAACAAATTTCATGAATAAGAAGAGGATTTACATTGAGTTACTATTTTTTATATTGAATTGATGTGTCGTCTGAGTTGAATTCATAAATATGAATACGTTTGTATGCAATTCTTATCTTAGAACCATATTTATATAGTCATACTCTTGATGTTCTCATAGTGACAATGAGGATTGATTTCACGAAATGGTTTTATAGGCATGTCATGTATGAATTTGGATAAATTATGTTAAGGGAAGATGGACCATGCTACACCTTTAGATTAACTTAGTTAGGAAGATGGTCCATACCTACTGAAGATAGTTTATGCTAGATGCTTTACTTTCATGTGCTAAAACTTACAAATTTAGAACCTTGATAGGTCATGCCTCGAGAAGATGGCTCATACCACAATCTAGTTTCTTTGAATTTTGATTGCCATAAGCTAATAATCTTCGTGGATCGATACCCATACATAGCCATTTTCTACATGAATTTTATGCTGCAGTTAGTGGTTTATTATTGATACGCTTGTGGCTAAACAATCACCGTATTTCCCTTAGATGCCCTCGGGTATGGTTAAGGATCCGGATAATGATCCGGACACCCGAGTTTGAGTCGTTACAGTCATCAAGCCTCAAGGGCCTCGCCCTCGAGCCACTAAAACCTTATCATCGCACTGAGTCATCAAACGTCGAGGACCTCGCCCTCGAGTTACTAAAACCCAAGCATCGCACCAAGTCATCAAATTTCGAAGGTCTTGCCCTAGAGTCACACAAACCCTGATATTGTATCAGGTCATCGAGCCTTTTGGAACTAAGCCGCAAGCGCTATCAAACATAGGCTCAAGCACAATACGAAATGAACGTAGGACCTTCTAGGATTCTTGGGACCTTGCCTTAGGTTACTTTAAAGGATCTTGGATCGGTGGAAGAGAAGTTAGGAGATGCCTCGCACTTGCAAAAAGTCCCGATTGACAAGACGGTGAACATATGTTGTAACAGAGAACCTTAACATCACTTTTAATGCTCTAACATTATTATAATAAGTTCGGCTACCACCGGTTAACTAATGACAAAATGTATTTAATGATCAAGATAAGAGAGGCGTGATATACGGCATGGCTCAATGAGAAGAAATGACCTCTTAGATTCCAAGGGCTATCATGTCTACCCTAGTAGGCATGTGGCAATGGACAAGACATGTGATGAACCATTGGGTAATAGAAGGTTCAGACCTATAAATAACACTCTTTGAAGAAGCCCTAGCAGAGGACAAGCTGAGACTCTGTCACAATTAGAACATAAGCTTCCTACCTCCACCTGGATCTCGATTGATCAGCCTACTTCTTCTCCTTCGTCCAACTCTTCTTTGTATCCCTCATATTTGTGTTTAAGATATGGACCACCTTTTATATATTTTACAGTGTTACGAAAACGAATCCTACAAATAGTGTTGCAGAAAAATTGTTTGAGTGAAAAGCCATAGGAAACAAAGCAAAAACAATAATTTGGCACACAGATGAGGATGACGAAGACAGAATACAAGGCAAATTTAACATTAAACCTCTTCAAATCACTCTCCAAAGATGGGAAAGAGAGACCCCATTAAGCCAAAATCCATTTTTTCTTTAATTATTTGTCAACAGACACTGTATCAGATCGTTACAGTTTTTTGATGCCCATGAAACAGGGGTTGTAGAGGTCCGGAACATCCACATACTCTGTGCCTTCTGCAATAAACCCAAGTAGAGCTAGACACAAAACCATTTTGCTGCAGGCCTAAGACAGAAATTTAATTTTTCTATACATACCCAAATTACACAAAATATATATATACATACAGACAGAGGACAAGGAATGGTAACACTATCCTCAGCTGGAAAAATTTATTAGCTGTCACCCTATATAGTATGGTTCTAATCGCTATTTAAGCATAAAAGCCTTTTTTCAAGTAATTAGTACTAGAAAAACAAAACATTAACATGACATAAGTACAGACAGAGAAATTCCAGTCCTTAATTATTCAAAGTCCATATATCTTAACAGAAAATCCCAAACACTGTCTAAGCAATTCATCATTTGTGAAGGCGATAAGTAGGAATAGCCAGGATATGCTTAGCTCTATTTATTACAATACCAAACACCTCGGTCATGTCCAGCTCAGAAGGCAACATGCCGTTCGGAAGCTCCCAATCAAAGCAATGCACCAATTGTGCCACCACTAGCCGGACCACTGTGAGACCCAATTGCATCCCAGGGCAACCTCTTCTGCCAGAGCCAAATGGGAGAAGTTGGAAGTCGCGTCCCTGGAAATCTATAGTACTCCCAATAAATCTTTCTGGGATGAACTTCTCAGGATCAGTCCATACCTTTGGGTCTCGCCCTATTGCCCAAATGTTTATGGTGACTCGAGACTTTTTGGGTATATGGAAACCATTAACTGTGCAGTCTTCGATAGCTTGGTGTGGGAGCAGTAATGGTGCAACTGGGTGGAGTCTGAAGGTTTCCTTCAGCACCGTCTCCAAGTACTCCAATCTTTCCAAGTCTGATTCCTCCACCATCCTGTCCATGCCCACCACTTTTTCCAACTCTTTCTGGACTTTTTTCATCACTTGCGGATTCAGTAAGAGTTCTGAGATTACCCAATCAATTGTTGCTGATGAAGTGTCAAGTCCAGCTGCAAGCATGTCCTGCAATTCAAAATAGGTGGATAGAACTAGGTACTGTCAATAGGTTGGACAATGAAGCATTGATACACTTCAAAAGTATTGAATTATTATCTATAGGAATCAATTCTACTAAATCTACTGATTTAAGGTCAATCAAATTACTAGCAAGTTGGCTTTGATATGAGCGCGATCAATACGGAACTCAGCTTCGTCAGATTCCATGAAGGCCAACATGATATCAACAAAGTCCTTGGGTTGGCCTTTGTCCCTAGCTTGAACATGGTCATCAATTATCTTCTCAAGGAACCCATCATAGACTTTGCTAACAGCCTTCATGCGCCGAGTCAGTCCTTGGAGGTCAAGTGCCCTAACATAAGGAAAGTAGTCAGCAATGTTTGGAGTGGCTGTCAAGCGCATGCCCTCCTGAATCACAGCTTTAAACCCCCTATCATCGAATTCCTCATCCGTGTACTTCCTCCCAAACACCATCCGACAAGTCATATCTGCATTCACCGATGAGACTTTGGCACTAAGATCAACAGCAACACGATCACGTGCTGCCTGTTTAATGAATTTGATCAGAAGTCCAAGCTCTTCGGATCTCATAGACTTGAAATAATTTATTTTAAAGCTGCTAAGCAATTCTAAGGTGAACAGCTTACGTATTCTGCGCCAATAAGGGCCATATTCGGCGAAGGACATGTTCCTTTGCTCATAAGACATATGCTTAGCCGACTCTTGACGTGGCCTGTTAGCAAAAACAAGGTCGTGTGTCTTGAGAAACTGCTCGGCTGCTTCCGGTGAAGAGACAATGATGTTGGGGACGGAGCCAAAGCGCATGTACATGATAGGACCATATTCTTTGGCTAGTTGTTGCAGGTCACGGTGAGGAAGCTTTCCTAACAAATGAAAATGTCCCAAAATTGGGAGTGCTTTTGGACCAGGAGGTAGTCTCTTGTTATTGTTCCTCCTTAACCATGATTGCACAACACAAGCAAGTGCAACAAGTGCTGCAATTGTTGTCCATGTGAAAGCCATGGCAGACAAGGTTTGGTGCTGAAATATGGTTGATAGTCTTAAAGCTCAAAGATGTCTAAGTAGTCTTATAGTGAGTAAGGTCATAATCAACATATATATATATATATATATATATATATATATATATTATATATATAGGACTTTGGTGCAAAGGGAAATCACATCGAAACATAGGTAAGATCGATGCATATAGACACTAATTTAGTTGATATGATAACTCTATTGGAACCGTATCCCTTTTGTCTGGTCATGCTATGGCGGCAATCAGCTACATGTAAACTTATATTCTTCATGCATTTGCCTTATTCGCATCTACAAGTAAGGAAGAAACTAAACCGAACAGAAAAACTAAAACTGTAGCACTAAGCAGTAGCTCTTGTTCTTTATGATTTGATTGATAATTCTGATTAATTATAATTCATCTGCACTTACAATGCAAACATATTGGGAACTCCATTGATATTTTATGTATAAAAAATATATATAAAAGAATTAATAAAATATAAGTCATACATGCTTAAGTCCTAGTGCATGATTATCTCTTGCTTAAAATAAATATTAGAGATCAAGTTAACATTTTATATTATTTTGTAGTAGTGATAATTTTGATGCTCCAACCCAATATCTCAACACTTCTCAACACTTCTCATTATTGCAACGTACAAGTAATAATGCCCCGGCACTCGTAACTTCTTGCCTCCATGCAAGTTCAAGGACCTCCAAAAAATTTTATTTGTATTATTACTTATATATTTTGTTAAAATTTTAACAATATACCCCTCAATTTGTAAAATACCCTTCTTCACATTCTTGCCCCACTAATTCTTTGGATTCAAGTGATATTCGTCTCTCTTTTTCACTCTATACTGCCCCCACATTCATAATAATCAATTCTCTCTCTCTCTCTCTCTCTCTCACACACTTTCATATTCCCACTCAAAATTTAAAAATAGCTATTTTTCTTTAAGTTTACACTCCATCACGTCTCCGTGTGGCTTGTCCTACTGACAGTCGTATAAAACTTGGCCAATTTTTTAATAATTACATTTCCTAAAATTTGGTAGAGTTAACAAAGGCACCTAAAATTTGGTAAAGTTAACAAAAATACCCTCAACCATCGCATGCCACTTCTAATATAAGGTGAATTGATATTATTGCACTCTCACTTATGAATTGACCTATTTGAATCATGTAATTACCTTTGTTAATCTTTCGGTGTCATTTTAATGGATAAAAATAACCCTTACTCATTTCATTCCAAAAATGAGACAGTACGGTCATGATCACCACAAACACCACCACCACAACCACCGTGAAGATTTATATTTAGAAATAGCCATGACCAACTCAAAAAACTTAAGTATATTGCTGAAAATCTATGTTAAGAAATAAGCTACCTAACGGATGTGTCCGAATCTACGAAGATGACATGGCATCAATGAATATTCGTAAATAAAGTTATGTTAAGAAATATCTGGTTATACTCAATAGAGTGAAAGCCACTTTACTTAGAGCTGAAAAAAAAAAAAAAAAAAAAAAAAAAAAAATCAATCTTTATTTTTATTTTTTTACTCTACTTGGTACTCACACACACTTGTCTCTTCTGAGATTTGAATCCCTGACCTCCCTTTGAGAAGTAAGAGGTTGATACCGCTAGGCTACTGGCCCATTGGTCAATCTTTATTTTTATAACTTGTACATGTGCTGCTCTTGGTGAAATTTATCTAATGATCAAACGGATTTGATTAATTATTCATGATGTTGCATGGATTGCACACTCACACGTGGTAGCTAGAACCACTTCAACACCATATAAGAGTGAATAAGGCATTGCTTGAGTAGGGGTACGATATGTTGTTCAGTATGCCCAAAGAGCTTCCCCATTTCTTTCATGCCAATCCTTTTTTGATTTGGAGACTACTTTCTTCAACAGATTGCAAAGAGTCTTGTTGAAAGCTTTCATTAATCCATTTGTTGACACGTTATACATGGAAGACTTGTGCTGTTGAAAACCAAACTTTTCACATAAGTCACTCATCAACTTGTTTTTGAAAGGTAAGCCATTATCAATGATGATGTGAAAGGCATGCCATATCGAAAGATGATATTAGTTTTAATGAAGTCCACTATTGTTTCTTTATTTTGCTGTTTGATCGAGATCATTTCGGCCCATTTTGAGAAGTAATTAGTCGCGGCAAGGATATATACGTGACCCTTAGAAGATTTCAAGAAAGGTCCGACCACGTCTAATCCCCATGCATCAAATGACGAAGACGCAATCGTAAGGTGTAAGAGTTCAGGTGGTTGTTGGATGAAATTGGCACGGAATTGACAAGCCTGACACCTTTTTGCGTAATCCATGCAGTCTTTAACCACAACTGGCCAGTAGTATCCCATTTTTTTTACTCAGAAGTGGAGTTTAGGACCTGACTAATAAGCCCCGTCCCCGAGTGTGCTTCCACCATTGCTTGAGCTGCTTCATCATCTCCGAGACAACGAAGAAAAAGAACTTCATATGAGTGCTGAAATAATGTAACTTTGTAAAAGATAAATCGAGGTGCTCTTCGGCGTACTTCGGTTCTATGTCGAGGATCTTTAGAAAGCTTCCCGTTTTCCAAGTAGTCAATGATGGGTCGTCTCTAGTCTTTTGTTTCCTTGATCCGAATAGAGATTACATTTGTTTCTTCTAACTGGCCCTCGAGCAACTGCGGCAATACCCATTAGTGTTATAATGGGACGGTAACTGCCTCATCTTTTCCTAATGCCATTGTTGTGGCCAAGTTAGCCAAAACATCCACTAAGTGCTTTTATTCCCTTGGGGCATGCTCTAAAACAACGTTGTCAAATCTACTAAGTAGATTGGAAGCGTACTGAAAATATGGAATCAAGTTATCTTTCTTGACTTCATAATCCTTAAGAAGTTGGTTAATTACTAACTTGGAATCACCATGAACTTCAATGTTTGAAATCTTCATTTCATTTGCCATTTGGAGACCAATTATCAAGGCTTGATACCCGACCACATTATTTGAGCATTTTTCAAGAAATACAAAAGCATATGGCAAAATTGTCTTTGTGGAGAAACAAACACCATGCCCGCCCTATGATGCCCCCAGATTTCCTAATGCGAGTTGGCCAGGCCCACGCCCGAATACCTAAGGATATTAAAAATAATTCGGTAATAATTGAATACATAGTACAAACGAATAAATAGGAATAAATAATTTACTGAAAGAAAACTAAAATAATAATCCAATACTCCTCAGAATAAATTCTTATTAATAATAAAAACATTCTGATACAATTAATTCTCCATTAATACAACTCGGGAATCCATATTGTGTGGATCCCCAGAAAAACCCAATCTGAACAAGTGACAACAATAACTGTCTATAATTGAAGAATGAAGTATAAAATAATCTCCTATGTAGAATTGGAAGAATGAAGTAGACTGATCTCTGCTCAGCATGAACAACCTCTACTCCTGACGAACACCTGAAAAATAATGGTGGGTCAGGCCCACAAATTAGTTCTACTCTACTACAGTCCAAGCAAAGAATCGATACACATATATATCCTAATCAATCCAACAATAACTAATAGTCTGTATATGTATATAAATACACACTATAGGACGCTCACTGGACTATAGGTCTGTCTCAACCTGAATATGAGGTAACATGCAAATCGCGCATAAAGTGGGCATATATACCTAGACCTACCAGGGACTAAGTGTCTACTATGTCCAGTTATCCATCCCAAGTGATATACGTACCCTAACCACTAATCCTGAAACTCAAGCTCATATCATAGCACCATAACTATATATATATATATCCAATCTAAATTAATCCACTATGTATCATCTAACTTATTCAGTTGACCTAACACAAATATAAGTAGGACTTAACATTTTAGTTAATATGTTCCCTTACAAAATAGGTAGGACTTAACTAATAAGTTAATCCATCCCTAGAGTGCCACCATCCCATAATGGTGCACTACATCCACACAATCCAACAGTTGATGTAATAATTAAAGGAATACATCAAACAAATCCAGAAATAACCATGATAATATGATATCAAGTTATTACAAAATAGGAATGAATTATTATTTATTTAAGATTCCTATATCATATGTCCTATATAAACTGAATCTTATACATGATGATATTTTATTATACCATCGAATAAATATTCTCCATATCCAATTCATCTTACACATTTAATCTCAATTGCTAGAACAATTTAAAAGACTAAATTCATTCGTTTGTTTAAAACATTCAAATAGCAAACATCACTATAATCGAGTCTATTTAAATTTATTTAAACCCAAACCTAAGTCCCTATTTAATGTTTAAGACCCTTCAAAACCAACAAGAAGTAATACTACGCTATTTAGGAAACTTCTCCGGGTAATGCTCGAGCTTTTGTACTTCAGGCTCGAGCTTTTTATCCCAATTGCTCGAGCTTTCCTTCTTAGGCTCGAGCTTTACATCCAATTGCTTGAGCTTTTCCTTCCAAACTCGAGCTTTTCATCCATGGCTCGAGCTTGGTCCCCAAGGCTCAAGCACTGTATCAACGACTCAAACCCTATTTAGTAATTCAATCCAGAATTTTACTATGAACCCAAATATTTATTGCTTTGAAATCCTAAGCATGTTTCTACATTCCATCAATCCACAGACATGAAAGTTACATAATTTAAACATGTAAAAATTCATAAAAGAAAACAAATCAAATCCATGAATTTAACCATTCATACTACAAGAACAATTATGAACCAAATTCATAAACCTATGTTCTAATCCAATTTAAACATGCATAATTATTTCATTTTATATGATTAAAAAGCATGGAATCTCCTAGGCATGTATAGAAACACAAATCTAAAGGAGAGAGATAGAAGAAGAACTTGCCTTAAACTTTTGGATCAAACATTAAACCTCTTCTTTCTTGATCTTCTCTCTAAAGAATTTTCTCCTTCTTCCTTCCCCTTCCTCCTTCTCTCTCTAACTCTCTCTCTCTCAAATAAAATCACGTACTATATTTTTGAAGCCTCCTACAAACTTATACTTATGTATATATAGGCTAAAGAAAATTAACCCTAATCCTAATTTCATTCTAAGTCAACTTAATAAAGAAAATAAAAATCAAAATATAAAAAGGTAACGTAAAATATGTTACGTATATAATTTATGCATGTCCTTATTTAATAAATAAATTATATACATCCCATTATTTATTTGCAGATTATCTAATAATACGTAAATTACCATAATATTATAAGGTAACCTAAAACATGATACATATAAAATCTATGTATATCTTTATTACATAAATATATAAAATATATACATCAGATTAAATACTAATACAAAAGTTACCATAAAAGTTATTAATAAATTATTTTCCCTTTTATATATGTATATACATGTATATCTTTATATATACAATTATCCATGGGTAACTATCTATACCCATCAAACCTCTTATCCAAGTAGTCCATGGGACCTAATTGGTTAGCCCATTACTACTAACCATAACCATAACATAAAATCAAATAAAATAAAATAAAACAAAACATTTGATTTACAATTAATTACAAATAAAATAAAATAAAACAAAACATTTAATCAATTAATCAAAACATCATTTAAGCACATAATCTAATTAAACAAATAACGCATAGACACATAATCCAAATAATCAAGTAACACTTAATTCAATTACACCCATAAGCAATTAGCCAAATAATCAATTAAAAATGTAATTAAAACAAATACATATATACCGAGACAATCCTTTTAAAATTAGGGGTATTACATTCTTTTCCCCTAACCAAAGGAATTTTGTCATTGGAATTCGCCCTTACATTCTTCCATTATACTTGAAAACTAAGAGCGAAAAAACATCCTCCTATTCCCAAGTAGACGCAACCTCACTATGAGGGCTCCATTTAACTCCATTGTATCAAGTAGTATGCATGGTTCATAAATTTAAGAAACACAATACTCACACAATGCATATGTTGTATCAAACCACAACATAATCCTCCCAATAGGACATAGGTAATGATTCATTCCCTCCAAATGCTATAGAATATATGCACAAAACTCCTATGCACCCAGCGCTAATGATATGGTAACGCTCATCCAGATGCGACTGCCTAAATTGATAAACATAATCCTCCAAAAGTCAATGAAATAAGTAAAATTGACCTTTCTCCAAAAATCGCCTTGCTCCCTATATGAAAAACATAACGGCAAACTACTCCTTGATAGAAAACTCTAATATACAAGTTCGACTATTTATAACATCCCACTATCACCTCCAAACCGCGTGCAGTCCATTACAAAGGTGAGTATTTCTCGCCGACGTATCGTTAAATGAAGTCAAGGTCTAATTGTACAACCATTGCTTCCATTTCCAACCAACAATGAGAGGTATGTACTAGGAAAGATACAAAACCACCAAAGTTATCACACTAACCTCTTTGTGCCAATATTACCATAGACAAAACTGAAAAGCATAGTAAATGCTTCCAATTGTCCATGAAAATCTAGGATATACGCCTCAAATATATCATTTATGATCTAATTTAATCTCTCGATTAATTCCTCCGTCTATTGATATGAAGTAGAGCTGCTACTCCAAAATCTTCATAAAGTTACTTCGAAATAGCACTTTACATCCACTATAATGGACATCCACATGCTATAACACCACTATCGTTGTACTATATAACTACTATGAAGCTCTAAAATGAATATCACTCCAATCAATGTCCTCAAGCGAACCTTCTCAATCCACCACTCTTATTCCATATGAAAAAATTGAAATTCCAAATCAATGTCAATAATTCCCACCAACCGTCCACTCCTATTTAGTCATACTTCCATAATCATTATAGGAAGTGGCTAAAGATTACTATGATATCCGATAATCAACTTTCCACCTTTCTAGTAAATACTTAGGGCAATTATATACACGTCCCTATCCGTACCTGTTCACCAAAACTGACATTTGATGTCATGATGTACCTTCTAACTGTTTGAGCGCATCAAGAAAAATTATTAACTTTCCATCTCAGTTGCCCGACCGTCATATCACGATTTACAGAAACTACTAAATCCTCCTCTAGTACCTTAAACTCCATTTGAGTAAGGTAACACCGTCTCTAGGGTCAATTCCGATATTCAAAGTCGACCTTCCCAACTACCTTACTAATAACAAGTGTTATTATTACACCTGCTATAAATTCAACTGATAACTCATTAACGAATCGAAAGATTTAAGTATCTTATCGATTGTTGAGAGTATCCACTTCCATAATTGGTTCCACCAGACGAAACTTGATGCATAGTGTGAATCACCATGGTAATCCATCTAAATCGTTTCTTGATCAATTCTATTCGTATGAACAGAAGTCCTACCAGTTCAAAATTGACAAGAATTAAGTTGATTTGATTTATCAGTCAACCAATATCCCATCCAGAATCCTAACCCGAGTATAAAATTAGAAATCCCTCAACTAAATCCGTAAAATGCTCTCTCATTTCCACTTTAATATAGGAAATGGCTGCAAAGATCTGGTGATCTTTGGTAGTCCATCTCTACTATCTAATAAATATTAGACTTTGAGAAAAATCACTATGTCCCTCTTCCTACTTGTCCTCCAAACATCGACTTCATATCATGATGCATCATGTTTCCACCAGGATGAATAAAGAACTAAGAGTTGTGAAACTCAGTCCTTACATCCTTCATCCAATTTGTCTGCAAAAAGTACCGTTAGTCTGGTACCACCAGCTTTAGTCTGTACCCTTTGTTTAAATTAAAGCATCTTCACAAGCGAACCCTGCAACTGAATCCTTGCATCATTGATCTGTGATAGTCTTACCAATAATGAAAGTTAACCGGTAATTCTATTCATCACTAGTCAACTCAACAAAAGTCAACAAACTACGACCTTTCCATACACACCATGCACTTCCTATTTATTATATAGGTGAACGGTCTCACCATCTTGTCTTTGACACACCCTGCTTCTTTAAAACAAGCTAGTGTCAATCCAACATCTTTGTCTAACTTCCAAAGAGTGTAAAATCTCTCCATCCTCCAAATAAGTCATCAATTTCCTAGCAACAGCTAATTGTTGCAAATTGTGACCAAAAATAATTCCATATTATTTATGGAAATGAAGAGACTTAGTTTCCTCCTCCATGTGCAACACCAGCAACTCCTCCTAATAACACGCCCTCATGAATAAAATTCTTGATTAAGAATAGACTAATGAATATTTATTCAGTCTACTGTCCTCAATCGATGTCATTCCAATAAGTACCTAAACCATTACTAAATCCTCCTTCCGACTTGGTAACAACTTCTAGAATTTCCAAGAAAATATTCTGCAACCCCGTCACCTCTGATAAATCATCGTAGCATTACAGTGGTCTTTACTTACCACAACCTCATAAATACCAAAACATTACTAACCACCATTATCATAACGTTGTGAAAAGATACAAATCCATACCCAGCATAAAGTTTATCAAACTAATCGTTCTAGATTATTTGACTCGTATTGATGGTTTAATTACCCCATCCCAAATAACATACCATAATGACGCATATCCAGATTCAATAGATTGGCTAGAATAATGTATTTCTACAAAATCATATGACCATATGCTCACAAATCTAGCGTAAATAGTGCTATTACTCCATTTTATTAAAAACAATAGTTAGCTGATCATATACTTGTGTCCCCACCTAAACCACATACCATTACCCAGAAAAATAAATGAAAATAAAACACGTATGATTAACACAATAGCACAAAATCTACTCCTACTTAAGATATCGTTCTTTCTAGAAAAGAAAGTCTCCTTTGAAATCAACCTGACTAGATTGTTTCACAATTTCCTTTTATAGTCTCGTAGATAATCATCCAACCTTGAAATATATCCTTTAAACATAGCTTAAAAACAACATTTGTTTGCCTAAACAAATTCCAAGGGCTTAACCCTTATCCTCCTTATACGCGGAATGTAAACTGTCTAACTTAGCTTAATAAAGTGAATTAGAACATCACAACAAAATCCACATACTCTCCTGAATGTGATACAAAATCATACGTTTCGTTCTAATAAGAACTCCATAAAATTCCCAGGCTCCTGAAGAATACTTCTTATATATCTCTTTTAGAGATAATAAGAAAGTTTAACTATTTGTATATTAATCAACCCCAATTCTACAAATATCATTTGCTATGCTACCAGCAAATAAGATCACCCTCGCATGATCATCCATCTTTAAGATTTAGTACCCTCTCTCTTGGATACGCTGAAATCTCCTCTATTAGGATCCTCTTCAGGCTCATACTCATCGCTTGTCTCCTTTTTGGAGATCAATTGAAATCATGTTGGCCCCGACATGCAGTGACCTATCACGTACTCCTAAATCCTTCATTCGCTTATACTTTTAAAGTAATACCAACCCGGAACTAAACCTTCGATCTTAAATTCTGCCTTCTGGCAAAAAAATCGATACTTAGTTCTTTACTCATTTGGGTCTTTATCACTTTCGCCTTGGACCCCATCCTTTTCCCAGTGTCAACCATTCCGTAACCACAGAATATAATTGACATCAGCTCCTCCTAACGAACCATAAATATAAGACAACAAATCCTAATATGGCTCTAAGTTTTAAGAGACACAACGCGGAAGTCACATAACGAAAAACACTCCTAAGGACACTTGAACCTGGAGTGCTCTGATACCAACTGTGATACCCCCAAATTTCCGAATGCGGGTTGGCCAGGCCCACGCCTGAATACCCGAGGATGTAAAAAATAATTTGGTAATAACCGAACACAGAGTACAAAAGAATAAATAGAAATAAATAATTTGCTGAAAGAAAACTAAAATAATAATCCAATACTCCTCAGAATGAATTCTTATTAATAATAAAAACATTCTGATACAATTAATTCTCCATTAATATAACTCGGGAATCCATGTTGTATGGACCCCTAGAAAAACCAATCTGAAGAAGTGACAGCAATAACTGTCTACAATTGAAGAACGAAGTATAAAATTGTGACACCCCTCGGTTGTAGAGCAATGAGTGATCAAGTTCGAGCACAGATCTGAGGGATACCAAACAATTAAGTATATAAATGAACACATAATACAAAAGAATTTAATGAATAAATAATAAAGCTAAAAAAATTCTAAATATAAAAATCCTCAAAAGTTATAGATTAATATAATCCAAACTTCCCAAAACCTTCAATACGTACAACTCGTGAATCCATCTAGTGGACCCCTAATAAAAATCCCAATATAAGTAAAGTACGGAAAAATATCCAAAACTAAAACATGAAAGGAAATCCTACGTTGTCGGAAGAGTGAATGACCATCTCTGCTCAGCCCGAACAAGCTCTAAGACTGGAATCGTCTGATACCTGAAAAATGATAATGGGTCAGGCCCACGAACAAGTTCTATTCTAACTACCATCCAAATCATATTACTAACCTCTTTTTGGGACTCTTGACATTGAAAAGTACGACCTCTCCCCAGCAAGTCTCTGAAAGATGTTATTGTAATATGATTGTCCATAATAACCTTTTGTTCATGATTATTAATTTATACTTAAGATATATTCACACACCCAATTTTTATTTTTTTTTCATTTGGGACTCAAAATTTCAACCTTTTTTTTGGGAGACGGAGGGAATACCCGGAATACCGCTCAATCTAATGTTATGTGGTTTATACTACTAATATCAATTTAGATTCCTGTCCATATGTTTGTCCAATTTGGCTATTAACTTTGTTCATTATCTTCCTCCACTAAAAATTTTCAAAATTCACAAAAGATAGAAATATCTTTTAAAAAAATGTCTAAATTATAAAGTCCCCTCATTTTTTAAACTCATTTGCCTAATAAGATGTTAAAAATTCAAAACAAATGTTTCTCATAAAGTGGATTCCACAAACTATATAAAAATGAAAATATATATATATATATATATATATCCTCCTTTGTTATTTATTATTTTGATTTATATTTTTATTATTTTTTTAATTAAAAATACATCTTGGAAACCATGTAATGTACCCAACATTTTATTCAATTACTGAGGATACCAAAAATGACCTCGGCCAGACATGACCCAGATTACTAGAAATGGGTTTAGGAAGAATACGCAGTCCGGACAGATCATCACTTATCAGGCCCAGTACTGAAAGATCAGTCCTAAAACCCAATCTCAAAGCAAAGGAGGTGGGCCCATATCCAGGACGAGCCCAAGGGATCAGCCTAGCGAGAAAAATTAAGTAGGAAGCTTTTAGAACAATTGCAAAAGTCTATAAATAGACTGAAAAGAAAGGGAAAAATGGTTGAGACATTTTAAGGTGTAATAACTAATCTTTCTAAATTGAGAGAGCTTTTTGTTGCATCTTCAATGGCACCGTCTGTAGGAAACGAACGAAGGATTCAGTTAATCATTAAGTTCTCTGCAAGAAAATTAATCGTTCTTTCAGAAGATCAAGATTGATTTACGAAGTA
This sequence comes from Cornus florida, assembly GCF_030987335.1. NCBI lineage: Eukaryota > Viridiplantae > Streptophyta > Magnoliopsida > Cornales > Cornaceae > Cornus > Cornus florida. The sequence continues at coordinate 42,158,867 of NW_026775573.1, read as the reverse complement.
GAAGCTTGATTTCTAGAAATTGGATCTCGATCTGGAAGACTGTGATCTGTTTTGAGGAAATTTGATCTTGATTGCCGAAGACCAGATCCAACGAGTTCACGACAACAAAGATTTAGATCTAGCTGACGGAGATCTGAATTCGACCATTCCAAGGCCAGATCTAGTGCATTTACATCATTAGGGTTAAAATCCGATCAAGAGTTCTCGGTTGATGACTCTACTCTGGTCAGGAACGATGATAAGGGATGAGAGTTCTTATCCACAGGAGAATGAACAACGCTCAAAGCTTGATTAATTGATGAGTATAATTGAAGCTATAAGAAGAGAGATTGCAAATTTAAGAGCTGGAATAGAGCGTCGAGAAGTTTCAGTAATTCCACGACTTCTTCCGGTAGGAGAAAGAGTTCCGAAACCAAATGTTGCTCGCCAGGGTGAGCAAGAAGGAGGCGTTCACGTGGATCTTTGTCACAAAGAGATCAGGGCAAAAGATTTACTGCCAAATGTTCATCATGTGGCAGATCGAGAAGGATCTGTTCATTTGGATCCACATCGTGAACGGATCAGGCGAGAAGAGGCCATGGAGATCGATGCGTAACACAAAAGAATCAGGTGAGAAGAAGCCATAACATTCAATCCGTATCAAGAAAGGCTTAGACGAGAGGAAGCCATGAAATTCAGTCACAATAAGGCCACGTCATCATGGCAAAGAGAATTGGCAGAAGAAAGGTCATTCGATCCAATCTATCGTCCATCAATGGCAACGTATGACTATAGAAATTCAGATAGGAGATCTTCTAAGTAGAGGTACTATCGAGGGAAAACGAAACCCTCCGTTCGGCAGCTCGGACTGTCGATTCACCATTTTCAAATGAAATATAGAATGCTCCAAATCTAAGAAAGTTCTTTATGCCAGTTTTTACTTTGTTCGATGGGATAAGCGATCCAATCGAGCATGTTTATCATATTCAACTGAAAATGGCTCTGAATACGGAAAATGATCCCTTAATGTGCAAGGTTTTTCCTACAAGCCCAACTGGACCGATGCTCAACTAGTTCAAGAACTTTGCAAGGGGCTCGGTGGACAGCTTCCGAAACCTATGCGATAGATTTATAAGCCAGTATTATGGAAACAAGCGTCCGGCCAAGGATATCTCTAGTCTGTTTATAATAAAACAGCTGGAAGGCGAATGTCTCCAAGCTTTCCTTACTAGATTTAACCTAGTGAAGAGCATAGTAATAGAGTGTCATCCGTCCACGGCGGTTCAGGCATTCAAATTGGCCATGACCTGAGGGGCTCCATTCCACACAAATCTAGTGGTGGCGAATACTCCGAGGACCATAGACAAGCTGAACGAAAGAGGTGATGGTTTTGTGCACTTGGAAGAAGAGGAAGCTGCCAACGCAAGGAAGATGTCCATGGTAGTGATGGAAGAGAAGACCAGAACAAAGGTCAAGCAAAAACAAGTTGCACCACAACGTCAGACCTCTTCGAAAATAGAAAAGAGGCCTAAAGAGGAGGAATCGGTCACTCCACTCAAAGTCACCTTGGCAAGGTTATTCCAAGAAAATAAAGATAAGTTTCGCCTTCCCCTGCCGATCGGACAACCGCTTGAACACAGAGATTAATCTAAACATTATGTTTTTCATAGTGATTTTGGCCATCTAACTAATGAATGCAGGAATTTAAGAAGACAAGTGGAGATGTTGATTGCAAAAGGAGAGTTTGCTGGGTATATTCAAGGACCAGCGTTAGAGCAGAATTGGCTGGCTGAGTAAGTGAAAAGAAATCAGAAGCCAAACTATCATAATGCTCAGCCTATTCAGATAATAAATGTAATTTATGGCCGGTCTGAGCCAACCTAAAAATTAGAAGAACTGCTCCGAACGCGTCTTCGTCAAGCACAAATGATGAGGAGAATAGGCAGTGTAAATGCTCTGTACTAGCAAAACGCCTCAGTTCAAATAAAGTTTGATAGAACGGATCTGTTGCGAGTTCAGATCCCTCATGAAGATCCCCTGGCCATTAGCTTAAGGGTAGTAGAATGCTTGATCCGAAGAGTCTTAATTGATCCAGGGAGTAGTGCAAATGTCATACCAAGAATAACATTTGACCGACTCGAGATTGAGCGAAAAAAGCTAAAACCCACGGGAAATCCACTGTTGGGATTCGATGGGAAGCGGGTAGAGCCTATTGGTTTGGTGGAGCTGCCGGTGTTTACTACCAAGAGAAAATTGATGGAAAGCTTCGTGGTTGTTGAAATTCACCCATCCTATAATCTCTTGATGGGAAGAGGGTGGATTCACAGGGTCCAAGGTGTCTCATCGACTTTGCACTAGGTGATGAGATGTTTGAGCCCAGATGGAAGCAAAATGATTGATATCCATAGGGATCAGGTCGCAGCTAAGGAGTGCTATTCTGTAACGATGAAAGCCACTGAGAAGGGGAAAGCGCTCGTTCGATCTGATAGTTCAAGATAGCAATTACAGGGGCCTCCACCCAAAGAGGTTGGGGGGAGGAAGAACCTTCGGTGCTTACTGAAGAACCCAGATCGATCGTCTGAGGCCGGACAGAACCATGAGGTTAGGATCAGGGTTTGTAGAGGAAGAGAAATGGCAGCTAGTTGATTTCTTGTCTTAGAACGCCGATGTGTTTGCCTAGAGCCATTCAGATATGCCAGGAATTGTTCCCTCTGTATCATGTCATTCCCTTAATATAGATCCAAACGTCAAGCCTGTTAGATAGAAGCAGAGGAGGTTCGCTCCAAAATGCAATCAAATTATAGCTGATGAAATTGACAGATTATTGGATGCAGGATTCATCAGAGAAGTTCAGTACCCATTTTGGCTCTCAAATGTGGTTTTAATGCAAAAGAAGAATGGGAAATGGAGAGTCTGTATCAATTTCACTAACCTGAACAAAGCTTGTCCAAATGATAGCTTCCTGTTACCAAAAATTGACCAGATGGTGGATGTCATTACTAGGTATGAACTGCTTACTTTTTTGGATGCTTATTCAGGTTACAATCAAATCCCTATGGATCCGAACAATGAGGAAAAAACTTATTTTGTCACCGAGCGAGGGATCTATTGCTACAAGGTCATGCCATTCAGATTAAAAAATGCTGGAACCACTTACCAAAGACTGGTTAGCAGGATTTTCAAAAGTCAAATGGGCAAAACTGTAGAGGTCTATATTGATGATATGGTAATGAAGAGTAAAAGGAAAGACTATCATTTGTAACACTTGCAAGATGTATTCGAGGTATTAAGAAAGTACGATATAAAACTTAACCCGACCAAGTCCTCATTTGGTGTGGGTTCTGGGTAGTTCCTGGGGCATGTGGTTAATAACAGAGGAATTAAAGTCAGCCCAGCCCAAGCAAAAGCCTTGATAAAAAATGGAGAACTGAGAACAGTAAAGGAGATGCAAGCACTCACTGGGCGAATAGCAACACTAAGTCGATTAATTTCAAAGTTGTTAGATCATTGCAAACCATTCTTTGATACAATAAGAGGCCACGAAAGACAAGCCTGGGGGGATGAACAATGAGAGGCTCTGACTAGGTTGAAAGAGTATATGTGGAACCCTCCGGTCTTATCTGACCAGGTGAAAAGCTTTTCATGTATCTGAATATGTCCAGCACTGCAACAAGTGTCGTTCTGGTGCGGTGTGAAGAAGGCAAGCAATTCCCAGTGTTCTACGTTAACAAAACAATGGCTAAGCCAGAAAGAACGTATTCAAAGGCCGAATGAGTAATCCTATCATTGGTGAATGCGAAGAGGAAACTCAGGCACTATTTTGAATCATATCCTATCGTCATTCTTACCACCTTTCCTATAAGGGTGATCCTGCATAAGCCAGATCTATCAGGAAGAATGACAAAGTGGGCTATAGAGCTGAGCTCATTTGATATAACGTATGAACCCTGAACGGCTATAAAAGGGTAAGCGGTGGCTGATTTCCTATTGGAATGTGACATAGAAAACATGGAAAAAGACCTTAGAAGCTTATCATAGAAGCTTTTCGTTTATGGCTCTTCAAATCAAATGAGGGCAGGCATTGGGATCAAACTGCAGACACCAGAAGGCACCACGCCGAGCCAAGCGATCAGACTTAAGTTCAGAGTGACTAATAATGAAGCAGAATAAGAAGCATTGTTGGAAGGACTGAGGCTAGCCAAATAACTGAAGGTTAAAAGTCTAATTGCTTTTAGTGATTCGTAGTTAATCGTTCGGCAGGTTACTGAGGATTATGGTTCCAAAGATGAAACAATGGAAGTATACCATTTTGTCGTTATGTGTTAGCAAAAAGCTTTGATCAGATTAAGTTCATTCAATTGCCAAGATAATATAATAAGGATGCCGATCAGTTAGCCTGCAGTGCGTCGAGTTCTGGAGAAACACTGGCAAGGGTGAATCGATCGGAGCGGATCCGCGACAAGTGAATGTCATACCATACAAGCCAAGTTGGATCGATCCAATTATAACTTTTATACGAGATAGTGTGTTGCCCGAACAAAGAGATGAGGCATAGAAAATCAGATTAAATGCTGTAAAGTATGCTATTGTCCATAACCAATTGTGTAAAAGGCCTTTCTCGGGCCCGTATTTGAAATATGTTACCCCCTCAGAAGCTAGGCAGATCCTGCGAGCTATCCATGAAGGTGTATGTGGCAATCACTCGGGAGGAAGATCTCTGGTGCACAAAACAATGACGCAAGTATACTTTTGGCCAAACATATCACGATATGCAGAAGAATTCTCCAGGAGATGCGATAAGTGCCAAAGGTTCGGATCACTGATCTACTAACCACCTAAGGACTTGCACGTAATGGCCAAACCATGGCCTTTTGTGCAATGAGGGATGGATATGGTTGGCCCTCTGCGAAAGGCTAGATCACAGAACAAATACGTTCTGCTTACAACGGATTATTTCACTAAATGGGTAGAAGCCGAACCGTATTCCAGTATAACCCAAACTCAAGTAAGACGCTTTATCTGGAGCATTATCATTTGTCGTTTTGGTGTGTCATGGTCGATCGTTATAGATAATGGAACCAATCTAAACAGTAAACAAGTAAGGAACCTACTAGAAGAGTATGGAATTAATCAAAAGTTGGCAGCGGTTAGCTATCCGCAGGCGAATGGTCAAGCTGAAATAACAAATAGAACAATCTTTATTTGTATCAAGAAAAAGCTTGAAGAAAAGAAGGGTAAATGGTTGGATAAACTTCCGAACGTCTTGTGGGCTTATAGAACAACACCTAGATGACAGACTGGTGAAAATACATTCGCTATAGCATACGACACCGAGGCAGTAATACCGGTCGAGTATTTAGTTCCGACTATTCAAAGTTTGGCATGGGATCGAGAACAGAATGATAGTATGTTGAAATTTAACCTTGATTTGCTAAAAGAAAAAAGAGATGCAGTAGCAATAAGACTCGCGTCTTATTAGCAAATACTTATGAATAGCCACAACAAGAAAGTAAAGCATAGAGACTTTGCACCTGGTGATCTAGTTCTGAAAAAGAAGGTAAGAATTCTTAAAAAGATGATATCACCCTGGGAAGGTCCATACAGAGTTACAGAGGCCATAGGAAAGGGGGCATACAGTCTAGAGACCATGGCAGGAAGATTCATCAATAAACCATGGAATGCCACATCCCTAAAAAGGTACTACCAGTAAAGATTAAGTCTCATTCTGAACAATGTTCATTTAAAAATGTGCTCTTGCAAATGTATAGATTCATCGAGATTTATAAAAAGAGTTCATTTTGTTTCTAAAATTGATTGAGCAAAGAGTACTTAGTAAAAAGTCAAGTGGCAAGTGGCATTCTAGCTGAGCGCTAAGCATTTAGCCAAGTAAGTGGCAAACGGCACTATGAGCTAAACACCAAATACTTGCACAAAATAAAAAGTCAAGTGGCAAGTGGCATTCTAGCAGAGTGCCAAACACTTAGCTAAGTAAGTGGTAAACGGCACTCTAAGTCGAACGCCAAACACTTACACAAAATCAAAAGTTAAGTGGCAAGTGGCATTCTAACCGAGCGCCAAGTACTTAGCCAAGTAAGTGGCAAATGGCACTCCGAGCCAAACGCCAAACACTTGTAAAAAATAAAAAGTCAAGTGGCAAGTGGCATTCTAGTCGAGCACCAAGCACTTAGCCAAATAAGTGGCAAACGGCACTATGAGCCGAAGGCCAAACACTTGCACAAAATAAAAAGTCAAATGGCAAGTGGCATTCTAGTTAAGTGCCAAGCACTTAGACAAGTATGGAAAATGGTATTGTGAGCCGAACGCCAAACACTTGCACGAAATAAAAAGTCAAGTGACAAGTGGCATTTTAGTCGAGCGCCAAACACTTAGCCAAGTAAGTGGCGAATGGCACTTTGAGCTGAACGCCAAATACTTGCATGAAATAAAAATCAAATGGAAAAATTAAATTATCAATTCATTTAAGCATATATTGAAGTATGGATGCTTTACAAAATGGAGTATTCGGCATCTGAAGTTTACCAACTATTTAGTCTTCTCTCTCCCTTGTAAAACATTCTTAACTTTTATATTTTTATTGTATTTTCCACACTTATTTGTTATTGTTTGAAATTAGTATCAGAGCCTATACCTTGAGCTTGGACCATTATTGTAAGTTTCTTATTTTCTATATTTTCTACAGTTTAGTATCATTGTGCTTTGTTTACTGTTATAAATCTCATACGTTTGATTATTGTTTAAAGCCCATATTATCCTGCTATACCTGTTTATGTCTGTGTGACTGTCAAAACCTTTTCAACAAGATTCTCTGGTTTTAGGCACCTTAACAAAATTCGAAAGGTCTTAAGAACCATTAACTGTTTCTCATGGCACAATCTACCTCTGTAGGATGTATCTGTAATTTGGTAAGAAAAGATTCTAGTAAATATACTCATATACCACATTATGTAACTTCAGATCCCATCAGTCTTAACATGATTGGTGGTGGTATGAACTTTTTAATCGATATGGTTAATGAATGGAAAGGTACATTCCAGAGTAACCTGGAATCCACAAATTCGCAAATGGAAACCCCATTTGATGATTTGCAACAAGGAATAATTTCCTTGAATGATAAGCTTGATACTCTAACACAGATTATCTTGTTATTTGACAGTAAGGATCTAAAAGATTAGATTCAACAGATGACTATTGATTTAGAAAAACTGAAAAAAGCAAAGTTATCTGATCTTTATCCTCCTAATCCAAAATTAGATCCTCCAGATCCTAAAGTAGTTAAACAAACTACTTCTGCTACCACAATAAAGGTAAAAAAAAAACTTTACTATGGTACTGAGGATATCAAAGTAATTCATGACTACCAATCCTCAAATTACAATAGATAAGAATTTGACAACATTGTCGATTATATAAATTGCCTACGCCAACTGTATGTCAATCCTCAACTATATATTGATGAAAGTACCCACATCATCAATCAGATATGAGAAACTTCTTTACAAAATGAAGATTTCCTTACACACTTCGGATATCGACTAAGTATCTCTGACAGTGATACTGATTCAGAATAACAAATCATTATTCTATCTGACCAATCTGATGTTGAAGAATTTAACGATAACAATTCTAACGACTTAGAGTCTGTTGATGAAGAAATTCAACCTGACCCATAACCAGAGTCATCTTCTTGCAACAGAAGAAAACGGGTATTAGATACTGTTTTAGACGAATCTTTTTATGGTGATTTTCCTTCAACAAAATAGATACTCCTAGTAGAGGAAACCAATATCCCAGCTTCCGGCCAAACACAGGCCGAACCCTCTTCCAAAGCTGAAGGTAAACAACCTTTTGCCACATATAATTATGAGTACATGACCTATCCTACGTTCGCATGAAAGGATGACCTCAACAAGTACCCAATTTCATAAAATGGTACTTATCTTGACCTTACTCTTGCCCTAGACAAAGATTATCTTAAAACCATTGATGAATGGGCACAATCATTAGCTATTCTAGTAAACAACCAGAAGGCTTCATGGAGTAAAAAATGTTTCCTCGATTACATCGCAGCAACCCTGCAAGGAGATGCTCTTGACTGGCTTCGTCAATGGGATCAAATAACCCAAGGCACACGCTAAAAAAGTGAGCTCCTTAATAACTTTAATGAACTCGATGGTATCCTACGCGGATTTGTCTAAATCCTAAAGGAAGAACTCGTGGGCCATACTGGAGAATGACTCATTTCCCACGACGCCAATTTCGCTATTTCCAAAATTGAATTATGTGATATTTGTCGTTTTCCTGAGTACATCAAATTATTTAGCAAATATTTTTGACGACTTCCAATCACTAGCATTGAACATTGGTTACCCCAGTTCTTTGTTAAACTTCCAAATCCATGGGATGAAATAGCCATCAAAGGCTACCCAGATTTCCTCGAATGAGTAAAGTGTACCGACAATCTAGGGTTTCGTGTCAATTATATTTACAGGCATATAAACGAAAAGTGTTTAGAAACCAAAGCCCAAAAACAGGTCAAGAATCAGATCAGCAACACTCCAGCCGGACAACACTGTTGCGATAAGATTCTACAAGAAACCTGGAAGATCGGTTGTGCACCTAGTGGCTGATTTACACCTTAACGTAAAACACGCAGAGTCAAATGGCGCAAATGGAAGAAAGGCAAAAAATCTATTCAACGAAAAAAGAAGTATATCAAACCAAATACTTTTAAATCCAAAACCACCAAAAAAGGCAAAGCATCTTCTTCTAAAAAGAAAGACTGCAAATGCTATATCTATAATGAGCCAGGTCACATAGCCCCTAATTGCCCAAATAAAGGCAAAAGCGCTTCAAAAATGGTCAAAAGAATTGATGCAGGAGATCTCTGTGTAGTGTACGGTAGCGATCTCTCTGATTCTGATGATATTCTATACGAAATCTCTAGTGAATCCGAATCAGACTCCAGCGATGACAATGAAGAAGTTTACATGCTTCATTTAACCTCTCATCCAGAAGAAGAAACCTCCAATATTAAACTTAGCAGTGTTATTGGAGAAGAAGTGCAGTTTATGAATGAACAACTCATTCAGTTCGCTAAACTCCAGAAACTAAAAGCCGAAGATCTGTACAAGACTTCTAAATTCAAGATTTTTTCAAAAAGAATTCTTGAACAATTCAGCTGCAATACCACTATTGATTATCTCACTAATGGTATGTCTTCTTTCAACATCTTAAACAAGGATAAAATTGACCAATGGAGGATCCAACATCCTCTCACTCGTTATATTCATATAGGAATGGTGCAGATCAAGATCACTTCCCTTTTCCGCAAAGGGACTGATCAACCCATTCTTGTTCTTGTTATGGATAACTACTTCCATAATCCTATTGACGCCTTAATCGGAGGTGTTTAATCCAACCTAGTCAACAATGTTATTTGGTTCAAACTCACTCCAAATTATTTTGTCTCTATCACTGATACAAACATCGAAATGGTTTTGAAATTCAAACTTCAACTTTCCAATCTTCAAATGGATTATGATTCTCCAGGTTTGGGAATTCAATGGAAAGTCCTCTATGAACTAACCCAAAAACCTGAGACCTCTACAATTCCAGTTGACCCCAAAATGGTCACCCTGTTCGAACCCAGACCTTTCGATTCAGTAATTGAACCAAAATTATTGAAATGGACTGATCTCGAGATACCGCGAAATTAGTTATTCGAAGGAATCAACGAAGATAAAAAGCTGCGAATAGAGGAACCAACAGTTACCACTATTAAAGCTTCTAGCTCAAATCTCTATATAATAAATACAAAGAAACCTCAGCTTCTAAAATCAGCCTCAGCACGACTACCTCATGAACAAACTGGTTGGGATAAACTCCTTCCCCCTCGGCGATCTAATGCTTAGCCTTCCGAACTTCCCAGACGAAAATTCACTCGGGCAGAAAAAGGAAAAGATCCCATCATTCACAATGATGCTCCTATCCTTCTAGGATCTACTCGTACGATGCACTCAACAAAGTTTTTCCATTTCCAACACAAAAAAGATGAAATCCTTCTTGCTCCTTCCCAAGGAAAAAAGAGGAAGTATACTTATGTTAACGGTATACTTAATTTCAAAGGTTATAAACCCTATAGCCTTTGTGTTCTCATCGACACAGGAGCAACCACAAGCTACTGAAGATACAACGCCATACCAGCTGATAAATGGAGACAGATGAAACACCCCATTGGTGTACAAGGTGTTGACACGGAAGCACCGCTTACTGTCATTCATTATAAAGCCAAAGATATAGCTATCTGGCTTAATGACAAAAAATTTATCATTCCAAAATTACTCTGTTTTCTATTTATGCATGGTGATTTTATTTTAGGATGTAATTTTATTTACTCATATCTTCCTTTACAGTTAAAAGAAAAAAAACCATTTCTTTAACTTTAAAAGATAATATAGTTGTTGAAATTCTTATTCAAGAAAACCTAGCTTCTGTATGTGACGGTAATTTTTCTCCCCCAAAAAGGGATAATACTGATGTTTTTGTATTAAATGAAAACCATTGGTTATATGCTATATTAAGACAAAAATTTTCTGAAAATCCTTTAAATCTTTGGAAACAAAGCCCTCGTTTTTGCAGGTTACAGCTTAAGGATACTAATGTCATCATTTGGGTAAAACCCATGATATATCTTAGAAAAGATATAGATGAGTTTGATTACCAGCTTCAGGACCTTCTTGAGAAAAAACTCATTGAAATGACCAAAAGCCCTTACAGTAGCCCTGCTTTTATGGTAAGAAATCATAGTGAAATTAAAAAAGGAAAAGCCCGTATGGTAATCAACTATAAGCGGCTTAATGAACATCTGATTTTCAATGGTTACTTCATTCCTCGAAAAGATGTTCTCATTGATCAAACTGAGCAAAAATCTTTAACAAGTTTGATTGCAAAGCAAGTTTTTGGCAAATAAAATTACGAAACAAATCTAAGCCATTAACTGCTTTCAGCACCCCTAGAGGTTATTATCAGTAGACTATAATGCCATTTGGTCTCAATACTGCACCTCAAATATATCAACGATGGATGGATAAGATCTTTAATGACCTTAAAGATTTTGTTGTCGTATATATTGATGATATTCTTGTTTTCTATAAAACAAGAGACAATCACAAAAAACATCTACAATGCCTTTCAGAAAAACTGCGAAAGCATGGTATTATTCTATCTCCAACAAAGATAGATATCAAACAGGAATCTATAGATTTCCGTGGCCTAGTTTTAACCCAAAAAGGGATAAAACTACAAGATCACATTATCATCAAAATCCTTGATTTTCCTAATATCATTCAAGATAAAAAGCAGCTTCAAAGTTTTTTAGGAATCTTGAATTATGGCCGCACCTTTATAAAAGATTTGTCTCGAAAGGAACTTCCTTTAATAAAGAAGTTACAAAAAGATAAAGTTTTTGACTGGACTGAAGCTGACAAAAGCATTGTCCAACAAATCAAACAAGATCTGATTCATATTCCTGAAGTTTATTTTCCCTAAAATGGTGATAAACTTATTCTTGAAATTGATGCCTCAGATTTTTATTGGGGTTGTGTTTTAAAAGCCATTCCACAAGAAAAATGGAATGAAACTGTTTTTACAAATCACCAGATAAGAGCCCGAAAAACTCCTATCTCGAAAAAGCTTCAAAAAGAAGAATTGATTTGTGGTTATAATTCTGGAAAATTTAAACCAAATGAACATAATTATATTATTTATGAAAAAGAACTTCTGGCAATTAAATTGGCAAAAAAAGATTTCATATTTATCTTGCTCCAAAAGATTTTATTATCCGTACTGATAATCGGGCAGTAAAGGACTTCCTTATAAATAAGAAAAACTATTTAGAAGGAAGAAGATTAAAATGGTATAATGTTATTGCCCAGTATTCTTTTACTATTGAACATATTAAGGCACTAACAATTTTCTGGCAGATTTTCTAAGCATAAACTACAACGAAGTATCTAACCAAGATATTTCTTTGTCTACAGATGAGTGATCGAGGTAAAGCACCTCAAAATGAAGAAGGTTGGATTACAATCGCTAAAAAGGCGACTGACAAACCAACTCCATCACACCCAAATAAATGGTTTGTGGTTTTTGCTGGTCACCAACCAGGAATCTATTCAGAATGGCACGACTATCATAAACAGATAAGAAGCTATTCTGGATCATACTTTAAGGCTTATGACACACTCGAGGAAGCTCAAAAAGTTTTCTATGCAGTGGGCAAAGCTTCACAAAAGGTTTTTTCAAAACTTCTGTAAATAATAGAAGTAACTGACTTCTATAATCCTGGTCTTCGATACACTTTTTACGATGAAATAAACAATGTATGGAAAATGCACAAATTGGGATGCAATAAGAAATTCAGGCAAAACCTGAGTACTCTTACGTCACTTATAGCTAAACAAACGGCCATGACTGACGAGCTTAAAAAGCTTTGCATTCAAATCTACCTCACAAGTGACTGGGACAAAGATTTTTCTTTAACTCACATAAATTGTTTTCTCAAGACTTGCACAGTTAGTTGGAGAACAAGATTTCCCAAAAAATACGTTTGCAAAAATCAATCGTATATGTCTTCTTGAAAAAGCGAGAAGCATTTTTCCTCCTGAATTATTTAGAATAGTTATCTCCAAATCAGTGGACCATCCTATAATAATCAAAAAAATTTATCTTGAAAATCATGAAGAAATAAACAATTTTGACATGATTTACAATGGGAAACACATCCCCAAAATGACTATTTTCATTGTTCCTGATTTTGACTGGTCAATAGAACCTGTTGTCTGGGGAGTAATTAATAAAATTACTTTGTCATCACGTGACTGCATATCATGGAAAGCTTTTCCTGCAATGATCAAAGCCATGATATATCGAACCACTTCTCATTGGAAATATAGTCGCAATTTGACTTTTTGGATTTCTAGTTCTATTGGATGGCATGCAAAAACAAAATTCTTTCAGCCATACCAAATCTGGCTTCTCAAGCTTACAAAAGACAATAAATTCGACCACCACCAGCTTTTGAATTCAGAATAGATTACAGAAAGGGTTAACTCTATGATCTTGCTATTCACAGTCTTGTTCACCTTCAAGACAAAGCCCGTAGAGCTCTTAATGGCAGCATTATTAAGCCTCCTATGAAGAGAATCTGTGATGGACGACGACTTTTCATCACTTCTCTGATTATGGATTACCCTGCATACTCAGAACACCACATTGTCACAGGTAATGAATTTCCATAATCTATAATCAGAAAAGTGATGAAAAGTCATCGTCCATCACAGATTTTCTTCATAGGAGGGAAGTGATCAGTCCCTTTGCAGAACAGGGAAGTGATCTTGATCTGTACCATTCCTATATGAATATAACGGGCGAGAGGATGTTGAGTCCTCCATCGGTCAATTTTATCCTTTTTTAAGATGTTGAAAGAAGATATACCATTAGTGAGATAATCAATAGTGCTTTTGACGCTGAATTGTTCAAGAATTATTTTTGCAAAAATCTTGAATTTAGAAGTCTTGTACAGATCTTCGGTTTTTAGTTTCAGGAGTTTAACGAATTGAATGAGTTGTTCGTTCGTAAACTGCACTTCTTCTCCAATAACACTGCTAAGTTTAATATTGGAGGTTTCTTCTTTTGGATGAGAGGTGAAATAAAGCATGTGAACTTCTTCATTGTCATCGCTGGAGTCTGATTCGGATTCATTAGAGATTTCGTATAGAATATCGTCGGAATCAGAGAGGTCGTTATCGTAGACTACACAGAGATCTTCTGCGTTAATTCTTTTAACCATTTTTGAAGCGCATTTGCCTTTATTTGGGCAATTAGGAGCTACGTGACCTGGCTCATTACAGATATAGCATTTACAGTCTTTCTTTTTGGAAGAAGATGCTTTGCCTTTTTTGGTGGTTTTGGATTTAGAAGTATTTGGTTTGATATACTTCTTTTCTGGTTGAATAGATTTTTTGCCTTTCTTCCATTTGCGCCATTTGAATCTACGTGTTTTACGTTGAGATGTGGATCGGCCACTGGGTGCACAACCGATCTTCCAGGTTTCCTATAGAATCTTATCGCAATAGCGTTGTCCGGCTGGAGTGTTACTGATCTGATTCTTAACCTGTTTTCGGGCTTTAGCTTCTAAACACTTTTCGTTTATAAGTCTGTAAATATAATTGACACGAAACCCGAGATTGTCGGTATGCTTTACTCGTTCGAGGAAATCTGGGTAGCCTTTGATGGCTATTTCATCCCATGGATTTGGAAGTTTAACAAAGAACTGGGGTAACCAATGTTCAATGCTAGTGATTGGAAGTTGTTGAAAGTATTTGCTAAATAATTTGACGTACTCAGGAAAACGACAAATATTACATAATTCGATTTTGGAAATAGCAAAATTGGCATCGTCGGAAAGGAATTGTTCTCCAGTATGGCCCACGAGTTCTTCCTTTAGGATTTAGACAAATCCGCGTAGGATACCATCGAGTTCATTAAAGTTATTAAGGAGCTCACCTTTTTAGCGTGTGCTTTGGGTTGTTTGATCCCATTGACGAAGCTAGTCAAGAGCATCTCCTTGCAGGGTTGCTGCGATGTAATCAAGGAAACGTTCTTTACTCCAGGAAGCCTTCTGGTTGTTTACTAGAATAGCTAGCGTTTGTGCCCATTCATCAATAGTTTTAAGATGATCTTTGTATGGGACATAAGTAAGGTCAAGATAAGTACCATTTTGTGAAATTGGGTACTTGTTGAGGTCATCTTTTCGTGCGAACGTAGGATAGGTCATGTACTAATAATTATATGTGGCAGAAGATTGTTTTCCTTCAGCTTTGGAAGAGGGTTCGGCTTGTGTTTGGCCGGAAGCTGGGATATTGGTTTCCTCAGCTGGGAGCGTCTCTTCTATTGAAGGAAAATCACCATAAAATGATTCATCTAAAATAGTATCTGATACCCGTTTTCTTCTATTGTAAGAAGATGACTCTGGCTGTGGGTCAGCTTGAATTTCTTCATCAACAGACTCTGAGTCATTAGAATTGTTATCATTAAATTCTTCAACATCAGATTGGTTAAATAGAACATTAATTTGTTCTTCTGATTTAGTATCACTGTCAGAGATACTTAGTTGATATCCGAAGTGTGTAAGGAGATCTTCATTTTGTAAAGAAGTTTCTCGTATCTGATTGATGATGTGGGTACTTTCATCAATAGATAATTGAGGATTGACATACAGTTGTCGTAGGCAATTTATATAATCGACAATGTTGTCAAATTCCTGTCTGTTGTAATTCGAGGATTAGTGGTCATGAATTACTTTGATATCCTCAGTACCATAGTAACGGTTTTTTTACCTTTATTGTGGTAGCAGAAGTAGTTTGTTTAACTACTTTAGGATCTGGAGGATCTAATTTTGGATCAGGAGGATAAAGATCAGATAACTTTGCTTTTTTGAGTTTTTCTAAATCAATAGTCATCTGCTGAATCTGATCTTTTAGATCCTGACTGTCAGATAGCAAGATAATATGTGTTAGAGTATCAAGCATCTTTCCATTCATCATCATAGAAGAATTGTTGATACACAAGGATTGATATTGAAATGAAAATAAATAAGTATGGAAGCCAGCAGAACTCTATTCTATCACATCTTCCCCTATGCCTCATCCATTGCCCATTTCACCATCATTGGCTGTCTGGTCACCACCAACCGGTTCACTATCTCCTTCCCCATGATTGATTATTTCTTTGCCTCTAGAGGGAGAGTCAAGGTAGATAACCTCCTCAGCTAGCAGAGCTCTTTCAGTTGCAACAATGGCTGAAAGGACAATGGTGGTAATGGGAGGGATACTCATAGGGCGAACTGGAAGGATGACCCCTGAGGTTGCAATCTCATTACACTCAACAAATATATTCTCAGCAGGATTAGCGAGTACATCCTTGTAAATGTTCGGCGGGTCAATATCTAGAGATGTATCTAACTCATCTGGACCTGCACAGGAGCTTGATTCGCCTTCGGGAGGAGATCGGTCAATAAAACCATCTCTATACCCTTCAGCATATCTGAGAGCCCCGATCCAAGAAAAACAGGCATGAAGAGCCTTTATACCACTACTAACTCTGCCTATGACATTAAATAGAGTGGTACGTTCGTTCAAGAATTTTTCTTCTGAAATGGAATGGGTCAGCCGTTTAGAAACAAGAGTGCGTTGAAGGTCCCCTTTCTCATTTTTCAGATCATCTCTCTCTGTCTGCATAAAATTTTTCTCTATCTTCAGGACGTCCATCTCATCATAAAGAGAATCTCGTTCATTTTTTAGAGCGTCTCTCTTAGCCTTTAGAGTATTTATTTCCTTTTCATATTCATTCAGCCTAACCAACAACTCTGTGTTTTTGGCCTCTACTGCCTTCATTTCATTAACAAATCTGTCGAGTCCAAAGGAGAGGAATTTAATATTCTTGTTAGCCACCTCAAGATTTCTCTAGAAGGTGATCATTCCAAATAAGGTCTGCATAAAAACACAAGAGTTCTGGTAAGTACTAGTGCAAGGTGATCAGAATAAGAAAAATGAATGAAAGATAGTACAAAAGAAAAGGGAGTAACCTCAATAGTGGCAGCAGGAAAGCAATGGTACATTTCATTACAGGCCATGTTTTCCTGGTGCTCAATGTCCTTAGGGGTCCAAATGCCCTTATAAAAAGCAAAGGAGGTGACAAGATCCTTGAACACAGTATCTGTAGGGGCCATAATTAACCCATTCTCCCGTTTGGGTAAGGGGCATCATGGAACCACTACTGGGGAGGAGACAGAAGTTCTGGCTGATTCACCCTCCGGAATGGGTATCTGAGGTAAAGGGAGAGTAGTGGTAACCCAATAAATTATAGCTCTTCGAGCTGAAGGAAGGTCATTTTGGTCAGAGCCACCCTCAGGCTGGGGTCTTTTGCCCAGGCTCTTCTCCAAAACATTAGTTCGGACAAGGGAAGATCCCTTAGCGTTTTGAGAAGATCCCTCAGCGTTCTGAGCAGTAGGTAGAGAAACTTCGTTTGGAATTTCAGAGGAACCGTCAGTTGACAAAGTGGTTTGAAATCCAGCTGAAATGGATACAGAGGGTTCAAAGGCATGTTGCCCAGCATTCTAAGCCATAACCGAGATAGTTGGAATAGCCACAAAGGCAACTGGGGTAATCGCAGGAGCAACTGCGGAAGAGGGCCTCCTTGTACTGAAAGAAAGAATCTGAATATGCTCCATTGTGGCACCAAGAATTGAAATGTCAGAAAGTTTTCTGGAGTGAGCAGATCGGTAGTAGAGGGAATACCGTTCAGTACTTTCTCCTGCAGAAGATCAAGTCTAGCCCTGTAAACGCTGTAAACCAATTCATCATGAGGGATGTGAAGGCAATGACAAAGGAAAGTGCAGAAGAGAGGAAGGCAAGTTTCACAAGGGCAATTGTTCTTATGCTTTTTAGGTTTTTTATATAAGGGGATAGAGCATTCTCCAAAAGTGGTCGAGATAGGGAAAGTCTGAGCGAATGGTGTTCGCCAAGCCCTACTAACCCCGATCAAATTATTTCTCAAACCCTTTTCAGAAGAGAGTTTGTCCGTGCATATAAACCGTTTCTCAAGGGGAAAGAGGTGGAAGTACATATCATTCGTTCTGATTTTAGTGACTCAATAATAGAGAAAAAGATCTATGATGTCAAGATCTAGATTTCTGTCATGATTTAAGATCAAAAGAACTGATATCACCCTAAGGAAATTGGGGTTGACTTGAAGAAGGGCAAGCCCTAATTTACTAAAGATATAACAGAAGAATGGGTGCAAGGGAAATTTAATTACATTTAGGTGAAGGACAGAAAAGAGGAACCCTTCGGGAAGAAGACCCTCACCAAATCTCTCATCTAAGTCCTCAGGATAAACCCTAATGGAAACGTCGTTAGGGATTTCGTTCTTCAAATAAAGAGCCTCTAATTCAAGAGCCATTATAATGGTGGAGGAAATTCTCAGTTTTAGGGTTTCTTTCTTTTAAAAAAAGTGGTAAAGAGCAAAATCCTCAAAAAATAACTCGGGATTGGAATTAACCTCAGGAAGAAGATCTGCAGAGTATACTGCAGCAAAGTAAAACATGGAGAATCGCAAAGGGAGAACTCACTGGAGAAGACAGGAAAGCTCACCAGAGAAGATTGATAGTTGACAAGGACGATGCTCAAGGATAGAAATGAAAAAGATCGAGTAAGGGCAAAAGATGAGAGGTTGAAGTTTTAAAGGGAAAGTGGTTCAATATCCAAAGATTCATGGCAATGATGGTGTTTCAAATTTCAAAACGTGGGTCTCTGAGCCACCTGTTCGCTTCCCCACGTCACTGCCTCATGCAGTCTCATCATGATTAAGTCTCTTCGATAATCTCACCCTAATCAATTAGGGAGAGATTAAGGGGACAGATGAGAATACCAAAAATGACTTGAGCCGTACATAACCCAGATTATTATAAATAGGTCTGGGAAGAATACTTGGTCCAGACAGATCATCACTTATCAAGGCCAGTACTGAAAGATCAGTCCTAAAAGCCAATCTCAAAGCAAAGGAAGTGGGCTCATATCCAGGACGAGCCCAAGGGATCGGCCCAGTGAGAAAAATTAAGTAGGAAGCTTCTAGAACAATTGTAAAAGTCTATAAATAGACTGAAAAGAAAGGAAAAAAAGGTTGAGATATTTTGAGGTGTAATAATTAATCTTTCCTAATTGAGAGAGCTTTCTGTTGCATCTTCAATTACCCATACAATGATTTTTTATGAAATTTAATCTGGATAATCAGACACCAAAAATACACTTGAACTTCCATATTTCTAACCTGTTGAGGCTGAAATTCGGGCAGTCCAATACGATACCGTTTTCCTGCAAGGAAGAGAGGAGAAGATCGATGAACCTTGACGGCACCGGTGTGGTGCCTGCTAAGAGCTCTCTGACGATCAAATTAGTCACGGAGGTCTAAAAAGAAGCCAGGGATTAATAATAGTTTTTACGTAGTACCTTTTTTAATGGCTTGATGCCCTATTTATGGCTGTCGATTGGAATCAAAATCGTTCCGTTGATGTCGATGGTTAACCTTATCTTCCACTTGTGCGAAATCATAGGAGATTTATTACCAGATTTGTCGGGATATGATTTAATCCTTTTGACCTCCTCCAGTTATAGTAGGATTATTCTTACCTGTTGAACCATATCAGATTTGATTTCATTATCCTTGATAATGAAATCTAATCAATCTTATCGAGAGTAGGGTAGGTTTATATTTTTCCCTATCACTTGTCCCCCATTCCCAAGCTTGCACGTCTAGCTTTGGGAATGTAATAAATAATAATAATACTTTTTCTTTTTCTTTTTTTCAACCCCGGTGAACAGTACCCGCGGGTACTATTCACGTAAATAGTAATTCAGGGAATTTTTTTTTTTTTTTTTAATACCCCTGTGAACAATACCCGCGGGTACTATTCTCGCGGGCACTATTCATGTGAATAGTAACTCAGGATTTTTTCTTTTTTTTTTTTTGCACCCGAGGGAACAGTACCCTCGGGGTACTATTCATGAACAATACCCGCGGGTACTGTTCCTGAATAGTTTTTTTTTTACACCCAAGGGAACAGTACCCTAGGGCACTGTGCATGAACAGTACTGTGGGTACTGTTCATGAATAGTAATATTTTTTTTTTTTTTTTTTTTTTTCCTTCACCCGAGGGAACAGTACTCTTCCTTTTATAAAGGAATAAATTATATGAGTTTCACTCTTTAGTAAGGGAATTGAACTTTACGAGTTTTACTCAGCTCACCTCTTTAATAAAGGATTTTTATTTACTATCCCTTATTGTAAGGGGATATTAATTATGGGATTCATCCAACCCAGGTCCTTGTAGTACAGGACATTCATTTATTATCCCTTATATTACAGGGATATGGATTACGGGATTCATTCAACCCGGGTTCTGATAATACAGGATACTTATCCCCTATAGTCCGGGGATATGGATGACGGGATTCATTCAGCCCGAGTCCTTGTAATACAGGACACTCATTTACTATTCCCTTATAGTACGGAGATACGGATTACGGGATTCATTCAGCCCGGGTCCTTGTAATACAGGACACTCATACTATCCCTTATAGTACGGGGACACTGCACGTATAAACTAAAAGGAATTTTATTAAAGACAATCATTATTAAAAACAAAATAACACGTGATGGAGCTACCCTCCATTTAAAATTATTAACTAAGATGCCCCCAGTCTTTATTGTGAATGACTTGATAAGACTAATTCCAGCCGCGAGACAATTTCTAGTCGGTATACTCATCTGAGTCATTCTCATGATATGTGCTGTCACTCTGGCTGAAGAATGATTTCTTATATTTGGTATTATTTTCATCCCTAGCGAGAGGGGCTGGCCTCTTCTTGTCTTCTCTTTCCTTCCGTGCACTCATGGTGTCTTCAGCGTTGATGTGTTTTTGCGCTCTGACCAGCAACTCTATCATGTTGGTGGGAGGTTCTTTTGATAAGGAGAACAAGAATCTGGAGGTTTGGAGTCCTCCTATGAAAGTGGTCAAAGCTACCTTGTCGTCCGCCTCTTCTCCTGCAACATCTCTGCGTTGAATCGGGTGATGTATTCCCGAATCGACTCTTCCTTTTGTTGCTCCACGGTAAACAGGTAGGTAGCCGGCCTCCTATGCATCTGACTTGCAATAAAGTGGCTCACAAACTGCTTACTCAATTCTTCGAAGGTGTTGATGGTTCCTGGCTTCAACTTGTTTAACCAAACTCTCGCTGATCCCGTAAGTGTAGTGGGAAAGGCTCGGCACATAATTTCATCTGGCACAACGTGTAAATGCATAAGAGCTTGAAAAGTTTCTAGGTGATCGAGGGGATCTTTGGTCCCATCGAAGCTTTCAAACGAGGGCATCCTGAACTTGCTAGGTAGTGGACATTTCATAACGGCAGGGCTGAAAGGCAAGTTGGTCCTTTGTACCAGGTCATCTACTGCGGCAGGACCTTTCCCTTTCATAGCTTGCATTACATCTTCCATTTTCCCCTTGAGATCCTTGATCTGCAAGTTGAGATGGGTAACTTTCTTTGTCTTTTCCTTAAGACAGAAGGCTATGCTTTTAGGAGGTCGGGAACTCCGTAGGAGAGATGGGTGAACCACCTCTCTATGTCGGGTTCCCACCTGGATTTGTTCCACTTCAGTCTCATTTTGGGGGGAATGATTATCCCTCTCTTCAAGATTTTCATTACCTCCATTTGGACTTGAGAGATCTTGTCCTGGAAAGTTTTGTTGAGCCGGTGGAACAAGGTGTTGCAAGAGCATTGCATTTTGCTGGATCAACTGGTTTATACCCTAACTCAGAGTTTGAACCTGTAATTCCAACGCTGCAAGCCATGCCTGGTCGTTTGGGACGTCCAGGTTTTCACCCGACTCTACCCTTTAACCAGATCCCTACAACGGTGTTCCTTCGGTAACCATACCAGACTGCAAACGTATATACCCAACGAGTAATTAATTGATTCAAGGGAATCGTCGTTCCCACAGACGGCGCCAACTGTTGAGGCTAAAATTCGCGCAGTCTGATACGATACCGTTTTCCTGCAAGGAAGAGAGGAGAAGATCGATGAACCTTGATGGCACAGGTGTGGTGCCTGCCAAGAGCTCTCCGACGATCAAATTAGTCACGGAGGTCTAAAAAAAAGCCAGGGATTAATAATAGTTTTTACGTAATACCTTTTTTAATGGCTTGATGCCCTATTTATGGCTGTCAATTGGAATCAAAATCGTTCCGCTGATGTTGATGGTTGACCTTATCTTCCGCTTGTGCGAAATTATAGGAGATTTATTACCAGATTTGTTGGGATATGATTTAATCCTTTTGACCTCCTCCAGTTATAGTAGGATTATTCTTACCTGTTGAACCATGTCAGATTTGATTTCATTATCCTTGATAATAAAATCTAATCAATCTTATCGAGAGTAGGGTAGGTTTATATTTTTCCCTATCATAACCTTACAATAATCAGAGATGCCGTAAACAGAAGCGATAAATTTGTTCACAACGAACAGTTTACTTTGAATCCACAAAGTAGATATTTTGAATCCACAAAACAAAGGATAATTTCAGAGAAATCATATATTTATATTGATAATTGAATGAATAATTATGATCTCTGTATTACACATATTTATAACGAAAGAAAATCCTAATTCATAAGGAAACTAACTGCAACTTGAAAGGAGAATCCCATTCCATTTTAGTGTTTATAATCCTTATAACATAAGGAAACCTAATCCCGAAAGGATACTAATACCCAAAAATAATCCTAAAAAGGTTTCTTTAAAAATTCTGAAAAAATTGAAAAAGAAACCTACTAAAATAAAACTATTGAAACCTACTAAATTAAAATTACTAAATATAAAATATGAATGCAATCCGAGTTTGTTTACATAACGAAAAAAAAAAAAATCTAGAAATATTCGACATGCTTCTTTTAGATCGAAAAACCGTGTTTTGGGGCCCTAAATGATGGTATTTCACCGAAAAGCACATTACATCATGGCGTAGCGATGAGTCTTGTTCGTTGGGCCGTTTCTAGTAAAAAATACTCTCCTGTCAGGTCAACAACACACACTTAAGAATCAACCCAGAAAATTTGACAGTATACCCGTTTGGCCCCCTTACTGTCCAAAAGAATTATAAAGGTTTCAGCAATCAGTTCTACATCAAGAAACCAAAAATACACCTATATTGATATTCATATAAAGCTATAGTTGATTACCAAAACACTGAAAATAATATTCCGGCTTAAATATTCATGAATGCAAGATATTAGTATAAAAATAATAATACAGAAGAATATAAAATATTATAGAATGAAGTCATATATGAATCACTCACCAGTTCTTGAGGAAACTTGTTCCTTTGTTGAATTGCAGTAGCCAACTCCTGACTCCTCGGCCTGAAATTAAATTGGAAATTATGTTTTAATTAAATTAGCACAAGCTACTATGAATTTTTGACGTGTGTTGTAAGTGAGTAAAATCTAATTTGAAACACAAATGTCAAAGTTCAAATTTTTAATGAAAAGTGATCTACTTAAATTTAATTTATTAAATTTTTTATAATAATAAATTTCAATGTAATTAAACAACAATTAAAAAATTCATACTTGTGTGCAACTATTTGATTTTTATTCAAATTTTTAAACAAATCAAAATTATAGAGACACTTAAGTACAATATTTAAATAAATACTTCAATTTAAAAGGCAATCAAATGAGACAATGGTTACGAAAAATTTGTGTGCCTAATTTCTTAAATACTAAACATAAAAATTAGCCAATAATGTGTATAAAAGTTTTTATGATGCCTAATAGTTATTTGAAATCAATATAACAGTGTTATAAATATAGGAGTTTTTTTTTTCTTATCAAAAAGTTATCCACCATGTGGTTTAAATTTGATTTCTGGAAATATTTACCAAAGTTTGAGAAATAATAAAATTCATTCCTACCGTAGATAACAAACACACACCTCAAGTGTTCTCAACTGATGAACTAATTCTAATAGAAAGTGGAGCCTTTTACATTATTAAGTCAACTACAAAGTACACTAACTAAATTGCAATAAAACTTACACGGGTTTCATTTTCTTTGGATGTGAGCTGAAAACCTTTGACTTTCAAGAGCAAAACGCCTTTATGTAATGTAACACTTGCAATCCTGAAATTCAAATTTGTTGTTGGTTCCGGTGATTGTTTGCCTTTATAATGTTACAAGGAAGACTTATGTGTTTCAATGTCAAAATGTGAGCTCAGGTCTAATATTCCTGCATAATAAAATGAAGCCTGGTTTGTTCTTGTCACATACATATCCACTGGGACATTTTAGCAGTACTACATTCAATAGAGGTCATTTGAAATCCATTTGTTATCGTACATTACATCACAGACCTCTATACATGTTCTTATTCAGCCTATTTCTGATTCATACAGTTTATGGTAATCAAAATTGAAGACTGTCCAGCACAGGGGTATATTTTTAATTACCAACATCTTAATTGTCATTTTAAAATTGCCTTTGATGCTGCATTATGTTCTTGAGCTCAGAGAATCACTTTTCCAGAATGTGTTCTGCCTACAGTTATAGAATTCTGCAATTGATGACATATGTGCTCTTTCATGTAATTTTGTATGAAGATCACAAGGGTTTTTGGGTCACAAAGTATGTTGAAATTATTTGAAATCCTCTGGGAAAAGTACATTGTATAACAGATCATTGTTCACGAGCCAACACATCAATTTTCTAATGGATTATGTGTAAATGAGAAACCTATCACTCACAGGGGTATGTCAATCATTTCAAGTTTGTGTATGGACACTCTGTATTTACCTTGGATGCTACATGGTTCTTCTAAGCTCAGGAAATTACATTTGCAGTGGTTTTACAGGCTGCTACACCAGATTACTAGTACATGTGACATGTGTCCTCTTTAGGGGCATTTTGGTCTTTTAAGTGTAGATGGTGCACATGACATACATGTGCACTATGGTCCTAGAGAGAGAGAGATGATGATCCATAATTCATTGCTTAGGCACAATGTTTACAATTGCTTCTTTCTACAGCTGGTTTGAGAGTGTATGTGTAAGACTAAAGGTGTGTGCACTAGTGGACAAGGTGAGTTGGCAAAGGGTGTGTGGTCGATTCACTTGAGGGAATGCCAGAAAATTGCCTCAACAATGATTGGTAGAAGGTGATGTTGGGAAACGTACAAGTTTTTAAAACTTTTGAGGGATTTGCAATCACGGATCTTGATTCATCACACAAAGACAAGTTTTATGCAAAGATAAATAAAAGATGATACATAATTCAATAAACAGATTGAATACTTACATCAAAGGTCTGAGTAAACCTTTTGAACTTTCCTCTAAAGTGAATGTTCTTACTTATTGTAGATCCCTTTAGCAAGATCCTTTCTCCTTCCGTTCGATTATTATCTTCCCTTTAGGAAACACCAATATGCCTTGATGAATAACCTTGGAATCTAGGCTGGTGGTAGCCTCCTTTAGAAGAGAAAACAAAACCCTAAAATCTAGAGAGAGAAAGTGTATTCTTTTTTCTTGTTCTCCAAGTCACCCCTAAAATATACATGAACTCATGTATATATAGGTAAAATAAAAATAAGAATAAGGAAATAATAAATCATTCTCCATCTCTAATTCAACTTTCTCAATCCTAAGATGACTCCAATATCAACTTGGGCTATTGGTGAGAATCCTTTTGGGCTTACTATTTTCTTGGCTCCTATAAATTAATAATTGGTCCGGTGGACCCAATTCAATTAATTCATAAATTAATTTCTACTCCACTAAAAGAAATTAATTGCACTCCAATTAAGTAGTAAATAACCTCTAAGTCAATATTGCATTTTGACCCCTCTATACTTAATTATTTATCGGATAATTAAAGCCATCAATCCGACAACATAATTAATATAACTATTTTGTTACCTTTGATTATTTCCGGCTCGATCACAATAAAATATTTATTTGACAAAAAATAATAATAATTTATTAAATAAATATATAAAAAAAACATTTGTCTAAAACATACGAAGGCCTTCGAATTTAATTTGTGATCAACCATAATCAAAACAAAATAAATACACATAGCACTAATGTAAATATTGAGAATATAGACCTCTAATTATTAATTACATAACTACCCAAAGTGTCGATCTAAGGATCCCGAGGTATCCGCCGAACAAATCAAAGTAATTATTAATTAATAAAAGAGTCTATACTTCTCTCATGCTTGAGAGTCAAAAGCCATGACTGTGATAGAGAGCAATTGCATACGACAGCTCTCGCAATATATCTCAATCTATCGTGGACTCGGTTTAAGTCTTAACTAATTAAATGTCCATCCATAATTACCGACTTTAAACCATTTATGATTACTAATTTATATCATAATATTAATTACCATTACATACATATATAAATATATTTTGTAATCAAGCAGACACCATCAATTCCATAAAGAATCGAAAAATAATACATTCCATTCACCAATTGTATAATGCTTTAATAATAATATCCAAATAAGAAACCATGACTTTTACAATCCAAAATTAGAATTTGCTATGCTAGGGCACACATATCCTAACAGCTCTCACTTGCACTTAAAGCCAATTCAAATCACATCTAACTCCCATGTTCTCCACATGACTATCAAACATCTTGATCGGTAAAGCCTTTGTGAATAGATCAGCAAGGTTATGTTCCGATGCAATCTTAGCCACAAGTATATCTCCTCGCTTTACTATATCACGAACCACATGATGTTTCCTCTGAATGTGTCTTGTTCCTTTATGAAATTTTGGGTCCTTGGTTTGGGTTATAGCTGCACTATTGTCGCAATGAAGCGTTATAGGCCGATCTATGTGCTCCACAACCTCTAGTTCAATTATAAAGTTTCTCAACCAAACAGCTTCTTTTACTACCTCAGAGGCTGCAATGTATTCTGCTTCCATGGTTGAGTCAGCAGTACAACCCTGCTTGACACTCTTCCAACTAACTGTCCCTCTATTGAACTTGAACACATATCCAGATGTAGATCTCCTGGCATTAGGATCTGATTGAAAATCAGAATCCGTATATCCGACTGGAGCCAGATCATCACCTCCATAAATGAGCATTAGATTCTTAGTTCTTCTAAGGTATTTTAAGATATTCTTCACAGCTGACCAATGATCAAGTCCAGGATTGGACTGATATCTACTGACAATCCCTACAGAGTAGCAGATGTCCGGTCTGGTACAGACCATGGCATACATGAGACTACCAACTACCGAAGCGTATGGTACCCGCCTCATTTGCTCAATTTCCTTATCAGTCTTGGGAGACTGGTCATTAGAAAGAGCCAACCCATGTCTAAATGGCAAAAACCCTTTCTTAGAGTTTTCCATTCCAAACCTGATCAGAACTTTGTCAATGTAAGACTCTTGAGACAAGCCTATTTTCTTTTTAACCCGATCTCGCATAAGCTTGATCCCAAGAATATAGCTTGCTTCTCCAAGATCTTTCATCTCAAATTTATTGAACAACCACCTTTTAACTGATGACAATGCTTCTACATCATTACCAATGAGCAAGATGTCATCAACATATAAAACGAGAATCATGATGACATTACCCTGTTTTTTCTTGTAAACGCAAGGTTCAAACACGTTTTGTTCAAAGCCAAATAATTTGACTGCCTGATCAAAACAAATGTTCCATATGCGTGAAGCTTGCTTAAGTCCATAAATAGACCTATTCAACTTACATACACAGTCCTCACGACCTTTAACTACGAAACCGTCTGGTTGCCTCATGTAGATGTCTTGTTCAAGATGGCCATTTAAAAATGCCGTCTTAACATCCATCTGCCATATCTCATAGTCATAATAAGCACTAATGGCCAAAAGAATGCGAATAAATTTAAGCATTGCAACTGGTGAGAATGTATCCTCATAATCAATACCTTCACGTTGAGTGAAGCCTTTGGCAACCAGTCTAGCTTTGAATGTCTCAACATTCCCATCCATTCCTCTCTTTCGTTTGTAGATCCACTTACAACCAATGGGCTGAACCCCACTAGGAAGTTCTACAATATCCCAGACTTTGTTAGAATACATCGATTCCAACTCTGATCTCATGGCATCTTTCCAACGATTCGCATCTATATCGGTCAACGCTTCCGCATATCTTACTGGGTCCGACTCATGCTTATCGGGGACGGCCTCATAGACTTCACCCAAAAGTGTGAGTTTTTCGGGTTGGATGATAGTCCTCCCACTATGCCGAAAGACCGGTGCAGGAATCGATGTACTAGATGATGGTAATTCAACAGGGACTTCTTGTGTCTCATCATTCTCAGTATTTATATTAGGTGTGTCCACTGGGGGTATATCTGACGTGCCAACCATCTCCTCTAACACTATCTGGCTACTAGGTTTGTAGTTCATAATATTATCCTCCTCCAGGTAAACAGCATGAGTGCTGACAATAACTTTATTGTCCCTGGGATCATAAAATAATCCACCTCTAGTGCCCTTAGGATAGCCAACAAATAAGCATGCATCTGATCTTGCTTCCAACTTGTCTGCCTGTTTCTTTCGCCCGTGTGCTGGACACCCCCATATATGCATGTGATTTAAACTAGGTTTACGTCCAAACCACAGCTCATATGGCGTTCCTGAAACAGACTTGGATGGAACACAGTTCAAAATATACATCGCTGATTCTAAGGCTAATCCCCAAAATGATAGAGGTAATGTAGCAAAACTCATCATAGATCTAACCATGTTAAGTAAAGTTCTGTTTCTCCTTTCTGCCACTCCATTCTGTTGAGGGCAGTTAGGTGCGGATAACTGGCGCACAATACCCTCATTGACCATATGATCCTTGAACTCCCCCAAGAGGTATTCACCTCCTCGATCAGATCGAAGTGTTTTGATAAGTTTACCTAATTTACGCTCCACTTCCGCCTGAAACTCACGGAATTTTCCATAAGCTTCTGACTTGTGTCGCATTAGGTAAATATATCCAAAACGTGAATAATCATCAATGAAAGTGATGAAGTACTCAAACCCTCCTCTCGCTTGGGTGTTCATGGGACCACACACATCTGTGTGCACCAACTCTAATTGTTCTTTGGCTCTATCTCCTTTGGCTAAGTAAGCCCTTCGAGTCATCTTTCCTTCAATACAGGATTCACAAGTTGGCATAGGCTCCTCTGCCTCACAAGTTAATAAACCTTCTTTAACCAACCTTTGAATCCTATTTTGATTGATGTGACCCAATCGTAGATGCCAATGATACAATGAGTTTGGAGAAACTGTTTTTCTTTTAACATTCAATCTAGATGAAGTTGCATTTAATTCATAATTTTGCATTTGATATGAGCTAAGAGTTAAAACATATAGATTATCTTTCAATGCACCAGAAGTTATAACACAACCATTTAATTTAATTAAAACATTTTTTCCAAAAGTAAAAATATAATTTTTGCAAACCAACGAAGAAACTGAAATCAAATTGTGCCTAACATTTGGCGCATAAAGACAATCTTCTAAAATAAGAGTCCTCCCACTATCAAACTGCATATGAACCACTCCCACTGCTTTAGCTTCCACCTTGGCATTAGATCCCATATGCAAGTATATCTCTCCTTCATTGAGGCTTCTGGACTCCTGGAATCCCTGCAATGAATTGCAAACATGATTAGTGGCTCCAGAATCTATGCACCAGGAATCTATAGATTCAACCACATTACATGCCTCAACAATGAATATACCTTTTCCTTTGCCTTGTGTGCGAAGTATTAGGCAGTTAGGTTTCCAGTGACCCGGTTGACCACAATGGAAGCAGTTTCCTTCGCCTTCAACCCGCACTTTCTTCTTTCCCTTATCCTTTTGGATTACTTTGTTTGGCACAACCACAGTTTTGGCACCATCCTTCTTCTTTTTCTTGCCCCTCCTCTTGGGCCTAGAAGTGGATGGTCCAGCAAACTGAGTGTAGTTGATAGATGCACCCTTGCTTTTGTTTATCCCTTCAAAGGTTACCAACTCATTCAATAGTTCAGCGAGTGTGTACTCAAGCTTATTCATATAATAATTAACCCTAAAAGAGTTAAATGAGTCTGGCAATGAAGCGATAATCATGTCAACCTGAAGTTCACCATCCAAGTTGCATCCAAGGATCTCCAGTTCATTTAAAAAACCAATCATTTTTAAAGCATGTTCCCGAACTAAAGTACCTTGGACCATCTTAATTGTCATCAAATTTGTCATAGCATTTTGGCGTGCGCTCTCACCAATTTGCCCAAACATTTCCTTAAGGTTAAGCATGATGTCTGCAGAAGTGAGATATTGAAGATGTTGACTTTGGAGTACATTCGAGAGTGAAGCAAGAATGTAGCACCTAGTCATCTCATCTGCTTTATTCCATTTCTTAAATACTTCATGCTCCTCAGGAGGATCCTCAGGCAAAGGTGGAGAAGGTCTAGGAGTAGTAAGCACATAATTCAACCCCTCATATGTGAGTACAATATCTAGTTGCCTTTTCCAATCGATATAATTAGGTCCAGTTAATCGATTTTCTTTTAGTATGTTTGCAAGTGGACTGAATGGACTAGTCATGATAAATCTGAAAATAAAAGCATTTATACAATAAATAAAGTGAATAATAATAATCATGCAAGTATAAAATAATTAATTGTGGGTCCCTTAACCACATTGCATGAAAAATCGGACAATCAATATGCCAATAACTTATTCGGTTGGCGGAATTCATTATTGCTTATTGACGAGAACAACCCATTATTTCCATATCTCTTTAGACAATGCCTTATCTATATATGAAATAATTCCCGATTAGATTTAGCCTTTCTAAAATCACCTAGTATAGACCACTCCGTTGGGGAACTAATACTATTGATTTTAGATTGAGTGTATAACATAATTAATGCTCCAACGGAAAAACAAATATTAAATATATTGCATTAATAGCTTAGACTCTTTAAATCATGCGTAGGGCCTTATTTTTAAAAATCTAACTATAATGGTTATTTAATAAATATATTTTCGTGAGACAACCATTCCTGTAATTTAGACTCTTTAAATCATGCGTGGAGCCTTATTTTTAAAGATCTAATCATAATGGTTATAATTACGAAGGCCATGGGGTAATGTATAAAAAAATCCCCGCTCCCACTCAATTTTTAATAATTTAAAACTAGGGTTTTCAATCCATGATTTAATGCATGCAAAACGCCTTGATTTTAATCCAATTAAATTTAGAAAATATATGGATTTTAAATGATTCACTAATCTTTAATTTGAGGCAAAAAATAATTTACAAAAATAATTTTTCTGTTTCCCAATAAATTCTCTCAAATTAATTAGCAATCTAATCCAATTTATCTTCATAATTTAATTAATTTAAATCAAGCCATTTAATTAAAAATCATGGATCCAATGCACGAACAATTATAATAAGCATTAAATTATTCCATGCATCAAATAATAGACAGAAGCAATATAAATGGCCAATGGATTCAGCTTTTAACATTTAAAAACTATTCTTGTTGTACGGGCGTCCTTCAACTGTCTGTAAACACCCATAGGAAGCTTGTACGCGTCAGGAGAAGCAAATCGTTGCTTGGAACGAGCCCGGAGGACCCCACACGCACTGGCACGCGCCTAGGGCAGGCTGCAAGACTCGGCACGTGCACCCCACACGCACTGGCATGCGTCAGGAGAAGCAAATCGCTGCTTGGGGCGCGTGGGACGCGCCTCCACGCGCCTTCACGCGCGTGGAGGGCAAGCTGCCTTGGCTGGCGCGTGCAATGCACGCGCCAGCATGTGCATTCTCCTAGCGCGTGTGGAACACGCGCCAGGCTCACCATATTGATGCCACATCTGATCCGGGCCACCTCCGACGCCCCTTCTCGCCGCCGGCGAAGCTCCGGCCACCGGAAAAACGCCGAAAAAATTCCAATAAATCCGGAAAAATCCCAGAAAATCAAATTAAGCCTCAAAAAATTCCCGAAAAAATCGGAAAAATTCCAGAAAATTACTGAAGCATAATTTAACCCTTTCGGACCCTTTTGAAGCTTCATAACATCCTTTGATGAATATTAAATGGCTTTAATAAATACTTACAATTTGAAATACAATGGAAAAAATTAAAATTACATCATTGAATTTTCAAACGGCTAAAACAAAGCCTTAATTACATTCATCCAAAAAATAAAATTACATTCTATATACCTATAAGCTTCATCTATGGCCCAAACACACATCATCATCCATTCACAATTAGACATACATAATCATGTATTAATATATATCAACATAATAAATCATACATATCAATAATTTTATATATGTATATATAATTTGGATCCATGAATATGATTTTTATAAACACATGTTCTCTAGTAATGAATCAAACCATGTGCTCTGATACCACTGTTGGGAAACGTGCAAGTTTTTAAAACTTTTGAGGGATTTGCAATTACGGATCTTGATTCATCACACAGAGACAAGTTTTATGCAAAGATAAATAAAAGATGATGCATAATTCAATAAACAGATTGAATACTTACATCAAAGGTCTGAGTAAACCTTTTGAACTTTCCTCTAAAGTGAATGTTCTCACTTATTGTAGATCACTTTAGTAAGATCCTTTCTCCTTCCGTTCGATTATTATCTTCCCTTTAGGAATCACCAATATGCCTTGATGAATGACCTTGGAATCTAGGCTGGTGGTAGCCTCCTTTAGAAGAAAAAACAAAACCCTAAAATCTAGAGAGAGAAAGTGTATTCCTTTTTCTTGTTCTCCAAGTCACCCCTAAAATATACATGAACTCATGTATATATAGGCAAAATAAAAATAAGAATAAGGAAATAATAAATCATTCTCCATCTCTAATTCAACTTTCTCAATCCTAAGATGACTCCAATATCAACTTGGGCTATTGGTGAGAATCCTTTTGGGCTTACTATTTTCTTGGCTCCTATAAATTAATAATTGGTCCGGTCCATTAAACCATGGACCCAATTCAATTAATTCATAAATTAATTTTTACTCCACTAAAAGAAATTAATTGCACTCCAATTAAATAGTAAATAACCTCTAAGTCAATGTTGCATTTTGACCCCTCTATACTTAATTATTTATCGGATAATTAAAGCCATCAATCCAACAACATAATTAATATAACTATTTTGTTACCTTTGATTATTTTCGGCTCGATCACAATAAAATATTTATTTGACAAAAAATAATAATAATTTATTAAATAAATATATATAGAAAACATTTGTCTAAAACATACGAAGGCCTTCGAATTTAATTTGTGATCAACCATAATCAAAACAAAATAAATACACATAGCACCGATGTAAATATTGAGAATATAGACTTCTAATTATTAATTACATAACTACCCAAAGTGTCGATCTAAGGATCCCAAGGTATCCGCCGAACAAATCAAAGTAATTATTAATTAATAAAAGAGTCTATACTTCTCTCATGTTTGAGAGTCAAAAGCCATGACTGTGATAGAGAGCAATTGCATACGACAGCTCTCGCAATATATCTCAATCTATCGTGGACTCGGTTTAAGTCTTAACTAATTAAATGTCCATCCATAATTACCGACTTTAAACCATTTATGATTACTAATTTTTATCATAGTATTAATTGCCATTACATACATATATAAATATATTTTGTAATCAAGCAGACACCATCAATTCCATAAAGAATCGAAAAATAATACATTCCATTCACCAATTGTATAATGTTTTAATAATAATATCCAAATAAGAAACCATGACTTTTACAATCCAAAATTAGAATTTGTTATGCTAGGGCACACATATCCTAACAGGTGACACGTTCCTATCCATTTTAGGGTTGCATTTTTTGGAGGATATATATGCTGTTATAGCATTTTGCAGAAAGGTTGCCTCTTGTGTAAGCTATGAGAGCCCCCTGTGAGAGCTACACTGTGTGAGACACTCGAGAGTCAAAAGGACATGAACATTCTATGAATTTTTATCTATTGAGTGAGCTGAAATTCATTCGAGAGATATGTATTCTAGTGTGAGGCATCCACAGGGGTTCTAGCTAGGAGGCTGAGACAAGTTTGGATTGACAATACAAAACTGCAGAAATCAGGTTTTCTATTATATTCTCACTGTAGTAGATTTTTTAATCTTAGACCTAATGTTTGTTCATGTTTTCAGGTTTAAGTGTCTGATCGAAGTAGTTTATGTTGATATCTTGTTGTGAACTTCATGAACAACATCTGAACAAGTTTGTTTTGATGATTCGGGGCTATTGAAGTTGAGTTTTCAAAAGGAAAATGGTCATTTCTGAAACTCGCTTTGACAACTTAACAGTTGTAGTTTTATGGTGCATACACTTCTGATTTGAGGTTCAAAAGTTGATATCTTTTTGTATTCATGCTGTTTATTTTCTGAGCAAGTATATATTGTTATTTGGGAGCTGTATATGCCATTGGTTGGGCCTCCCCTGACCCAGATGCGAAGACTCACAAGCATTAATTAAAAACAACAAAGAACTCCATGTCACTCAGAAAACTATATCTTGAGGTCATTGTCAACCTCACTTATACCACCAAAGGCCTTGAGCCAACTTTTGGGACTATGATGTCCCCAAAACACAACTCTTTCCATTTCCGTATCTTAAGACCTTACCGACGGTGATCAACCCACATTTAGAATCCGGAATTGGCACCCACCAACAAAGAAATGGAATGCTTGAGTAGATTTCATGTCCGAGGCCAAATGTGTCATTGTTCTGGTCCCCTACTACCAGAGCTTTGTATCTCCAGCGTGGTATGATAGCCCCTACTCGTTGCACCCAACCACTTTAACATCAAATTTTCAATTTTCATATGCTAAAAGGGGTGGTGATTTGCAACTTTTGGTAAATTGAGGGTGTTTGTTGCCACAAAACCTAGTTGAGGAGGAAATTTTGAAATTTTTGACACCAAGGGGTGTTTAATGCAATTTGGCCAATTATTTTTATATCAAATTAACAAACTACGTATCATATTATGAAGAAGCTTGCATATTTCCAACTACGTTAGAAATAGTTTATAATATGAAATAATAGGCTTCAGTTTAATACATATTACGATTTTACCATCTAAGAGGCAAAATGGCAGTAGAGATTATGAGGTGGCGAATGGATTATTTGTAATCTTTTAATGCATTTTATCTATCAAATAAATATGCATGTCAAATTATCATGATACTCTCTACAAATGACACATCTTAAGTTGGGAGGGCCTAATCCGTCTTATTAGTGCCAAATTTGTAAAAATATATAACTTAAAATCTATTACTGTTATTCTCAATGAATTAATGTCCTTCCGATCTATATTTTTTGCCACCTGAATTTTATTGTATAGTAATTCTTCATTTTGCTCGTCACTTAGGAGTGATTAGGTTTAAATGCACAATAATTCACCCATATTATATATTAGTTGGACAAAGTTATTTTCTAAAATTTTCCAAGGTTGTATATCCATTAAACTGGGGTCAAGTTCCATACCTTCACTTCTTATGCCAAAGAGGGGAATAGGGATTGATTCCTGGGATTAAAATTGAATTGACTTTAGTTTAGTATTTAGTGTATGTGTATATATATATTTGAAATATATAATGGTAAAGTGTAAAAAAAATTCACATTATATACAGAATGTGCAAATACCCCTGGTGTTTAAAAAACACCCTATATTTTTCAAATTGAATAAGTACAATTATTCATTTGAAGACTATAATACCTATAATGCCTTTAAAGCAAAATAATAATAAAAAACACTTAATTCAAAATTTTGATTTTTTTTTTTCAAAAAAATGGGGTTATTGTGGTATTATGGTGTATTTATAATTTATTTAAGATTTTTTATAAAGATTGAAGAATGAAATACCTAAAATGCCTTTAAGGGTATTTTTTATTTTTATAAAAAAATTGGTAAAAATTATTGACCATGGGAGAAATTTGCTACAAATCTTCAAAATATAGGGTTATATGTACTTTTTTAAAAGTGGAGGTGTTTCTTGCACATTTTGTATTTAGTAGATGGGTTTTTTTTTTTTTTTTTTTTTTTTTTTTTTTTTTTCACTTCACCCAATATATAATAATAAATTTAAGTGATTTATTGTGTGTATATAAATTTATAACTTTAAGTCATTTATTATCTTGGAAGGTTGTCGCACGAGGTATTGAAATATATATATATATATATATATATATATATATATATATATATATATTACTTCAAGGCATTCATTATCTTCATGTAAGAAAGGCAGTTGCACAATTATAACATATCATTATAATAACCTTTTGTAATGACAAAAGTCCATGGTTGTGAATATTGTAAGATTGTACAGTGGTTACACAACATTTATTATATTATTTTATTTATTTTTAAATTATGCATTCAAATTTATGTTAGATTTTCATATGATTAACTAATAATATTATTTTCTCCTATTTTTCTAATAGGACAGGTAGTGATTTAGGTGGTGTTTACAAAGCTTCAAGTAGGCTTAAAAGCACTCCTTAAGATTTTTAAACACCACCTTAGATTCGTTAAAGGGTGAGGATTGTTGCATGACTTTAATACATTGTAAAATTATTTTTTGATGACAATATTCCAGCTAAATAGTTGAATAATATCAACTAAATAACTTAATATATGTTAATCACACTTGGAATGGACTTAACATTTAAATGAACTCTATGGTTTCATCACATTCAATTTGACCTAAAAGGGAAAAATCATTATGAACACATGCTTAATGCACACAAGAAGAAAATAAATAAATAAATAAATAATGTATGAAATTTAGTGAAGTAAACCCCCTCAATTCTTAATTATATGATCTAAGAAGGATGGACAACCTGCATAGTGGGGGATTATGGGAATTTTAAATGGTCCCATGCTATCATTATTAATATTAAAAAAATCAATAAAATCCTTGATTCTTAATTATATAATACAAGAAAATAAATAAATAAATAAATAAAAATAAAAATCATGCTTACAAATTTGCAATAAAGAACTGTAAGCCATAAATTCCAAATAATCAGATCCATGTACACCACACTTAGAATAGATTCGATGCATCTAAAATGAACTTGGTTACTATCATCATTTTAAATTCAATATTAGAGGAAAAAGACAGTTATAGAAACTCAATGCATCTAGAATGAGTTTGGTTAATATCGTTATTTTAAACTCAATATGTATCAGGGAAAAAGGCCCTTATAGAAATGTGATCAACAAGAGTTGAAAATGAAAGAAGATAGCAAAAATAGAGAAGATTTATGGAATCTAGTGGACTAAACAACTTTTTGATGAACGCAAAAAGCTTATAATCAAGTTGTATTTTTTCATTTTTCAAATTAGATAGATGGTCAAATATTGTTGAATATGACATTTTTTGCCAAAGTAAAAATAAATATATAAATAAAAAGGAAAAAATTATATTTAAAAAGCTATCGAATCTTAATTTTATAAAATATTTATAAGAATTGTTAAAGCAACTGTCATCTGTAAACCTCTTGAAAGTCTAGGCTAAACTCTACAACATCATCACATTAAACTTGATATCATGAGAAAAAGAATGATATAAGAACATGCTCAAAATTTGAAAAAAAACAAAAGAGAGTGTAAAACATACAAAATTTAGTAGACCAAACAACCTCTCAATCTTCGAAGTTTGAAGTTCACATCGCCATGGAGCCAATCTTAGAACTTCAACTTCAATTTCCTAGTGCACATGGGACGGAATAATAAATATATGTGGTCGGTGGGTTATGGGATTGTTAAAGAGCCCAACACCACCATCTTTGACACACTCTCTCTCTCTCAAAAAAAAAAAAAAAAGTCTTGATCTTAATATACAAAACAAAAGAATTATCCCAATTAACAGGATCCACATAAAGTGCAATTGAAATAGGCCAACTCAATGTGTTACAGAATAACAAAATTTGTCATGCCCATAATCCTATAGACCCAGTTCATGACCGATGAAAAAATAAAAATAAATAAATAAATAAATTCGAATTTTCTATCCGTCATTCACAATCAACGCGGAAGCAAACACACCCACACACCAACCCTTGTGGTTCAAGAAACCATGAGCATCAACCTTGAGATGTAGATCAACCCATCCATCTATTTAAATCCCTTAAGGAACACTCTTATAACAAATTGAAAATGCATGCTTAAACATTGACAATGACCCATATTTCCTTGCTACAAAATAAGTGAAAGCAAGGAAAGATACTAGAGAACATGGATCCCAATATGCCCTAAACATCCCCTTTTTATGCCCCTAAACACCCAATTATAGTGCCTTTACATTGCCTTCCTAAACCCTACTCTAATCCAATTATTACTAACCTAAAACACGTTAAAACTCCATTTTTATAAATGCAACCAAAGTCCAACCTGATGGAATTTAAGTCCAACACGTTGCACTTGAACACAACCCAAAAATTATCGGAAGTCGAACTGGTTGCACTTTGGCAAAGTTTGAATCCGGCCTTAAATGAAACCCTTCTCATCAAGGGCGGACCGAAAATTATATTCTATTGTGGGCTAATATATTTTGGGGTGGGCTAGTACTACTATATATATATATATATATATATATATATATATATATATATATATTCCTAGGCTAAAATACTTCTCATTTCAAACTTGTCCAACCTTGCCTCAACTCAATAGCAACCTAAATAAACACTTTCAATGGATTATAATGGCCTAAAAACAACTTCTAAAGCATGCATAAACATTATTAAATCAAGTTTCCCCCAAAGAGAATTACATTCATACATCATAGCATCTAAATTTCAATATACATATTCATAATCCCGAATTCAAAATGAGATGAAAGTTAAGAAGATACAAAAATGAGGCCAAGGTTTGGAAATTTCATGAGGACACTAGGATTGAAAACGTGATGTTCCTCATGTCGTTTCTCCCTCTCCCGGATCTAAGCATCAAAAGAATAAAACAAATACATCATAGATCAATTACATTAATGTTTCCAAAATAAAAGAGGGCAACATAATATCAAGTTGACATCATTGACAACAAAGTTTCAAAACAAGTTCCACATCTCTAAATGGTCTAAGTATTGCCCATGGTATGCCCTTTACCAACAAATAGTAGGGTGAGCAAACTAGTCCAATAGATGTTATGGTAACCAAAATGGTGTGACTCCTACGAGGCATCTAGTTCAACTATGATCATATTCATAATATAACAATTGACATTTATGGTTAGATTCAAAATATGAATGACAAGGACCACATTCGACTTTGAAGCACGAATACATTAAATAATCAACCATGATCAGTATAAGCATTTAATAAGATATTTATCATCTAAATCATAATTGCACCTCAATTTCCACAAATTGAACATTATAAAAAAATCATATAAGAAATCAAACCAAAGCTCGAGATTATTTGTAAACTCACATACCCCCCTAAATACGTACCAAAGCCTCACACTATAATTTTGTGTTTTTTGGGCTACTAACCCGTTAATGACAACACCGCTTGGCCAGATTTATGGTTCTTTCACCGTGGGGCACTTTTGACCCCTCTAATTTTACTTGAACTAATCCCAAAGAATCAATAGTCATATCACAAGGTAGCATGTAAACACAATTTAAACATATATAGCACATCACATGCACATCCAAGTAATATCTTCAACATTATTCAAAACATGCTCTAACATCATAGAGTCTACCTTGTTATACAATCAATGCAAGGTAAAGTCCCCTTCCCACATCATATTTGGATCTTTTGCACGAATAAATTCACCTCAATCATGTACATAACATAATAACACTTTCCAAGCATCACTATATACCAATTTAATATGAGAAATCATAACTATTTCAACTATAACATGAAATCCATCATATATGGCATGTTATAAATTTACCTTAAGCATGTGTATGTATGACATAATCACATTTGCCAAGCATCACTATACATATCAAATTCATTTAAGCATCAATATAGATATCAATTTCATATAAGATAATGCCCCGATCATAACTATTACATGAAATTAATTAGCTTATATAGTACATCAAGGATATTTATAAGCATGGTCGAACCCATATTTGAAATGAAATTCATCACTTATGCGTTTTATCAAACATATAGTACTCATGTAGTCAACATTTACATACATGCATCTCCCATATCCACAATTTTGCATCAAGTATACACACACACACACACACACACACACACACACACACAGAGGCACACACATATATATATATATGTATGTATGTATGTAAGTATGATGCATAGATATATATATATAACATGTATCACATTCTATGCATCATACTTACATACATACATACATACATACATATATATATATATATATATATATATATATATATATATCAATTCCATGTGAGAGAAAGTGTACCCATTTCATTATTTTTAAGGCATGATTGAACACAAACTAGGCATGATTGAACACAAACTAACATATACACTAGAGAATCATAAAGTAAGAGTAGGGATGGCAATTTGACCCGTCCCCGCGGTTACCCGCCCCGTCTCGCCCCGTTTTTGGCGGTTTTGGGAGACCGTTTTGCTTATTTGGGCGGGGAAGGTTTGATGTAATAAAAACCCGCGCGAGTTTGGAGTGGGGGTAGGGGGAGGTCGCCCCCGCACTGCCCTGCCCCGTTTAGATAGGCAAATTACATAAGTACCCTTATTTCATTAGTATATATATTTATCACTATATATTAAGCACCCCAAATAACAATATTAAAGTAACAAATGAATTTGATTAAAAGGAAAGTTGCAATGGTAAAGAACTGAAGATGAAAAAAAAATAATAATAAAAAAAATAAATAAATAAATAAATGAGCAAATCTATTTCAACAATAAATAAATTATGATCTTAAACGGGGCGGGGCGGGTACCCGCGGGGGTAAAAACGTTAAAACGATTACGAGGATGGGGTGGAAAGTTCCCCCATTTTTGCGGTTTTGGGCAGGGACGGGGGCGGGGAAGGGTACACCCGCCCAAACCCGCCCCCGTTGCCATCCCTAAGTAAGAGGATTAACGCACCCCTACCTCAAAATAAGTAAACCTAAAATTCCACCGAAATGTGTGAGATATAAAATTTGTAATTGGCAAATTTCGTTGTCAAAATAAGTCCAATAGAGTTGTAATTTTAGGTTCAAATTTCAAGTTAAAGATCAAAAGTGGAATTGAAGAGTTGTTTGTGATCAATAACTTGATGAATTCGAAAAGGGCAAGGACAACACATTAGGAAGCTTAGTTAGAAGATAAAGACACTTGCATATTTTTGAAAAATAAGTATTGCCAAATTTTTCTAAGTGTAAATACCTTCATTTCAGGTCTAACCAACTTGAACCGGTTCAAGTGTTAAAGCTTTCATTTAAAAAAAACCCACTAGCCAACTTGAACCAGTTCAAAGGTAGCTAAACCGGTTCAAGTCTTTCAGTAGATTATGGTAACTTTATTTCCTACTCTGTTTTAACTTCATATTTTGTATAGACATTCTTCTAAAAGCTCATACACAAAATTGACTTATTTTCAAAGTATAATTAGTGTTTCTAAAGTCTATAAAAACATATTTTTCTTTCTGAAGTTGATAAGGCTTTTTGTATTAAAATACTGATTTTCATTGAGAGCGTTTTTGTGAGACTTTTAAGAACATACACACTATATACACACACGAGTCAATTAAGGTGGTGTTCAATTCCTGATCGAGTTCAAGTTTATTGAAGTTTGCATCTACAACGATTAGAGAAAGCTGATCTTATATCTTCTACAATAAATTTAGATTCAAAGAAGAAGATTTTATGGTCACACTTTGAAGGGATCAAGGCACTTGCGGAGTGTTGTTAATCTACCAGCAATCCTTCTACAAGGTTCGAGACATAAGTCTAAAGTTGAGAGCTATTGGATAGGAAGTTGCAAAGCCAGGGGTGTTCAACAGATTGAGTCTTAGGAGAGTGAAGGGGTGTGAGCCTGAGTCAAAGTTGGGTGTACTTTGCTTCATACATAGTGGGTCATTTTACGCTTGGGACAACGCAAAAATCCTCGAGGTTTTTCAATTGATTTTCTCGCTAAAATCCAGTGTCACTCGAACTTTACTTTTGCATTATTTATGTGTGATTGTTAATTAACTGATAATTTTAGTAGAGTAAAAATTGGATAAAGAAACACATGTAATCCCTCTCTAAAATAATTTTTAAATCTTGACTTTCCAAAACCTATTTCACTACACAAATCACACTTGGTATCAGAGCCAATATCTATACATTGAGTTGCTCCTAATGGAAAGTTTTTTTTTTCAAAAATTCCTTCATCATGTCTTATGTTTTGAAAGAGGGTCAATCTAATCAACGTGGTCTATTATTCGAAGAAGAGAATTACTCTTTTTGGAAATCAAATATGAGAGTTTATTTGTAAAATTCAGGAGGTAAAGTCTGGGGTATTGTTGAGATAGACTATACACCTCCGACTAAGGATAAAGAACAAGATGGTAAGACTGTTAAGGTTTTGAAGGATATCTTCACCTACACTGCTCTTGAGAAGGAGTGTATTGATGCTAATGAAAAAACCTTGTATGCAATTATTAATTTTGTTGTTCCATCTAAATATGTTAGAATTTCTAATTGTAAAACTGTTAAAGAAACTTTAGATATTTTGCAGGTCACTTATGAAGGAACATCAAAAGTGAAACAATCCAAAATCCAGATAATTTCTCATAAGTTTGGGAACATCGTGATAAAAGAAGATGAAACTTTTTCTGATTTTTTTTCTAGTATTCTTGAAATTATCTCTGAGCTTCGTCACTTAGGCAAAAGAGTTAGTGATAAGAAAATTTGTGAGAAAATCTTGAGATCTTTACCTAAGAGATTTTATATTATGGTAGAAACTGTCACTAAATATTGGGATTTGTCTAGTGCTAAGCTAGATGAGGTTATAGTTGTTGCGCAAGTAATGACTCTAGAAGGGGGTGAATATAGTCGTGGCAAACAATAGTCAATTTTTTATTTCAATTAATATGCAAGTACTAAGCTAATTTTCTCAGCTGTTGTTCAATAAAGCAATCAGAATTTTAAGCCTCAACTAATAATATTTATCAAGAGATTATTCATACTGAACTTTAAGCAATAAATGTAAGAGATACAGAGAGAGATTGCAAACAAGTACTCAGCGATTTTAGCAAGGTTCAGAAATTCCTACTCCTCGACTCAAGACCCCTCTTAAGACTTCCCAATCCACTATGGTTCCTCCTTATGGGTAGAGAGCAAACCTTTTTACAAGAAGCACCTCGTTGCTTCAAATTGCTAAGAGAACACCTTTTCTTAGTTTTCCTTGGGCCACACCAGCCCTTACAAAGTTTGAAGAAGAGAATTGAAGTACAAGATAATCTCTCACAAATTTGTAGTACAAATTTCAGCTCACTCTATAGTATATATGAATATATTGAAGCTCAATACTCTTTAAAGATATAAAGTGTGTGAATGATAAGACAAAGGCTCTATGATTGCAAAGATATGATTCTCAGATGTTGCAATACCTTTTTATGAAGACAACAATGCATTATATAGAGTTTTAGGTGTATCCGGTGTGTATTCTAGCTGTTGGGCACACAGTTCGAGATAAAATAGCCGTTTAAATTTAAATCTGCGTAATGTCGATCGACCGAAAAGAATCACAAGTTTATTTCGGTTGTCCGAAATAACCTAAGGCTGTCTTGCGTTTTTTACTTTGGTCGGCCGAAATAAATTAGGCTTTTATTTCGGTCGTCCGAAATAGCCTAAGGCTTTGTTATAGCTATACTTCGGTCATCCGAAATGGCATTTCAGTTGA
This sequence comes from Cornus florida, assembly GCF_030987335.1. Classification (NCBI taxonomy): domain Eukaryota; kingdom Viridiplantae; phylum Streptophyta; class Magnoliopsida; order Cornales; family Cornaceae; genus Cornus; species Cornus florida. The sequence continues at coordinate 42,115,282 of NW_026775573.1, read as the reverse complement.
CCGGTTGTGACTTTCAGTTTTAGTTTAGCTATTGCCCAAAACGTTCGTCCGATTCAAATTGTCTTTCTATTTCGATCGGCCGAAATGGAACTTCACCTTCAAGAAACTTGTTCTAAGTTATAGATGATGTTTATTTTTTATGTTTCTTGATTATCATGTAAGTGATTAACGTATAACCCTAGATATGAGCTTCAAAATATTCATGCATACTTTGATAAAGTTTCCTATTCACTCACCACCTTAGCTACCCCTTTTTCATTAGTATTTGCATGATCATTTGATTGCATGGATGATCTTGATAGCTTCCGATTGAGACTTGATGTCTTTAGTATTTCCTTCATGATCCTTCTGTGTTGTGGTGCAACTTTTCATCTGTACTTTTCATGATATGCCTTAATGGATGCTAAGAGCTGTGATTTAACTCAAGGTAGATATTAGTACAAATAGAACATTATTAATGAATTATAATCATCCAAAGCCTTAGTTTCAATGTCAACAATCTCCCCTTTTTTTATAATGACAATTCATTGATGTGTTCAATAAATAAGAGTAAAAGCATTGAACAGTTCTCCCCCTACTAATGTGCATAATTTTTGAAAATGAAATCATTCAATGTAAGAGATTACAAATCTCCCCCTTTCCTTATGCATCTATTTTATCATTATAAGCAAGGTTGAGATAGCATATTCAAAACATATATTTCATTAGCTTTGAAATCCCACACATGATTGATACGAGTTCAAACCATCCATTACATTAATCAATAAAGTCATATCATAGCATGGACATAAAAAAAATTAAAAAAAATTAATGTCTCATAAAATAATTAATAAAGCATAGACATTGAGACATATAGACATTGAGACCAAAAGACACATCATCATTTCTCCCCTCTTTGTCATTAATCAAAAAGGTGGGGGGGCATAACAAACAACAAATCAAAAATGAGGGAGTCTCGTAGCTCGGAGTTTAGCAAGGTCACGCTTTACAAGGTCGACTTTATTTGTGACTTATTCAGCTCGTTCATGTAGAGCTATAATGTGTTCCCTATTTTCTTTTCCAATGTCAATTTGCTCTTTAAAAATAGCAATACTTTCTAACAATAGCTTACGAAGAGAGCTTTCTTCTGATGGAGGAGCCGGATGATCATTGGTTGCTTCTTGTTCTTCTCCTTCTCCTTCCACCTCTTTTTTTCCTTCTTCTTCTACATCTGTAGCATCTACCTCTGCATTTTCTTCTTGTTGTTCTGCCATAGCTACAATCTCTTAGCCTACATTTGCTGGATCACCAAATTTAGGGTCATACCAAGCATTGCTTTCAGATTTTTTGAGACCCATTCGGCCAAGCAAATCTACATCAACCCAGTAGATATTAGTCAGCTCTTTTTTATCCTCTCCTACTATCTGTACTTTGTTGGCTCTGAATATCATGATAAGAGGCATGGCATAAAATAAATGAGTTTTCTTCTTCTTGGCGCAATCTTGCATGTGATGAAAGATGAAAAAGGCTAGGTCAAACTTCTTTTCATTTAGTACGCACTAGATTAAGAATGCTTCCATAAAAGACACATTAGAGTGTCCACCGGATTTAAGAAGAATGGTGTGTATAATAACATGGTCAATGAGGCGAGCTTCCACGATTAACTGACTTACAATTATCTTTTCAGTGCTTTCGGCAGGAAATTGGCTTATTTGTTGAACCGCTTGTAGCTCGTCAAACCCTTCCCTATTATACCAATCATAGGCAGTATAATAAGTGATGTCTCCTTGAGGTATTTTAAGAATACGGCGGATATCAGATAAGGTAAGGCTAATGCTAGTGCCTACAAAGAAGGAATTTAAGGTGTTTTGCCCTAGCACTCTCTCTAGAACAGTTTTCCAAGCTTGGGGTAATAAAGAACTTTGAGGGATACAAATCCACCTAAACCAATAGCATTAAATAGTTAGTAAGTGTTTCGAATCAATTATTCACTTTCACTGTTATTGAAGAATTTGTTTTTTGCAACTATATTATGGAGGAATGTAGTTTCATAGGTTTCTTTGAAGTGTGGTTCTTTGAAGAGACGCATGGCTGGGGTAGGATAAGGTTCGGGTTACACAAGATTGGGTGGCTCAGACCCTCCAGCATCATGGTCATGAGCACGCTTGGTGCATTTCTTTAATCCTCTTGCTAACCTAGAAGGATTCTTCCTTGAAGCCATGAGAAAAGTTTTTCTAGATTTGAGGGATTAGATAGAATGGTGAAAAACAGCCTCTAGTTAAAGAAAAACTAATCACAGAGAGTAGCAACCGAATATACCAAAAGAGAATATTAATGAAATAATCGATTTTGAGAATGTGTGTTGGATCTTACCTTGAATGTGAAGAGAAGAAAAAAGGAAGTTTTTCAGTCGCCTTTCGAGAGAGAGAGGGATGGTATATGAGTTTGGAGAGAAAATGGTTCATGTGGTCAACTTAAATCAAACTTGGGCTTTTAAATCTGTGGGCCACGTAGAATCGGTCGACCGAAATGACTTCATTGGTCGACGGTTTGCATCCTAAAGCAATTTTAACTTGCTTATTTCGGTCAGCTGAAATAATTATTTTAGTCGACCGAAGTGATGTTTCAGTCTACCGAAATGAGTACAGAAGCAAACTCATGAAGGATTTCTCAGTTGTTATTGAATCTCGCTTTCCATGGCTATTCCAATTTCTCGTCGAAGAGTGCAAAATCTATCTTCTTGAAGTGGCTTCATGAGAATGTCGGCTAATTGATTTTCAGTGCTAATGAACATCAATTCAATATCTCCTTTTGATACGTGATCCCTTAAGAAATGATATCTAATTTCAATGTGTTTTGTTTTAGAATGCTGAATGGGATTCTTTGATATACAAATGGCGTTGGTGTTGTCACATTTGATAGTAATTTTGTCATAGAATAAACCAAAGTCCTCAAGCTGCTATTTGATATACAGGGTTTGTGCACAGCAGCGGCCAGCAGTTATATATTCAGCTTCAGTAGTGGATAATGCAACTGAATTTTGATTTTTACATGACCAAGACACGAGGGACTGGCCTATAAAGTGACAAGCACTGATGAGCGCTGAATATATACATATTCGAGCCCCTAAATATACATATGTTAAGGCCTAAACTGATACTTCTATCCATAGTTAGACTGATTAATATTTAATATGTGTTTACAAGTACTTTTCTAGAGAAATAGTTAAGACCGGGACTTTATGATGATATCGAAGCTTACAGAGTCGTTGCTGGTCAGTCAGAGCAAGCCGAGAGCTTAAATGGTGAAGTTTGAAGAAATTCAAGCCCTAAACCTCGAGCCCAAGTTTTGAGGCTCGAGCATTGCAACAAAGAAAAAAAAGAAAAGTCAACAAGGCATTGAAGCTCAAGCCTTGTACCTTCAGGCTCGAGCCTAAACAAAGGGTGCTCAAGCCTGACCATAGGGTGCTCGAGCTTTGACTCTTATGCTTAAGCATAAGGCGTCGAAATTTGAAGAGTTGATTTTCAAGCTCCCAGACCTCATGCCTAACCCTAAAGATCGAGCACCATCCATTGAAGCTTAAGTCTTGAGTCCTAAATGCTCGAGCCTAGTACCTAGTGCTCGAGCCCATAAAGCTTGGATCAAGCAATGTTAAAAGATTTCAATCCCAAAAATATTCTCAGTGTTGAAGAAAAAGATGCTTCAGAAAATAGTTGAAGAAAATTAGCTAAGTGTCGAAGTGAAGATCGAACACCAATTCTTGGAGCTCGAGCATCAATCTAGAGAAGCTCGAGCCTTGTTCCTTAAGCTCGAGCTTGAACCTTAAAGCTCGAGCCTTTGCTCCTAAAGCTCAAGCCTTCTATGACATGTCTGAATTAAAGGACGAGATTGTTCTCTTTATCAGCCGTATCTCATCCCGGATGGGCCAAAAGACCTAAAAGCCCACCAAATCCTTATTTTCTTATATAAAAGAAGGTGTAAGCCTTGATAGAAGAGGTCTAGAATTTTGAGTCCTTTTTATGGTGTTATTCAGAAGGCTGGTACTGTGGTGGCTTTTAGGGTTCCTACAACCTTAAAATGTGAAGATCCTGAGAAGAGAAGTGCCATCCGTGACGATATAGACAACTCCAACATAAATGATGCTCGACATCGTCATGAGTAGCTAATTCCTCTCTTAAGGCATTGTTGTAATCCAATCTAGTATTATGGTTTGATTGTTCTTAACTCTACGATTATTTTAATATATTATGTTTTCTTGATTATATGACTATGAGCAGTTGAGACAACTTAATTGGTTTTCATGCTTTAATAGATTACAAACTGTTATTACCTTGTCTTAGATATAATTGTTTGTTTTCTATTCTCAACCTATCTTATTGGGCAATATCTGGTGAAGCCCTGCCGGCCATAAAAATAGAGGTCGTGTAATGGTGTTCCAATGTTTTTTATAAAAGAATGTTTTCATAGTCTATGCTTAGGAAAGATGGATTATTTGTAAAGTAGTTAAAGTAGGTAGGTGGATAGTCCATGCTAAACGCAGAAAGGTTAAAGTTAACTGAATTTTGTATAACATCTTTCTTTAAAACCCAAATTGAATGAATGTTATTGAGTTCAATTAATTTAAAAACATAATTGGTTAAATTCCTAGAGTTCATACAATTAACCATAGTATGATTATTGTGGTGAAGTCAAAACACTAAGATTTATCTCTCTGGTTACTTAGTTTAATATTTTAGTTTAATTTTAGTTTGTTTTTAATCGTGACAACTAAGCAAACTTTTCAACCAGTTACTTATAAACCAATAGGACTAAATTAAAGACTAAATATAAATCTCATCTCCCTATGGTAAAATTAGACACATCAAATTTTTGGCGTTGTTGCCAGGGTTAGTTTTTGTGATACCCCTCGATTCTAGAGCCACGGGTGATCAAGTCCGAGCACAGATCCGAGAGATATCAGACAATCAATATGTAAACAAGCAGGAATACAAAACGAAATAAGAATAAAATAATATGCTGAAAAGAATTCTAAATACAAAAATCCTCCAAAAACAAAAGTTTAGTAAATTTTAAATCGTCAAATCCTTACAACTTAGGAATCCATCAAGTGGACCCCTAATAATCCCAGACAATAATAAACTTACAGAATAAAAATCCAAAACTAAATTAAGAAAGAAAATCCTATGTAGTCGGAAGAGTGAGTGTCTGTATCTGCATCACCACGATTAAGCTCTAAGCCTGGTACCGTAGAACACTTGAAAAATAAGAGTGGGTCAGGCCCACATACAAGTTTCATCCTACTACAATCCGTACATAAACACGATACGCAGATACATCCTAGATAGCTCGGCAATATCTAAAATAGTCTATATAGATATAGATACACACTATAGGATACTCACTGACCTATAGTCATCATACCTGAGTAGAAGGCAACATGCAAAACGCCGTAGCGTAGTCATGCACACCTAGACCTACCAGGGAACGTCATTAGGTCCGGTTATTCATACGAGCGATATACGCACCCTAACCGTGATCAGGAAACTCAAGCTCGTATCACGGTACCATAAGTATATATATAAATTCCTTCCTAATGCAGAAAGATAAAACAAACATCCGTTATGTCGTTCAACTGTTTTAGTTGATAAGATATGCATCCATATAGGATTTAACTGTTTTAGTTAATCTATTCTGTATGTATGAAGAGGTAGGACTTAGTTTTTTGATCTAATCCATCTCCGATATGCCACCGTCCCATACCGGTGCATATAATACATATGATCCTTAAATGACGCACACTCAAATGAACATCAAATCAATCCAAAAACCAACATAATAGAAATCAGATATTTTTAAGATCCTATCATGTATCCAGTATATGATTATAATCATAAATCCTCCTTTTAAATTGTTAAAGTAATGATAAACAATTTAAATTATCCATATCCATACAATTAATCGAACATAAATTATAACAGTTCATCAATTAACATCCCCAACACAATATAATGATAAATAGAGTTATAACTGAGCACATTATACTAGAATGCCAAAAATACCTCCATACTAGTCCAGTTCGTTAGCTAAAATAAAACTAGTAATCAAAACCTGCACCATCCTTGACGGCATGTCAATTAATGCTTAAATTACATGACGTCCCTTTAATCCTCATTATAAAACCTATGTCTGATATAACGACACTCAGAAATCTACACGAAGTATGTTTGATGAACCCCAAAAGTATTCCTATACTGGTCCATTTAGTTCGTTAAAACAAAGCTAGCAACTAAAATTCCTACAACTCCTATCGGCATGCAACTTACTAGTTAGAATTACATGACGTCCATAACCACAGCATAACCAACCTTCCTAGAACTGAAATATGTCATTTATATCATTGGTATAAAATCCTAACACTTACTTTTATAGCAGTTCATTTAATTTGCTAGCCAACTAGCGATTCAGTCCTCCTTCCTTCTTGACAGCATTGCACATTCATATTTTAAAATTTATGTTGTCCATTCCCATGGCATGAACCAATAAATCCTAGGTCTTAAACATGCTCTGCACACCATTTAAGAACCCCCTTGAAACTCCAGAATTATCCTTTAGCCCCTCTGAAGTATCAAAAAATTACCAAAAATACCCCCGTAGGGGTTTCTGTTCAAAAGAGCAGCCTCCCCACCATGGGAGCCTGCTCTTCATCTTCCAGAGCTAGCTCTCCCTCATAGAGATCTGGCTCTACCTTCATGGGAGCGGGCTCCCTAAATTAGGGAGCCGGCTCTCCCCCCCTGAGAGCCGTCTCTGCTCCATTGCTTCGTCTCTGCTTCGTCCGATTGCCGTCTGTGCTTCCAACGAAGCCCACTGTCCCATCCCAAATCTTTTAAACATTCTTAGGGTTCTAATTTAAGTTCTTATAGTCCTACAAAATCCTCATATTCTAGTGTGAATCCATTGCCAAAAACTTAAATTATAACCGAATAGTTTATGCAATAATACTAGTTTCAATTACAAGAATGCAAAACAAATTACAGAAATAATCTAACATGCATAAAGTCAATTTTAAAAGTTTAATTAGGTTCCTAGAGTCTATACAGAATGCACAGAACACATGTTTACAGGAAGGAGATAGAGTGAAACTTGCCTTTAGGTTTCGATTTGAAACCTTACAACGTCGTCTCTAAATTCCGGCAACCCCCAAGACTGTATTCCTCTTCTGATCACTGTTCCCTTCCTCTATTGCTTCTTGGTTCCATCCAGAAGCAACTCCCTTTCTTCCTCCTTGAGCCTCTATACGTCTCCCTCAAGTCTCTCTCTGTTCTCTCTCAAGTTTCCCTCTGTTTTACCTCTCCAAATTCTTACGTAAATAGGGTTTCTCCAAACCCTTGCAGACACATACTATTCTATATATATAGACTCATGCAAAACCCTAATCCTAATCCCAGCCTACTCATACGTCGGCTACCCTAATTACATAAATTAAAACCCTAAACTTAAATATACGCAAACACTGTATTAACAAATGACCAAACAGTTACATCCATTACAATTAAATAAATAATTAAATAATGACATTTAAAACAAATAAACAAATGAAAACAAACAAATAAATATAATTAACTAAATCATTCAAAATACAGACACAATTAAATTAAAATAATTTCTAATTAACAATTAATTTAAATACACACAAATAATCAATTAAGCAAATACACATAAAACAAATTCACCATTACTCAATTAAGGAAACAAAACACATAAATCACATAATTAAATAAAAATGCAATAAAAATCAAAATTAAATTCTCATTTTATCCTTTTGAAAACTAGGGGTATTACAGTTTTTAATTTAGTTTTTAATTAGTTTATTTTGGTTTACCAATCTTCGAACTTTCTGATATCTCACCTTAATTCTTTTTCTTTTCAGGTACAAGTTAGTAGTGAGGAAAAAGATGCTTAAGGGATAAAAAGCTTCGGTTTGTTAAACCTTCTGTGAGTTTTTACTGTTTTCTTTACTTGAAATATTTTATTTTTGTTACTTTAGGATTAGTGGAACCAGTGCATGTTAACTCGCCATAATCGGACAACACCTTTAGTGCATGATCCTGAAATAGAGAGAACTCTTAAACAATTAAGAAAGCTTAAAAGACATTTGAATTGTATAGGAAGTTCCTCTGATAATATAACTAAACAACGTAATGCACCGGGTAATAATGGTAATGGAGAACGGGTTCCACCTATTCCTCCACTACAACCACAATTGAGCGATTATTTTATTCCTACCACATACACTTCCCCTTTGTGCTTTGTTTTTCCGGATGCTGATGCAACCCATTTTGAGATAAAGCCTGTTATGATCCAAATGCTTCCTACCTTTCATGGGTTTGCAATAGAGGATCCTTATAAGCACTTGGAAGTATTCTTGGAATTGTGTTCGACTACCAAGTTGAACACTCTTACCAATGATTCATTCAAAATGCGTCTTTTCCATTTCTCTCTCAAGGATAAAACAAGAACTTGGTTGCAGTCCCTTCCAACAAATTCCATATCTACATGGGACATATTGCAACAAGTGTTCTTGAAAAAGTATTACACTGTGGGTAATTAAAACTACATAAATAAGAAGAGAAATCATAGCATTTTCCCAAATCCCGGGAGAATAACTCCATGATGCATGGGAAATATATAATGATCTCCTAAGAAAGTGTCAACACCAGTGTTGTAGGGAAACCAATCTTATTCCTAGTTGGGAGAAGAGCCATTTTATAGTTCAAGAATGAATTGTGTTAGGCCATATTATTTCAGAGAGAGGTATTGAAGTTGATAGAGCTAAAGTAGATTTCATCTCTAAATTGCCTCCGCCTACCTCCGTAAGGGGAGTGCGATAATTTCTTGGGCACGCCGGGTTCCATCGATGCTTTATTAAGGATTTTAGCAAAATTTCCCATCCTTTGTGTAATCTATTTGCAATGTATGCTCCTTTTGTCTTTAATGAATCATGCTTAGAAGTTTTCTAACGGCTTCGGTCTCTTCTTTCTTCAACTCCTATCATGAATCCTCCAGACTAGGCTCTTCCATTTGAGATTATGTGTAACGCATCTGATTATGCTATGGGTGCTGTCTTGGGACAACGAGTAGATAAACTTCCTCATGTTATCTACTATGTGAGCAAAACTCTTTCAGATGAACAATTGAATTATACCATTACTGAAAAAGAGTTGCTTGCAGTTGTCTTCACTTTAGAAAAGTTCAGATCATATCTATTGGGTTCCAAAGTCGTAGTCTATTCTGATCATTTTACTTTGAAACATCTTCTTTCCAAAAAGGAAATCAAATCTCGTTTGATTCGATGGATCCTTTTGCTTCAAGAGTTTGGTTACGAAATCCGAGATAAGAAACGGTCAGAGAATGTTGTAACTGACCATCTTTCTAAAATTCTGATTAAGGATACCTCAACTTCATTTCCAGTTTGTGATTCCTTCCCGAATGAAAAACTATTTGAGGTTTCTCATAAGGATTTATCTTGGTTTGCTGATATTGTGAATTACCTTGCAATAGGCAAAATTCCTTTGTCTTGGTCAAAACAGGAAAATGATCGATTCTTCTCCCAAATTAGGATGTACTATTAGGAAGATCCCCAACTATTCAAATACTGTGCCGATCAAATCATTCGTAGATGTGTTCCTGAGAGTGAGTTTCATAGTATTTTGACCTTCTGTCACAGTTTGGCATATGGAGGCCATTTCAGTGCAAAGAAAACTACAGCTAAAATTCTTCAATGTGGTTTCTTTTGGCATTCACTCTTTCATGATGTATACTTGTTCTGTAGGTCATGCCTTAGATGTTAGCAGCTAGGATCAATTTCTAAAAGGAACATGATGCCCTTAACTCTAATCTTAGTCATTGAGGTTTTTTATGTTTGGGGTATTGATTTTATGGGTCCTTTTGTTCTATCCAATCATAATAAATATATTCTTGTGACTGTTGATTATGTGTCTAAATGGGTTGAAGTCGTAGCTACTAAAACCGCCGATCACGCAGTTGTGGTTGAGATCATTCAAACGAACATTTTTAGTCGGTTTGGTATGCCACGAGCTATTATTAGTGATGGGGGTGCTCATTTCTGTAATAAGTATTTTCGTACTGACGATGGCCGCTTGTATACATCAAAATAATGTAGTGAATGTACGATTCAAGAAAAGCTTTTTTGGTCAAGTTTAAATTTATAAAAACTAGTACCACCACTACTACTAACGTAGCAATAGTGAATAGGGATCGTCCCAAGGGATCATACGTGTTGGAATTTAACTTCAACTCTAGCGTATCAAAAGATTACAAAGAGAGATTGATTGTTTGATTACTCTAGAAAACAATTAAATTAAAATGCAAGTAAACTAATGAGAGATAGGGATTTAAGAGATGAGAATAGAGGTCTTAATGTGTTGGAATCACCACTAAGCTCATGTAATTAACCACTTGCTTTTCATTAATGGGGAATACATTATTGTGAACAAAATGCGACTACCAATTGCAATATTAAGCATGGACCATCAAATTCATGTATGAATTGTCTACCTAACCAACAAATACTAAGTGTAGCACAACCCATCAAATCTAAGCATGACCAATCAAACTAGTCACAATTGTAGCACACATCAACCTAGAGAATCATAGAATTTGCAATAATAAGCCACGGAATATCAAATCAAGTATAGATTATCTACCTACCTACAAACAAGAATTAAATTATAGAATAACCCACCAAGCATAAGAATAATCCATCAAATTAATTAACAAACGCATTCAATGAAAACCCACGTTTAGCCATCACTAAATCGTTAATTAATCACACATAGATATGCAACTAACATAGAGAATCTAGTGCAGAGATTAATTCCCAAATAATCACACATAAGACAACATGTAATCAAATAGAGAATCAATAGAAAGAATTAATCCATATGAATCATGTAAGAAATAATTTCTAATTTAATCACACATAGACATGCAAATAAACTAGAGAATTAATAGGAAGAATTAAACCATAGAAATCATAGAAATATACCAAGATTCATTAAATTCACAAGGCTAGAACACTAATAACAATAATATATATATATATATCCCCAAAAATAAAAATACAAGGGTTTAGATTACATAAGACTTAGGGCTCATCCAAGCCCTAAGTGTAGATCTAGCCAATCATGGAGGAGGTAGATGTGGTCATGAAACCCTCAAGGGTAAGCTCCAAATATGGCTCCATCTTCTTCTTCTTCTTCTTTGAAGCTCTAGAGAGAGAGAGTATGTGGATCTAGAGATGTGTTCTTGAGATATCCTCCACTTTCCTCTTTTCTTCCAACCCTAATCTTTAACTTTTCTAAAGAGAGAAAATAAAATTACAATGTAAAAACAAAATGATAAAAAGCTCTCTTACAAAATGGGTCAATTCCCTTTAAATAGAAGGTCTTTTTCTTAGTCACTAAGTCAGAAATATAGCCCAAAAATATCTAATCTCGTACAATGTGGTAGGTGGAGTTCGGGCGCGCAGGAATAAGATAGCTCGCTGCCAGCACATTTTTTATCGATCTCACTTTTCTTCTATCGATCGAACTTTTCTCAGATCAATCTCACTTTTCTCAGATCGATCTCACTTGGCAATTTTTCAGCATCAGCCTCCTTTTGCTCCAGATTCTCACTAAGACTTAGTTTGACTCCAAAAAGGCCTTAAGAAACTATTTTTAGCTCGTTTTAATATTATTGACCTAAAATAGACAAAAACACAAATAAGTACTAAAACGGGTAAATAAAGATAGATAAATGAACTAAAATACCCTCGCTTAAAAGGTTTAAATACGCACTTTTCAGCACTTATCACGTACCTTGGTACAAAGATACTCTATCACTCATAAAGTTGCTTCTGCCTATTATCCCCAGACAAGTGGCCAAGTAGAAATATTCAATCGTGAAATTAAAAAAATTCTTGAAAAAATGGTTAAGCCGTATCGTAAAGATTGGTCTTATAGACTGAATAATGCTTTGTGGGCTTACCGTACTGCTATTAAGACTCCAATTGGTATGTCACCTTACCGTCTAGTCTTTGGTAAAGGGTGTCATCTTCCTGTAGAGTTAGAACACAGAGCTTTCTGGCCATTAAAAAGCTCAACTTTGATATGACATCTGCTGGTTCTAACAGGAAGCTCTAACTAACTGAGCTTGAAGAATTACATAATGATGCTTATGAGAGTGCTAAAGTTTACAAATCAAAGACTAAGGCATTTCATGATAAACATATCTTGTGTAAGAGTTTTGAGCCTGGGAAGAAGGTTTGTTTGTTTAATACACGAATAAAACTCTTTCCCGGAAAGTTAAAGTCACATTAGGAAGGTCTATACATGGTTATTTCTGTTACACCTTACAGTGCAATAGAGATACAAGATTGCAAGACTGGACAATTGTCCATGGTCAATGGACAGAGACTAAAACCCTACATAAAGGGTACTGTGCAGAGAGGCACAATGGAGGTAGTAGAACTTCGTGATCCTATTTATTTGGACTAGAGAGTCAGTTTACGTCGAGCTATCGACGTTAAACTTAGCATGTTGTCGAGCAGTCAACGTTAAACTTATCATTTGTATATTGTACCATAGTTTTATTTCATTTTTATTCTTATTTTTATTTTTAGTTATTTTCGTGTGTGTTTTAATTAATTGTTTTTCTAGGTTTTAGGTTTATTTTAGGTTAATTTTAGGTTTAGGGTAGTTTAGGTTTTGATAAAATAGAAAAAGAAAATTAAAATTAAAAAATCCAAAAATTTGTCTCAATGCTTGAGCCTGACAGTTGGGGCTTGAGCATCAACAGCTAAAAGCTCGAGCTTGCACACGTTGAGCTCGAGCCCTCCATCATCGTGAATTGAGGGATTGATGGCGCTAGAACATAAAGGACGTCCATTCTCTAGATAGGCTCTCTAAGTTCTCTCAATATTCATATTCGGTGATGCTTCATATTTTTGTCACAGATTTGCAGGCACAATTGAGGTACAACTCTCCTTCTTCATCCTCTTTCCTTTGGTTTTTCCTTAGTTCATTAATTTTTTTAAATCTTAAGCACAAGAGTTTGAGGTATTCTTTGGATACATGATACTTTGGAGTTTTTTTAAACATCATCCACATAGATTAGTTGTTTAGATCCATTCTTAATTGATTCATACACTGAGATCTGAGATCTATTTTGCTGAAATCCAGGTAAGGCTCTGCAATTTAAAGCTCGAGCATTGGGTAAAGCTCGAGCCTAAAAGATCAAGCCCGAGCCTCAGTGTGAAGATTGCATGAACTGGAGAATTCTGGGTGATTTTAGGGATTTTCTTGAGGATGGTTCTTCCTACTCCTGCTAAGCGCGCTAGAGCGGCTAGAAACGTGTTGCCAAGTGCTTGGAAGGCAATTCTAATTTCTTATGAAACGACCTTTGATTATTAAGCGTTCATTAATGATCCTCGCACTAGATGGGCTATGAAATCCTTTAGTTACAAGCACCTTCTTCATCTCATGGTCCCTGTTGCTCAGGTTGCTTATCCTCGTCTTACTGGTTTGTTTTACCTCAATCTAGTTCATAGTGAGGATGACCCTTGGGAGGTTAGAACTAAGATTGATGGGTATGAGTTGATTACTAATCCAGATGCCATTGTTGCCGCTCTAGAATGTTATTATACGCTTCCTGAGGTAGTAGATGAGAGGCATAACTATCCTACTTTCACACCTTTTCCTAAGGTCCCAATTACAGAAAATCTTATTCAAAAATTATATGATGGTAGGTTTGCTAGGAGAAAGCATAGTAGTACTACCAAGGCTAAAATTCCTAAGCGATTATGGATTCTAGATTCCATTATCTCAGTTAATGTTCATCCTCTTAGGCATAAGAATATTAGGAATACTGATTTTCTCCAGGCCCTTTATGCTATTCAATTTGAGCACTGGTATTCGTTCCCTAGGATGATTTTCAGCCTGCTATTGGAGTTTTGGTCCGAGATCGGGCCACATAAGAATGTTCCTACACATGTGCTACCATTTCCATATATGATTACCAGGCTATTGGAGCTACAGGGTTTTGTGATAGGTCACCAGGAGGAATCTGTTAATGATTCTCCGCAGTTTGGAATGAAGGAATGGGATAAGTATGGAGACATATGCTAGCACATCGGTGCAATACAGTAGAGTTTGGTGACGAAGGTTACATTGCAGTTACTGTTAGGACTGCCGATGACGATGAGGCTATAGACGAGGAAATGGATCTCTCCGATAACCAGCCCTCATTGAGGAGGAGGCCCACTCCTGCAACCCAGCCTTAGAGTTCTTCTCAGGCTGAGATTAGAGCTTTACCGACCAGGGGGGCTGAGCTACAGGAGGGTCAAATGGTGTTACGGCAGATGCTGACTGTGCAGTAGAGCATTTTAGAGGAATTACTGCACCACACTCCGTCCGCTCCATCCACTTCTACAGATACTCCTCCACCTTCTATGGATTACCTTTCTAGGGCTTTTCTGTATTTTTATTGACTAGGGCAGTATTTTTTTTGATATATTTATTTCTATATGATGTATATCTGCCCTAAGTCTTTCTTTTAAAAAACATTGTACTGATTTTTGATATATATACATTTTTATTGCTTCTATTATCCTTGTGTTGATGTTTTAGTTCATTGTGATATTTCTCTATGATTACTCCATATACTTAATACTCTTATGTGTGTTGGAGTTTATTGATTTTGCCAGATACTACAGATTAAGTCTGGGGATAATTTGACTAGAAGCACCATTGGGTGGTTTTGAGAGGAACCACTATGTTGAAGGAGACGATGCTGGAAATTCATTTTTACCCATCTATGCATTATTTTGACATATCTTTACTGGTTTGCTTGTCTGGTAATATCTTTCTAGCTTTCTATTGTCCTTACACATTGAGGACAATGTGCACACTAAGTTTAGGGGTAAAGTTGTGTTGGGAAATTTAAAATTTTTGCTTACACAAGGATATGATTTGATAGTTGATGTTATAAGCATGTGTTTGAGTCTGTTGATGGTTATATAATCTGTTTGCAATCTAATGTTGTTTAGAAATGGTTTGTATGCTAAAATACTATGAAAAGGGATTCCTTAAAAAATTTTGAAATCAGTTGGTGGCCTGTGGTCCACTTTGTTAGTTTGGTTATTGTTTAATAATGTTGATCTCTGAGATACTGCACTTTACACATATTCACACTTGCATGAATTCTGTGGGGTGAAAACTGAAAATCTTGTTTTGTTTTGAGTTAAACTGAGATGAGCAGGTAGATTTAATAATTTTGATGACCAAGGCATATTAAAAAATAAAAATAAATAAATAAAAAATAAAAAAAAGAGAGAAAAAAAAATTGGTATGTATGCAATGCAATAAAGGGAAAAAATTCTTCACCAATATGAAAAAAAAATAAAAATAAAAATAAAAATAAAATAAAATTGAAAAAAAGTAGAAAATGATCAAGTTCAGGTTTGTACTTAGATTGCTTGAGTGATTAGGTCCTTAGGGGTGTGTTCTGACACCTAATGCCCTAAGATCATCTAGTCTGGGAATCGTTGGCTGAAAGCTTGTTACATAAGGGGTTTAGGTTGCCTAGATTACTTAAACAATTAAATCCTTAGGGGTGTTTCAATACTTAATGCCCTAAGACCATCTGGTTTGGGAGTCATTGGCTGAAAGTCCGTTACATGGGTGATTTAGAAAACTTAATAGACCTAAACATTGCATAGTATCCTTTTTGAAAAAAAAAATGCATACCTATAAGAAAAAATAAATAATGCCTTGGGAATTGGATTTTGAAAAGTCTGCTTGAGAATTAAGGAATAGGAAGGAATAAATGCAAGTATGGACAGTAAGCCACACATTGGATTGTAAGACCACTTTAAAAACGTGTTTTAGAGATTAAGATTGTTGAATGAATGATTAAACTGATATGTGGGGACTATGGTTGCTTAATTGAAATTGGAAATTGAAAGTTTTTCTGATTACATGATTAGTATACTTGCTGTATTTGACTAATTAATGAACTGCAGGGATAATATGATTTGAAAATAGGCTTGAATTAGCTTATTATGCAGTTAAGGTACGGTTATAAGAAGTTTGTGGGTATCTTCACTGGAAACCTCATGAGACTATAACTCATCCACTAGGGGTAACCTAGGGGTTTAAAGGCTTGTTATATAGGCTAAATGCAATATGTAAGTTTGGAGGTGTGATGAGCGCTGAATATATGTATATTCGAGCCCCTAAATATATGTATAATGTGATACTTCTATCTATAGTTAGACTGATTTATGTTCAATGTGTGTTTACAGGTACTTTCCCAGAGAAATGGTTAAAACTGGGACTTTATGATGATATCGAAGCTTACAGAGTCATTGCCGGTCAGTTAGAGCAAGCCGAAAACTTAAATGGTGAAGTTTGAAGAAATTTAAGCCCTAGAGCTCGAGCCCAAGTGTTGAGGCTCGAGCATTGCAACAAAAAAAAAAGAAGAAAAGTCAACAAGGCATTAAAGCTCGAGCCTTGTACCTTCAGGCTCGAGCCTGAACAAAGGGTGCTCGAGCCTGACCATAGGGTGCTTGAGCCTTGACCCTTCAGCTCGAGCACAAAGTGTTGAAATTTGAACAGTTGATTTCCAAGCTCCTAGACCTCGTGCCTAACCCCAGGATCAAGCACCATCCATTGAAGCTCGAGCCTTGAGTCCCAAATGCTCGAGCCTGGTACCTAGTGCTCGAGCCCATGAAGCTTGGATTGAGCAATATTAAAAGATTTCAATCCCAAAAATATTCTAAGTGTTAAAGAAAAAGACGCTTCGAAAAATAGTTAAAGAAAATTAGCTAAGTGTCGAAGTGAAGATCGAGCACCAATTCTTGGAGCTCGAGCATCAATCCAGAGAAGCTCGAGCCTTATTTCTTAAGCTCGAGCCTGAACCTTAAAGCTCAAGCCTTTGCTCCTAAAGCTCGAGCCTTCCATGACATGTCAGAATTAAAGTACAGGATTGTTCTCTTTATCAGCCGTATCTCACACCGGATGGGCCAGAAGACCTAAAAGCCCACCAAATACTTATTTTCTTCTATAAAAGAGAGCGTAAGCCTTAATAGAAGAGGTCTAAAATTTCAAGTCCTTTTTACGGTGTTATTCAGAAGGCTAGTAGTGTGGTGGCTTTTAGAGTTCCTACAATCTTAAAAGGTGAAGATCCTAAGAAGAGAAGTGTCGTCCATGACAATGGAGACAACTCCAACACAGATGATGCCCGACATCATCTTGAGTAGCGAATTCCTCTCTTAGGGCACTGTTGTAACCCAATCTAGTATTATGGTTTGATTGTTCTTAACTCTGGGATTATTTTAATATATTATGTTTTCTTGATTATATGACTATGAGCAATTGAGACAATTCAATTGGTTTTCATGCTTTAATAGATTACAAACTGTTATTACCTTGTCTTAGATATAATTATTTGTTTTCTATTCTCAACCTATCTTATTGGGCGGTATCTGGCGAAGCCCTGCCAGCCATAAAAATAGAGGTCATGTAATGGTGTTCCAATGTTTTTTATAAAAGAATGTTTTCATAGTCTATGCTTAGGAAAGATGGATTATTTGCAAAGTAGTTAAAGTATGTAGGTGGATAGTCCATGCTAACCGCAAATAGGTTATAGTTAACTGAATTTTCTAAAACATTTTTCTTTGAAACCCGAATTGAATGAATGTTATTGAGTTTAATTCATTTAAAAACACAATTGGTTAAATTCCCAGAATTGATACAATTAACCATAATATGATGACTGTGGTGAAGTCAAAGCCCTAAGATTTCTCTCTCTGGTTACTTAGTTTAATATTTCAGTTTAATTTTAGCTTATTTTTCATCATGACAACCAAGCAAACTTTTCAACAAGTTACCTATAAACCAATAGGACTAAATTAAAGACTGAATATAAATCTTATCTCCCTATGAGTTCAACATCTCTCTTTATAGCACTATTCTACACGGAATCGTTCTATTGCAAGTGGTAAAATTAGACGTATCAGGCACCACTTGTACTTTTTCTATCAACTTTATACCCTGCAAAACCCGCATCAGTAAAATCGACAAGTTCAAAGGATGTATACCTAGGATACCATAATCCTAAGTTAATAGTGCCATTCAAATATTTGAATATATGTTTGACTGCATTTAAATGAGACTCTTTGGGATAGGATTAAAATCTAGCATATAAACATACACTAAACATAATGTCCGGCCTACTAGCCGTTAAATATAAAACGCTTCCAATCATCCCTCTATATTTCTTAATATCAACATCTTTGTCTTTCTCATCCTTATCAAGCTTCAAGGATAGATTCATGGGAGTTTTCGCATGTTTGGCGTCCTTCGAGCTAAATTTCTTTAGCAAATCTTTAGTATACTTTGATTGGTAAACAAAAATTCCATCAATAGTTTGTTCGATTTGCAGCCCTAAGAAGAAGTTGAATTCATTCATCATGCTCATTTTAAAATCGTTTTGCATGGAGGTGGCAAACTCTTAGCTTAGCAAGTCATTAGTTAATCCAAATATAATATCATCAACATAAATTTGAATGATCAACAAATTGCCATTAATAATTTTGGTAAAGAGTGTATTATCAATTTTACCTCTACCAAAACCATTTGAAAGTAGAAACCCACCAAGTCTTCAATACCAAGCTCTAGGAGCTTGTTTCAAACCATATAATGCTTTAGATAATTTATAAACATGGTTTGGACTTTCATAGCTTTCAAAGCCCGGTGGTTGTTCTATATACACTTCTTCATCTATAAAACCATTTAAGAAAGCACTTTTTACATCCATTTGAAATAATTTGAAATTTTTGTGAGATGAAAATACAAGCAACATTCTTATAGCCTCAAGTCTAGCAACGGGAGCAAAAGTCTCTTCATAATTAATGCATTCTTCTTGGTTATAGCCTTTTGTAGCAAGTCTAGCCTTGTTCCTTACAATAATTCCCGATTCATCCTTTTTGTTCCTAAAAACCCATTTTGTGTCGATGATTGTTTTGTTTTAAGATCTAGGGACAAGATGCCAAACTCTATTCCTTTTGAATTAAATAAGTTCTTCTTGCATTGCCAAAAACCAAGATTCATCATTTTCAGCCTCATGCATATTTTTAGGTTCGAATTGAGAAACAAATGCCACAAAATTGCATACATTTCTTAATTGTAACCTTGTACTATCACCTTTGGATGATCACCAATAACTTGATTTAATGGATAATTATGAACTAACTTCCATTCATTTGGAGTAGTTTTACTTTGAAATAAATAGATTTTCTTTATCGTTACTATACTCCTTCATTTAGGAAAAAAAAAACTTTGAAATAACCTATGTTAGGTTTCCTTTCGTTCCATAATTTATAAGGTGTTTTGTTGAGAATTTTTCTAATGACAACTCTATTTATGACATAGCATGAGGTATTAACGGCTTCGGCATATAAAGGTCTACGTGATTTATGCTCATTTAACATGGTTCTAGCCATCTCTTGAAGAGACTTATTCTTCCTTTCAATAACTCCATTTTGTTAAGGAGTCCTAGGTGCCGAAAAATTGTGATTATAGCTATTTTCGTTATAAAATCTTTCTACGTCTTGATTATCAAACTCTCTTCCCCTATCACTTCTAATAGTCTTAATCTTACACTCCTTTTCATTTTTAACTCTTTTACAAAATTTTGAAAAAATTAAATGAGCCTCATTTTTACGTGCAAGAAAGAATATCTAAGTGAATCTAAAGTAGTCATCAACAATCACAAAAGTATAAAGTTTACCACCAAGACTAGTAATTTTTGCTGGCCAAATAAATCCATATGAATAAATTCAAGTGGCTTTGAAGTCGTTATATTCTTTTTCCTTTGAAAGAAGATTTAACTTGCTTACCTATTTGACAAGCACTACAAGGTTTGTCTTTTGAAAAATTTATCCTTGGGAGACCTTTGACTAATTCACTTTTAGACAATCTTGAGATCAAATTAATGCTAGTATGACCTAACCTTCTATGTCATAACCAACTTTGTTCAATTGATGACATAAAACATTTAACATCTTGATCATGAAGTTCACCCAAACACAAAGTATACAGATTACCACTTCTAGGAGCACAAAATATTTGAGTTTCATTCCTTTTAACGATGTATTTATCCGTTTTAAAGATCACATCAAATCCCTTATCACACAGTTAACTAACACTAAATAAATTATGCTTTAATCCTTCAACAAGCAAAACATTATCAATAGACAAGGAGGAAGAAATATCTATGGTTCCAATGCCAATCACTTTGCCATTAGAATTGTCTCCAAATGTGACGTTTCCTCTGTTGTATGCTTTTAGAGAAGAGAATTTTGAGTAGTCTCCCGTCATATGTCTTGAACATCCACTATCTAGAAACCACTTGTCTTTGAAAGATGAGGATGCCTTCAAACCATCCTATAAGAGAGATTTTAAATAGTCTTCACTTGGTACCTAAATTTTATTGGGTCTGTAAGAGTTAGGTAGAGGCATGTATATTCTTTTAGGAACCCACTTCTTTATGATTTTCAGCCTTTTCTTTGAGCAATCTTGAATAAAACGACCTATTATTTTACAATAGTTGCATCTAATATTTTTGGCCTCATTTTTAACAAAATAGTTAACCAAAGGTTCTCTCTTTTTCAATAGGCATGCATTTTTGTCAAAAAGATCATATCCTAATCCATGTTTATGAAAGACACTTCTTTGACTACCTAGCATAAGTTCTAGATTTTTTGTACCTTGAGTAAACCTTACTAGACCATCAATTTGGTCTTCAATAATTAATTTCAAGGATTCATTTTCTGAAATAAGATCATGTGATGCTGATTCTTTCAGTAGGATTCATTCCTTTTTCTTTTTTAAACAATCTTTTTTTATTTTGAAGAGTTTGAAGTTTGTTATCAAGGATGACCTGTTCTTTTCTTAGAGAAGCACATTTTTTGACCATTTTACCTAGTTCATCATGTAATTATTTAAAAGCATCAAGTAATCCATTATAAGCATCAACCAAATCATCATAAGACAATTCACATTCAGATGAAGAGTCAAGATTAGAGTTTACCTCATCCTTATTTGCCATGAGATAGAGAATAGCCTTTTCCTCATTGCTTTTGGAACCGTTTGAGCCATCATCTTCCCAAGTAGCTTGCATTGCTCTTCTCTTTTTCTTCTCCTCTTTATAAATAAGACAATCAGCTTTGAAATGCCCTGGTTTTCCACAATGAAAATAGGTAGGGATGTCTCGTTTGCCTTGTTCATTGGATGATTCACCCTTTTTTGAATCTACCCTTGTTGAATTTCTTCCTTTGAAAAAATCTTTTGAAGGATTGAGTAATTAGAGCTAGATCATCATTTTCACTTTCGTTACTAGCAGCTTCCTTTTTCCATTTGAGAGCAATTTCTTTCTTTTGATGATAATCTCCTTCTCTATCTTTCAGGGTGATCTCCCATGTAAGAAGAGAGCCAAAAAGTTCATCAAGCTCAAGTGTGTTGAGATTGTGAGCCTCCTTAATTGCTATAGCTTTTGCATCCCATTTTTTAGGTACGCTTCTTAGAATTTTCCTTACAAGATCAGAATTAGTAATAGTTCTACCAAAATGCTTTAAGCCATTTATATTGTTAGTAAATCTCACAAACATTTCACTTATATATTCATTTTCATTCATGGGAAATAGTTCATATTGATGCATAAGAATATCAATTTTAGATCCCGAACTTGTGATGTTCCTTCATAGGTAATCTGAAGTTTATCCCAGATTTCCTTAGTTGTGGTGCATGTAAAAACTCTATTGTACTCACTAAAACTGAAGAAGAATGGGACACCGAGGATTATAAAGTGTGTGAATGATATGACAAAGGCTCTATGATTACAAGGATATGATTCTCAGATGTTGCAATACCTTTTTATGAAGACAACAACTCATTATATAAAGTTTCAGGTGTATCTGATGTGTATTCTAGCTGTTAAGCACACAGTTCAAGATAAAATAGCTGTTTAAATTTGAATCTGCTCAATGTCGATCGATCAAAATGAATCACAAATTTGTTTCGGTTATCCGAAATTACCTGAGGCTGTCTTGCATTTTGTACTTCGGTCAGCCGAAATGAATTAGGCTTTTATTTTGGTCGTCTGAAATAGCCTTAGGCTTTATTACAGTTATGCTTTGATCGTCCGAAATGGCATTTCGGTTGACCGGTTGTGACTTTCAGTTTTAGCTTAGCTACTACCCAAAATGGTCGTCTGATTCAAATTGTCTTTCCATTTTGGTCGGCCAAAATGGAACTTTACTTTCAAGAAACTTGTTCTAAGTTATAAATGATGTTTATTTTTTTATGTTTCTTGATTATCATGTAAGTGATTAATGTATGACCCTAGATATGAGCTTCAAAATGTTCATACATACTTTGACAAAGTTTCCTATTCACTCACTACCTTAGCTACCCCTTTTTCATTAGTATTTACATGATCATTTGATTGCTTGGATGATCTTGATAGCTTCCGATTGAGACTTGATGTCTTTAGTATTTCCTTCATGATCCTTCTATGCTGTGGTGCAACTTTTCATCTGTGTTTTTCATAATATGCCTTGATGGATGCTAAGAGCTGTAATTTAACTCAAAGTAGATATTAGTACACATAGAACATCATTAATGAATTATAATCATCAAAAGCCTTAGATTTAAGGTCAACAATAGGTTCCCTGAAAAATTTTGAGAAGCATAATTTTTGTCAAATTCAAAAAGAAAAAAATCTGGCTTTAAAGTCAACACAGGTTGAAAATATTTTTGATGATAATTCTGATGAAGAAGTGGCACTCATAACTGTACAATTTAATCATTTTTTGAAAAAACAAAAGTGAAAGAATGGTAATGTGACCAATTCTCGTAATTTTGACAAGGGTTTAACATTCAGAATGAATGAAAAGAAAGGGAAAGAATCAAAAGAAACTAAACTTACTTGCTAGAATTGTGGTGGCAAGGGTCACACCTCAATTATTTGTCCTAGTCCTAAGAAAGAGTTAAGGGATAGGAATAAAAGAAAAGCTATGAAAGTATCAGTTTCTGATAATACTACTCCTAGTGATAATGAATCATCTCATGATGATTGCAATGATTTTTCTTTTGTTGCTTTTCTTGATAAAGGTCCTCATGTTGTTACCTTGTCCGATTCTGATATTTTAAATGATGAAGATAGTGAAGTCCATGATGAACAGGTCCAAGAGGATGAGATTGATTAAGAGCAACTGAAAAAAATGTTTACAGAAACTGTGGAAGTAAAATTGGCTGCCAAGAAATTGGTGAAAGAACTTATACAAGCTAAAGAAGAAAGATATGAATTGAAAAAACAAGTTGATGAAAGTAAATTGAAAATTATCGAAAGTAATTCATTTATCTCTGATCTCAAAGGAAAAGTCCAATCTCTTAAAAGCGAGGTAAGTATACCTAACTCTGTAAAAGATTCTTTTATGTCTAGAATTGAATTTCTTGATGTTGAGTTGAAGAAATCACAAGAGAAAGTGATATATTTCATATTTAGACAAGTCAAACTAAATAAGATATGAATGATAGAACTAGTTTAGGATTTGTTAAGGGCTCATCTAGTAATCAGGGTAAAACAATCTTTGTGAAACTTGTTAATCAAAATATGTCTGATCCTAAATTGATTGATTCATTGCATTCTAATATATCTTATATGCCTAATATGTTGCATTGTACTTTATGAGATATATATTTTGTAATTGGCTAATTTCGGTGTCAAAACAAGTCCGATCGAGTTGTATTTTCTAGTTTACAATTCAAGATAAAGATCGGTTTCGGAATTGAAGAGATGCTCATGTTTGATAGATTGAGGTCTACGAAAAAAGTATTGACAACATTTTAGGAAACTAAGTTAGAAAGTTAGGACACTTTCATACAAGGTATGTTTTCAAAAATTTCAAAACCAGAATTTTTTACGTGTTTAATCCTTCTGTTCAAGTCTGGCCAACTTGAACTGGTTCCATACAGCTAAACCAGTTCAAGATTCATATTTCGAATCCAATTCAACACTGGCTAACTTGAACCGATTCAAGGACTCTAAACCGGTTCAAGCTCTTCTACAGATTTTGGTAACTTAGTTTCCTGTTCTGTTTAAACTTCCAATTTGATATAGATTTCTTTCCAAAATACCTATGCACGAAATTAACTTCTTTTTTAACTATATCTAGGTTTTTAAAAGTCTATATAAACATATTTTCTCATCTAGGTTTGTGTGGCTTTTGCATTAAAATTTCTGATTTTTTAAAAGCCTTTGAGAGATATTTTGCAGAAATTAAATCTGATTTTTCTATTTTTATTTTGAACACACACATAAATACAAGAGTGATTTTAGAGTTTTGTTTAATTCTTGATCATGTTCAAGTCTATTAAATATTGCATATACAATGATCAGACAAAGTAGATCTATTTCTTCTACATCATATTCAAATCTTGAAGAAAATGAGTGAAGCGATCACACTTTGAAGGGTCAAAGCATTCGAGGAGTGTTGTTTGATCTACTAGCAATCCTTCTACGGAGATCAAGAGTAAGCCTTGAGTCAAGAGCTATTGGACCGGACGTCGCGAAGCCTGAGATTATCAGCAATTGGTTTTTGGTAGAACGATAAGGTGTGAGACTGAGTCAAATTCCATTGTACTTTGTTTCAAACATAGTAGATCATTTTGCTCTAGACTGCACAGTCTATGAGGTTTTTCCCACAACAATTGGTCTATTATTCCAATTAGGGTTTCCTCGCTAAAAATCTTGGTGTCATCTATCAAACTCTATTTGTTTTACTTGATTTTATTTTGCATGTGATTATTTAATTATTTGCTAATTTAAGTAAAACTAATTGAATAGAAAGACACTAATTAATTCCTTTCTAGATAAAAACTTAAACTTTCCACAACTTATTCCGCTGCACAAACTAACAATAACTTTGACTTCAATGGCTTCTCCAAAATCTCACTCCAAATATATCAAATCCTAGAAAGAATTTATGAATCTAAAATGTGTTTTACTGGTGGTTTGTAAAGAAAGAAAGTGTAAGACTAGAATGAATCGCCCAAATGTCTTCTCCCCTCTTTTATACCAACCCAACCCTTTCCTAATTATTAACTAAACACATAACCTTTAGTTATGGCTCCTTACTTAAGTTAGAGAATTTACTAAACGTTATGCCTTCTTATCACATTTAATAATAAAATTAACCCCCTCCCTCAGGCCAATTCCCGAGCACACAAATCACCCCGGGCTCGCAGGCCCATTGTCCTGGGTCACACGCTTCACTCAACGTGAAAAAACAATAGAAAGAATGAACCCGAAAACACCCAAAATGAAAAACAAAAAACAAAAACAGACACGTAAACAAGAGACCTACAGAAAAATCGCAACCATACTTGTAACACAATCTTTTAAAGAAATAAAATGCAAATCTCTAAAATGTAGATTTTCTACTAGTCTCGAAACCCTTACCTATGGCTTCGAAGTTAAGGCCAAACTAACTAAATTGGACTTAGTCAATATCTCGTTCTTAATTATTAAAAAAATACTCCCTCTATCCCAAAAAAAAAAAAAAAAGTCTTTTTTAGGAAACAGTGACTCACAAGTTATGGTTCTCCAAAAAAGAGATTCTTTTTAGGACAGATGTAGTAATAATTATACTTGTAAATTCATTAATAAAGAAATTATTTAATATAAATAAGAATTAAAAAAAAATCAACTTGGAGTCTTTCTGTCGAGTCTTGGCTATAATGGGACTAGTATGAATAGTCATTTTTTTTTTCTTGTCAGGACAAGTCTAAGATTTTAATATTGAACCTAAATCGGATTTGGAGGAGTTCTTGTTTTTTGTTTATCGCACCCCGTATTATTTAACAATTTTATCATTTTACTCTAACATTATTACCCTTTTATCCTTATTCTTAATATATTTATATTAGAAGCCTATGGTTACTCACTCATCATATCACATTCCACTTCTAATCTTATTCCCACTTTACTAGTCATTACCCACCATCCTTGGTCACAAACTTGGCTCAACATGAACCAATAATAGAAAGAATGACCCCGGAAACACCCGAAATGAAGGGGAAAAAAAAACAAACAAACAGAGGCACACAAGTAAAAGTCCTAAGGAAAAATTACAAAAGAACCTATGACATAATATTTTAAAGAAAAATTTCAGGTCTCTACAAAAACGGATCTTTTAACAATCTCGAAACCTTTACCTATGGCTTGGGAATTAAGACCTAAAGCCACTAACTAAATTGTACTTTGTCAGTATCTCGTTCTTAAATATTGAAAAAAAAAAAAAAAAAAAAAAAAAAAAAAAAAAAAAAAAAAAAAATTGTACTTGTAAATTCATAAATAAAGACATTATTTACTACAAATAAGAACACAATTTTTTTTTTTCAATCCAGCGGGTTCGTACAAAGTTCTGCACATAATGGGACAAGAATTAATAGCCATTTTTTTTTATGTAAGGACAAGTCTAGAATTTTAAAATTGAACCCAAATTAGGTTCGTAGGAGTTCATATTTTTGTTTATCGTGCCCTATATTATTTAACAATATTACCCTTTTACTCATCTGACATTATTACCCTTTTATCTATGTTCTTACTATATTTATATTAATAGCCTAGGGTTAGTAACTCATCATATCACCCACCGCTTCTAATCTTACTCTCAATTTGCTAGTCATTGCCCACTCTGACCGGCGATCTCCGATGACCAAGGGATTGATGATTATTTCTCTCTAACCATTGGCTATTTAATTCCTACTTCATATTTACCCTTTCTCTCTATGTTTTATCTCTTTTTCTATCTCCTTAATTTCTCTCTCACGTGTCGTGTTTTGCTCCTATATAAATGACGTAAGGTGTTTTGAATTCACAAAACGAAGAGATAATTCAGATAAATCTAATATGTTGGCCTTAAGGATTTCATCTAAAGGACAATCTAATTGTTTTGATGATTACAAATCCTTAATGATGTTTAAAGTACTAATATTTTCATTGAGTGTTGTATAGATGATCAATATTCAAGGGTAAACCTCAATGATGAGCTACAAAGTCTATTCTAAGCAATGGATACAAAGTGATGAGCTATAAAGACTATCCCAAGCATTCCAAGCAATGGATATACAGTAGCCTTAAAGTTACCAGAAATCAAAGCCATATCCAATCAAAGAAAACTCGGACTACAATGATCATTCAAGTATTTCAAAGAAAGAAAGCAAGTCTTCATCAAGCCTAAACAATTATGCTCAAAGAATGAAGAAAATGGTAGATAGAATGGTTAGAGCTTATGACTTAATGTCAAAGTATATTTGAATATATTTTGAAGCTCAAAATTATATGATCATGCATATTCACTCTAATTCAGTTTTCAAATGCCTAAAAATTGCTCATGAACTTCATATATACACTCATATATTAGCTCCACAAGATAGGAAATGCATAGGACTCAATTCAATCCATTTTTAGTCATGCACAGCAATGGAGCCGCCTCCATGAAAAGTAGAGCAGGCTTTTTTTACTCCAATAGCCAATCCTTGGCATAAGAAGATTAGTTCCAGGTAAAGAGCTGTCTCCCAAAATTGGGAGCAGCCTCCATGAAGAAAGAGCTGCCTCTATAAGAAATAGAGCCGGCTATCTCAAGGCAAAGAGAGCCGCCTCTCTTTTAGATAGAGCCGCCTCTCTCTCTCTCTATCAGATTCAAACTCAACAGATATCTTTGCATTTAATGCCTCCAACCACCTCTAACAGCTATATTGAGCTTTGAATTTCTATAAATACAAAGGGCTGATCTGCTGAATATTTACACCGCTTGAAAGAGCATTCAAGAAGAACATTCAAGAGCCACAAATATTTTCCCTTGAGCATTCATTTATATCACTACATTCTCTCACATCATCTTAGAGCTTAAGCTTTATTTATATTCTCATTTACTCTAGTTGTGAGCTGAAATTGTACATCTTTTCTTTGAAAGAGAAACAATCTCGTATTTCACTTATATTACTTCAAACTTGTAAGAGTAGGTGTGACCCAAAAGAAGCCTAGGAGAAGGGTGTTCTCCTTGCAAGGAAGAAAAGCAAGGTCTTGCTTCATTTGAGGGTTTGCTCTCCACCGTTAAAGAGAAAATCTAGTGAATTTGGGAAGTCTCAAGTGGAACCTTGAGCCGAGGAGTAGGAGTTTCCGAACCTCGTTAAATTGCCAAGTCATTGTTTGTAGTTTCTTATCTCTATCTCTTTTATACTTGTGTTATATATTACTTAACTATCTCAATTGATTATTACATGATAGTTAGTTAGAAATTTTTTTTATAAATTGTAAAAATTGGCCATTGACTCTATTCACCCCCCTCTAGAATCAATTAGTGGTTAACAATTGGTATCAGAGTCTAATCTCTAGAAAAAGATTTAATCATCTTAGAGAACGATCATCGCCAATACAAATTTTCATCAAGAAGGTAAATCTAACAATAGACCTCCTTGGTCTAACGGAAATGGCTATAACTATTGGAGAATCAAAATGAGAGCATTCCTAAGAGGCCTAGAAATAGATGTTTGGAAAGCCACCAAACAAGGAGACCATGTTCCAACTAAAATTATTGATGGTGAAAAAGTTCCAACAACCGATATTGAATGGACCCTCAATGACCGTAGACTTGGACAATGAAATGTCAAGGCTATCACTAATCTCTATTGTGCCTTAAGTAAAGACGAATTCAATCAAGCTTCGGATTGTGAAACGGCTAAATAAATTTGGGATAAACTTAGAAGTTACCTATGTAGGTACTAGTCATGTTAAGGAATCCAAAATGAACATGCTTGTCCATAAATATGAACTATTTACTATGAATAATAAAGAAATTATTAGTGAAATGTACTCTTATTTTACTAACATTGTGAATCCTTTGAAGGCATTTAGAAAGCATACACGTTGTCTAACAATGTGAGAAAAATTCTTAGGTTCTTGCCTAAAAATTGGGAAGCCAAGAAGACTGCCATCCAAGAGGCCAAAGATCTCAACACACTCCCCATAGATGAACTCATTGGTTCCTTGATAGCTTATGAGCTAGAAATGAATGATAGAAATAAAGACAAAGAAACTCAAAAAAAGGATCTAGCTCTTCAAGCTACTACCAAAGAAGTCGCAATTGATAAAACTCCTAATAATGAAAAAAAGAAGAAGAAGAAGAAGAAGAAATTGATCTCATTACCAAAACCGTGAGAAGAGTCCTTCAAATGAAGAAGTACCAAAAGAGTAACAACTTCAAAAGAAATGGTTCATCAAGTGAACAAGGAAAAAGATAAGCACATACTTGTTTTCATTGTGGAAAACCGGGATATTTCAAATTCGATTACTATGCTTACAAAAATGAAAAGGAAAGGAAAAAGAAAGACAAAGCCATGCGAGCTACATGGGAGGATGATGATTCAAATGGATCCGAAAGTGACAATGAACTCAATAAATTGGTCAATCTTTGTCTCATGGTCGATGAAGATGAGGTAAACTCTAATCATGACTCATTTGATTTGGAAATTACTTATGATAAATTAGTTAATGCATATAACTATTTGCTAGATGCTTCTAAAGAATTGCATGATGAATTAGGCAAAATGGTTCAAAAATGTGCTAGTCTTAGAAGAGAAAAATTTATCATCTCTCAAAACCCTGAAAAATCTCAACTTGAAAATGAAGCTTTGAAAAAGGAAAAAGAATTAGCTAAAGAATCGGCCTCAATTAATTTGATTTCTGAAAATGAATCATTAAAAGTCATTATTGAGGATCAAATTAAGATTTTAGCCAAATTCACAAAAGGAAGAGAGAATTTGAGCCTCATCTTGGAAAACAAATAAATGTTTATGTTAAGGATGGGCTTAGATATGATCCTCACAACAAAGATTCTTGTTTATTGAAAAAGAGAAAACATTTGAACAATTATTTTGTTAAAAATTCCTTTTTAAGTCCAAAATATAATTATTGTAAAAAGTTAGGACATAAGATCAATCATTGTCCTATTAGGCCATGCATGACAAAAGAAAATTGGGCTATTAAAGGAACATATATACCTCTTCCTAACTCTCATGGACCGAAGAAAATGTGGGTACCAAAAGAAGATTACTCAAATTCCTTTTATAGGTTTGCTTGAAAACTCCATATTCATCCAAGGACAAATGGTTCCTTGATAGTGGATGCTCAAGACATATGACGGGAGATCAATCAAAAGTTCTCTCCATCAAACCTCATAAAGGAGGAAATGTTACGTTTGGAGACAATTCAAAAGGCAAGATCATTGATATTGAAACTATTGGTATCTCCTCTTTCTTATCTATTGATGACGTTTTAC
Source organism: Cornus florida (assembly GCF_030987335.1). Taxonomy (NCBI): domain Eukaryota; kingdom Viridiplantae; phylum Streptophyta; class Magnoliopsida; order Cornales; family Cornaceae; genus Cornus; species Cornus florida. The sequence goes on along the minus strand of NW_026775573.1, from coordinate 42,084,837 downwards.
TTGTTAAAGGCTTAAAACATAACTTATTTAGTATTAGCTAACTATGTGATAAAGGATATGATGTGTTGTTTAAATCGGATAAATGTATTGTCAAAAAGGATAATAACGAAGTATTTCATGCTCTTAGAAATAGTAATGTGTATATTTTGCTTTTGTGTGAATTACATGATCAAAGTGTTAAGTGCCTTATATCTTCAAATGAAAATAGTTAGTTGTGGTATAGAAAGTTAGGTCATACAAGCATGGATTTGATTTCAAAACTATATAAAAATGAATTAGTCAAAGGCCTCCCAAAGACTAATTTTTCTAAAGATAAAACTTATAGCACATGCTAAATAGGCAAGAAAATCAAGTCATCATTTAAAAGGAAAAAGGACATAACGACTACAAGACTACTTGAATTAATTCATATGGACTTATTTGGTCCGGAGAGAATTGCTAGTCTTGGTGAAAAACTCTATGCATTTGTCATTATTGATGATTACTCTGTATTCACTTCGGTATTTTGCCTTATAAAAAAAAAAAATGAGGCTCATACAATCTTTGCTAAATTTTGTAAAAGAGTCAAAAACAAAAAAGAGTGTAATATTAAAACCATTAGAAGTGATAGAGGAAGAGAGTTTGAAAACCAAGATGTAGAAAGATTTTGTGATAAAAATGGATACAGTAATAATCTTTCAACTCCTAAAACTCCTCAACAAGATGGAGTTGTTGAAAGGAAGAATAGGTCTCTCCAAGAAATGGCTAGGACTATGTTGAATGAACATAAATCTCCTAGAACTCTATGGGTCGAAGCTGTTAGTACCTCATGCTATATCATAAATAGAGTCATCATTAGAAAACTTCTTAATAAGACTCCTTATGAACTTTGGAACAAAAGGAAGCCAAATATTGGTTATTTTAAAGTTTTCGGGTGTAAATGATTCATGTTGAATGACAAAGATAATCTAGGAAAATTTGAACCTAAATCGGATGAAGGTATTTTCCTAGGATATTCTTCTCATAGTAAAGCATTTAGAGTGTTTAACAAAAGAACACTAGTGGTTGTGGAATCTATACATATTGTATTTGATGAATCACCATTGCCCCCTCTTGGATGTTCATTGGATAATAATGAGGATGTGATTGAAATTGAAAAGAATATTGAAAATCTTGATTTAAACGATCCATCTCTTGAAGATCTCCCTAAAGATGATAAAAAAAAGAAAGTCACTCTTGTAAGGGCACACTTCCTAAGGCTTGGAAGCAAGTACCTAATCATCCAATAAATCAAATTATTGGCGATTCATCTAAAGGAGTAAGCACTAGATCTCAAATTAGTAATATTTGTAATTATGTGGCTTTTGTTTCCCAACTTGAACAAAAAAATATTCATAAAGCCAAAAATGATAAATTTTGGCTCTTGGCCATGCAAGAACTTAACCAATTTGAAAGAAATGAAGTTTGGTAATTGGTTCCAAGACCTAAAGATAAAACCATCATTGGCATAAAGTGGGTATTTAGAAATAAAAATGATAAATCAGGAATAATTGTGAGAAACAAGGCAAGTGGGTATTTAGAAATAAAAATGATGAATCGGGGATAATTGTAAGAAACAATGCAAGGCTTGTTGCTCAAGGTTATAATCAAGAAGAAGGAATTGATTATGAGAAAACCTTTGCCCCCGTAGCTAAACTTGAAGCTATAAGAATGCTCATTGCATTTGCATTCCATAAGAACTTTAAGTTATATCAAATGGATGTAAAAAGTGCTTTCTTAAATGGCTTCATTGAAGAAGAAGTGTATGTAGAATAACCACCGGGCTTTAAAAGCTATAATAGTCCAAACCATGTTTACAAATTGTCAAAAACATTGTATGGTTTGAAATAAGCTCCAAGAGCTTGGTATGAAAGACTAAGTGGTCTTTTTCTTACTAATGGTTTTCTTAGAGGAAAAATTGACAACATTCTTTTTACTAAAACCATTGATAGCAACTTGTTGGTCATTCAAATTTACGTTGATGATATTATCTTTGAATCAACCAATAGTGTGCTATGTGAAAAGTTTGCCTCAAACATTCACAATAAATTTGAAATGAGTATAATGGGTAAACTTACCTTCTTCTTAGGGTTTCAAATCAAACAAACACTTAATGGCATTTTCGTTTGCCAATCTAAGTATGTTAAAGATATGTTAAAGAAATTTGGCTTGGAGGAAGTAAAACATGCCAATACTCCAATGAACTCATCTTTGAAACTTGAGAAAGATGAAAAGGGCATCAATGTGGATATTAAAAAATATAAAGGTATAATTGGTAGTCTCTTATATTTAACCGCAAGTAGACCGGATATTATGTTTAGTATGTGCTTATGTGCTCATTTTCAATCTTGTCTTAAGGAATCTCATCTATATGCCGTTAAGCGCATCTTTAGTTACTTAAGTTATACCACATTTTTAGGACTTAGGTATCCTATGCATACATTATTTGACCTTGTTGGTTACTCGGACGCGGATTTTAGAGGATGCAAAGTTGATAGAAAAAGTACTAGAAGGACTTGTCACTTCATTGAACAATCATTAGTGTCTTGGTCTTGCAAGAAATAAAATTTCGTAGGTCTATCAACGGCGGAAGCCAAATACATTGCAGCCAGAGGTTGTTGTGCTCAAACGTTTTATATTTAACAGCAACTTGAGGATTTTGGGCTCTATTACGATCATATTCCTATTATGTGCGATGATACAAGTGCAATATGTATTTCTAAAAATCCTATTCAGCATTTAAGGACAAAGCATATAGAAATTCGGTATCATTTTCTTAGGAATCATGTTTCTAAGGGTGACATTGAACTTATATTTGTCAATACTGAAAATCAATTGGCTGATATCTTCACAAAGCCACTCCAAGAGGATAGATTTTGCTTGCTTAGAAGGGAAATAGGAATGTCCTCAAAAGAAGAAATTATTTAAGGAAGAAGCAGCAGCAGAGTTGGCTCAATACAACATAGAGCCGACTCCATACAAAGGAGAGTCGGCTCCATAACTGTTTTAATTTACCTGCTCTCAAGATTTCTTCAATAAAGAGAAAGAACCGGCTCTATAAACGATAGAGTCGCCTCTATGGAACAAGAGATAGTCGGCTCCATATACAATAAAGCTGGCTCCTAACCTGAATGTTCACTCTTATACTCTCGGCATTTCTCATTTAATACATCTCAGTTGAAATTTCAGAAAGCAAAACGTCTTGGGCGACTCCATCTATGTTTTGGGCATCTTCACCTGTAAGTTCCCCTTTTCAAATTCAATCCTTAATTCATAATTACTTGCTTTCAATTTGTATTTTCAGTCATTCTCTCTCAAGTTCATTTCCCCTGGTATCATTCATTCACTGAATTTACCTAAGCACTAAATCTCTCACTTTCTCTCACTAATGATAGGTTCATCTTCTAAGGTAAGACTTATTCACTTACTCTCTTAAATTCGTGTATTCTTAATGTTCCCAGTCACCATTATTTAAGCACGATTCTCTCATTGAACTCTATGTCAAATTCTTGTTTGGTAAACCTTCATAACCCTAGAAATATCATGTAGTGATTTGAACACAAATTTTGGGTTTGTATTGTGAATTTGTGCATTGAAATGTGGTTTTATTGTGTTTCCATTAGGTTTCTATTTTGGGTATTCTTAGTACATTCTCAAATCAAAACTCATTTTCATCCAAACCCTAGAATTTATGGCCTCCTCTTCACGTCGAAGAAATCCTCCTCGTAGCCAAACTCAGAGTACTCAATGTACCCATGATCATGAATCCGGCCCTAGTGATCCCAATCCTCCTCCAAAACCCATTCAAATTTCTACAACAATGTTGTATAGAAATCCTACATATAAGAGGTTATATGAAAAGAATTTTCTTAATAGGAAAGTAGCCAAAGGGAACGTTCTGTCACACATAATCTGTGACGACCTCAACATCAACACTTATAAACTCTTTGATGCTATTGGACTTGGTGCATTTGCTGGGATGGACAACAAGTATTATCCCAAACTTATGAAATTGTTCTACACCCACCTTGAAAAAATACCTGGTGTAGAAAAACTTCACTGCTATGTAGCTAGAGTAGAATTCCATATTGATGTTAGCAACATTGCATGAATTCTTCATCTTATGGGTGGAATTCAATTATACTCACCTTCCAAATGGTATAATGGGGTAGGTTTTGACAAACTCGAAGTTATTTGCCAAATGAGCTATGATTCCCGCACCACCAACACAAAGGAGATAAATGCCAAGCAATTAACAATGGAAGCTCGTCTAAGTCACAAATTCATCACTTACTCCATTCTTCCAAAATCTGGCAGATATTCCAAAGTTTTTCATATGGAAGTCTTTTGATTTGGTGTGTCTTAAATGAAGAGTACTTTGATTTGTCACACATCATCTTTCATCACTTGTATAAGTGCAAGAAAAAGAAAAAGATACCCCTCTACTATGCCATAGTTCTTACTCACATTTTCATAAGTAAGAACATTCCACTTGATGATAGCGAATCAGCAGAACAAGGCCCAAGAGATACACTTGATGCTAGAAATCTTGAGTTGATAGGGCTGAAAAGGGACTTAAATAATGTATGGTACTATCCTAGGTAAAGAAGGATGGAAGAAGCTAGGGCAAGAAGAGAAGAGATTAACGATATTGATGATGAGGAAGAAGAAAATAAAAATGATGATGGGGGTGAAAAAGATGAGAAAACGGATGTAGGGCTTGATTAAAGTTCCAACCGTGATCTTTTGGTAGAAATCCTTGATGTTTCTTATCAAAACCAAGCCACTCTTGCAAGCCAACAAGAACAAATTGATGATGTGATCACTGCAAGTGGGGATATTCATGATAATCTCCAAGAAATGGGACGCGCATATAGTCCTCCTCCTCCTTAGGACAATAGCACCCCCCTTTAAAAACTGTTTTGTGCACTCATTCTCTATATATGCTTTAGAGAAGCATCCTTTTAGTTGTATTTTGTTTATGTCATTTCCTTTTGAAGTATTTTTTTTGGACTATGCTTTTGCTTTTTAAATGGCATTTGTTGTCAACATTCTCCTAATGTATTGAAATATACCATCTATAAAATGACAAATTTGCTTTTAATATCTCTTAATTTGCCTTATTTGTCATTTCTCTTATATATATGCTCTATTATTTCATGAAATATCAAGTAAATACTTTGTTCTCCCACTTTTTTGAGATGACAAAGGGGGAGAAATATGATTGTCTATTATGTGTGATTCATTATGCTTAGGCGCATATTGTTCTTCAAATATATATATATTGATAGACGCATATTGATAAGGGAAGTTTTATAGAAATGTTGTGAAGTTTAAATGCATATAAATGACTAAAATATTGATTTCAAGATATGCATATCGATAAGGGGAGCATTCTTTCAAATGCTACTCCACTTGATCATAAACACATCAATATTTTGTTATCATCAAACAAGGGGAGATTGTTGGCCTTAAGGATTTCAGCTAAAGGACAATCTAATTGTTTTGATGATTATAAACCATTAATAATGTTTAAAGTACTAATATTTTCATTGAGTGTTGTATAGGTGATCAATATTCAAGGGTAAACCTCAATGATGAGCTACAGAGTCTATTCTAAGCAATGGATACAAAGTGATGAGCTATAAAGACTACCCCAAGCATTCCAAGCAATGGATACAAAGTAACCTTAAAGTTGCAAGAAATCAAAGCCATATCCAATCAAAGAAAACTTGGACTACAATGATCATTCAAGCATTTCAAAGAAAGAAAGTAAGTCTTTATCAAGGCTAAACGATCATGCTCAAAGAATGAAGAAAATGGTAGATAAAATGGTGAGAGCTTAGGACTTAATATCAAAGTATATTTGAATATATTTTGAAGTTCAAAATTATAGGATCATGCATATTCACTCTAATTCAGTTTTCAAATGCCTAAAAATTGCTCATAAATTTCATATATACACTCACATATTAGCTCCACAATTAAGAAATGCATAGGACTCAATTCAATCCATTTTTAGTCATGCACAACAATGGAGCCACATCCATGAAAAGTAGAGTAGGCTTTTTTTACTCCAGTAGCCAATCCTTGGCACAAGAAGATCACTTTCAGGTAAAGAGCCGCCTCCCAAAATTGGGAGCAGCCTCCATGAAGAAAGAGCCACCTCCATAGAGCCGACTCTCTCAAGGCAAATTAAACCGCCTCTCTTTTGGACAGAGCAGCCTCCCTCTCTATCAAATTCAGACTCAACGAATATCTTTGCATTTAATGCCTCCAACCACCTCTAACAGTTATATTGAGCTTTGAATTTCTATAAATACAAAGGGTTGGTCTGCTAAATATTTACACCACTTAAAAGAGCATTCAAGAGTATTCAAGAGCCATAAATATTTTCCTTTGAGCATTCATCTATATCATTACATTCTCTAACATCATCTTAGAGCTTGAGCTTCATTTATATTCTTATCTACTCTATTTATAAGCTGAAATTGTGCATCTTTTCTTTGAGAGAGAAATAATCTTTTATTTCACTTTTATTACTTCAAACTTGTAAGGGTAGGTGTGACCCAAAAGAAGCCTAGGAAAAATGGTGTTTTCTTAGCAAGGAAGAGAAGCAAGGTCTTGCTTTATTTGAAGGTTTGCTCTCCACCATTAAGGAAAAGCTCTAGTGAATTTGGAAAGTCTCAAGGGAGACCTTGAGCCGAGGAGTATGAGTTTCCAAATCTCGTTAAATCGCCGAGTCATTGTTTGTAATTTCTTATCTCTATCTCTTTTATTCTCGTGTTATATATTGCTTAATTATCTCAATTGATTATTGCATGATACTTACTTAGAAATATTTTTTATAAATTACAAAAATTGGTCATTAACTCTATTCACCCCCCCCCTTCTAGAGTCAATTAGTGGTTAACATAATATATTATTAATAATTGAATGAATGATTCTGATCTCTGCATTACACATATTTATAATGAAATAAAATCATAATCTATAAGGAAACTAATTGCAACTTGAATCCCTATAACATAAAGGAAACTTAATCGCGAAAAATACTAATACCAGAAAACAATTAAGCCTAAAAATAAAGTCTCTAAAAATTCTGAAAAAATAAACAAAAGGAACCTAGTAAAATAGAACTACTAAATATAAAATATGAATGCAATCCAAGTTTGTTTAAACAACGAACAAAAATTTTGAAATATTCAACAGGCTTCTTTAAACACAAAAACCCTGTTTTGAGGCCCTAAACGATGATATTTCGCCAAAAAACACGTTATGGCGCAGCATAACAATGAGTTTTGTTCGTTGGGCCATTTCCAATAAATAAATAAAACTCTCTTATCGGGTTAAAAATCCACACTTCGAGATCAACCTAGAAAATCTGTCAGCATGCCCGTTTGGCCACCTAGCTATCCAAATAGGCCATAAAGGCTTTAGCAATCAGTTCTACATCAATAAATTTCATAATTAGCATAAGTTTTAAGTTACTTGTAATATTGCTATAAAACATTCATTTAGATTTTTTTTTTCTTAATTTGACAATTAAGAGTGAAAGTTTAGTTTGTTTATGCTTTGGAACATAACATTTATTTTGGGTATGCTTGGGTTTTTTTTCCTAAAAATATTCATCAAAAACTCATAAAACAGAAAATCATTTTGAGAGAAGTATAAAAGATAGTTTTCTAAAAAAACAAATATTTTCTTCTTCTTTTTAACTAAGTTTTCAGAAACAGTTTTCAAAAATTGTAAACCAAACAGATTTTTCTCTAAGAAAAATCTAAACGAATAAAACCATTTCTCTCCCCCCCTTTCTCTCTCTCTCTCCCTTCACCCATGTTCTAGGTTCGTAACAGATATGTGAGACTTTTCATTTTTAAAGTGATGGGCTACAATTTAAGGAAACCTATCCTGAAGTTGCCCCAATGCAATTCCTAACTACAAAGACTAATTAACTATATTGATGTATATTGTATACTAAATTTAAAATTTGCCAAATGGTACACCCTCTTATCACATTTCATAACTAAATTCCCCCCTCCCCCCCCCCCCCTACTAATTCCAGAGCGCACAAGTCGCCCCGAGCCCGCATGCCCATCGTCCTTGGTCACACACTTGGCTTAACGTGAACCAACAATAGAAAGAATGAACCCAAAACACCCAAAATAAAAGAAAGAAAAAAAAAAAAAAAAAAAAACAAACAAACACACAACAAAAGTCCTAAGGAAAAATCCCACAAACACACAACAAAAGTCCCAAGGAAAAATCACGATTGGACCACTAACATAATATTCTAAAGAAAAAAAATTAGGTCTCTACAAAAGTGGATTTTCTACCAATATCGAAACCTTTACCTATGGCTTGGGAATTAAGACTGAAAGCCATTCACCAAATTGAAATTTGTCAATTTCTCGTTCTTAAATATTAAAAAAAATATTATTATACTTGCAAATTCAAAAATAAATTTTTTCTTTTTTCTTTTTTCTTTTTTTTTTTTTTATTACACAAATAAGAATACAATTTGTTTTTCAACTCAACTGGTTTTTGCCAACCCTGCACATAATAAGACAAGTATGAATAGCTATTTTTTTATGTAAGGACTGGGATTTTAAAATTGAACCAAAATCGGGTTTGAAGGAGTTCATGTTTTTGTTTATCGCACCCTGCATTATTTAACAATATTACAATTATACTCCTCTAACATTATTACCATTTTATCCTTGTTCTTACAATATTTATATTAGAAGCTTGGGGTTACTCACTATCACCCACCATTTCTAATCCCATTCCCACTTTGCTAGTCATTGCCCACATTGACCGTCGATTTCCGATGACCAAGGGATCGATAATTATTTCTCTCTAATGATTCGCTACTTTCTTCCCACTCAGTATGTACCATTTCTCTCTATGTTTTATCTCATTCTATGTCTCCTTAATTTCTCTCTATGTTTTATCTCATTCTATGTCTCCTTAATTTCTCTTTTACGTGTCATGTTTCCTCCAATAATATAAAATTCCTAATTAGCATAAGTTTTAAGTTACTTGTGATATTGCTATAAAACACTCATTTAGATTTTTTCTTCTTCTTAATTTGACAATTCAGAGCGAAAGTTTAGTTTGATTATGTTTTGGAACATAACATTTATTTTGGGTTCATTTGGTTCTTTTTTCTAAAAATAATCATCAAGAACTAATAAAACAGAAAATTGTTTTGAGATAAGTATAAAAAACAGTTTTTTTCTTAAAACAATTCTTTTCTTCTTCTTCTTCTTTTTTATATTTATTTTAACTGAGTTCTTAGAGAAAAATCTGAACTAATAAAACCATTTCTCTCCCTCTCTCTTCCTTTACGTCCTAGTTTCGCAACAGGCCGGTATGTGAGAATTTTCATTTTAATGCGATGGTGTACGATTTAAGGAAATTTATACTGAAATTACCCCATTTCCATTTTTAACTACCAAACCTAATTAAATATAGCGATGTATATTGTATACTAATTTGGAATATGACAAACGGTACACCCTCTTATCACATTTCATAACTAAATCCCCCCGCCAATTCTCGAGCACACAAGTCGCCTCGGGCCCGCACGCCTGCCGTCCTTGGTCACACGCTTGGCTCAATGTGAACCAACAATAGAAAGAATGAACCTGAAAACACCCAAAATGAAAAAAATAAATAAATAAACAAACAAACAAACACAGACACACAAGCAAGAGTCCTAAGGAAAAATCATGACCGGGCCTATAATATGATCATTTAAAGAAAAAATATCCGGGTCTCTACAAAAATGAATTTTCTACCAGTCTCAAAACCTTTACCTATTGCTTGCGAATTAAGACCCAAAGCCACTAACTAAATTTGATTTAGTCAATATCTCGTTCTTAAATATTAAATAAACAAATTATATTTGCAAATTCATAAATAAAGAAATTATTTACTACAAATAAGAATTCAATTTTTTTTCAACCCGGCGGGTTTCTGTCAAGCCCTGCCAATAATGGGACAAGTATTAATAACCATTTTTTTATGTAAGGATAAGTCTAGGATCTTAAAATTGAACCCAAATCGGGTTCGGAGGAGTTCATGTTTTTGTCACACCCCATATTATATATTTAACAATAATATTACCCTTTTACTCCTCTGAAATTATTACCCTTTTATCCTTGTTCTAAATATATTTATATTAGAAGCCTAGGATTACTCACTCATCATATCACCGCTTCTAACCTTACTCCCACTTTGTTAGTCATTGTCCACTCTGACCAACGTTCTCCGATGACCAAGGGATCGATGATTTTTTCTCTCTGACGATTGGCTACTCAATTCCTATTTAATATGTACCCTTTCTCTCTTTATTCTATCTCCTTAATTTCTCTTTCACGTGTCGTGTTTTGCTCCTATATAAATTTCCTAATTAACATACGTTTTAAGTTGCTTGTGATAGTGCTATAAAACACTCATTTGGATTTTTTTTTTCCTTAATTTGACGATTGAAAACTAAAAATAGTTACAAAAAATCATTTTGAGAGAAGTATAAAAGACACCTACGGGTCTGTGGCCTAGTGATATCATGCTCTTACTTCCCCAACGGAAGTCAAAGGTTCAAGCCTCAATAGAGACATGTGTGCATGAGCACCAATTATGAAAAAAAAAAAAAGTATAAAAGACAATTTTCTAAAAACAAATATTTTCTTCTTTTTTTTTTCTTTTTTTTTGAACTAATTTTTAGTAACAGTTTTTAAAAATTGTCAACCAAATAGTTTTCAAATAAAACCATTTCTCTCTCTCTCCCCCTCTCTCTCTATCTCTCTCTTATCGCCCACGTCTTAGCATCGGAATAGGTATGTGAGACTTATCATTTTTATTGCGACGGGATACAATTTAAGGAAACCTATCCTGAAATTGTCCCATTGCATTTCCTAACTACAAAGCATAATTAACTATATCAATGTATATTGTATACTAAACTTGGAATTTGTCAAATGGTACACTCTCTTATCACATTTCATAAGTAAATTCCCCCCAACCAATTCCGGAGTACACAGTTTGCCTTGGGCCCGTACGCTTGTATTCCTTGGTCACAAGCTTGTCTAAACGTGAACCAACAATAGAAAGAATGAACCCGAAAACACCCAAAAAAAAAAAAAAAAACACCCAAATAGTAAGAATAGCTTTTTTTATGTAATAACAAGTCTGGGATTTTAAAATTGAGACCAAATTAGGTTCGAAGCAGTTCATATTTTTGTTTATCACACCCCGTATTATTTAACAAAATTACCCTTTTACTCCTCTAACATTATTACCCTGTCCTTGTTTTTACTATATTTATATTAAAAGCCTAGGGTTACTCACTCATCATATCACTCACAGCTTATAATCTTACGCCCACTTTGCTAGACATTGCCCACACTAATCAGCGATCTCCGATGACCAAGAGATCGACAATTATTTATCTTTGATGTTTGGCTACTCAATTCCCACTAAGTATGTACCCTTTCTCTCAATGTTTTATCTTATTCTCTATCTCCTTAATTTTTCTCTCTCATGTGTTGTGTTTTGCTCTTATATAAATTTCCTAATCAACATAATTTTTAAATTGCTTGTGATATTGCTATCAAACACTCATTTAGATTTTTTATTTTCTTAATTTTACGATTGAGAGCGAAAGTTTAGTTTGATTATTCTTTAGAACATAACATTTATTTTAGGTATACTTGGTTCTTTTTTCTAAAAATAATCATCCAGAACTCATAAATAGAAAATCGTTTTGTGAGAAGTATAAAATAAAGTTTTTTCTTAAAAAAATAATTTCATTTATTTTTTTTTAAACTAAGTTCTTAGAGAAAAATCTAAACTAATAAACCATTTCTCTCTCCCTCTCTCTTCCCCCCAGGTCCTAGGTTGGGAACAGGTATGTGAGAATTTTATTTTTAATGTGACGGTGTGCGATTTAAAGAAACTCATCTTGAAGTTGCTTCATTGCCATTCCTAACTACCAAATCTAATTAATTATAGCCATGCATATTGTTTATTATATTGATTTATACTGTATACTAACTTGGAATTTGCCAAACCTTATCACATTTCATAACTAAATCCCCATACCCCCGCCAATTCCTGAGCACATGGGTCGCCCCGGGGCCGCACGCTCGCCGTCCTTGGTCTCACGTTTGGCTCAACGTGAACCAACAATAGAAAATAATGAACCCGAAAACACCGAAAATGAAAAAAAAAAATAATAATAAATAAATAAATAAATTGTAAGCAATCCTAAGGAAAAATCACGACTGGGCCTATAACATGATATTTTAAAGAAAAAATGTCTGGGTCTCTGCAAAAGTGGATTTTCTACCAATTTCGAAACCTTTACCTGTTGTTTGTAAATTAAAACCCAAAGACACTAACTAAATTGGACTTAGCCAATATGTCGTTCTTAAATATTAAAAATATATATATACTTGCAAACTCATAAATAAAGAAATTATTTACTACAAATAAGACCCATAATGGGACGAGTATGAATAGTCATTTTTTACATAAACACAAGTTTGGGATTTTAAAATTGAACCCAAATCGGGTTCGGAGGAGTTCATGGTTTTGTTTATTGCACCCCGTATTATTTAACAATATTACCCTTTTACTCCTCTGACACTATTACCCTTTTATCCTTGTTCTTGCTATATTTATATTAGAAGCCTAGGATTACCTACTCATCATATCACCCACTGCTTCTAATCTTACTCCCACTTTGCTAGTCATTACTCACTCTGACCGGCGTTCTCCGATTTTCAAGGGATTGATGATTATTTCTCTATGACGATTGGCAACTCAATTCCTACTTAATATGTATCATTTCTCTCTATGTTTTGTTTCCTTTTCTATCTCCTTAATTTCTCTTTCACGTATCGTGTTTTGCTCCTATATAAATTATCTAATTAGCAAAAGTTTTATGTTGATTGTGATATTGTTATAAAACACTCATTTACAATTTTTTTTTTTTTTTTTTTAAAATTTGACGATTGAGAACAAAAGTTTAGTTTAATTATGCTTTAGAACATAACATTTAGTTTTGGTATGCTTGGTTCTTTTTTCTAAAAATATTGATTAACAACTCATTGAAGATGGAAGAAATTCATTTTTTCTTTCTCTCTCTAGAACTCTTACACTTCAACAGAATTTTTCCCCCTTTCTCTATCCATTACCTCTCATATTTATAGATACTTACAAACACTAATGGACTGCTAGATCTGGGCCCGTTCCTCTGTGAGTTTTGGTCATCTTTGATGGGCTATTCGCGTTCGGCCCATATGGCAGTATTTCTCTATGGGCTTGACCCATCTGCTCGGACCGGATGCCATGTTCGCGGGTCATATCCGGCTCATGTCACTTCTGGCCTCCTCAACTGCCCCCATAATTACTCCTTGTTTAATAAGGGGGTAATTATCAAAGGCGTCTCATCATGATGTTGACGGCTCGAGAAACCCTTATGGGGGAACGGACGGTCGGATCCGGAATCAATGTTCCGGGGTTCGATAAACTTCTCGCCTCCATGACGCTTCGGCCTTCGGGTCCACTTCGCCTTTATATGGCTCTAGAATGCCACTTCATGCCTTTTTACCGTCTCCATCTCTCTCCATCATCAGTCAAATCTCTCGCTCATCTTTTTAGAACAGTGCTAAATTTCATCCGGTGAAATTCTTCAAGAGTCATTCTTCCAGCGATCTTGCAGTGCTCTTTGTTGCTTTCTACCCCAGAGGTTAGTCTTGTTCCTTTTTACTTTCGGCAGACTTCTTTTTACCCTTTTAGATCCTTCAATCGCTTCCACCATGGTTGTAGATCTAGATGTTCTTCGTATGAGACTTAGACTTCCTGACAACATCCAAGTTAGGGTTTGCCCTAAGGATGTTAATATTATGACCGGTGCCGGCCTTCTTCCCGGCGAGGTTTTATTTACTAACCTTCAACTGAATGTCGTTAGGTTCCCTCTGCATCCCTTCTTTAACTATGTTTTCAATAGACTGGGGATATCCCCCCTGCAGGTAAACCCTAATTTCTTTAGAATCATATCCGTTATGTTACTGTTGATTCGTGACAGAGGTCTGGATCTTGACCTTATAGATCTTCTTCTTTGCTATAAGGTCAGTAAGATCCGAACTGACGAGCCATTCTACCACCTCTACCCGATCGACAAGATGTCCATATGTACGGATACAATCAAATCTGAAAAGGGTTGGAGGGATAACATTGTGGGTGTTAGTGGGGTCTAGTCTTCGCCGGCTGCAGAGGATTACCTAATCCCGAGCGCCTTTGGCGTCTGTTCTGTCTCCTCGTATAAGAAATTGTAAAAACGATTGTCCCTGCGAAACATGTGTTCCTCGCTTTTGTACTTTCTTATGTCGCTCCTTAGGCATACCTTGTGATGACTTGAGCTACAGTGTTTGCAGGGATAGGAGTAATTACTTGAAGAAATACGTTCTGAACGATATTCCTTCTTGCTCAGACCTCCTCACTTCAGACAACCTTCTAGCACTCTCATCCCTCGGCTATACAATGAGCAGGCTTCAGATTCCTTCCTTTGGTAGGAGGAAAAATCCTCCCCCAGCCACTTCTGCTGCTGGAGCAACCTCCTCTCCTGCATCAGCCTCTTCTTCAGCCACCATCTCTGACTCCATCCCGAGTACGGTGGCTATTGATCCTGTTGTCAGCACCCCTGCTACCAACCCGAGCACATCTCCACAGATCACTACTACCCCTGCTGCCACTGGGGGTGCTCGGGACAAAGAACGAGGCAAAAGACCTCATCCTGACGGTGGAGTCAACCTTGAGGAAGAACCTCTTATAAGAAGGACCCGAGTCTCTGGGCCGAGCGCTCTCTTGCATCGCCCAGTCAGAGCTCATGCCCCCTCCGGGCCTATTGCAGCTGGTGCCTCTGCTTCTGCTTCAGCTTCTCCTTCTATTCCTGTTTTACCACCATGGGCTCCTCGGTACACCCGAATGGACGGGACGTTCGTGAAGCCAAACGAGACCATGTTGAAAGATGGCCAGACCGCCATGGCGTATTATAGGAGCATGTAGACTCCGAAAGACCTTGAGGCGGTGAAGGGTCTGTCACAAAAGGATGTGTTCAGCCGCTTTCCCCAATCTACCATGGAGGTGACTTTTATTTTCTAACTCATGAATCCTCTCATACTATTTGCTCTTGCCTTCGTCCGACCAGGCGATCGGTTTAACCAGTATCCATGTATATCTATGCAGACTTTGTTCGGTATGATGGCTATGCAGAAACAGGTGGAAATGGGGAACGCTAGGGCCCGTAAGTTCTCTGATAGCCTGGATGTGGCTAATAAGGAAAACGACCTTCTTACCAGCAAGAACACCGAGATATTGGCTCGGCTTGAAGAAACCGAAAAAGAAAGAGATGTTCTGAAGAAGGAAAATGACTCTCTTCAGTATGAGAAGGATGCCCTCCAGCTTGAAAAGAGTGTCTGGCAGACTGAACGTGATTCAATCAGAGATGAAAAGGCAGAGCTCCAGCACCTTCTGGCTGACGAGCAGTCTGCTCGGATGGCTTTTGAGAAAAAAGCTCTGGACGAGCGCAACGCTCTGATTGATACCATTAGCAGAGTGAATGGTGGAATGCTGGCTCTTCATGCTCGGTTCTCAAGAGTTGGAGCTCTTAGATATGCTCAGGGATTCCGAGATGGTTTCTCCGACCGAGTTCCGGCTGAGGGCCAGACCAGCTCAACTCCGGATGAAATTGATAAGGATCTAGGGATTGACCCTCTGGGGGTCTATGTTGACCCAAAACCCACCGAAGCCGAGCATATATTTGATGAATGTCAGGAGATTGCTTCCTCTAGGATCACTACAGCTCCTCCTACCATTCAGCCTCTAACCGCTCTTCATTCGTCAACTGTGGTATCTCCCATAGTCACTGCTGACGTTGGGCCCCAGAAGAACGACTCTGTTATTCATCTCGATTCCCCACCTCGTAAGGGTGAGATGGCTGACGGGAACGAGGAGGTGGATCAGCACAACCAGGAGGCTGTCGGTACTGAGGCAGCTAGCTAGGACTACTCCAGATTCTTCGATTCTATACTCTTTTGTAGCTATGTGACTTGAATACTTCACTTTTTGTAACCTCAATGCTTATTATGAATGAGATGATAAAACTCTTTTTCTTTCTTTTTTTTTTCTTCTTCTTTTCTCTTTTTCTTTGTGCTACGCTCTGTTCAAACCCACTTTCAATATTTTTTCATATTAACTTTGTCGTGTGCGTGTTTTTTGGCAAGTGTCTGGCGTTCGGCTTATGGTGCCAGCTGCCACTTATCTTGCTTAAGTGCCTGGCGCTCAGCTAGAATGCCACTTGCCACTTGGCTTTTCATTTTTTAGCAAGTGCCTGGCGTTCGGCTTATGGTGCCAGCTGCCACTTATCTTGCTTAAGTGCCTGGCACTCGGCTAGAATGCCACTTGCCACTTGGCTTTTCATTTTTTAGCAAGTGCCTGGCGTTCGGCTTATGGTGCCAGCTGCCACTTATCTTGCTTAAGTGCCTGGCGCTCGGCTAGAATGCCACTTGCCACTTGGCTTTTCATTTTTTAGCAAGTGTCTGGCGTTCGGCTTATGGTGCCACTTGCCACTTGGCTTTTCATTTTTTAGCAAGTGCCTGGCGTTCGGCTTATGGTGCCAGCTGCCACTTATCTTGCTTAAGTGCCTGGCGCTCGGCTAGAATGCCACTTGCCACTTGGCTTTTCATTTTTTAGCAAGTGCCTGGCATTCGGCTTATGGTGCCAGCTGCCACTTATCTTACTTAAGTGCCTGGCGCTCGGCTAGAATGCCACTTGCCACTTAGCTTTTCATTTTTTAGCAAGTGCCTGGCGTTCGGCTTATGGTGCCAGCTGCCACTTATCTTGCTTAAGTGCCTGGCGCTCGGCTAGAATGCCACTTGCCACTTGGCTTTTCATTTTTTAGCAAGTGCCTGGCGTTCGGCTTATGGTGCCACTTGCCACTTGGCTTTTCATTTTTTAGCAAGTGCCTGGCGTTCGGCTTATGGTGCCAGCTGCCACTTATCTTGCTTAAGTGCCTGGCGCTCAGCTAGAATGCCACTTGCCACTTCGCTTTTCATTTTTTAGAAAGTGCCTGGCATTCGGCTCATGGTGCCAACTGCCACTTATCTTGCTTAAGTGCCTGGCGCTCGACTAGAATGCCACTTGCCACTTGGCTTTTCATTTTTTAAAACCCTTTGAAAAGGAAAGCTATTTTTATAAATCTCAGGAATTTGCACATTCATACGTACTTGATTGAAAACAAACAACACCCAATAAAACTGAAACTTAGCTTTCATTGATAGTACCTCTTCAGAGACGTAGCATTCCAGGGCTTGCTGACCAACCTTCCCGCCATGGTCTCTAATGTATATGCCCCCTTCCCTATGACTTCTGCAATTCTGTATGGGCCTTCCCAGGGTGGCATCATTTTTTTTACTATCCCCACCTTTCTTTTCAGAACCAGATCGCCAGGGGCAAAATCTTTGTGTTTCACTCTTTTGTTGTGACTATTCGCCAATACTTGCTGGTATGATGCTAACCTTATTGCTGCAGCGTCCCTCTTTTCGTCTCTCATATCGAGGTTCAATCTTAACATTCTGTCGTTCTGATTTCGACTCCATGCTAAGCTTCTGATAGTTGGGACCAAGTGCTCAACCGATATAACCGCCTCGGTACCATACGCCATTGCAAACGGGCTCTCCCCAGTCGGCCGCCTTGGGGTGGTTCTGTAAGCCCATAGGACGTTCGGGAGCTTATCCAACCACTTCCCTTTATGGTCCTCCAGCTTCTTCTTAATGCAGGCGAAAATTGTTCTGTTTGTAATTTCTGCTTGTCCATTGGCCTGGGGATGACTTACTGCGGCCAACTTCTGATTAATTCCATACTCCTCCAGCAGCTCTCTTACTTGCTTGCTGTCGAGGTTCGTGCCATTATCCATGACTATTGACCTTGGAACGCCGAAACGGCAGATAATATAGCTCCAGATAAATCGTCTCACATGAGTCTGAGTTACGCTCGGATATGGTTCTGCTTCCACCCACTTAGTGAAGTAATCCATGGCCAGTAGCACATACTTGTTCTGAGCTCTTGCCGTTGGCAGAGGACCGACCACATCCATCCCCCATTGCGCGAAAGGCCATGGCAAGGCCATTACGTGCAATTCCTCAGGTGGTTGGTGGATCAATGGTCCATACCATTGGCATTTATCGCACCTTCGAGAGAACTCCTCCACATCTCTTGACATGTTCGGCCAGAAATACCCTTGTGTCATTGCTTTGTGCGCTAACGATCTTCCCCCAGAATGATTGCCACATACGCCTTCATGAATAGCTCGCAACACCTGCTGCGCCTCTGTGGGGGTGACACACTTCAAGTATAGGCCAGAGTAGGACCTTCTGTACAGCTGGTTATGCACGATGGCGTATTTTGCAGCATTCTTTTTTATTTTCCTGGCTTCATCCCTTTGCATAGGCAAAACGCCATCTCGAATATAAGTGATGATGGGGTCAATCCAACTCGGTTCATACGGTATGACATTGACTTGCCAAGGGTCAGAGTCCAAAGGTTCTTCAAAAATAGATGGCTGGGTCAGTATTCCTATTGGAATCACCCTCGCCAATGTCTCGCCAGAACTCAAAACACTACATGCTAACCGGTCTGCATCTGCGTTCTGTTCCCTCGGTAACTGTATGAATTCAATCTTTACAAAGTCCTTAGCTTTATGCAGAATGGCAGAATGATATGCCTCCATCGTGTCATCCTTGGTCACGTACTCACCATTTACCTGCCAAACAATCAACTGTGAGTCACTATAAACAGTTAAACTTCTGACTTGTAGCTCTCTGGCCAACTTTAACCTATTCAGCAACGCCTCGTATTCCGCTTCATTATTGGCGGCTCGGAACTCAAGTCTGAGTGCTTGACTCAAAGAAGTACCCTCTGGGGTTTGCAGTTTAACCCCAATTCCTGCCCCCATCTGGTTAGAGGAGCCATCCACATAAAGTTTCCAAGAGCCACATCTAAGGTCTTCTTCCGTATCCTCAGAGTCACATTCTAGCAGGAAATCGGCTACCGCTTGTCCTTTGACAGCTGTTCTCGGCTCATACGTTATGTCAAATGAGCTTAACTCTATGGCCCACTTTGTCATTCTGCCCGAGAGTTCTGGCTTGTGCATAAGCACTCTGATTAGAAAAGTTGTTAGAACAGCTATAGGGTGGGATTCGAAATAATGCCTCAACTTTCTTTTTGCGTTTACGAGTGAAAGTATCACCCGTTCGGCCTTCGAGTACCTTCGTTCTGCCTCGGTCATTGTTTTACTGACATAAAATACCGGGTGTTGCACCCCTTCCTTGCAACGAATCAGAACGGCACTTGTCGCAACACTAGATACTCCAAGATATAGAAATAATTTTTCTTCTGGATCCGGGGCTGACAGGACTAGTGGATTCTGCATATATTCCTTCAAATGGGTCAATGCTTGTCGTTGTTCATCTCCCCAGACCTGTCTTCCATGACTCCGGATCGTGTCAAAGAACGGCTTGCAGCGGTCTGACAACTTAGAAATGAATCGACTTAATGCAGCTATTCGTCCTGTGAGGGCTTGCACCTCTCTGATCGTCTTTGGCTCGGCATTCTTAATCAAAGCCTCTGCTTGAGCGGGGCTAACTTCGATGCCTCTGCGGTTGACCACGTGTCCCAAAAACTGACCGGAACTCACACCGAACGAGCACTTGGTTGGATTGAGCCTCATCCCATATCGCCTCAGCACATCAAATACATCTTGCAGATGTTTCAGATGATCATCCTTCTTCCTACTCTTTACCACCATATCATCAATATAGGCTTCCACAATATTTCCTATTTGATCCTTGAAAATTTTGCTAACAAGTCTTTGGTAAGTTGCTCCCGCGTTCTTTAGTCCGAAAGGCATAACTTTGTAGCAATATGTCCCTCGCTCGGTTACAAAAGAAGTTTTTTCTTCATCTGCCGGGTCCATAGGGATCTGATTATAACCTGAATAAGCGTCCAGAAAGGTTAAACGCTCATACCCGGTGGTGGCATCCACCATTTGATCAATCTTTGGCAGCGGGAAGCTATCATTCGGACAGGCTTTGTTCAAATTGGTGAAATCAATGCATACTCGCCATTTCCCATTCTTCTTCTGCACGACAACGACGTTGGACAACCGATCAGGGTAGTGCACTTCTCTGATGAATCCCGTATCAAGCAGCCTATCAACTTCTTCGACTATGATTTGGTTACGTTCTGGAGCAAATCTTCGTTGCTTCTGCTTTACTGGTTTGAAATTGGGATTGACATTCAAGGAATGACAGGATACGGAGGGATTAATTCCAGGCATGTCTAGGTGACTCCATGCAAATACATCGGCATTGTGAGACAAGAAGTCAATTAGCTCCTGCTGCTCTTCCCTGGTCAGTCTTACTCCTACTCTGGTAGTTTGCTCTGGCTTGGACTGATCGATCTGCACATCCAGAAGGGGCTCTTCGGTCAAGTCAACTGACTCCTCCACCCTATTCTGCTTGGGTGGAGGTTCCTGTAATTGCTATCTGGGGCTCGCCGAACGGACGGGCACCTTCCCTTTCCCAGCATATTTTAGTGTGACGGAATAACACTCTTTGGCTGCAACCTGATCCCCACGAATGTCTATCACTTTATTTCCATCGGGTCCGAGGCACCTCATGACCTGATGCAGAGTTGAGGGTACACCTTGGACTCTGTGAATCCATCCTCTTCCCATCAGGAGATTGTACGAGGGGTGAATCTCCACAACCACAAAAGTTTCCATAAGAGCTCGTTCTGCAGCTTGAACTTCTACTTCCACCATTCCGACGGGCTCCACCCTCTTGCCATCAAATCCTAACAGGGGATTTCCAGTGGGCTTGAGCCTCTCTGGTTTAATCTTGAGCCGATCAAATGTGTCCCTCGGCATGACATTCACACTACTTCGGGGATTAATCAGAACTCTGCGCACCAGGCAGTCCGCCACTGTCAAGCTGACTACCAACGGGTCTTCATGGGGGACTTGAACACGCTGCAGGTATGTCCTGTCGAACTTTATCTGTATCGATGTGATCTGTTGGTGCAGAGTATTCATACTACTGACCCTTTTCTTCATCTGCGCCTGTCGTAGGCGCGTTCAGAGTAGCTCATGTGAATCTTCGCTGGGCTCGGGTCGACCGTGGATAGCATTGATTATACGAACTGGCTGTGAATTGTGGGAGCTTTGTTTATGACTCCTTTTTACTTGCTCCATCGGTCGATTCTGCTCTATCGCCGAGCCTTGAACAGAACTCGCGAACTCCCTTCTAGCTATCAACATCTCCACTTGCCTTCTCAAATTCCTACATTCGTTAGTTTGATAACCGAAATCGGAATGGAAAGCACAATGTTTAGTCTGATCCCTCTGTTCGAGGGGTTGCCTAATTGGCAGTAGTGGATGAAACTTATCTTTGTTCTCCTGATATAGCCTCGCCAGAGTGACCTTCAGCGGAGTGATCAGCTCTTCCTCCCTGGACCTCTTTTCTGCCTTCCAGGAGGTCTGACGTTGCGGCTGAACCTGCTTCTGCCTGATCTTTGCCTTGGACTTTTCCTCGGTCGACACGACCGACGCTGTCCGAGCATTGGCTGCCTCCTCTTCTTCTAGGCGCACAAAGCCATCGGCTCTTTCATTGAGTTCATCCATAGTCGTCAGCGTGTTCACTACCAAACTGGTATGGAACGGAGTGCCACGTGTCATGGCTAACTTGAAGGCTTGAACCGCTGTAGAAGGGTGGCATTCGATCACCATACTCTTAGTGAGATTAAACCTGGTGAGAAAAGCCTGGAGACGTTTATCTTTGTGCTGTCTCATTGTGAATAGGCTCGAGATGTCCTTCGGCGGACGCTTGTTCCCATAGTACTGGCTTATGAACCGATTGCACAGGTTTCGGAAGCTATCAATGGAGCTCCTAGGCAAGTTCTTGAACCAGCTGAGCGCCGGTCCGGCTAGACTTGTAGGGAAACATTTGCACATTAAAGAGTCGTTCTCCGTATTCAGGGCCATCTTCAACTGGATATGGTACACATGATCGATCGGATCGGTTGATCCGTCAAACAGAATAAAGACTGGCATAGCAAACTTCCTTGGATGCGGAGCATTCAGGATCTCGTTAGTGAATGGTGAATCAACCGTCCGAGCCGCGGATCGGAGTGCTTCATTCTCTCTCTGGAGCCCAGCGGTAGCTCTGTGAGCTACGGTTCTGCTCTCCGAACCGCGATGAGTGATTGTAGCTATGGAGGGCCGGTAAGACGGATCGAATGACCGTTCCTCAATGAGCTCTCTTTGCCAAGGCGACGCAACTCGGCGGCGATCAACCTCTATCACTTCCTCTCGGTTGAACCTTTCCCGATGCGGATCGAAGGTCATGGCTTCGTTCTGTCTGATCTGCTCATGTCGCGGATCAACGTGAGTCGATCCTTCGTGATCCTCAACTCGACGAACATTTGGCGGCAAATCGTCCATCCTCCTTTCATCACGGTGGAAAGCTGACGGATTGTTCTCGTCCTGCTCGCCTTGATGTGCGATATTAGATTGAATACGCGAAACCGCGGGTATTTGCTGATGTTGCATTCCAGCTTTCAATTCTGCATTCTCTTTTTTGAGAGCTTCGATCAAGTTCATCAACTCCTCAAGCTTCATTTGCTGGACAGCCTCCATCGGATTGGAGCTTTCACCTATCATTATTCCTGAATGGAGTAAAGGCATTAATCTCAAGTTCGTGAGTAGATCTGAGCTTCGTGAGTGCGAATTTTTCAGATCTGGTTTCGAATTCTCCGAATTATGCTTACGGTTGACGAGATCTGAATTGTCCGAATTCTAAATCCGTCAGATCCGGCCACAATCGAACAACTCGTTGTTGCGTAGATCTGAAGCCACTTTCGCCAAAGCAACAGGAGCTAAAATTCCTCCAGAGTAGGTCACAATCGCTCAGATCTGGATCCAACTCCCAAAGATCGAGTTTCGTTTCCACGAATTGGTCTGAATCCACGCGATATTGATCAATGATCAATCAATCTTCAACGCTTCCCACAGACGGCGCCAATTGAAGATGCAAGAAATTCATTTTTTCTTTCTCTCTCTAGAACTCTTACACTTCAACAGAATTTTTCCCCCTTTCTCTATCCATTACCTCTCATATTTATAGATACTTACAAACACTAATGGACTGCTAGATCTGGGCCCGTTCCTCTGTGAGTTTTGGTCATCTTTGATGGGCTATTCGCGTTCGGCCCATATGGCAGTATTTCTCTATAGGCTTGACCCATCTGCTCGGACCGGATGCCATGTTCGCGGGTCATATCCGGCCCATGTCACTTCTGGCCTCCTCACTCATCAAACAGAAAATCATTTGGAGAGAAGTAGAAAAGATAGTTTTTAAAAAACAAATCTTTTCTTTTCTTTTTTCTATAACTATGTTTTTAGAAACAATTTTCAAAAATTATCAACCAAATAGATTTTTCTTAGAGAAAAATCTGCTCTCTTTCTCTCTACCCAAAAATTGTCAACCAAATAGATTTTTCTTAGAGAAAAATTTGCTCTCTCTCTCTCTACCCAAGTCCTAGGTTCAGAACTAGAATATGAGACTTTTCATTTTTAATGCGACGAGGTAAGATTTAAAGAAACCTATCCTGAAGTCCATTGCAATTCCTAAGTACGAAGCCTACTTAACGATATCAATGTATATTGTATACTAAACTTAGAATTTGTCCAACGGTACACCTCTTATCATATTTTATAACTCAAAAAGAAAAATCACATAACCTCCTTATTATAATTTTCGTCCAAAGCCTCCACTAAAATTAAACACCCCTTTAATTATAAAACGTCATTAAATTGCCTCCAAATCAATATAAAATTATAAAACTACCTTTATAATATAATTGTTAAATTTAAAACTTATAATATTATAATAAAATTACAAAAATACCCCTCCCTTTGTCATTATCTTTTTCTTTATACTCTCTCTCTCTTCCATTGAAGAAATCGGCTCTGTATACTCTCTCTCTCTTTTTCAGCTAAGAATCTAACGGCTTCTCTGGCGGTGAAGAGCGGATGTCCGTTGCCGTCGTCGACGGTTACCATTGAGGCGAGGAGAGCATTTATTCCGGTACCAGCAACTATATCTTGAGTTAGGATCGCCAGTTTTGGATCGGATCTAGTCTCTGAGATGGATCAAGGCAGCTCCGGCGTCAATTGCTTCAAAACCGACCCCTTCTACGGCGTCACCCACTGGTGCGGGTGCGGCGACGCCATATGCGCCGGCAAGTAGGGGTTTTTTTTTTTTTTTTTTTGGAGAAATTGAAGATCAGGAGGATGGTGGTGGTGTTGATATGTAAAATTTAAAGATGCATAATACTGCAATTATCAAACGACACAGACAAATATGGAGACATAAATGTACAAATTCTTGTTGGTTCGATGTCACTGTTTTTGTTCAAAGCGTTTGTTGCAGTCAAAAGAGGCGTCCAAAGAGAAAGATTCCCTTTTTCTGCTCCTTTTTTTTTTCTTTATTATTTTTTAAATAGTTGAGTGTTTCAATTTCTTCTACCACCTTCGATTTTTACATCGTTCCTGTCCTCCAATGGTCTGTAGAGTTATTTTCTCTATCTTCATTGTTTTTGGATTCTCTTTCTTAAATTTATTGTCCTATGTGGTTAATTTTGGATATATCGTGTATATAGTTATTGGGTTGTTCTTCAATTGTACAGACAACAACAGATTGTAGATTATAAACAGGTTGATGCCCATGTCCAAACACTACGGAAGAAATAATACTGGACAGCTTGATGTTCCTTCTCATTCGGCTTTCCGAGCAGAGAGAAGACTAACCACCACCACCACCACCACCGTCACGCCATTTCTGATGAACTCAAGCAATGGGTGGGGTGAGAGTTTAACAAAAAGGGGTTGAAGGAAGACGACAGGGGTATTTTTGTAATTTTATAATAATATTATAAGTTTCAAATTTAACAGTTAAATTATAAAGGCAGTTTTATCATTTTATACTGATTTGAGGTAACTTGATGACCTTTTATAATTTTATAATTCAGGAATGTTTAATTTTAATGGAGAGGTTTTTTTTTTTTTTTTTTTGTGACGAAAATGACAGTACACCGGGTTTAAATAAAGAAAATTTTTACTACAAATAGAATACAATTTTTTTTCAACTCGGTGAGTTTCTTCCAGTCCTACTCATTTTGATCCTTATACAACCAAGAAAAAGGTCTTGAGCATCATTATGACACAAGCAAAGACATAAACTAACTCTGGCGACTTAGAAACCCTTCAAAAGACTATATTTAAAAATAGGTTAAATTCTACTAGGCTGGGACAAGTATGAATACCTATTTTTTATGTAAGGACAAGTCTGAAATTTTAAAATTGAACCCAAATCGGTACGGAGGAGTCCATATTTTTGTTTATCACACCCCATATTATTTACCAATATTACCCTTTTACTCCTTTTCTAAACTTACTCCCACTTTGCTAGTAATTGCCCACTCTTACCTTCGATCTCCGATGACCAAAGGTTCCATAATTATTTCTCTATGATTATTTGCTACTCAATTCTCACTTAGTATGTACTCTTTTTCTTGATGTATTATCTCATTCTCGAACTCCTTAATTTCTTTTTCCCGAGTCGTGGATGTTTTATCTCATTCTCTAACTCTTTAATTTCTTTTTTACGTGTCGTGTTTTGCTCCTCTATAAAATTCCTAATTAGTATAACTTTTAAGTTACTTGTGATAATGCTATAAATCACTCATTTAGATTTTTTTTTTTTTTTTCTTCTTCTTAATTTGACGATTTTCAGCAAAAGTTTAGTTTGATTATGCTTTGGAACATAACATTTATTTTTGGTCCATTTGGTTTTTTTTTTCTAAAAATAATCATCAAAAACTCATAAAACAGAAGATCGTATTGAGAGAAGTATAAAAGACCGTTTTCTCTTAAACAATTCTTGTCTTTTTTTTTTTTTTTTTTTTTTTTTTTTTTTTTTTTTAAGAAACTAAGTTCTTAGAGAAAAATCTGAACTAATAAAATTATTTCTCTTTCCCTCTCTTCCCCCACGTCCTAGGTTCGGAACAAGTATGTGAGTATTTTCATTTTTAATGAGATGAGATACGATTTAAGAAAATCTATCCTGAGGATGTATATTATATACTAACTTGGATATAAGAATGAAATAATTTGCTTACTTTTTACCAAATTTGCAAGCAGTCACTAAGACGAAGTAAAGTTAATTTAAAATTAAAAGTTTATCATTTTTACTTTCTTTCCACATTTTATCTATTGATAAATTATGAAAACATATACTAAATAATTTTAAATAAATAGAGAACATAATTTTCCATTAGAATACTATAAATTAAGGATCTTGAAAAAACTTAGGATTTGTAATGATATTATACATATTTTGGCATGCTTTTATAGGATCAACACTTTGAACATTTAATTTACCCAAAAATAAAATAAAATAAAATAAACAAAAAAAATACTGAGAACATTTAGATGGATATATAATAATACATTAATAGTTATTTTGCAGAACCTTTCTAAAAATTTATGATGCCAATAGTAGTCTCTTAATTCTAATTTAGTTACTAAACAAATTCAAAATATTTTATTAAATTGAGTATAAAACATGGATCAATCTTGAAATTTGAATTTTGATTATAATCAATACTTGTCAAGATTTTATGTTTTTAGATTAATTTTATTTGATTTTCGTTGCTACTTGTAAATTTGTTGAATAAATAATCGTTAGTGATGAGGAAGGGTTTTTTTTTTTTTTTTTACTGGACGGAGAAATCCAAGTAAAAAAGTAGTCAAATTATTTTATTGTTGTTTCCTTTTTCTTTAACAATATTTAATATGAAAAAATAATGTAAGTTTCATAAAATAAAATAAAAAATTAATTAACTAATTAACATAAAATTAGGTCTATATAATTTCTTGATCTCTCACACACACTGTACCCACGTAAACCATATAACATCAAACAGAAGCAGAGTATGTCGAACCGAAAATTCGAACCGAGAGAGAGAGAGGGCGTGAAAAATTCTGTGCATTTCCACGACCAGTACTCTATACATTCCCTCGCAGTTCCCGACCTCCAAACCAATCAAATCAAGAGTTTTGGGTTTTTTGAAATTTGAAATTCATTCATTTATCAGTTTTTCTTCAATTGATTCCAAATCTGATGAATTCTGTACTTATTTATTGTGTTTTAGGTTTACAACGGTTGAATTAGTGTCGTTGCTGACACAATTGGAGGAGAATTTTAACCTTCTGAACGAAGAGGTATGAGTTGTTTGATTACAATTTAGTTTGTTTTGGGTCAGCTCAAAATTTGAATTTAATTTCTTGCTGTTAGTGCGAAATTTGATGGCATTCTAAACAACTGAAATGTCAATTATTGTAGCACATAACAGCAAATCACAAAATTTGTTTTTTCTGCTTATCTATAAGTTTAGGGTTTTTTTTTTTTTTTTTTTTTTTTGGGCTAAAATTGTTTATTTTATTCTAAGATTTGCATGGCTGATTGAATTTTTTCTTCAGTTTTTATAGTATGCTACCTTTTATTTATTTATTTTGGATATTATATACTGAAATAAACCTTCAATTTTTTTTTGATAGTATGTATACCTTCAATTTTTACTTTGAAAACTTGCTTGAAGGGAGATTCCATTGGAACCTTTTGCAAAATGCGTTCTTAAAAATTGGCTCCACACACAAGTATATGAAAAACAGCATGCATGTATTATACAAATGGTCAAATTAATTGGTACTTTGTAGTTCAAGTTGGTGTTTATGACTAGAAAATTATGTAAAGCCACCAACACATAAAGATACTAGAATATTGATAGTGAAGTAAATATATCCCCTTTGCAATGTAGATGTGTACACTATTCCTTCTTGATGGTTATAAGCTATGGTTTAAATTGTTAAATTGCTTTGGTGCAGTACATGTGTTCCGCCAGCAGCTTAGTTTACTTGAGAATCTTTGAGTGTGGATTATGTTTACAGTCCCTCAATTTCATGGAAGTCGATGTTGGAATATAATGTAAGTTTTAAATCCTCTTATTTATTTTATTTTATTTATTTCTTCAATTCAATTTTGAATTTGAAAAAGTCTATAACTGATGAGTTATTAAAATTGAAACACGTGTTGGACCAGAAGAAAGCCACACATGAGGGGCATGTTGAAGGATTTAAGTATTAATGTTGAACTCTCTCTAATAGCTTAAGCTTTTAGGGTAGATATGTGACTCAAGAACATTACTAGATGATTTTTGTTTGTCCCCTACTTTGAGGTGTAATTCATACTTATAACAATTAGGGACAATAGGAATTTTAGTTGCATGATTCCATCGTTCTCATCACTTCATTTTTGTTTGTATTTTCATACTTGGTTTTTTTATGCCTTGCCTTATTCTTAATCACTTCCCTTAAGACACAATTAATCTTTGGTGAGAAATTTTGAGGTCAAGTTTGTATTTTTATTTTATTTAATTATTTCTTGTCTCTTAATTCAAATCTACTCATCGCCAGACATACAATGCCAACAACTCTGCATAGTATTAGACAAATTATCTCCCTTTATCTTAGAAAATAAGTCACATGGAGAACTGCTCTCTTTAAAGTAGATTGAACAATTAAATGTAAAAGAGAAGATACATGAATGACTTTTGTAAGGGTTTGTGTAAATAGAGATTTTCTTAAGCAGTGGATATGCCGTTATTGTTTTTTATTATTTTGTAGCA
Organism: Cornus florida; assembly: GCF_030987335.1. Taxonomy (NCBI): domain Eukaryota; kingdom Viridiplantae; phylum Streptophyta; class Magnoliopsida; order Cornales; family Cornaceae; genus Cornus; species Cornus florida. Next base: position 42,055,944 of record NW_026775573.1, on the reverse strand, counting down.
AATGGCAATCCTATTTTCTTTTTGGGTATATACAACTATAGCTACTAAAAGGAACAGGAACCACAACTATAATGAGAGTTGGAATGTTTTCCTTAGTATAACTACTTGTTGCTGTTTAAAACAAAAGATTTAGAAATATATTGCTGTGGAAGTTTTGTATTTTGCATTGATGTGCTTATCAAGCATTTTTTTATTATAATTTTTTATAAGGAATTAAGTATGAAATTGCAATATGGTCAATCATTTTGGTGGCATTTATCAACTTCCTGTGAATCATTCTCATCTCAAAGACAACAAACTGTAATGTAGGGGATATAACCCTTTATATTGATATTCTAGCGAATGAGGAGAATCAAATGATATTGACATTGACATTACCAATGGGCCAGTGGCTTAGCGGTATCAACCTCTTACTTCCCAAAGGGAGGTCAGGGGTTTAAGTTTCAGAAGAGACAAGTGTGTGTGAGTACCAACTAGGGAAAAAAAAAATGATATTGACATTCTAGTGATCTGTTTATAGTGAATGAAGAGAATTAAATGCCAGTTTAAATTTTGGTTTAGCTAGAAAAGAACCATAGAATCTACCATATCTAGGAAAGGCAAGTAAAGATTATGTCATGGTGGTTCATGAATGAAGGAATTTGTATCTTAATCAATGTGCAAAATCAAATGCTGGTTTAAGTTTTGGTGTAGGTAGAAGAATCATTGAATCCACCATATACAAGTTTTATTTTTAATTCAGAAATTAATTTCTTCAAAGAGGATTAAGGGGCAGTTTGGGCTTTTCTGAAACCAAGCATTTTTATCAAAGCATGAACATTTTGGCTTATAGGTCTACACAACAATCAGATATTTCACCTTGAGCAGATAGTAGGAATCAAACCCATATTTTCTCCTTTTCAAAGAGAAATTTTACCATTGGATTATATTCTCATTTTACTCTCTCTTTTTTTTTTTTTTTTTTTTTTGACAAAGTGGGGTTAAATTTTATTACTAAAAGTAGCCCATTAAAGTAAGTGCTTTTTTTTTTATTTTTTATTTTTTATTTTATTTTCTTAGTTGGTACTCACACATCCCCCTCCAAGAAATTGTTTGCGCACCCAAGAGGAATCATACCTTAGACCGGATGCTTCCTGAGGCATCATGGTCAAGTAACTTACCCACTGAGCCAAACCTTGGAGTTAAGTAAAAGTAAATTTTTAGAAAGTTCATTATATAATTTTGACTCTCAAGTTTGAACTCCCAAGAGTCTATAACTACTTTTAATGAACAAAACAAAACCTAATTGATTTTTCACAAAATGATATTTACATGATAAATATTGAATGACAATGTGCAATATTTTAATGCTTTGGTGTGCTTTAGAGAATGTTGGTGTTGGCTGTTACTTTAGTTACGACCATTTTGGCCTCCCTTCTCTTTCTTGTCTAAGCCCACCTGTGCACATACCGCAATTATTGCAATCATGGTAATACTAGATGATATGGTGAATAAAGTGCATATTCTGATGTATTTGATATATCCATCTCCCACTAGGGGCTAAATCTGTGGTACAAGTGCTGTTGTTGAAATTGACATGATAGCACTAGATGATATAGTGAATAAAGTAACATGATGCATTCTTTTTTACTGATGCACTGGGTAGACATGTTTTGTTGATGCCATGTCATCTTGTGCTAGGTTAGTCAGGGTAGATGTCCTGGATTTGTGTGGTTGTGGTCTTCTACCATCTTTGGTTTCGACACTGCTAAAATTTGACAAAAAGAAGTGTGTGAGCATATTTGCTGGCTTAAAAAACTTTTCCTTTTGTATCTCCCAATGGAGATCATTTTTATATGTTTTGAAAAATAGTTTCAGCATATGCTACGATTTGTTAATTTTGTTATTCCCTTTTACAATGATTCTAATAGCAAACATGTAGTCATTACTGGAAAAAGTTGAAGTCACCATGATTGATCTCGATGTTAAGAAACCTGAAACATCAATTCATTAGATCCTGTAATAATCTTCTTTGTGCAGTGAATTGTCCAATTTTACATATTCTTTTGAACATTTAATAAATGGACTTGTAACACTAGTTCAAATGCTATATAAACTACGAAGGAATTTATTTTTTTTCCATTGGGTGTTCTAGCATGCAGTGGATGTTCTGCTTTTCGTGCTAGGGATGCAATTCTTGTCGATGACTACATATCCTCGAGTTTCTGATAAATCCAAAATTTTGCAGCGAACTAAGGTAATGTAAGGTAATGTTAACTATCTTCTCTTTTATTAGATTCAGTAAAAAATGGTAATGTTAATTATGTTCCTTAGCTTTGAGTTCGTTTCCGATGACATTAAACACTGGTCTTACATTATTTCTAGGTGAAGAACATGATAGTTCAGTTTACTCTGATCTGAATCCAGTAATTCTTTTGATGGAAATAAACATGCAACGTTGTTCCATATGTAAGCAGCATCACAATTTTTCTATTTACTTTGTTGTGGAATGATGCTGATTTATGATGTGTTTGTGGTTCTTAATTTAATATATTCTTCATTAGATTCAGTTATCTTATATAGTATATCTGTTTCTGCTGATTGCGATATAATCGGAGCCACAATGTCTGGGGATCGTCTGGGGATTGGAGATGATTTTGGAGAACTTGCTGTATTTTGTTTTGTCCATATTTTTCTTCTTATTTAAATTTTTTTTTTTTTGGCTGAATCACTTGGTATGTTGACCTTAGCTGCCCTCAGACTCATGTTACTTCTGCGAAAGTAATGCAGTTCGGCTTTCCTTTATGAATTTAGTACACCAAAACATAATTGAAACTAAACACATGTAATTGATGGGTTTTTCAAAATTTAACCTAGTGTTTTGGATTTACTTGACATGCAGCTCATGTCGAACATAATTCCAAAGACTAGCGTGAGTTCTTCAAAGAGTGCATTCAATGTGCTGGTAGAGTATTTGATTCATGGAAGAAACTGGAATTATGCGGCTCTCAGAATGTACAGAAAGCATGGAGTTAGCAAGAAATTTTTCTACTCTGACAAACGTCTTTAGATTGTCAACGGATTAGTGCATGGCACTCCGTATTTTTAATCACGTTGTCAATCAAATGTCCGAGGGAGATGTAGGATGATCCACCCTCCATCATGGCTTCTCTGCTCTTCTCCTTCATCTCCTCCACCTTCTTCCTGATTTCACCATCCTCCATCATCAGCAGCCTTATCTTGCTTTCTATCTCCTTCGCGGTCAGTACTGGTTGATCGGAATTCATCCTGTAGTCCATCTTGATCTCCACCGCCAACCCCAACTCCCTCACTATCTCAAATGCATTCTGCTGTTGCTCCGCATAGAGTGGCCACGCTGCCACGGGCACTCCACACCACAAGCTCTCCAATATAGAATTCCACCCGCAATGTGACACGAACCCTCCCACTGCCCGATGTGATAGCACTGCCACCTGTGGAGCCCAACCAATCACTTTCCCTATCTCCGCTGTTCGTTCCAGGAACCCCTCCGGCAATACTTCATCAGGATTGGCGTACTCCCCCGGAAGCTTCATTCCTTCTGGCGGAGGTTGGCGTAGGGACCACAAGAAACGGTGGCCACTTTGCTCTAGTGCATGTGCAATCTCTTTCACCTGTGGTTCACTAAAGCATCCCATGCTCCCAAAGCACAAGAAAGCCACTGATGAAGGAGGCTGATCGTCAAGCCAGCTCATGATTGCGTCTTGTTGGCAAGTCCCTTCATCACCCTTGAGCTGGAGTACAGGTCCCACTGGGTAGACCGGCGGGGTGTTTCCGTCCGATAGGGACTTCACGGCATGGGATTCTAGCTCCGTGAACGTGTTGACAATTATGCCCTTGGTCTTTCTGAACCTTCGGGCGATATCAAGGAACTTTCTGGACTCACTTTTGTTGTCCAGCACCACAGATGCCATAACCTTAATAGGAACTGAGTTGGAAAAACTTGGGATTGACAACTCATCATCAGAGCCTTTGAACTCAGTAAAGTCCAGGTTTTGGTTGTCTTGGAGGGCCTGGAGATGGAACACGAGACCGAGAGAAGCAGCGCTGGACGTGAAGAAGACGTATGAAGGGACTCCAAACTCGTCGGCCACATCGATCATGGTGGTGCAAAACATGTCCAAAACCAACCCTGCTAGCCCAGTTATCCCAGCAGCAACATCCCTCACGCGAGTCTTCTTGCTTTCGATGAGGGCATCGAGGAAGCCGAACCCGACCTTGGACTTGAGTTCTGGACTTAAGTTGTCTTGGGGGAGTTCCATGTAACGTATGCGTGAAGTGTCGTCGTCTTCGGCCGTCGATTGGGTTTGTGTGCTGGCCTTGGAATCAGAGGGCATCTTCATTATGAGGAGTGTAACGGAGAGCCGTTCATCGCGGTCCACAAGGAGCTTTGCCATCTCCATTGCAGCTGTGACGTGACCACTTCCGGGTGCTGGGATGAACAACAGCTCTGCTTTCTCCATTGTTGCTGATTAGATGAAGAAGAACTATTTCTGTTGTTGACATATGCTATTGATAAGCCATTGAACTTTTGGTTCTTTTCAAGGTTGATAAATGTTGTCTTCTGACAGGCTCTTTTTTAGAAGTAACTTTTGGACGGAAGTGATTGTATGACAATGGACCATACCATCCGATTTTGTAAGTTTGGAAAAGCAACAACCCAAGTGATGTCATGGCGTTGCTGGCAAATACAACGACATTTCTTGAATTTTGATCTTATTGATTTGATATTAAATGTGTGTAAGCATTAGTATAATAAATAAAACTAGAAAACATACTTTCATTATATTGATCATTTTTTTTTAGTTAATTCGAGTGTTTGGGAAGACACCAATTTTTAGATTTCTCAATAACTCAATTAATTTTTAAGGATTTGGAAGAGTCTATTTTCACTCGGGTCGGGTAAATCACTGCGAAGGCAGCGGAAGCTAACCGATCACAAAAAACACCCAACAGAATTCGAATTCCAAATCTCAGGTTTGTTAAACTCCAAAGTTCAGCGAGTAAACTGCTGAGCCATATTCGAAATGAATTTATTAAATTGACCATGCTTGCTCACAAAGCACTATAAGAGACCCTACGAAAGATAACGGGATGAAATGTGTCTCCCTCAAACTCCCAATAATTAAGTATTGTATTATATTATTCGCACACCATATGATATTATTAAAGGGTTCAAATATTTAATTTGGGAGGGATAAAAATAAAACGGAGGATATTTATTTTGGGAGGAAAGGAATATATTGCCTACTTTGTTACAAATCAACCATTTTAGTATTACACGCTGATATTGCAATAGATGTTGTGAATGAGAACTAGAAAAGTTGAACTTTTGATCCTTCCTGTTGTTGATATACGTTATTGAAAAGGCATCGAACTTATGGTTGATATAAGCTGTACTTTTGAAGGGCTCTTTTATGTGGTTCTTAAAACTTTTGGGTCGTTTTGTATATTTTTGAAATTCGTAAATATGATTCCTTCGCTGACAGAGTTCTAGTGCGCTCAAGTCTCTGTTACGCTGAATTTCTACTTGTAATGATATAACATGGACTTCATTTCATCGTAGGCGAAAGTTCTTGAAGCAATTTCCGCCTAAATACCAAAGATGGTTATGAAAGTAGTTCCCTAGAATTTCCAATTTTCACTTGATACAAAAGTTTACCTTTGATTCCTAAGTTCTATCTACCATTACTTGATTTAGGGGAAACAAGAAAACACAAAATTCCATAAAAACTAATTCTAATTGTCATACATGTTTCATAAAAATAAGGCTGCGTGTAGTAATCGAAAATGTTTTCTGTTTTCTATTGTCAGCCTCTAAAAAGACGATACAAAAATAAAAAACATGTTTAATAATATGTTTTTGTTTTTTTGTAACAGAAAATGCTTTCCATTTTTGTGAAGAAAGAATAAAACATAAAAAAAGTATTTATCATGTATTCAACACTATTGAACAAAAAAGTTTTCACTATTATTATTACATACATACTGTTTATTTCAAATAAAATGTATGTGATTCATGTTATATACTAATGCTACATATTAAATACTAATAAAAATATATTGTTAATATATAATTATATTTATATTATAAATTAGTGTAAATTATTTTTTATTTAACAAAAATATATTTTTAAAATATAATATATTATATAATATAATAATAGTGTAAATTATTTTTTGGGACAAAAAAAATTATGACTTATTATATATTTATTATTTATTTTATGTAATATTATTAAATTATTATATGCATGCACTTATATACATAATTAGTGAGAGTGTTTTTGTCCTAATATATCTTATTTTGTACTTATTTATTGGGTATTATTAGGATTTGTGATTTTAAATTGAATATTACATTTTATTATCTATATTGGATATTTTTTATGTTTGTGAAATAATTGAATTGCATACATATTTAAGGTTTTTTTGTACTAATGAGAAAAATTAAAATAAAAATAAAAAAAATGTTATGTAAATCTGTAACAAATATGTATTATTAAACACTGTTATTATTTTCTGCATTTAAAATTGTGACAACAACAAGGGTTAATAAACGTCATTTTTGTTTTTTATTGTCACTTAAGAAAACAAAATTATGTTTTTGCTTTTTTGAGACTACAAAGATAAAAAACGAAAACGTTACTAAACGCATCCTTAGGATTCGTTTAGTAACAGGAAACATTTTTTGTTTTTTGTTGGCAGTCCATAAAAAGGTGAAATAAAAACAAAAAACATGTTTAGTAATATGTTTTTACTTTCTTGTAACAAAAAACTTTTTTCATTTTTGTGAAAAAAAACAGAAACATAAAAAAGGTGTTTCTCATATTTTCGACACTGTTGAGTAAAAACATTTTTACTATTATTATAACAGATACACTTTCATTTCAAATAAAAAATATGTTATTCATGTTATATACTAATGCTACATACGGAGTATTAAATACTAATAAAAATTATATTTTGAATATATAAATATATTATATTATATATTAGTGTAAATTATTTTTTATTTAACGAAAATATATTTTTAAAATATAATATACTATATAATAGTGTAAATTATTTTTTAGGACAAAAATTTATTATAAATTTATTATTTATTTATATAGTATTATTAAACATATATAATATATTATTATATACCATATCTATATTATATTATGGTTATATTATTTAATATTTTTTATTTATTATAATATAATATATGTTAAATATATTATAGAATCTATAATAAATGTATAGATGGTGCATATGCATGCACTTATATACATAATTGGTTGGTGTTTTTGTTCTAATATAATTTATTTTGGTATTATTATGATTTGTTATTTTAAATTGAATATTATACTTTATTATCATGTATTAGGTATTTTTAATATTTGTGAAATAATTGAATTGCATACATCTTTAAGATTTTTTTGTACTAATGTAAAAAATTAAAATAATTTTAAAAAAATGTTATGTACATCTGTAACAAATATGTATTATTAAACGTTGTTATTATTTCATGCTTTCAAAATTGTGACAACAAATGTTAATAAACATCATTTTTTATTTTTATTATCACTCAAAAAAACAAAATTATGTTTCTACTTTCTTAAGACTGCAGAAACAGAAAACGAAAACGTTACTAAACGCACCCTTAACAAATTTATGTTGGGTCACTTTGAGAAAAAAAAAAAATAGGGTTGGTAGATTATGGGATGCTCGTAAAAGATTAGACACCATCAGACATGGACCTAGTGTGTAAAGAAAAATAAAAAAATTTAGTATTGTACTCATATTTTTTTAGAATTTTGCTATATATATCTATAAAATTATGCTATTACCCTCCTAAAATTAGTAAAAAAAATTGCATTGCCCCCTCCCTCACTTGTGTTTCTGGTCCGACCCTGAACACCACCATCATTGTTACAATGAAAGAAGAAGAAAAAAATAAAAATAAAAATAAGAAACAAGCATGTACAGTTTCAAAAAGCAAACCACGAAGGTAAAAAGTGTTCAACCTAGTAATTCCATAGCCGTTGACAATTGATGTGGAGGTCTATGAACAAGAACATTTCTTGAAGAGTGGTCGTGTAGATTTGATATTATTATATGTGTCACACACACACATATACTAAAAAAAGCACGTGCGACCCACGCAGTGTATATTTTGTAATTTATAGAATTTTTGTTTTTATATATATTTTTTAATTGTTTATTTGAAACTTGTAACAATAAATCTTATAAAAAATTATTTTTTATATTAATTAATAAATATATTTTTATATTAATAAATAAATACTGAAATATTTTGAAATTGGTGATAGAGTTTTAATTTTATAAAGTAATAAATTCTTTTAGGTTTTTATATTAATACTGAAATATTTATATATATTTTTTTACTAATTAATAAAAAAATTTATTTTAATACCAAAATTGGTGGTAGAGTCTGAGTTTTGCAAAGTAATAAATTCTTTTAGGTAATTTGAATTTTATTAGATAATTTGTAATTTAAATATTATTAGGTAATATTTAAAAAATTATATATATATATATATATATATATATATATATATATATATAATAGTATTGAATTTTATTAGGTAATTTGAAATTTAGTATAATTTTAAATTTACAATAGAAATTTAATTATATTAATTTTTAATTAAATTTTAAAATAGAAATTCAACTATACTAATCATACATTAGATTGAAATTGATATAAAAATTTATTATATGGTGTTTGTGATTTTTTGGAAGACCCTCGGTTATATTTTATTCTTTTAAAATATATCATTGTCTAATGCGATAGAGTTTTATAGAAAATAAAATAGGTAATTTGTGCTAGAGTTTTATAGAAATTATTTTATTTTATTTAAATATATTCTTGTAAAATTAGATTTTCTTTTATTAAAAAACTCAAAATAAATAAATAAATACAGGGCTTATATGTGATAGAGTTTTCTTTTTATATTAATTACTAAATATTTTTTATATTAATAAATAAATACTGAAAGAGTGAAATTCTTTACACTTTTATATTTTATTTTTATGTATTATTATATTATTATATATTTTCTTTAAATATATCTGTGATAGAGTTATAGGTAATTTGTGGTAGAGTTTTATAAAAATTATTTTATTTTCTTTAAATATATCCTTGTCTAATTTGATTTCATTTTATTAAAAAATCTCATAATAAATAGATAAATATATGTTATCTATGATAGATTTTTAAAGAAAATAAAATAGTTAATTTGTGATAAAAATATTTATTAATTGATATGAAAAGAGTTTTTATACCAAAAAAAAAAAAAAAAAAAAACTCTATAAAACTCTAAAATCTATCTAATAATTTTTTTTTATATAAATAAATAAATACTGAAACTCAACCTAATAAATATTTTTTTATATAAATAAATAAATACTGAAACTCTTTTGGCAAAGCTTTTATATTTTACTCTGTAATTCTGGATTTCGAGAATTCTCAATTTGTGTACCCCTTACTTCTTCCTCCATTCCTCTATTTATAAGCTTTTTAGATTAATAGGATGATGACATGTGTCCTCTCCTAATACAGGACCGATTATATTATGATAATTATTCATAAAAAATAACTATTCTTTTTGTATCAATTAATAAATATTTTATTGTGATTGATTTTATTAGATAATTTTTAAAGTTTTTTAAAATAGAAATTCAATTATACTAATCATACATTAGATTGAAATTGATATGAAAAATTATTATATGGAGTTTATTGTTTTTTGGAAGACCCTAGGTTACTCTTCTTATATCAATTAATAAATATTTTTTATACTAATAATTCTTGTCTAATTAGATTTTTTTTATTAAAAAAATTATGATAAATAGATAAATTGGTAATTTGTGTTAGAGTTTTATAGAAATTCCTTTCAAACCTCTTTTTATATCAATTAATAAATAATTTTTATATTAATAATACTTATCTAATTAAATTCGTTTTATTAAAAAACTCATAATAAATAGATAAATAGGTACTTTGTATTAGAGTTTTACAGAAATTCTTTAAATATATTTTTGTCTAGTGTAATAGAATTTTATTGAAAATAAAATAGGTAATTTGTGATAAAATTTTATAGAAATTATTTCATTTTCTTTAAATATATCCTTGTGTAATTAGATTTCATTTTATTAAGAAACTCATAATAAAAGTTAATTTGTGGTAGAGTTTTAGAAAAATTATTTTATTTTATGTATAAATTAATAAATAATTTTTATATTAATAACTCTTGTTTAATTAGATTTTCTTTTATTAAAAAATTCATAAAAGAGGTTAATTTGAATTTTACTAGGTAGATTTTAGAGTTTTATATAGTTTTTTTCTTTTTTTTTTTTCATTTTTAAAAAAAAAAAAAAAAAAAAACTCTTTTCATATCAATTAATAAATATTTTTTTATATAAATAAATAAATACTAAAAAAACTTTTTTTATATCAATTAATAAATATTTTTTTATATAAATAAATAAATAAATAATTAGTGAAACTCTTTGGCAGAACTTCTATATTTTACTCTGAAATTATGGATTTTTAAAATTCTCAATTTGTGTACTTCTTCCTCCTTCCCCCATGTTTCTATTTATAGGCTTTTTGGATTAATATGATGATGACATGTATCCTCTCCTAATAATAACATAATCATAACTGGGGCAGGTAAGTTATATTGTGATAATTATCCATAAAAAATAACTATTCCTTTTATATCAATTAAAAAGTATTTTATTGTGATTGATTTTATTAGGTAATTTTTAGAGTTTTATAGAAATTATTTTTATGAAAACTATTTTTATATCAATTAATAAATATATTTTTATATCAATTAATATATATATATATATATATATATATTCATATTTATATATATACTATATTATTATTAAATGTGCAAAAAGTTTCAGTGTTTCAGTATTTCAGCATTTATTTGTTTATATAAAAAAATATATTTATTAATTAATATAAAAATAGTTTATATATATATATATATATATATATGTATATGTATACTAATGAAAGTTAGAAAACGATAAGACAATGACAATGACTTCCTTTGTCACTACATTTGACTTGCACTGTAAACTAAAATCGTTTCCGTATGTGGTGGGGTTCTTAGTTCACTTGCTTTACAAACTCTCATGACAAAAATATAATTAAAAAAAATTCCTTAAGCAGGCGGCTCTACTATGCGTACCTAACTCCACATTAAGAAATTCTGACCAATTTGGCCAAACCAGAAAATTGTGAGAAACTGGTTAGTATTCCTTATAAGTCGAAACAACTACCAGATTCATCCAAAAGAGGTGAAGGATTTCATCTAGATCTTAGAAGACGGAGATATGATTCCTGTGTTAGGAATAAGAAAGAGGATTAGTATTATGAATATGAGAAACGTAGTTTATCCAACCAAAAATCACTTTCTCGGAAGTAAGAAGAGGATATTAAAGTCTCGGAAGTAAGAAGAGGATATTAAAGTCTTACTTTCTTTTTTCTTTGTTTTTTTTTAGTTGGCACTCACATACTCATACTTACACCGAAGTTCGAATTTTTGATCTTCCTTTAGAAACTAGGGATCTGGTACCACTAGGCCACTGACCTATTGATCTTACTTTGACTTTACAGGGAACAACCATTAACAATAGTATGATAAGAAATTTTGAACTAAAATTTATACATGAAAAAGTAAGGGTCTTTTTTGAGTTTTGATTTTAAAAATTTTGTGAGGCCTAGTTGAGCTAAAAAGAAAAATGGTTTTCCTTTTTTAAAAAAGAAGAAAAAAAATTTGTTGTACAGCGAGTTTAAAGGGTTTTTTTTTTTTATTTTTAAATATTTGTAAGGAACTGTAGTATAAAAACTACTAATAACACAAAAGTCCAGTCAGGACAATTGCCCTCATTGGACCCAACTATCTCAGAAATGCAACTGTTATCTAACGACCCAAACTTCAACTAATAAACACATGGAGAAGAGGCTGAAAAAAATATCCTTCTCCACAACAATTTTCTACTTCATTTCAGTGACTTAGCTTTATCCTAGCTTATTGTTACTCCCCTATAATCAAGTGAGTTTGGAAAGGTCCAAATCCGTGACATTATGCCCCATTTAGCTAAAAGGAAGGAAGATTGGTGGAGGGAAGACACTAAGGAAGAAACAAATTTCCTTTGTTAGGTATAGAGAAGGCAAGGAGAAAAGAGAAAAGAGAAAAGAGGATAGATGAGTCATTCTTCCTCCTTAATAATTTTTCTTCCCTCCAAATATGGACGGAAGACACGAAGGAAGTGTTAGGGTTTCACACATACAATTGGCAAATATAATAGAAAAAAAACACACACAACACACACACACATACACACAAGCAAAAAAAAAAAAAATTTGAGATTATGTGGTTTGACCAATTGCCTAGCCCACGAGCGAAGAACGACTAACTTTAATTCAACAACTTGACTACACACTATTTTCTCTCTCACAATCTCAACTCTCTCTTTCTCTCTACAATTTTCTTTTTCTTTAAACCTCTCGTACCCATTTTTATTTATAGAGTCTTCAAACTCAATTCCTTGTTAAACAAGGATCAACTTGCCGAGTTACCATATCAGTCTTCAATCCTAAAATAGCAGGTACAACTTTCCCCCCCAAATCTTCATCTTTTTTCCCAAGTCTTCTGGCTTTCAAAAGCAATTAGAAAACTGTTTCTCGCAGCTTCTAATAACTCACTGTCCAAGTTAAATCAGTTCAGCCCCATTTAAACTAGTTCAACTTTGGTAGTAGCCAAAGCCAAAAAAACTACACAGCCAGGTCGAACCAGTTTAGCCCCATTTGAACTGGTTGAACTTTGGCAGTAGCTAAAGATAAGCTAAAATAGAAACCCAATCAACAAACTTGAACGTCCTAAATCCTTCACATAATCAACACGTGATCAAACTACGTCTTCATGTACATGCTCCAACATAGTTCCACCTCAAACAAGGATCTCTTCATAGCTCCACCTTAATTAAAGATTTCTCCACCTCAAATAAAGTACTAAGATGAAATTGAGACACACTCTAACAATCTCCGCATTTTCTTAAATTTATCATTCTTCTTACCACCATACTCATATATTCTTAGCAAATTCAAAGTTCAAATAATTAAATTGAATCTACTTTTGCATCACCAAATTGAACTCCTCTTGCATTTGGGATAAAGGCTGGTGCTCTTACAATTATCAACACTTCTCCTTCTCTTGTTGTTCTTGATTCTTCATTCTAGTAGATCTCTAAACAGACTCCTATTCCATCTTTGCAATTGTTCCATTTAGATTATTATTTCCCAATAGAATATATAAATTGTTGACCTTCTTTCCCAAAAGCATGATACGTGGCCCTCTTCTAATCTTCATCAATCTATTCTTCACGTCACACCAATAACCCTTGGAATCCAATGCTCCCACAGAGATCACATTCCTACTAACACTTAGAATATGATGTATATTCGTTAGAGTTCTTACCAAATCATTCATTGTCTTGATTTTAATTGTTCTAATTCCCATAATATTGTAAGAAGCATTATTCCCCATAAATACCTTACCACCTGCAGGTTTGTAGGTAGAAACCATTCTTTATGAGGACAAGCAGAATCAAGTATCAATTCCTTAGCTTCTCCTTTATTATCAATGATTGATAATGCTTCATCATTATCACTCTCCTCCTTCGTATCTTCAGACACAACAACAACAACGGATGCACTCTCCTTTTTTTCTGGACAATACCACTGAATATGCCCTTTTCTTTCATACTTGTAGCATATTTTCTCTGACAATAGTATAAGGTTTCTTGAAGCTCTAAATCTCTTTTTCTCTTGAGCAATAAGAACTTGAGCCTGAGCATCACGACTCTCTTCATCATTCAAATCTTCATTAGAAAATAAAACACTCTTAACTTGTTTCACCGAGATGGTATCTCTCCCATAAAGCAAAGTATTGAATAATTGCTTTATCCTCATCACTTAACTTGACATCAAAGTTAGACAAATCACAAATAATTTTGTTGAACTCACCAAGATATTCTTGTAGGCTTACCCCTTTTTTTCTCTTGAAGGAATATAACTCTTGCTTTAAAACTAACCGGTTGGTGAGATTTTTTCCTATATACATATTCTCCAACTTCTTCCACGTGTTCGCTGCTGAATCGTCTTTTATCACATCACACACAATATCATCTCCCAATCTGCATCTTCCATCTTTTTTGGTTGCTTACCCAAAGCATCTCCTAAACCATGCTAAATCAGTAAATCCTGCATCCTAACTTGTCAAAGATTGAAGTTTCTTCTTCCATAAAACTTCTTGACCATGTACTTTCAATCTATAATATATAGTTGTCACCATGGCTCTGATACCAGTTGTTAGGGTTTCACACACACAATTGGCAAATATAACAGATAAAAAATACACATACAAGCAAAAAAATGAGATTTACGTGGTTTAACAAATTTCCTAGTCCACGGCCGAAAAATGACTAACTTTATTACAAAAACTTGATTACACACTCTTTTCTTTCTCACAATCTCAACTCTCTCTTCCTCTCTACAATTCTCTCTATCTCTCAACCTCTCATACTCATTTTATTTATAGAATCTTCAAACCCAATTCCTTGTTGGACAAGGATCAACTTGCCTACAAGGAGTTACCATATTAGTCTTTAACTTTAAAATAGCAGCTACAACTTCTTCCCAAAATCTTTAATTTTTTTCTAAAGTCTTCTAGCTTCCAAAACCAATTAGGAAATTGTTTCTTGCAGCTTCTAATAACTTACTATCCAAATTGAACAGGTTCAACTTTGACAGTAGCCAAAGCCAAAAAGCTACATGCCCAGGTTAAACCAATTTAACCCGATTTGAATTAGTTAAATTTTAGTAGTAGCCAAAGATAAGCCAAAATAGAAACCCAATCAACAAACTTGAACCTCCTAAATCCTTCACGTAATCAACACGTGGTCAAACTATGTCTTCACGTACGTGTTTTAACATAGCTCCACCTCAAACAAGGATCTCTTCATAGCTCCAGCTTAACTAAATATTTTTTTACCTCAAGTAAAGCACTAAGATGAAATTTAGAAACACTCTAGCAAGAAAAAAGCCAATGCTATTGTAACGACCCGAACTTGGGGGTCAGAATAGCTAACCGGGTCCTTACCCGAACTCGAGGACATGTAAGGGTACTAAGGTCATTTCATAATAAATAAATACTTTGAGGCCTAATAAAAAAATGGTCGTTTAACTCAATTATAATGGATTATAATTCAAAAAGAGTAAGACCATTATTTGCTAAGGTTATACATTAATTAGAATGACATCCGGGGGGTAATATGGTCATTTTCACATCTAAAGCATTATTAATACATCATTCTAGAGTCCATGGTACAATATAATAACCTTAAGTGAGTAGGAAGGGGCACAAATGAAAAATAAATAACAATGGAAGAAGAAGAAAGAAACAGTCAACGTGTGATACCCACAAGTCGACTGTTTTAGGGAACTCTGTCAACATAAAATTAGGCCTTCAACAGTGTAATGAAACAGTCAACGTGTGATACCCACAAGTCGACTGTTTTAGGGAACTCTGTTAACATAAAATTAGGCCTTCAACAGTGTAATTATACATTGGCCTAATACATGTGTGGTAATTTCACGTCGACTGAAACTTGCTAGATTTGTATGTATTTGCTCCTTATTTGACCAATCAATATACATTCAATTATACCCACTTACACAACCAGTTCACCACAACCGCGGTAGTTAGAGGCTCATTTCCTTCATCGATGCTACTTCGATTCTTCAACATCAATATGACACCAGCACATATACAATTGAATATTTTGTGCTAATCTTCGAAATCGTTTTTAAATTCGTCTAATCCAATTACAATTGTAATTATCCAAAACCCAACCATCCAACAACAATAAAGTGGTGCATGCCAATATATATATATATATATATCACGTGAAACAACATTTTAGGATACGAAATAATAAACATATAATTATATATATATATACACACACATAGCCAGAACATGCCAAATAGTCCAAAAGAATAACGTTGTAATGTCTGTGTCTATAAATGTGCATATGTGTATATATTTGTATGTGTGTGGTGTAGTTTAAAACAAAAAAAAAAAAAAAAAAAAAAAAGGAAAAAAAGGGTAGGAACCACGCCCCTTTTAAGTGGTTGTAAGACCACATTTGGTCTGCGTTTTTCCTATTTGCTCTCTCTCTCCTTTCTCTATTTTCTTCTCTGTTCTTTTTTTCTTTTTTCTTTTTTCTTTTTTACTTCAAGCTTCCATTGTTGATTCCTCTCTCAATACTTACCGAATTTAAGTGCCGTTTGGGGCAAAACGAAGCCTACGACGAGCTCTACGCTGTTGTACCAACAATTTCAGATTTGGTGCTTCCTAGGGAGTTCGAAATTAGAGACCCACTTTCAAGGGTTTGGTTCAATTTAGAGGTAGGGGCTCTTAATCCATGTTTTTCTTGCTTTATTGTGAATTATATCTCTCTTGTTGTGACAAGCATGTTTAATTTGGAAGTTAATTGTTTCAATGATTATATAAATGATATTTAGGAAAATTCATAATTTTGAATATGAGTTGAAAAGCATGCTTAGATGTTATCTTGTTGTGTTTAATGTGTTGATAATTCATTTGGAAATGTTGAACATGATGTATGCTTAATTTTGTGGTGTAAAATTCTAGGTTGTCTTGTTGTATTTAATGTGTTAATAATTCATTTGGAGATGTTAAATATGATGTATGCTTATTGTGTGGTGTAAAATTCTAAATGCTATAATATTGAAAGCATGGGACATATATACATGTACATACCATTGGGTTTGCATGAAATGAGAGAATTTGCTTGAAACAAAAAGGGAAATTTTGGGAAAGTGATTTGATGAAATGGTTTTATGAAAAACTCTGTCACCGCGGGGGTACCAAAGGGCTGGTAGGTTAATGTAACCTACAGGGAATTAGGGAGTCGCCCTAGTGTGGTTGAGCTGTCTAGGCCCCTCGATGATGCTGCGGGGTTACCAATGGTCTAGGGATAGCAGCCAATCCTTCTCTCGGCGCTGAGGGGTTACTAAGGGGGGTTACATTAACAGTTTGAAATTGATGGTTTTAGAAATGAAAATGGGGAGCGACGTCGGCATGCATTTTGCATTTCATGGCATTGCATTATTTGTACTTGAGTTGGTTGGAATGTTGTATTATCCCGACCTTGTATGATCCCCATTCCTATTGATCTATTCTTTGTATGGATTCACAAAGACACAAGATGCGTGTCTTAAGTGCTACCTACTGAGCTTTATGCTCATCCTATTATTTAATAATTTTTTTTCAGGAAACGGGAAAGAAGTGGCGGATGACTTTCCACCACAAGCCTAATTTGGATTAAAAGACTTCTTTTTGCTATTTTTGTATTAAGTCCGATATTTTTTGTAAGATCTTAGTTTGTTATATTTGGTAAAGAGATTTGTGAACTCTTGTTATTGTAACTATATTTTGGGACTGTAAATATGATATTTGGATGATATAGTATGTGGTAGTACCACCATGGAGTGTATTATATGATATTTGTGTTGGGACAAGTTTAAAATTCTTTTAAACAGGTTGTTGTAGGGCGATTTTTTAGCGGAGGTCATGCTGAATTTTTTTTTTTTAAATTTTGGCATCAGCTAGGGTTGTTACAAATTTGGTATAAGAGCTATGGTTTGAAAGCCATTAGGACGACGGGTAGAGGCTTACTTAGGGTTGTTTGGGAAGTCATTTGCATTGTTATTTCCTTAATTGCAAAAGTGTTTTGCTATGTGAAAAACATGCTTACCTGCTTACTTGCTTACGTGCTTATGTGCTTATATGCTTATATTAATGTGTTCATTGCATAGTATTACATGCTAAATGTTTGTACAGTATCTTTTTGTTTTGGGTTGTTCGCGGTTGAACCTTAGTGTTATCGTTATTGAATTGTTTTCTTTGTTTTATAGAACGATGTCACGGTATGAGGAAACCAGGGAAGTTGGCCCTAGACTGACTAGGGGTGATGTTGGCGAGAGCTCCAGCTCCAATTCGGAGGAGTTAAATGATGAGGACACACTTTTTAGGGACTTGATTCCCCCGAGAGTTGTCCCCACAAGGAGGGATAATGTTGAAACACCCGTAGAAGTGGGTGAAGGTTCTGTGGCACTGGAGTTGAATCATTTATTACAAAATGTCGTGAGGGCAACGATTGCTGCTCATCACAGTCGGCACCACAACCTATAGTTCAAGTTGAAGAGATGCCAGCTCAGAAGCGTCTCAAGATCATTAAGGGGTTTTCTCAACTGATACCGGTTATGTTTGAGGGCGGTGTGGATCCAATGGTAGCAGATGACTACCTGGGTCAAGTTGAGACTCAACTAATTTCAATGGATGTGATGGAGGATCATATGAAGATCATCCTAGCTACTTATAAGTTTGCTAAGGATGCTAAAATATGGTGGAAGTCGGTTACGAGCCGGTACAAGGTGGAGGAGGTGAATTGGGATAAGTTCAAGGAATTGTTTTATGAAAAGTATTTTCCGATTTCTAAAAGATGGGAGCTAAAGGACCAATTTCATAACCTTATCTAGGGCAATATATCGGTGGCAGAATATGAGAACAAGTTTACTTCACTTTCTCATTTTGCTCCGGAAATGGTAAGAGATGAAGTTGACAAGACTCAGAAATTTGTTTCCGGTCTTAATGATCGAATGAGACCGTTGATCACAGCACAGTTCATTAAGGTTTATTCTGAAGCAGTGGAAAGGGCTTTAATGTTGGAGGTTGACATTAAAGATAAGGATGCGAGAAGAGAATAGTGGAAGCAAAAGAGGGGTGCAGGGCCATCTTCAGAAGGATCTTCTTGGAAAAGGAATAAGGGCGATCCACCTCAGTTTCAGGGGCAACAGTCTGTACGATCCATTCCTACCACTCATTTGCCAGCTGGGTCTGATAGGAGTGGAGTCGTTTGTTTTCAGTGCCAGTAGCCTGGACATTACAAGTCCAGATGTCCTATGAACTCGACCAGAGTTTCTGCGCCATCGAGAGCTTGTTATGGGTGTGGCCAGCAGGGCCATCTGATCCAGGATTGTCCTACTCAAGGAGACGGCACCGGTAGTGGTAGAGGGTCACAACAGAGGCTGTCACAATCGGCTACAGTTTAGTCAGGTTTCAAACCGCTACCACCACAGCCTGCCATGTCTTCTCAGGGTTCACGACCAGCTTGGAGGGATATTCCTACTGTGTCAGCACAACAGTCTGGTGTTCAGATTAGTAGTTCACAGGCACAGGCACCGCAGGGACGTGTCTTTGCACTTGCACCGACTGATGCATCTCCTGGATCTTCAGTTCTCCGAGGTATATTTCTAGTGTTTGGTTCTTGGCCCCGTGTTTTGTTTGACTCTGGTGCATCTCATTCTTTCATTTCATCATCATTTGCACTTGCATCGGGGTTAGAGGTCAGTTTCATGGATTGAGCGTTGTGTGTTGATACGCCAGTTGGGGTTTTAGTGTTATTGAGCCGAGTTGTGCGGGATTGTTCCATTGTGATAGCCAGACAGACTTTTGTGTTTGACCTTATCCTCCTGGAGATGACTAGCTTTGATATCATTCTCGGAATGGATTGGTTAGCTTCATTTCATGCTATGATCAATTGTTACAAAGGAAGGGTTACAGTTTGTACTCCCGAGGGAGATTGTTTCTGTTTCGTAGGAGATCGGAGTAATTCCCACATTTCATCGTTTTATGGAATTCGTGGACGGAATCGTAGTGATTACTTCTTGGCTAGCCTTATAGCCAAAGAGGATGATGTTGTGGAAGAAGATTATCCTGCAGTTGTTCGTGATTTTTTGGATGTGTTTCCGGAGGATTTGACAGAGTTGCCTCCACACCGAGAAGTGAAGTTCTCTATTGAGTTAATGCCAGGTACTGCGTTGATTTCTATGGCACCGTATCGTATGGCACCAGTTGAATTGGAAAAATTAAAAAGGTAGCTTGATGATTTGAGGATGAAATGTTTCATCCGACCGAGTGTGTCACCATGGGGCGCACCGGTCTTGTTTGCTAAGAAGAAAGATGGTTCTTTGAGGTTGTGCATTGATTACCGGAAGTTGAATCATGCCACCATCAAGAATAAGTATTATTTGCCAAGGAGAGATAATTTATTTGATCAGTTGAGGGGAGCCAGTTGTTTCTCGAAGATTGACTTGAGGTCTGGTTATTATCAGTTGCGGGTTAGGGATGAGGATATCCCGAAGACAATATTCCGTACATGGTATGGATACTATGAGTTCATTGTTATGCCTTTTGGCTTGACTAATGCGCCAGCGGCATTCATGGACTTAATGAACCGCGTCTTTCACAATTACTTGGACCAGTTTGTGGTAGTTTTTATGGATGACATTCTTGTGTACTCACGGACTCGGGAGGAGCACGAGGTCCATTTAAGTATTGTTTTACAGATTTTGCGAGAGCACCGATTGTATGCCAAATATGAGAAATGTGAGTTTTGGTTACATGAGGTGAAATTTTTGGGGCATGTTGTTTCAGAAGGTGGAGTGTCATTGGATCCATAAAAGGTTGAAGCAATTTTGAATTGGGAGCAACCCAAGAATGTGTTTGAGATCCGTAGTTTTCTTGGTTTAGCGGGTTACTATTGGAGATTTGTGAAGGATTTCTCCCGTTTGGCAGCTCCTATGACCCGTTTAACCCGAAAAGGGATCAAATTTGTCTGGAATGAAGTTTGTGAGTCATCTTTTCAAGAGTTGAAGACAAAATTGACGACAGCTCCAGTGTTGGTGATACCTGAGCGTGGCTGGGGTTATGTGATTTATTGTGATGCTTCACGTGATGGTTTGGGATGTGTGTTAATGCAGGAAGGTAGAGTAGTAGCTTATGGGTCTCGACAGTTGAAGACTCATGAGCTTAACTACCCTACTCATGATTTGGAGTTAGCGGCAGTTGTATTTGCCTTGAAGTGTTGGAGACATTACTTGTATGGTGAGAGATTCGAGGTGTACTCGGATCATAAAAGTCTTAAGTACCTTTTCTCCCAAAAAGACTTGAACAACAGACAAAGGCGATGGGTTGAATTTTTGGAAGATTACAATTTTGATTTGCAGTATCATCCGGGCAAGGCAAATGTGGTAGCAGATGCCTTAAGCCGAAAATCTCGTGGAACTTTGGCCTGTTTGGTTATTCGGAAGTGGAAGATGCTTAAGGATTTGGCAGAGATGGGATTGTATTGTTTTGATGACGATGTTGACAGTGAGCCAGGATTCTTGTTTAGTCTTGTGGCTCAACCTACTCTTGTTGTGCGAGTGATTGAGTCACAGAGACAAGACCCGGATTTAGATGTCATTCATGCTTTGATCTCCAGTGGTGAGACAGTGAAAGATTGGGCCTTGCATGCAGATGGGGGTCTACGATTCAGGGGTTTGTTGGTGGTTCCTACTGTTTGTCGTGAGGACATCTTACGGGAGTTTCACACTTCCCGCTTTACAGTTCATCCATGTGGTACCAAAATGTATCACAATTTAAGACGTCAGTATTGGTGGAACGGGATGAAGAAGGATGTTGCACAGTTTGTGGCTAGATGCCTTACCTGTCAACAGGTGAAGGCCGAGCATCAAAGACTGGCGGGTTTATTGCAACCATTACCTGTAGCGTAATGGAAATGGGAGCATATTGCTATGGATTTTGTGACAGGTCTTCCAAGGTCACGGAGAGGCAATGAAGCCGTATGGGTCATCATTGATATATTGACCAAGATGGCTCACTTTTTGCCTATTAAGGCAACAGATGATGCAGAGAAGCTTGGTGTTCTTAATGTGAAGGAGATTGTAAGGTTACATGGAGTTCCAGTAACCATTGTCTTAGATAGGGATGTCAAGTTCACTTCGAAGTTTTGGGAAGGACTTCAAGCAACGTTTGGTTCAGCGTTGCATCTTAGTACGACATTCCATCCACAAACTGACGATCAGTCGGAGCGTACTATCCAGATTTTGGAGGATATGCTACGGGCATGTGTGCTTGATTTGGGTGGTAGTTGGGAGGATCACCTTCCACTTATTGAGTTTGCCTACAACAACAGTTATCGGGCGAGCATCCAGATGGCTCCATTTGAGGCGTTGTATGGTAGACCTTGTAGGTCTCCTGTTTGTTGGACTGTGGTAGGCGAGACAGTCGCCTTAGGACCTGACATTGTACTCGAGACTACTGAGAAGATTAAGTTGATCAGACAGAGGTTACTTACAGATCAGAGCCGACAGAAGAGTTATGCGGATAAACGGAGACGGCCGTTATCCTTTGAGGTGGGAGACCATATTTTTCTACGGGTTTCTCCACGGAAAGGATTGATGAGATTCGGGAAAAGTGGCAAGTTGTTACCATGATTTATTGGACCATTTGAGATTTTGGACCGTGTAGGAGAGGTTGCCTACAGACTTGCTTTGCCACCACAGTTGGACAGAGTTCACAATGTTTTTCATGTATCGATGTTACGGAAGTACGAGCCAGATCCATCTCACATTTTGAGTTGGGTAGATGTGGACATTGATGAGGATGTTTCCTACGAGGAAGGACCAGTTCAGATTCTTGACACACAACAAAAGGTGTTGAGAAACAAGACGATACTAATGGTGAAAGTTCTTTGGAGACACCACGGAGTCGAAGAGGCTACTTGGGAGCTTGAATAGGAGGTTCGCTCCAAGTATCCAGAATTGTTTTCTCCCTCAGGTATGGCTTGATTTCGGGAACAAAATCTTTTTAAAGTTGGGGAGAATGTAATGTCTGTGTCTATAAATGTGCATATGTGTATATATTTATATGTGTGTGGTGTAGTTTAAAAAAAAAAAAAAAAAAAGGAAAAAAAGGTAGGACCCACGTCCCTTTTAAGTGGTTGTAAGACCACATTTGGTCTACGTTTTTCCCATCTGCTCTCTCTTTCCCGTCTCTATTTTCTTCTCTATTCTTTTTTTCTTTTTTTTTTCTTTTTACTTCAAACCTTCATTGTTGATTCCTCTCTCAATACTTACCGGATTTAAATGCCGTTTGAGGCAAAACGAAGCCTACGACGAGCTCTACGCTGTTGTACCAACAATTTCAGATTTGGTGCTTCCTAGGGAGTTCGAAATTAGAGACCCACTTTCAAGGGTTTGGTTCAATTTAGAGGTAGGGGCTCTTAATCGATGTTTTTCTTGCTCTATTATGAATTATATCTTTCTTGTTATGACAAGCATGTTTAATTTAGAAGTTAATTGTTTCAATGATTATATAAATGATATTTAGGAAAATTCATGATTTTGAATATGAGTTGAAAAACATGCTTAGATGTTGTCTTGTTGTGTTTAATGTGTTGATAATTCATTTGGAGATGTTGAACATGATGTATGCTTAATTTTGTGGTGTAAAATTCTGTGTTGTCTTGTTGTGTTTAATGTGTTAATAATTCATTTGGAGATGTTAAATATGATGTATGCTTATTGTGTGGTGTAAAATTCTAAATGCCATAATATTGAAAGCATGGGACATATATACATGTACATACCGTTGGGTTTGCATGAAATGGGAGAATTTGCTTGAAACAAAAAGGGAAATTTTGGGAAAGTGATTTGATGAAATGGTTTTATGAAAAACCCGGTCGCTGCGGGGGTACCAAATGGTCGGTAGGTTAATGTAACATAGAAGGAATTAGGGAGTCGCCCTAGCGAGGTTGAGCTGTCTGGGCCCCTCGATGATGCTGCGGGGTTACCAATGGTCTAGGGACAACAGCCAATCCTTCTCTCGGCGATGAGGGGTTACCAAGGGGGGTTACATTAACAGTTTGAAAGTAATGATTTTGGAAATGAAAATGAGGAGTGACATCGGCATGCATTTTGCATTTCATGCCATTGCATTATTTGTACTTGAGTTGGTTGGAATGCTGTATTATCCTGACCTTGTATGATCCCCATTTCTATTGATCTATTCTTTGTATGGATTCACAAGGACACAAGATGCGTGTCTTAAGTGCTACCTACTGAGCTTTATGCTCACCCTATTATTTAATAATTTTTTTTCAGGAAACGGGAAAGAAGTGGCAGATGACTTTCCACCACAGGCCTAATTTGGATTAGAAGACTTCTTTTTGCTATTTTTGGATTAAGTCCCATATTTTTTGTAAAATCTTAGTTTGTTATATTTGGTATAGAGATTTGTGAACTCTTGTTATTGTAACTATATTTTGGGACTGTAAATATGATATTTGGATGATATAGTATGTGGTTGTATGACCATGGAGTGTATTATATTATATTTATGTTGGGACAGGTTTAAAATTCTTTTAAACAGGTTGATGTAGGGCGATTTTTTAGCGGAGGTCATGCCAAATTTTTTTTATAAAAATTTTGGCATCAACTAAGGTCGTTACAAACGTTACTAGTTTAAGACTCTTAAAGTCTTGATTACAATTCCTTATACAAAAATAAACAAATTACGGGCTCTTTACAAATAAATTACATCAACTAAGCATTAATTACAAAATTGTCAAAGAATGTATCCGTCAATCCTAACTATACTCGTGAGGTCCATTTTCAACCACGTCATCATCACACCCTAAAAAATGATAAAGGAAGGGGTGAGCATAGAGGCTCAGTAGAAGTCGTCTAAGGCGTCAGCTTTGGACTCCCTTAAGCCGCACAACACACATTAGGGATGAAAGAGATTCGGGATCATACATTGGGGATTTTATAACATTTACTTCACAAAACAAACCTAACAATATCATTTTGGCATTTCAATATGAATATACATAAAATGCAATGCAATGCCCCATGATTCCCAACCTTGGTCTTGACCGACCCTAAACTTGACCCCTACCGGCTCTAAACTTAGTCTCTACCGACCCCAAACTCACATTAAAAAAAAAAAACGCTAACCAACTTTACCGAGGCGAGATTTATAACTATCTCTGGTTCCAAGTCCAGCAACCATTTAACGTCCTACACCGGATCGCGCTCCCTCTAGGTCAAGTTAGTACGGAACTTGCGAAATCTGGTTCCTTTTTATAAAAACTTTCATTCAACCTCTTCTTATTCCCTTTTCCCGCTATGCAATGCAAATGCACATTTTCTCATCAACATAATCTCAATTTCACTTATATAAAAATGATGGAATTTGCATGGCATTCTCAATGCAAGAGCAATAGGCATGGCATTATGCATAATTTAACTATAAGCATAGCATTCATAACCAATTAAGTATAGTCATGGTATTACTACTTCACATAACAACAAGCTTGCTTATTATATAATTCCCATCGCTTCCATCATACTAGCAATTAACAATTAGCGTAGAAAAACATCCATTTATTTCATGTAAACATGCTCAGAACAAAATATCAAGTGATCATCACTTATCAAGCAACCAGTCATAATTTTGCATTCAAAACATGAATTTTTCTATTAGAATGAATAACATGCTCAATGAGAAACAAAGTACAAAGCATTAGGAAGACTCCTACCTTAAGATGCAAGCCAAATAAACCCATATGTGCAAAGCCGTAATTTTCAAAAGCTTCTAAGTGTGTGCATGGTTGGTCTCAAATGGAAGCTCTTGTTGTGTAGATCACAACTCGCTTTTTGGCCTTCTCTCAAATCTCACTTTATACCCATCTAATTTGGCCTTAAAACTTGAAGTATATAAGTGTATGTATAGATATAGAGAAAGAAAGAGAAAGTTAGAGAGAGAGATTGGCCAAGAAAATAAGGAAGGAGGAGATGGTTTGGTAACTTAAAAAAAATAAATGTGGTCATTATCATGCCAAGTGTCACCATGTGGTCCAATTGTCTTTATACCAAAGTTAACTAAGCTTTATTGCAATGCCAAACATGCCCCCAAATATCCCACCATTGTATAGATATAGATAGATGTATATGTGTGTGAAATGCCAATAACGTCCCTCACTTAAAATGAGAAAATCGAGAGAAGTTCCTAAATCCAAAAATCGTCCCGACTTTTGAAAAATTCTAAAATCAATCCCGCTACCTCTAAGTGACTTAAAATAATTAAAATGAACTTATAAAACCCTCGGCTTAAGAAAATGACTAAAACGGCCCTCAGGACCGGCATGGCACGCTAAATGAGGTGTGAAAGAAAAATTCGGGACATTACAACTATTATAAATGTTCGTAAATTACAAAACTTTCTCTATAATTAGCATTTTCTTATCATTTCTCTCTTAACAAACAAAATAAGGAATTATCTCATTTTCTTCTCTTCCACCTAACCAAACAAAAAAAGAGAAATACAGAATCTCTTCTATAGGGAAGTTTTATTCATCCTTTCTTCTTTCCCTTCCATACAATTTTCTTCCATCATACTAAGCAGAGCATAACCTTAATCTAATTTAGTCATAACTATTGCCATAATCACAGTCCATCTCAACTTGCCTAAATACTGGTTTATAATTATTAAAGTTACTAGATTGCCTTTAGGTCAAAACCTTTAGGTTAATACTCTATTTTCCTTGTTTTTTTTTTTTTTTGTTTTGGAATAGTAGGACCAATCGGACAGAGTAGGAGTGGTCGAATTGTGTAGAAAATCCAACCGAAAAAGTTAGACCGGTCCCCAATAGTGTAACCAGTCGGACTTTGCAAAATTTCGAATTTTTATTCAACAACCTCAACTTTTGCAATTCCAACCAAAGTAGTGTCCTTACTCAACGTACTTGTTCTACATAGTGTTCTCCTTGAACCGAAGTATCTTGCAATGGTTGTTACACTTTCTGAAATTGAGACTCAAAATAAAATGAAAATTACAACTCGATTGGACTCATTTTGACTTCAAAATTTTCTAATACAAAATTACATATTAATATAAAGAATATAGACTGTAATGACCCCATCATTTTTCTTCCTTTCATTTTTCTCCATTTTTATGGGTTAAAATTTTTTCGTTGAAATTTTCCTTCGCGTAACCTCACTCTTCATGCTCAGAGTTGGTTTTTGACTTTATGTACTTCCATTCTTATTGGTTTCCTTAAAAGGCGTAAATTTACTTTTGGAAAAAAGCTCGCCAGTTGTTTCTTTTTCCCGTAGGGGTGTGGATGAAGAGATTCTTCAGAAATATTTTTATTTCCTGGGGTATTTTTCATAAATATCTTTTGAAGGTATTTTGGTTTAGGGGTTTCTAAGAAAATATCTTTTGGAAGATATTTTCATTTGGGATTGTTGCTCAAGGATTGACTCTAGAGGGGGGGTGAATAGGGTCAATGGCCAATTTTCGCATTTTTTGGTTTACAATTTCTAATTAACCATTTAAGCAATTATACAATACTCAAGATATGAAAGTAAACAATTAATAGCATAATTTTAAAAGAGATAAGGGAAGAGAAATTGCAAACAATGACCCGACGATTTTAGCGAGGTTCGGAAACTCCTACTCCTTGGCTCAAGACCCCTCTTGAGACTTCCCAATGCACTATGACTTCTTCTTACGGGTGGAGAGCAAACCTTTATATGAAACAACTCCTTCCTTCACCTTACTAAGAGAACAACCTTCCCTTAGTCTTCCTTTGGGTCTCACCAACCCAGTGGGTTAAACTAACCCTTACAATAGATAGTAACAAGAACAATGAAGTGCAAGAAATCTCTCAAAGATAAATGTACAAATTTTAGCTCACAACTAGAGTATTGATGAATATAAGTGAAGCTCAAACTCTATGAATGATATGAATGGGAGATGATGATATAAGTGAAGAATAAAAGCTCTTATGAACTCAATAGGATCTCTCAAGTATAAAATACAACAAAAGCTCTTTGAATCCTTAGTTGAATCTCTCAAGTATAATATATGAATGAATGGGAGAGATGAAGAAAAAAATGTGAGAACAAAAGCTCTCTTTGATGCCTAATGAGGTCTCTCAAGTGTTGGCTCCCTTGCATACCCACAATGTCCTTACATTGTGTATTTATAGGCCCTTGGAAGAATATAGTCATTTGGGGGCATTATGGTAAGTTCCCAAGAGGTTAGATGGTCACAATAGCTGTTGGGAGGCTTTTGCCCATTCATCTAACCAGTTACAAGGCTTAAACTACTCGAGTAGATGAGATTCAGATCTCATCTAACCGGTTACAAGGATGTTCTGAATCCGTTACTTGAATGCAAATGATTGAGATCATTCTTCTGGCTTTGTTAAACTAATCGGTTACTTGGTGTGAACTAACCGGTTACATCAAGCTAAGTACTCGGTTACAAGCTTCTTCCTAACTGGTTACATCAGTCATTGATCAAAGGAATCTTTTTCTACCTTAATGCATCTACTCGGTTAGAAGTTTTTTTTTTTTTTCCTAACCGGTTACATGGTCATTAGATTTTGTTAGCAGTGTTCCATAAGTAAATGACTTTACAGTATTTATATGTCCATCTACTTTAAGTTTATAATATAAATAAGGAAGTACCCCCCATTTGGATTCAATAAAAAATATAAGAAAATTAAAATCTAACTAAATTAAAATGCAGAAATTCAGTTTTAGTACAAATTTGGATATCCGACAATTTTGGTAAAAATGAATTCTCATGTAGAGTACTGTAGAATGGATGAAAAAATCTCATAAAATCAGTTTAGGCTATTTGAAGTATAAAGAGTTATTACCGGAAAAAATTATTTTTAAATAATCATTATTTCAAAAATTCATTTTTCATACTTAGTCATTTTTCATACTTAGCCAAAAAGACAGTTTTTTCTTCAAGCAAATATTGGGTCCTAAAGTGCGTTACCAAGTCATTGTAATGAAGGCTTTATAGATGAGCAAATATGTTCTAAGCCTTAGCATTTACTTTCTAGAGACCAAAGTAAATCATGTAATTGATGTGCATAGTTTTAACATTTCTAACACAAGTTATGAGTTCTTTCAAAGCTTAAGCAAGCTTAAACTAACTCATTCTTTAGCAATGACTTCATGTGCCTATTATATATGTGAGTGAAGTGCATAGTCTATTGGTAATGGTCATAGGAACTTATGAATGATGTAATGACATGCATGGTCCTATATAGATGAGCTTCAAATAGATTCATAAATACTTTGACATTTAATCCTAAACACTCACCATTATATCTACCCCTTTCTTCAAGCTTTGTCCATGATTCTTAGGCTTTGAGGTATCATTCCTTTCATCCTTTCTTTGAGTTACTTTCTTTCTCGTTGTAGTCCAAACTATCTTTGGATGGACTTTGTATTTGGCTTCTTGCAACTTCAAGTCTTGTTTGTATTCATTTGTTTCCTTGATGTTATCTTGAGTAATGGAATGCTTGGAATGATCTTTATAGCTTCATTGAGGTCATTCTTTGAATGTGAATAATTTATATAACACTCAATGTAAACATTAGTCCTTAAACACCATTAATGGTTTATTATCATCAAAATACCTAGATTGTCTTTAGATGAAATCCTTAAGGTTAACAATCTCCCCCTTTTTGATGATGACAAAACATTAATGTGTTCATGAGTAAGTGGAGTGGCATTTGAAAAATACTATCCCTATCAAAGTGCATATAATGAACATAATGTCATAAAATAGTATGCTTGTACATTTTACATTCATTTTAGACATTTACATGCATTTAAGATCATTTTAAACTCTAAGAAATTTCTGTAAAGTCTCCCTTTGTTAACATGCTTCCATTAAAAGATATATATCATTCATTTGATATGTAAGCACAATGAGATAATGATATATATAACATGAAACATTTGAATCACATCACACATATTTCTCCCCCTTTGTCATCTAAAAAAGGTGGGAGGCCTAAGCAACTTCATTTAGCATAGATCATTTAGCATAGTGAAATCGAGAAATGGCAATGATAGTGCTTTGGAATGAAACATATAAGCAGTTATATCACAAGAAGCCAATTTCATGATAATATGAGTTCAATAGATAATTAAGGTTCATGTCATATACAAAAGTATACATAAGGCATAAACCAAGGATGAAAGATAAACTCAATTAGGAAAAAGTATGCAAAAGTATACATAGTAAAACGTAACCAAAATATAAAAATAAAGCATGGACTAGAATAAACCAAAAGGCAAAAACCTTGTAAGGCAAATCTAGGAATTTAAGTGTGCTTCAATCCTAATATATTTTCCCCATTTGATATTTTCAAGAAGAAGGGAAAAATCATCAAAATCATGAAAGCTCATGAGTATGAATATGATGACCAACAAGTCATTTTGTAGCATGCTTGACAATTTCCAAAATAAGTCAATTAAGTATAATAAGTCATGCAATAAACATTAATAAGAGATTATTAATAATCTCCCCCAATGAGTGTGCATATATCATTTGATGGATTCACCTCATTAAAAGTAATGATATATAAGTTAAGTCTTTTATACCAAAAGATTCTCGTTTACAAGCATATGGTTGAATGATAAAATTCATATGTGGCATGTAAAGTATAAAACATATGCAAGTAGTGTCATTACTCAAGTTATATGCAATGAATTTCTAATTATGCAAAAGCATGTTTTCTTGGATAAATATGATTAGAGGCAATTGGCTGCATGATTATCTATGTAGATGAGCTTGATATTTCTCTTATACATATTTTTCAAGGTGTCATATCAAAGCATCTTATAGAATCCTAAAGTGCTAAGAATAATACATAGAGTGTGGCCTTGAAACCAAAATATCTTCTTTAAAGGATGTGGTGAGAGATTTGTTATATGAATTTTCATATGGATGAGCTAACTATCTCTTTTAAACACATTCTTTAAGAATTGATGTAGAAACATCACATATAGTTCTAAAGTGCTGAAAATGGATATATCAAATAAATTAGCACTTGTAATATCTCATTAGTTATCTAACCTAGAACAAAGTGTTCTTTGAATGACATATTCCCAAGACTAAAGTGTCAAATAGATATATGAATATTAATTTTCATGACACTAAAGAAATTTAAGTCCTTAGAAGAAGTTAAGTTTACTTATCATGCTAATTTTAATTTATTTTGCATGCTCGAGGTAAACTTCTTTGTACAAAACATATATGTTGATTTAGAGACAATATCATCCATGTAAGTGCAATCAACATAATGTCAACAATGGTTTTGAAATTGATGAGATACAAAAATATCAAGTTTATCAAAAACCATTATTATTGAGAGAACCATAAAGCCTTTTTGAAAAGAGCTCTTTAGAGCTTATTTTAAACACATAAGGCTATAGATAATTTTAAACATGTAATTCAAAATTTTTGCATTTCAAATCTGGGTGATTTTTCCTCAAAAGACCTTTTAAATATAAAGTTAATAAGTCATGCATTTGATAAAAATTATTTCACGCAAAAATATGTAGCATTCTTATTGCTTTAATTCAAAGTCATATGCACAAAGATATATATTCAATTTCTTCTTCTTGGTGTATCCTTTGGGAGTAGTTTATCTTAGCTACCAATGATAACTCAAGATACTTATCATGATAAGACTACATGGTAAATGAACATGGTTAAAAGTATATCAACTTTTAAGAAAGAATTAATTTCTTTAATTTGTATAATAGAGTATTCATCAATGAATGATCAATTGGATGGTAGTGAACAATTCTTCAATTTTTAGGAAGACATTATAAACTATCATTCTTAAGTGTCATGAGATGGCTCTTCCATGGAAATTTTTTACTTTCCAAATTTGAACTAACACTTTTTAGTTCAAATAATCACACTTTATGTGCAAGTGATGTCAAAAGAATGTAAATGAAACATTTCAAAACACAAAGGCACATAGATGACTTTCTAGACATAGCTACTTTAAATAAATTCAAATGAAGTAGTTTTAAAAATCTTTAAGTGACTTTCTTTAATGGCATGTAATTTGCAAATATCTTTTACAAATTTAGTCTTGGTTGACAATAAATTTATGCTAGCATGTTCAAGTCACATAATCCAAGATATGCTACTTTAATAAATTTGAATAACTTTAAATGAAGTAGCTTTAATGATTAACAATATGTCTTAATAAACTACTTTCATATAGATTATTAAAATCTATACCTTAGACATTTTTAGCAACAAGTAGCATTTATGTCAAGATTACCATCCATATTAATTATGCCATGACTAGATATAAAAATGATAATATAGTCCTTATCACATAGCACAATTAAGCACATTGAAACTTCTCAATTAAAAGCACATTTGTGATGAAGAAGGGGACATTTACCGAAGCAAATAATTCCATTAGTTTTGGCACGGTTTCTCAATGTAGTGCATCCTTCATCCTTTTGTGTGATAGAAGAAATCTTGGTTTAATTTCTCTTTATATGCTTGAACCATCCATATTTGAATTCACTTGTTCTTGAATGAAGAGGTCTTTAACCTACAAATGTGGTCAAGTGTAATTCTTTGGTACTCAATTCTTTTAGGGTCCTTGTGAGTTAGCACATAATGATAAGGCTCATTTTGGAACTTAATAAAATGCACAAATGTGGTACTCACCTTAATTAACATGCTTAAAATTTAAATTTCCAATTTTAGCGGATCTAACATGCTAGTGCATTTGATAATTTAAGGAATAGACAAGCTTGTGATTATATTCAATTCAATGGATCCATAAGAATAGAATAAGAATTCAGTGGAAAGCATAATTTTATATATAGATTATAATGTAATTCCATGTGCATTATCCATGATCAAATTTAAGAGATGACAATGAGATTTTTCAAGATGGACAAAAATGAATAAAGTGCCCCTTTTTAGAAATCCTTAAGAATTCAACAATTTGGAAGAAGATGTAGACAAATTTACATTTATAAGGCGGAATGTTAGCTCATTGGAAAGTGAATCTCCTTTTACAAAAAAATTTCTTCTTATTTAAGATGTATCATTCCAAATATAATTTACAAGTAATTCATATGAATGTAATACATGAAAAATAATTTTTCAATCCTTGAAAATTCATGCACTAAAAACAGTTTGCATAATTGATGAGTACTTGAATTACAATAAAAGAAAATTTTGAAAATATATGAATGTTTTTAACAAATAATCAAGCAATTCATAGCATAAAAGATTGTGTGGAGTTGTGATGACCTTATAGGGGGGTGTGCCGTGGGCGGGTACGAGAGACACTGTCAGGTTACCACACTGGCGAGCTACGGGTGCATAGTCCCACAACGCCTGGGTAGAGGAAGGTGAAGTGCTTATTTGTAAGTGTGTGATCTCCAACTGGTATAAGGCCTTTTGGGGTGAAGCCCAAGAGCAAAATCGTGTGGGCTCAGGCCCAAAGTTGACAATATCATACCATATGGTGGAATAGGTCATTACAGGAGTTTTACTAATTATCTTGCCCTTGG
The DNA here is from genome assembly GCF_030987335.1 of Cornus florida. Taxonomy (NCBI): domain Eukaryota; kingdom Viridiplantae; phylum Streptophyta; class Magnoliopsida; order Cornales; family Cornaceae; genus Cornus; species Cornus florida. The sequence goes on along the minus strand of NW_026775573.1, from coordinate 42,022,520 downwards.
GGTTATTCCCAAGTGATGCTTCCTTCCTAATCCTTGATTGAAAAGGATGCCATCAAGTAACCTTACAAGGAAAGGTTACAAATTCTCCTTTTGGTACCCAAATTTTCTTGGGTCCATATGAGTTAGGCAATGGAATATAAGTTCGTTTTGGAACCCAAATCTTCTTTGACCTCAACTTCTTTCTAAATGGACAATTATGAATCTTATGTCCTAATCTTTTACAATAATTGCATTTAGAAGAATGGGCACCACTCTTGACAAAGTGATTATACAAAGGCTTTCTTATTCTCAATAAACATGCATCTTTAGTGTGGGGATCATATCTTATCACATTTTTGAAATATACATCTCTTTGATTTCCTATCATAGTACTTAATTTCTCTTTTCCTTTGGTTGTCTTTGCTAAAAACTTGATGAGCTATATTCTTCTCTTAAGTTACTCCATCTTCATTACTATAGAGGTATAAATGAGTTCTATCAAGGGCATTCAAATAGGTAGGGATGTTAGTAGAACAAGAATGCATTTCATGATAAGATACATTATCTTTAATGCTAAGAGAATCATATTCATTAAGGTGCATATTTAATTCCTTAATTTGACGTATACTATCATAGGTTAATTCAAGTGAGTTCCAAATATCTTTAGCCGTTTGACAAAGGATAATTTTATTGAACACATTTTTGCTTAATGCATAATAGAGATAATATGTAGCTATAGTATTGCATTCAGTTAATCTATACTCATTTTTAGACCATTCCCCTTTAGATTTAGGAAATTTATTTCCTTCAAAAAACTTTGGTTGGGATATGATCACCATTTTCTATAACTTTCCATACATCAATATCAATACTCTCTAGAAATACTCTCATTTTAATTTTCTAATAGATATAATCATTTCCATCAAAACAAGGAGGCATATAAATGGATTGCCCTACAAAGTGTGTGATACTACCAATGTTAGCCATGATCGTACTCTATGACGGTTAAGTTTTTTAATAGAGTTTAGGCTCTGATACCAATTGTTGCTCAAGGATTGACTCTAGATGGGGGGTAAATGAGTCAATGGCCAATTTTCACAATTTATAGATTTACAATTTCTAATCAACCACTTAAACAATTATGCAGTATTCAAGATATGAAAGTAAACAATTAATAACACAATTGTAAAAGAGATAAGGGAAGAGAAATTGTAAACAATGACTCGGCAATTTTAGCGAGGTTCGAAAACTCCTATTCCTCAGCTCAAGACCCCTCTTAAGTCTTCCCAATGCACTATGGCTTCTCATTACGGGTGGAGAGCAAACCTTTACATGAAGCAACTCCTTACTTTACCTTGCTAAGAGAACAACCTTTCCTTAGTCTTCCTTTGGGTCACACCAACCTGGTGGGTCAAACCAACTCTTACAATAGATAGTAACAAAAATAATGAAGTATAAGAAATCTCTCAAAGATAGATGTGCAAATTTTAGCTCACAACTAGAGTATTGATGAATATAAGTGAAGCTCAAACTCTATGAATGATATAAATTGGAGATGATGATATAAGTGAAGAATAAAAGCTCTTATGAAATCAATAGGATCTTTCAAGTATAGAATAGAGCAAAAGCTCTTTGAATACTTAGTTGAATCTCTCAAGTATAGTATATGAATGAATGAGAGAGATGAAGAGAAAATGTAAGAACAAAAGCTCTCTTTGATGCCTAATGAGGTCTCTCAAGTGTTAACTCCCTTGCATACCCACAATGTCCTTACATTGTGTATTTATAGGCCCTTGGAAGAATATAGCCGTTTAGGGGCATTATGGTAAGTTCCCAGGAGGTTAAATGGTCACAATAGGCGTTGGGAAGCTTCTGCCCATTCATTTAACCGGTTACAAAGCTCAAACTACTCGAGTAGATGAGATTCAGATCTTATCTAACCGGTTACAAGGATATTCCAAACCGGTTGCTTGAATGCAAATGATTGAGATCATTCTTCTGGCTTAGTTAAACTGATCAGTTACTTGGTGTGAACTAACCGGTTACTTTAAGCTAAGTACTCGGTTACAAGCTTCTTCCTAACCAGTTACATCAGTCATTGATCGAAGGAATCCTTTTCTGCCTTAATGCATCTACTCGGTTAGAAGTTTTTTTTCCTAACCGGTTACATGGTCATCAGATTTTGTTGACGGTGTTTTAGACAGTTCAACTGGACAGATTTTTATATGTCTTTACAGTATTTATATGTCCATTTACTTTAAGTTTACAATGTAAATAAGGAAGTACCCCCTATTTGGATTCAATAAAAAATATAAGAAAATTGAAATCCAACTAAATCAAAATGTAAAAATTCTTTACAGTATTTATATGTCGATTTACTTTAAGTTTACAATGTAAATAAGGAAGTACCCCCTATTTGGATTGAATAAAAAATATAAGAAAATTGAAATCCAACTAAATCAAAATGTAGAAATTCAGTTTTAGTATAAACTTGGATTTCCGATAGTTTTGGTAAAAATGAATTATCATGTAGACCAATGTAGAATGGATGAAAAAATCCCATAAAATCAGTTTAGGCTATTTGAAGTATAAAGAGTTATTACCTAGAAAAATTATTTTGCAATAATCGTTATTTCAAAAATCTATTTTTCACACTTAGCCATTTTTCATACTTAACCAAACAGACAGTTTTTCATCAGGCAGATATTGGGTCTTAAAGTCCATTACCAAGTCATTTAATGAAGGCTTTATAGATGAGCAAATATGTTCTAAGCCTTAACATTTACTTTCTAGAGACCAAAGTGAATCATGTAATTGATGTGCATGGTCTTAACATTTCTAGCACAAGTGTTGAGTTCTTTCAAAGCTTAAGCAAGCTTGAACTAACTCATTCTTTAGCAATGACTTCATGTGTCTATTATATATGTGAATAAAGTGCATAGTCTATTGATAATGGTCATAGGAACTTATGAATGATGTAATGACATGCATGGTTTTATAGAGATGAGCTTCAAATAGATTCATAAATACTTTGACATTTAATCATAAACACTCACCATTCTATCTACCCCTTTCTTCAAGCTTTGTCCATGATTTTTAGGCTTTGAGGTATCCTTGTTTTCATCCTTTCTTTCAGTTGTTTCTTCCTTGTTGTAGTCCAAACTATCTTTGGATGGACTTTGCATTTGGCTTCTTGTAACTTCAAGTCTTGTTTGTATTCATTTCTTTCCTTGATGTGATCTTGAGTAATGGAATACTTGGAATGATCTTTATAGCTTCATTGAGGTCATTCTTTGAATGCGAATAATCTATATAACACTCAATGTAAACATTAATCCTTAAACACCATTAATGGTTTGTTATCATCAAAACACCTAGATTGTCTTTGGATGAAATCCTTAAGGTTAATAGGGGTCACTTGCGCAGTTATCCTTTTGTGTAGGGGCCTTTGTGTAATTAATGAAAGTTAATTACTAAGTGTCTCCTTGGGGCTTAAATCCTTGTATGGGATTCATTTTCACATTTCGTCAAGTCGTGTACTCGTAGAATTTTCTTGCGGTCGATCCCTCTAGTTTTTGGGTTTTTGACCCCGGTTAGCGCCAAACTTGTTTTCAATGCCATTTCTTCCGTTATTCATTTTTTCTCATTTTGGTTCTTTTTCGTTCACGGAGTTTTGTCGTTTGAGTTCGTCTGCTCAAATTTCACTTTTTCGGACCTGGCAGGACCCGTTCGGGGCACTTTAAGGGTGTTTCTATAAATAGGAGGTGAATGAGATATTTTCTTCATCTTCTCACTCTCTTGGCCAAAAGCCATAGAAGCCCAAAGGGCTACCACTTTCTCTCTCCTCTTTTGAACCTCCTCCCTTTAGTAAAATTGTGATGATGCCTTAGGCTTTGTTGTTCGCCTTGACGAGGCCTTCGATTCCAACCGCTTGGAATTCCGTTTTGGCCATTTTTTGAGTTCGGTTTTGAAGCAAAGTTTGGATTTTGGTAGGACTCCATTGGGGTTTTAATGATCACCTTGTTGTCCCCGATAAAACCCCGAAGTTTCATAGGATTCGGAGCGGTTTCATTTCGGTGGAGATTTGAGATTTTCATCTCAAATTGAGGTAGGGGATGTTATATGTTTATATTTAAGTTGTATTGATTATTTTATAACCATATATAACTTGTGAGCATGCCTTTGTTCAAGTTTTAGAATTTAATTTAATTATTTTTTATGTTTAAGATTTAATTCATATGGTTGTGTATAACTTAGAATTAAATTATGGCATGCTAGTAAATTAGGTCTTGGTATGTTTATCAACATATATTAAATTGGGGGCATTTGAATCAGAATTGCAAATTTTATTTAATAATTATATTTTGTGATAGTTTAATTCACATAATTGTAACAAGCATGAAATCAACTTATAATGTGATATTAAAATAGCTCTTGGTATATTCCTTAACCCATGATAATTTGAGGACATTTGGAGTTGTTTGAAAATCTAGAGAAAATTAATTAATTAGCTTACTTAATTTTATTTTAAGTGTTTTAATCACTTAAATTGATATTTAATGTAATATATATGAAGACCGTGATATGTCCTTTAATATATATTAATTTGAGTCTATTTGGAATTGATTTGAAATCTAGAGCCTTTCCATGTTAAGTTGAAAATCTCTTGAAACATAGTATGTTTAATTACCTTGTGAGCATGCTACCAACTTGTTGTAGAATTAGTACTTGTGGTCTCTAAAGATGGCAATTTGACTTAGCATGATATGTGATATCATTGTCTTGAATAGCTTGTTTAAATATATCTTGTACAGGTATAAAGCTTGTTTAGAATATCACTAATGTTTTCCATAGGAGCTAGCTACTAAAATGTGATATATTTAGTTCTTGTGGCTTATATTAGGTAACTTGACTTAGTTGTTGAAAGATATTCTTGTGTTATGTACAAATTAAATATTGAGGACATGACATGTCATATACTATTTAGACTTGAATTCTAGGACATGGTTTGTGTGGATTTAACCTTACTTGTGCATGGAGTGTGGTAACTTGCATTTAATTTTGTATAAGTTTTGAACTTATTGATTTTGGAAATCTTGTGAGGACATAATTTATGTGATGGCTAGGCTTTGGCTTTAGTACATGGAGAAGAGTCCTCTAAGTCATAAGTGTGCACTAGTTGGTACCTTGTGGGTCGTAATTACCCGAAAATACTTGCTTGATCTAGCGACCACATGTCATATCTTTCCACTATTTGATTTCGCATTTAATTTCAAGTTGTTAATCATGGATTACTTATAGCTTGAGAATTAATGCTTACTTGGATATTTGAATCATAATTAGTATACTTGAACTTATATACTTGCTCCATGAGTTTAAGTTTCATTTAGTATACTTGTGCTATGTATACTTGTCATATGCGCAATCCTATTAGTTTAGTATACTTGTGTTTGTGTACTTGATTTAGGAGTTTTCCATATTAAATGTATACTTATGTAGATATGCTTAGACATTGCATAATTTGTTTTAATATGGTTTAGTATACTTGAAAATGTATGGTTGTATGTCGTATAACATGTTTTGACATTGTTTAGTATACTTGAGCATGTATACTTGTATGCCGTAGTTTATTTCAATTGCTAGTGTAGCTTGAGATGATCCCTTAGTCCCACTTTTGACATAGACGTTAGGTGGCATGACCTTTTTGAATTGCTTCACGTTAATGTGAAAACCTTGTAAAAAGTTAGATCGATGCATGTTCATTCCCTACGAGTAACTTATTTACTCACCCCAAAGTTATCGGGTTGTTTTCAGGTACGGATGCCTTGATTCCGGATGCACAACATCCCTAGGTCATTTCAATGAGTTGAAGTTCTTTTAAATGTATTCTTGTTCACATGCAAGTGCTAGCATGCTTGAGTTTCACTTTTTAAGTTAGATTGTATAGTTAGGCCAAAATGTCATTTTTGCCTCGTAACTTGTAATGTATGCATAAGCACACCTTTTGATATTTATTCTATGTATGTGATATGTGGCTGAGAGCCAAACTTCTTTTAAAATCCTTGTTTATCCAAAAATGTTGAATTTTGCCCTTAACGAGTATAATATGAAAAACTAGGGTTATTATGTTATTTTTGCACCGGAGTGTGCATTGTGTATGAAATTCATTATTTGACATTCATTTACCATATATGAGGTGTGGCCAAGGGCTAAACACCATTTTATTTTAGGTTTTGCATTATAGTTCCATATATTGCATTTTTTGCTAAAATAGGAATATCTGAGCATTTAAGGGTTTATTTCCAAATCGGGAGGTGCAAAGTGTACACGAGCGTATTCATTAGGACTCATTTGATATGTATGAGGTGTGGCCAAGGGTCGAACACCGTTTCATTTTATTTATATGCCATGGTGTTATATTTCACCTTTTAAAGCAATTTTATGCAAAATTGAGGTTTGAGAGATTATATTTTGCATTGGGGTTATTTTGAGACTGTGGACCACTGGAATACGGCTTAAATGTCTTTTTACATTCGCGTGCATGTCCACATCTCACAAAACTCCTAAATTTTAGCTTTGGAACTTTCATATGGGCGATTTATGTGTTTTTAAGTAAAATCCATGCATTCGAGTATGTTCAATGGATTCTTTTTGGTTTAGCATGTTATAAATGCTTAATTGTGACTTTGACATGTTTTAAAACTTGTTTCGGGACATATGGAATGCATGTGGAGCTTCAGGGTTAGGCCAAGCACCTTCCCCACACATTGTAGCAGTAGATTTTGCTGCTGTCTGATGCGTCGGTCAACTGACAAGAGCTGTTAGCCGGCTGATAGGCTTTCGAGACCAATTCCAGTGAGTTTGTATGTGAAACAGGTTGTTTCGGCTATTTGATCCTTGCCATCAACCGGCTAATGATGCACTTTTGGCCGGCTGATCCTTGCCATCGGTCGGCTGATCCTCCCTGGAGCTTGATTTCCTTTCAGTTTCTTGGATAGCTTTGTTTTGTCAACTTCAGGGGGTCATATCTCACTTGTTTTTAATCCAAATCATGTCATTTTTTAGCCTAAATTCAAGAGCTTGAAGTTATCTTTCCAATGGTAACAAACAGGCATAAAAATTCCAATCTTAGTGAGAGTTAAGATAGTTTTAGTGAGATAGGGTCGTGGCATCTCTTAATTGGAGACGCCGTTTTGTCCTATTTTCATATCTTTTCCGTCCGGACTCTGAATCAGGCGATTCTTGAGTCTAACTTTGTTAATTTTTTGTTGTCTTACCAATGATGTGCATGGTGGCACCCATTTCTAGGTAAAATGACCATTTTAGCCTTGGTCAATTTCTTGTAGGGTTTTGGAACCCTTGTTTTCCCCTTGCTTCCGCTAAGCCTCGGGACTCCTCAGGAAACTAATTTTATGTCTTAGGGATGATTTACATCTCTAGAGGCCATGTTTCTATTTAGCTTCTGCATTTTGGGTTCGTTTCGAGTCATCACAGGACACACTGGGTTTGTAAAAATTCAAAGTCGTCACATAGACATTCATGGATATCCAAGTATATGCATGTGAAAAATACATTGATCCATAGTACATGCTCTCATTAGGGGAACAAGGTTAATCATTCTTTCCCATGTAAATATAACAGTGGAAAGCATAAGATCTAGTAGGATCTATATTTGTTGAGGGTAGCTCCATATATAATTTGAGGCCATAGGCAAAAAATATTAAAGTGACCTTTTAGCATATAAAATATTAATACCAAATAATAAATAATTATGCTAATTTAAAATCACCTTTCTTATTTTTTTGAGATGCAAAGTTATTCAAGTTTTTCTTTCTTCTTTTATTTATTTATTTATTTATTTTCCTTTTTTTTTGTTTTTTTAATATATAATATAATCATTCCAATGGATATATACTCAATAGTGTGATGATAGGGGAGAAAAAAAAAAGGTGGAATGAGGGGAAGAGGGAAAAAAAATAGATAAGGATATAAAATATGAGTTATTACTGGGTCTAATAAGGAAATAAAATTTTTATATATGGAGGTAATAATATAGGGAATAAAAAAAAAATGAGGCCCTTTTGCTATTGTTCAAGTATAATAGTATAAATAAATAAAATTTTAGAAAGGTAATAATATAAGAAAAAAAAAATGGGGCCTCGGTTATTGGTTGTGGTTTAATAATATAAGAAAATAAAATTTTAAGGAAAGTAACAATATATAAAGAAATAAAAATGGTTGTTGAAATTGCTATGTCCCTAGTAGTCTAGGGTTTGTAATTGTTAATGTTGGGTGGAACTAAATGTCCTCAACTTCAAATTCAAGGCATCAATTTAGTACTCCCAGTTGGTAGAGACACTCCTCTAAGTCATCTGGGAGTCTAAATTCGACTCACCCCATCCCCCCCCCCCCCCCCCCCCCCCTCTTTGTCAGGTGAAAAAAAAAAGGGGACAATACTTAAGTATTCACAACTGATGTGGACTAATAAAAAAAATATAAGTTCTCTTTAATTATCAAATTTGATATGGTGGGGTACATATTTACTTTTCAAATCAGAAATGGTGGGTGCATACACTATATTTGATTTAGAAATGAAATAATACATGTCTATTTTTTATTGGTCCACATTAGTGATGAGGATGGTGTACATCTTCACTAGTGAGGACCTAAAAGCATCTCCAACAATTTGTTAAAACACTCTTTTGTGTAAAATATATACTGTCACATATGATGTGTAAATTTTTTTTTTATTTTTTTGTCTCAAGCAATATGTTAAGATACACTGCTAGGTCACCAATGCGTAAAATTGTTATGTATTTTACACAACTTTTTTACACAACCACATCAGTATATTTTCTTTCAACTCCCTCCTTCTCATTCCATAGCGAATCAACCCTATATTAAGTAGGTTTGTAAAAATTATGTACGGTCCATGCATGACACTTGTTGGTTGTTATTTTTCGTCCCTAGTTTTTTAAGCCAATACGTCTTGTGTTGAATCGAAGTTTGATCCGACAACGGATCCAAATGCGGAAGTGAAAACAAAAACGAAGTCTCTAGAGATGCAATGCATCTTTAAGATGCCAAAGTGACCTTCCATGAGGCCATGAAACTCAATGAAAACTAACGTGGAAGAAAAAGATCAAAAAAAGACGAAATAAGCCCTCAAGGGCAAAATGGTCTTTTTACATGAAAACAACGTCTCTAGAAATAAACATCATCCTCAAGACACAATCATGACTTCTCGTGAAGCCACGGAAACAAAAGGAAAACAAGCCAAGGGCAAAATGGTAATTTCTAACAAGATTTGGGTGCTACCAAGCACATTATTGGAAAGACAGCAAAAAATAATCAAGTTAGACTCAAAAATCACTTGATTCGGAGTCCGAATGGAAGAGAAAAGTCAAAACTTCTGTTTTGACATCGCCGCGGCCGTGAATAGTATTTTGATAGTAATGAATAGTATTTTGATAGTAGTGAATAGTGTTTAGGCAGAAAAATGTTGAAACCGAGTGCCGTTTGGCACTAAACGACATTTTTTGGAGAAACACGAAGAAGAAATCCACCTCAAAATAATTTTTCCAAGTTGACCATGTTGAAAGAAAATTTTAATTTTGACGTGAAATCCCCAAAATGCCCTTATAATAGACTTTTTTAAAAAGTGCATGTGTGCATAGAAAAACAGATTCGACGCGGGATTTTCGAGACTGAGACGGCATTTTCTGAAAAAAATGCTGTAAAGAAACCCACCCTAAAATCACGTTTTCTATGTGATCATGTCGAGGCCGGAATTTATTTTTCAAAAACAATTCCTAAAATGCCCCTAGATCAGATTAGGTCAAAGACGATGAAAAAAAAAAAATAAACAACTTTGCACCAAGTGTTCATTTTGATCCTAAATGGTGTTGTGTGCTAAAATGATTATGCACACAAACATAAAAAGTGATTTTAAACGTGCGGGAATGGTCCGCAGCTCTAAAAAATGGCCGATGCAAAACATGACCTATCAAAACTCAAAAATGCCTAATAAAATGAACTTTGAAAAGAAAAAATGAAACTTGAAAATACAAAATGACTTCAAATGACCTTTTGGCCCTTAGCCATACTTCATGCATAATTGAAGAGACCCTAAGGAAGTGCTAAAGTCCACTTCCCACTACCCATGCAAATGTAGTGATATTAAAGCATGATATTTTTCTATTTTTCAATAATATAGCTTGAAAGTAAAAGTACTTAGGATACAAAATAAATGTCATTTGCCCATGGCCTCATCTCATACATGTCAAGTACATCACAAAAGGTGTACTTATGTACACATTACATATTTAAAACCAAATATACAAGTTTTGACATGTAAAGCAAAAAAATAACATTTCATGCTAATATTTGTATGAATTGAAAACTTCAAGTCTACAAATTATCCAAGGCATAATGTGAATCCCCAAATCTTGATTCATTTACCTGAAAAATGTCCCTACTACGTGGGTGAGTAACATAAAGCTACTCGTAGGAGATGAGCATGCAAAGACCTACCGTTTTACAAATTTATTAAGTTTATACAAATCAATTTATACGGTTCATGCCACCTAACGTCTATGTCCAAGGTGAGACTCAAGTAGCATCATAAGCTACCTTAGATCATTTCTAGCATAAACTATATCATTCATACAATTTAAACAATATAGAAGCATGTGGTACAATGCAACAATATATTCAATACATAAGTATACAAAACACAAATATACTAGGTAAGAATGAATTTTCATACACCAAAGCACAAGTTAAAAGGAATCAACTATAAACAACTTGGAATTTAAAACGCAGAACCAATGAAATGATATAATATAACAAGGTTGAAATCTCCAATTTAGCACATCAAAGTATAGATCATCAAAGTTACTAACTTGGAATCAAGATTGCAACATTAGCTAAGACGATATAATTAAACATAATTGGAACCTCCAATATAATACATCAAGTTATAAATAATCAATATAATCAACTTGAAAACGAAATTGCGAAATCAAACAAAGTAGATATTCATGGATAGTAATCAGAATAGAACCATATACAAAAGCCACTTTTGGGTTACTAGCCCGTGGGTACATTCCCCTAAGTGCGCACTATAAATTAGAGAGAACTCATATCTACCGTACTAGAGTCTTACTCTAGTCATATCAAAACAAACGATGTCCCAAGGATCCAAAATCAACAAATTGTGTAACAAATGTATATCATATATACTCAATGCACTTAGCCAAATACCATGCACATCCAAGTCATAGAAATCACACAAGATATGTCCTAGGCATTCAAGCTACAATGACATATTAAATGTCCAATACAAAGTATGCAATTCATTACACTTGACAACAATATATTCATTATTGGAAACATGATCTCATGAATATAAATATTACAACAACATTATCCAATACTTAAAACATAACCATGTGAATACACAGCAAGTCCAAATCCATGATTTAAACATAGAATCAACTTCTAAGACATAATTAAATCCATGGAACAACTAAATAGAATTTAATTAAATAAAATAATTAAATTTTCTAGATTTCAAATCAATTCCAAATAGTCTCAAATTAATATATATTAAAGAACAAAGTATGGTTATCAACAATATCGAGTTAAACATCCAATTAAGTGAATAAAACGCTTAGAATAAAATTAATTAATCTAATTAATTAATTTTCTCTAGATTTTAAAACAACTTCAAATGTCCTCAAATTAACATAGGTTAAAGAACATACTAAGACCTATTTTACTATCACATTACAAGTTAATTTCATGCTAGTTACAACCATATGATTTAAAATTTTATACAAGAAAATAATTAAAAAAAGTTGTAATACTTATTCAAATACTCCCAATTTAATATATGTTAATGAACATATCAATGCCTAATTTAATAGCATGTCACAATTTAATTCCAAGCTATATACAACCATGTGAATTAAATCTTATATATAGAAAATAATTAAATTAAAGTCTAGAATTAATACAAAGACATGAATACAAATTGTATAAGCATGGAAAACATTCAATACAACACATATATGAACCTAAAACATCCCCTACCTCAATTTGAGATGAAAATCTCAAAAGCCACCAAATGGAAACCGCCTTGAATTGGACGATACTTTGGGGTTACGATGGGGACAACGAAGGGAACAACAAACACCTTTGAGGCATCACCAAAATTCTAACCCGAACTCAAAAATGGTCGAAAACGAATTCTAATAAAAGGGAAAAGACGGTCTCGCCAAGGCCTACAATAAAGCCTTAGACATCAAGGCAAAATTCAAGAGGGAAGAAGGTGGAAAATAAGAAAAAAAGGTGGCAGCCCCTTGGGCTGCTGGTCAAGAGAGGGAGAAGAAGAGGAAAAAAATGCCCCGAACGGGTCCCGCCAGGTCCGAAAAAGTAGAATCTGCACAGACGCGCTCAAACGGTAAAACACCGTCAACGAAAAAAAAACCTAAATGATAAAAAATGAACAACGAAAGAAACGGCGTCGAAAACCGAGTCTTGTGTAGAAAGATATGCCCTGAACAAGTTTGACGGCAACTGGGGTCAGAAACCCTAAAATTGGGAAAAACGACCAGAAGACAATTCTAAGAGTACGCCACTTGATGAAAAGTGAAAATGAATCCCGGACGAGAATCCAGGCTCAAAATGAGGCATGTTGCAATAACTTTCATTAATTGCACAATAGCGCCTACAAAAAGAGATAACTGCAAAATTGGCCCAAAATGAAAATATCTTCCAAAATATATTTTTAAAAAAACCCTAATCAAAACATCTTTAAAAGATATTTATGAAAAACACCCCAAGAAACAAGAATGTTTCTGAAAAATCCTTTCATCCACGCCCCTGTGGGAAAAGGAAACAATCGGCGAGCTTTTCTCCAAAAGTATAGCTATGTGTTTTAAGGAAATCAACTGGAATGAAAACTCATGAAGTCAAAACTCAACTCCGAACATGAAAATTGAGGTTACGCCAAAAAAGTGACGAACGGAAAAAAGACGAAAAGTGAATAGTGCTGAAAAACGAAAATGTGGAAATGACGCGATCCTCATAGGGAAGTTGTCAATCCACAAGAAAGAGTCTCGGAAACCATTTTCGAGCACTCAAGACGACATCAAGTGACGAGAAATCGAACACAGAAAAGAAAAGATTAACAGAAAAAAAATTATTCGTAAAATTTGAGAAAAATGAAAGGAAGGAAAATGACCGGGTCATTACAGTTATTGGGGAACATATTTTTACACAAAAGGTATAAAACAAGGAGCTAAAAATAAATAAGTTAAATTTTTTGTGTAAATTTACACAAAAAAAATATACACAACGGTTGGAGATGCTCTAAGTATTCTCCAAAAAAAACATATATGGTTACTCCCAAACATAACATGAATTGATTCGAATTGCATTAAAATTTTATGGTCTGTCCTATAAGATAGATAAGGATCGCAAGTAGAATCGTATGGCCTGAACCCACAATTTTGGGCCTACAGCCCATTCTGGATAAAGAAACTTCAAGTTCTAATTACAAAGCCCAACTGCCCAACTCTTTTAAGTTTTAAGCCTAATTCCAATTAAAGAGGAGCAAAAAAACAAGGGTAAAGGGCAAAAAATCCCCTCAAACTATCAACAAATTTTACAAAACCCCCCTGAATTAATAATTGCCCCCTGAATTATTAAAGAAATGCATTTTAAAGACAAATTCAAAAATTCTGGTCGGCGGAGGTCACCAGAGATGTTAAATTACTAATTTATCCTCTAGTAGAACGGCACCGGTTTGTTGCTTTAGTCGCTAGTGTTGATGACAAGTCATATACAATCTCAAACACCCAATAATAGTGTGACAACACATCGTCTTATCAACAATCACTTATACCAATTCTTCATTTTTGTGCCAAACACCCCTTTATGTACAGCACACTCTTTCTCTCTCTACTCCTTCAGTTCATTCTCCTTTTCTGGCACAGCGAATTCGCCGATCATTCCACGACCTCACCGGTGACAACCGCCGTCGACTCCTTATATTTTGATTGGGATCTGATTTGGTGAGTCGAACCAAATTAATCGCGAAATCAACCTCAATTTTTTGACAGAGTGAAGCTCTGGATATTGTTGTTGCTGCATCCTGTCCTTTCGGCAGCCATGGCTACTGCTTCTGTATGAATATTCGGAATCGGACGCTGCCATGATTGAGGTGTCCACAGTTGACGAGTTTGAAGATTTGAAAAAAAAAAATAGCTTTGTTTAGAGTGTTAGAGGTGATAATGGGTTGTTTGTTATGGGGTTTATTTTTCTTTGTATGTGGGTGATGGGTTTGTAGAATTGTTGGTTTGGTTTGGGACACTCCATTAGGGATGGTTTGATTGTTTCAATTTTTTTTTGTACTTCTCTATTTTAAGTTCATATTATGCTCTTGTTAGCCTAAAATTGCTAGTTTATTTATTTATTTATTTATTTTTTCTTCAGTGATTAAGGATTTGGTCATTCTCATCTTCTAAAAAATTGAGCAAAAGATAGATTGAAAGAAATTAATATGGTGTTTATATATCCATCATCTTCCAGGAAGATTTGAAGGTTTTTAACTTTATGCCCAATATAACATATACATATATGATATACCTATATGTACATATACATAAAGGGCAATGGCGATTTGTGAATGAGAGTTAAAAACCAACAATTTGAGGGTTTCAATTTGTGCTTTGCTCATCTTATGATGGATATCTTATCCTTGCGGCGAGGGATGCTCCTCTGTAATGGCTGTAATGATTATGTTTAATTGTATTTTCTTACATTTTTTTGGCAGAAAAATAAAATAAAATTAACAAGGATAATACTGTCATTTTGAAAAAATTCCTTAGGTCAGGTAATAATCAGATGACGGAACAATGTCGCCTGGTTTTTTTTGCAAAAAGTGGGATTGTTTAGGGGGTTTACTGTAAAAATAGAAGTTCAGGGGGGTTTCTTGAGAAAGAGAGTAAAGTTTAGGGGAGTTTTTTGCACTTTATCCAAAAAAACAACGAAAACCTAACTTAGGGCTCAAAGCCTATGTGCCTCGTGAAGCGAGGCAACCTACTCTTTTTGGCATTCCGGCGACTTCCAACGTCCCTAACTACCTCTGGCGAACGAAAGGGAATCACAATAAACATATCATACTTCAAAAGGTATGCATGCATGTGTGTTTTGTTTTTTTACTTTTTTTTTTGTCCGTATTTTTTTTTCTTTCTAAAAATACTTTTCCAAAATGGTCATTCAAACAAATTTTATGGTTCTCAAAAAGCCTTGTTTTCTTATCAATTTTCAAATAACTGAACTAAACGTCTGTCATGTTTGGAGTATGTCTATATTTTTGGAGCTTTAGATGTATGTATCAATTTTGAAGACATTTTTATTTACAAAATTTATATCATATTTCTACTACATTTGTCATAGGATCTTATGATCCTCGATTCTAGACCTGCAATATGATTCTAAGATCCTCGATTCCAGACCTATGATAAGATCTTATGAACCCTTTCATCAATCCCAACGTAGAATTCGATCCTAATAACCTTGTTTTTGTCCCACGGTGAGGGGTCAAGGGCCCTATCAAAATTTTCTCAAATTTCAATTAATGCTATATATTTATGGCTAGTGGTAGGAAAATAAAAATTGGCCCCTCTAATTTTTTTCTTAGAACTCTATTAATGCTAGTTGTAATTAGTGCTTGCTACAATATATAGAATACATATTAGAACTCTACTTATATATACATTTATATTTATATTTATATTTTTATAGATATTATTTATTTTGAATTAAAAAGAGGATTGTTCAACACTTTGACAATCTCATTTATTGACTTCTGTCCATTGTTTCTTCTATATTAGTTATAGACATGCTCTTAAAAATATACATTAAAATTGCATTGAAAAATCATTACAAAAATATTTAATTTTATATTCACAATTTAATTTTATCTTACTAGTTTGTCTCCCAATAAATATTTTTGATTCCGCCCCTGCCTATGATTTAATAATGTGTTTTGAAATTCGTTGACCTTTGCAGAATATCTGTACAAGTACTTATTCTAGTGGTTGCTTTTCAACTTTTGCTTTTCGACTTTTGATATTTTGAACTGTTATTTTATGTGTTAGTGTAAAGACCCAATATTTCTTTAAAATCAGTAAATAAGAGTAAAAAAATTTAGCACTACCTTTACCTCATGAAAAAGATCTAATATTTCTTAAAGAAACACTAAATAAGAGTAAAAAATAGGTAGCACTACCTTTGGCTTTAGATGGAACTATCACATGTCTGATGTCCATCAGAATAGTGTTGGTGTACCCGAAGTCTTGCTTGTAAGTTATCCCATCTCGAAGGAGCTATATAATTCTGCATTGTTTTTTACTTTGAAACACTAAGGGTCTGTTTGGCATGCATTTTATTTTAGATGTTTTGTTTTTGGCTAAAACAGAAACAGTATTTTTGTTGTAGGAGTGTTTTGAAAAAAAATCGAAAACACATTTGAAAACGATGTTTTACTGTGGACATGTCGAAAACAGAAACATACAAAACATGTTTGGTAGACCATGCATTTCAAGAATTTTAAAAACAAAACATATTTGGTCACTCTAGCGGTTGCCAAAAAAAAAAAAACAAAACAAAACAAAAATAAAAAACATGTTTGGTTAACATTGTTTTTAATTTGTTTTTATAAATTTTAAGTATATATATAAATTTATTTCTATATAAATAATTATCATATTTTAAATAGATATGAAAAAATTTGAACACACAAACACACACACACACACATATATATATAGAAATATATTTTAATTTTTGTAATAACTATATTTTAATTTTTGCAATAACCTATTTACAAGTTGTTTGCAATAACCTGCTTCAATTTTGTTATCCTATTACCTGTATAATCCAACACAACATTAAAAAAAAAAAAAAAAAAAAAAAACTCAATTGCAAGTATAAGTGGAATAGGGGGTATACTATTTAAAAGTGTTTAAATATTCTACCAACAAATTTATTAAGCAAGTTTAAGTTCTACATAAAATGTTTGGAACAAAGCATTGTCACTAAAAATTGATAATATGTTCATAAAGTAGATGATAATGGCAACGACATTGGAAAACCAAGTGGTAGCAACAGACAATGGCCAAACTGATTAACAATGGCACTGGAAATAGCACTGGCATACAACAATGGCAGTGGCATTGGACTACTACTCTTCTTTGCATGAATAGAGTATAACATAACATTGAAAACTTATTATTTGCATATAACATTGGAAGAATATGACAATATACAACATGTTTATAATGAACAAATAATCGAACCTATGTTAAAAGTTGACATAAATCTGTTTTGAATCTCTATACACAACTTTTCAATTCTATTATTTATTACAAGAGGCAAAATGCAAATAATACACGGTAGCAAATATTACAATTTTCTTCTAACTGTCACAAAAAACACATCTCAAAAACACTAGTCCAGCTTTTCTTGTCTGCAATGTATAGTTATAGTGGACCTGGAAATGAAAAAATCAAGTGGAATGAGTATATCTCTACTGGTCAGACGCATATATTAATCAATCATTAAAATTCAATGAGACTTCAAAATAAGCATACCTTTTTTTTGCAAGCTCAGTTCCAAATTTTTGAAGATCACATCATAGTAGTTGCATTACATATCAGGAAGCACATGCCGAGAATATAAGTCAAACATTACCCAATTGTCTATAGCATGACAATAAACAATGAAGTAATGTAAGTTTGAAAAAGGATTAATTTTTTTCAAGCTTAGTTCTGAATTTTAGAAGAGGACCTCAAATTGAATCCCATCATAATAGTTGCATTACACTACAAGAAGCACATGCACATTATAGCTCAAAATGTTATTTTGGATTAAGATATTTATAGTAAAGGAGCTCGAACCATATTTATTCAAGATGATAAATACTATTTTTCAAATGAAATCCATTCAAGATGATGAATATTTATTATCATAGAATATTTATTTGCTGCGGATTTTTATATAAAAACCTATACTTAGTTGCCATGTCTTCAACGTGTCTACATCCTACCTACATTGTAATTTGTATCTATGTCCTGTCCCATATCCATGCTTCTGAACAATTTCATTTGTTCAGTACAATGATATTCCTTCTTAGATTTTTAAGGACTCCAGTACCCAAAATCTTAAGGTTCCGGAGTTTAGGAAAAATAATTTTCCTGTGTGGTTTTCTACGAAAAGGATTAATCAACACCTGAAAGCAACTCCACCAAGTGCCAGGAAAGTTTCAATATGTATAAATCATCTGACTGCCACACTCCACATGCTTCTGAATACACATTGATCGTCTAGCAATGCCAATGAATCAGACACTCTTTACTTAATTCCTGGTGTCTCCTCAAATAAGAAAAAACATTTGATTTTATCAATAGCCACTCCCCATTGTTAAAGATTGACCTCTCTTATTAAAATGGCAAACTATCACTCAACATTTACAAGGAAACTTTAATTTTGTCAAAGAAAACTAACACCATCTAAAGGCCGCAAATATTAACATGACCATCAAACCTGACTTCGCCTTCCCTCATCTATACCCCTACCCAAGGAAAAGAACAGGACGAAAGCTTTTTCTCATTCTTTCTCCCTTTCCCCTTCTCTCTCTTTTTCTCTTATCCGCTTTCTTCTCCTTTTCTTCTTCTTCTTTATCACTTACTTTTGATTTGATTATATCTTAAAGTCAACAATTACACCCTTGGATATACTCCTCAAATTAAATGTAATGCTATCAGACATCACAATTCATTTCTCTTTTGGGTGAAAAAGAGGTGCACAAATGCATGAATGAATCTTTTCCCTCAATTTTCTAAAAACATGCATGCGTTCTTCTTACACAAACAAGGGGGTGGGGAACCCAACTTTGGAAAATAACATAGATTATCCATCCATTATGTTTATTAAATTCGCTGTAGTATTATTGTCCCACTAGTCATCATTGCTGTCCATATCTTAAAGTCAACAATTGATTCACATTGTCTAACTATTAGTATCATCACCTTCAGTAGTTGTTCATCCATTGAATGGCAATTACCAAGAAAAAATGAGTACTGGATAAAATGAGATCAGTATCATTTGCTAAAATTTGTGGCTGAAAGAACCTAAAGTGATCACATACTAGATATATGACAATGTATCCAAATTTCCCTCTTTTTAATTTATATTTATTTATGGGTAACTAACATCGAAGAGTAAAATTGCGTAAAATAAATCATCTCACATAACATTTTATTGGAAATCCAATAGCACAAGGTGAATCGTCGTTGCTAAACAATGATTGGAAACCAAAGCAGATCCATGAGTCTTGGGGTTTTACAGTTAACAGTTATAGTGGAATGAACATATATAGGGGAAACATATATCAACTAATGTATGAACATTTCATATTCTATATATATATATATATAGAGAGAGAGAGAGAGAGAGAGAGAGAGAGAGAGAGATTTGACCGTACGAGTGGAAGAATTGGGGGAATTAGGAGGAGACTTGGCATGATCTTCGGCATCTTCAACACGGGCACCTTGACCCAGTGCACTTGACGACATGGATTCTTTACTTTCTACCATTTCAGTGTCCAGTTTGTGTGTGAGTGTGAGAGAGAGATTTTGCAGAGAGATAGACAAGAATAGACGATTTATCGTTGCAGACTTGTAAGTTGTAAGGACTTTTAGGGCTTCAGAGGACTTACAAAAACACTAAATCGAACGTCTAGGGCTTCAGAGGAGATGCACCTTTTATGAACTGAGTTTCTTCTTCACATATCGCGGTTGCCTCCAAAATCGCAAGAGCCAGAGGAGAGAGAAAATCTAGGGCAAAATGGGCTACAATGTTTGAACTATTTTTTTTTTTTTTTAGTTAAAGACAATGTTTTAACTTTTGCTTTTATACGTGAGCCAACATGTTGCGTATAATTTTGTTTGGGCCGCTATAGTTTTGTTTGGGCCGCCACACTACTAAAACATCTAAAAACACCAATTTTTTTTGTTTTAGTTTTGAGCCAATGTTTACGAAATATTTTAATACCATGTAAAATAAAATAAAATAAGGCCGCACCAAACATACTTTTATTGCCAAAATTGACACTGTAGCAGCCCAAAAACAAAAACAACAGAAACAAAACGCATGCCAAACAAGATTATAAAATTTTTGATAAAAATTAGAAACCTAAGCACTGGAAATTTTATACACTAAATTTGAACTTATAAATTTTTAAGTGCTGAATTTATAAATCTGGAAATCTGTTTGATACTGTTTAAATTTGAAATGTTGAATTTATAAAAATTGTTTGATATATACAAAAGTTAAAATCTGAAAACTGTTTATTACACTGTTATCCTATAAAAAAAACTAAAGCTACAATCAATTTTATTCAAACAAATATGTCAATTTAACAATGAATAATAATATCAAAACTAGTCATAAAAATTACTACTAAATTAAAAATGTACATTATTCAAGTTATTCGTGAACAGGAACTGAAAAACAAATGTCTCTAATTGCAAACAAAAATTTAAACATGAGAATTAATCAATTCATTTGCAATTTGGCTGTGAAATTAACCATACACACTTAGTCAAATTGCCTTCCTTCTCTGCTAAATTCAGAGTAGGTCAAAGTTTCAACGTTTTTAGAGGAATTCTCAAATTAAAAATCCCCATTATCATATTGTTCAAAAAGTTCGTATGTGGTGGTTGTTTTTCAAAGATAATTGTGAATAATTGCACAACCAATAACGATATTTCTCTACCTTCCAAATGCAAAAGGTTCCATCCTTTCCGAGATTGGGAAACAAGTTTTCAAGGCTCCAAAACCATGCTCAATAAAATTCCTTAGCTTGGAATGTGCATGGATAAATAGCTCTTTCTTTGTTCTCATATAATCGCTATATTCCAAAAGTCACCTGATCAATATCGCACATTGCGATGGGTACATGAATCCATGTGTATATATAATATAGGCAGCATCACACAAATTGGTGTAGGAACTGGAAAGTTTGGTTCTCGGTATCATGCATAATTTTTGCCAACTAAGCCAGTGGAGGAATTGTAAAGTTGTTCTCGAGATAATGCATGGTTTCAGTCAAGACCTTTGCGTCATGTGTTACACCTTCCCAACCACCCATATAACTATAAAAATCATCAGATATTACAAGTTTGAACTCCCAAGAGTCTATAACTACTTTTAACGAACAAAACAAAACCTAATGGATTTTTCACAAAATGATATTTACATGATAAATATTGACTGACAATGTGCAATATTTTAATGCTTTGGTGTGCTTTAGTGAATGCTTGGTGTGGGCTGTTACTTTAGTTACGACCATTTTGGCCTCCCCTCTCTTTCTCGTCTAAGCCCACCTGTGCACATACCTCAATTATTGCAATCATGGTAATACTAGATGATATAGTGAATAAAGTAACATGATGCATTGTTTTTTACCGATGCACTGTGTTGACGTGTTGATGTCATGTCATCTTGTGCTAGGTTAGTCAGGTTAGATGTCCTCGATTTGTTTGGTTGTGGTCTTCTACCATTGTTGGTTTCGACACTGCTAAAATTTAATAAAAAGAAGTGTGTGAGCATGTTTAAAGAACGTTTCCTTTTGTATCTCCCAATGGAGATCATTTTTATATGTTTTGAAAAATAGTTTCAGCATATGATACGATTTGTTAGTTTTGTTATTCCCTTTTACAGTGATTCTAATAGCAAACAAGTAGTCATTACTGGAAAAAGTTGAAGTCACCATGATTGATCCATGTTAAGAAACCTCAAACGCCAATTCATTAAATCATGTAATAATCCTCTTTGTGCAGTGAATTGTCCAATTTTATATATTCTTTTGAACATTTAATAAATGGACTTGTAACACTTGTTCAAATGCTATATAAACTACGAAGGAATTTATCCAAGGAGCATCACAATTTTTCTATTTACTTTGTTGTGGAACGACGCTGATTTATGATCGATGTGTTTGTGGTTCAACTTGCACAATTAATTTAATATATTCTTCAACAGATTCAGTAATCTTATATAGTGTACCTGTTTCTGCTGATTGCGATATAATCGGAGCCACAATGTATGCCTGTATGGGGATCATCCGGGGATTGGAGATGATTTTGGAGAATTTACTGCATTTTGTTTTGTCCATATTTTTCTTCTTATTTAAAATTTTTATTTTTATTTTTGGCTGAAATCACTTGGTAGCCTTTCAACTGATCTAACTATGTTGACCTTAGCTGGCCTCAGACTCATGTTACTTCTGCTAAAGTAATGCAGTTTGGCTTTCCTTTATGAATTTGGTACACCAAAACATTAATAAAAAAAAAAATTTAGTTGTGGAAAAGGAAAACGTCGTCACCTTTTTGGCATTATAATAGTACTTTCGATATGGCCCAGGCTTGCTAAGATAAAATAAGACTTTTTCATGATTAAATATAGGTGATAGTTATGTTTGGTTAATTAGAACTCCGTTCGTGTGAAATTTCAGGTAATTTCAAGTTTAGTAGAATTTTCATGGAATATCTTTGAAAGTTTGCCACTTGTTTTTGTTTTGTCCATATTTTTCTTCTTATTTTCAAATTTCTTTTTTACTGGTGTTTATCATAATTCTTCAAACCAAAAAAAAAATATTAGGTCCATGCTGTCAGATGACTCTGCAAATTCTTTTGATTGTGTTAAATATAAACTAAGTTATCTAAGAATCTATAACTTGTTTACAGCCATGCACACAATTGAAATTTGGTTTTACATCTTCGTGTGTGTTTGTAGAGATAACTTTCTAGAAAATTGACTTTGCTTGAAGATGCTTCAATACAATAGGTGCTCAGTTGAAAAGAGGCAAAGACTAGCGTGAGTTCTTCAAAGAGTGCATTCAATGTGCTGGTACAGTCTTTGATTCATGGAAGAAACTGGAATTATGCTGCTCTCAGAATGTACAGAAAACATGGAGCTAGCAAGAAGATATTTTTCTACTCTGACAACGGATTAGTGCGAGTGGGACTCCATATTTTTAATCACGTCGTCAATCAAATGTCCAAGGGAGATGAAGGATGATCCACCCTCCATCATGGCTTCTCTGCTCTTCTCCTTCATCTCCTTCACCTTCTTCCTGATTTCACCATCCTCCATCATCAGCAGCCTTATCTTGCTTTCTATCTCCTTCGCGGTCAGTACCGGCTGATCGGAATTCATCCTGTAGTCCATCTTGATCTCCACCGCCAACCCCAACTCCCTCACCATCTCAAATGCATTCTGCTGTTGCTCAGCATAGAGTGGCCATGCTGCCATAGGCACTCCGCACCACACGCTCTCCAATATAGAATTCCACCCGCAATGTGACACGAACCCTCCCACCGCCGGATGTGATAGCACTGCCACCTGTGGAGCCCAACCAATCACTTTCCCTATCTCCGCTGTTCGTTCCAGGAACCCCTCCGGCAATACTTCATCAGGATTGGCGTACTCCCCCGGAAGCATCATTCCTTTTGGCGGAGGTTGGCGTAGGGACCACAAGAAACGGTGGCCACTTTGCTCTAGTGCATGTGCGATCTCTTTCACCTGGGGTTCACTAAAGCATCCCATGCTCCCAAAGCACAAGAAAACCACTGATGCAGGAGGCTGGTCGTCAAGCCAGCTCATGATGGCGTCTTGTTGGCAAGTCCCTTCATCACCCTTGAGCTTGAGTACAGGTCCCACTGGGTAGACCGGCGGGGTGTTGCCGTCCCATAGGGACTTCACGGCATGGGATTCTAGCTCCGTGAACGTGTTGGCAATTATGCCCTTGGTCTTTCTGAACCTTCGGGGGTGATCAAGGAACTTTCTGCACTCACTTTTGTTCTCCAGCAACAAAGAAGCCATAACCTTAATAGGAACTGAGTTGGAAAAACTTGGGACTGACAACTCAGCATCAGAGCCTTTCAACTCAGTAAAGTCCTGGTTTTGGTCGTCTTGGAGGGACTGGAGATGGAAAATGAAGCCGAGAGAAGCAGCGCTGGACGTGAAGAAGACGTATGAAGGGACTCCAAACTCGTCGGCCACATCGATCATGGTGGTGCAAAACATGTCCAAAACCAACCCTGCTAGCCCAGTTATCCCGGCAGCGGCATCTCTCACGTGAGTCTTCTTGCTTTCGATGAGGGCATCGATGAAGCCGAAGCCGACCTTGGACTTGAGTTCTGGACTGTCTTGGGGGAGGTCCATGTAACGTATGCGTGAATTGTCGTCTTCGGCTGTCGATTGGGTTTGTGTGATGGCCTTGGAATCAGAGGGCATCTTCATTATGATGACTGTAATGGAGAGCCGTTCATCGCGGTCCACAAGGAGCTTTGCCATCTCCACTGCAGCTGTGAGGTGACCACTTCCGGGTGCTGGGATGAACAACAGCTCTGCTTTCTTCATTGTCATTTCTGTAGTATTGCTACACTGCTATTACAGTAGCTGATGAGATTGGGAAGAAGAAGAAGAAGAAGAAGAAGAAATATTTCTGTGGTTGATATATGCTATTGAGAAGGCATTGAACTTTTGGTTCTTTTCATGTTTGATAAATGTTATCTTCTGACAGGCTCTTTTTATGTGATTTTGAGAAGTTAAAAATTTTTGGACGGAAGTGATTGTATGACACAGGACCACACCATCTGGTTTTGTAAGTTTGGAAAAACAATAATGCAAGTGATGTCATGCACGGCGTTGCTGGCAAATACAACAACATTTTTTGAATTTTGATCTTGTTGATTTGATAATAAATGTCTGTAAAGATATGTTATACTCCAATAAAGAAAGCTAGAAAACATTCTTTCATTAAATTGATCAATTTTTTTTTTTAGTTAACTCCGTGTCCAGAAAAACATGAACTCTTAAGAGTTACTTAACAATTCTATTAATCTTCGAAAATTCAAAAGAGCGCCTCCCTATCCAAGTCGGATAAGTCACTACAGAGACAGCAGAGATTAATTACAAAGAACATCTAACGAAACTCGAACCCCATATCATAAGTTTGCTAAGCTCCAAAATTCAGTGAGTAAATTACTGGACCATATCCGAAGTGAATTCATTATATTAATCAGGCTTGCTCAGAAAGCACCATAAGAGTCCGAATCAAAGATAACAGGGACAAAATATGTGTCTCCCTCAAACTGCCAATAAGTAAGTATTATTATACGTACACCATATGATATTATTAAAGGATTTAAATATTTAATTTGGAATGGATAAGGATAAAAATAAAGAGGTGGATATTTATTTTGAGACCAATGGAGTATATTGCCTACCTTGTCACCAATCAACAGTTTTAGTATTACACGCTGCTATTGCAATAGATGTTGGGAAATGAGAACCAGAAGTGGTTGATATACGTTATTGAAAAGGTATTGAACTTATGGTTGATATAAGCTGTACTTTTGAAGAGGCTCTTTTATGTGGTTCCTAAAACTTTTGGGTCGTTTTGTATATATTTTTAAATTCGTGAATATGATTGCTTAGCTAACAGAGTTCTAGTGCGCTCAAGTCTTTGTTATGGTGAATTCCTACTTGTAATAATACAACATGGACTTCATTTCATCATAGGCGAAAGTTTTATTTATTTATTTATTTGAAGCAATTTCCGCCAAAATACCAAAGATGGATAGGAAAGTAGTTCCCTTGACATTCCAATTTTCACTTGAGACAAAAGCATATGCCGTTTCAAAAAGCAAACCATGAAGGTAAAAAGTGTTCATCCTAGCAATTCCATAGCCGCTTGACAATTGATGTGGAGGTCTATGAACAAGAACATTTCTTGAACAGTGGTCGATTTGATTTTATATGCGTTTTTACAATTTATATGTCTACTAATGAAAGTTAGAAAACGTTGAGATAATGACACTGACTTCCTTTGTCACTACGTACATTTCACTTGCACTGTAAAATAATATTGTTTCCTTATCTGGTGGAGTTCTCAGTTCACTAGTTTTACAAACTCTCATACAAAGGACAAAAAAATAATTTCAAAAAATTCCTTAAGCAGGTTGCTCTCCTACTATACATACGTAACTCCACATTAAGAAATTCAGACCAATTTGGTGTCAGAATTTTTGAAAGAAAATTGTTTCATTAGTCATTAATAATTGTCTTTGACTGGATATGTGTGATCACTAATTGATTATGGGATTAAAAGATAACAGACATAACCCTATTCAATATGAACAATTGCAACATATTGCAATAATTGTATCCAATAATAAAGAGACACGTATAAATGGTTGTATCCAATGATGAATAGACACATATAAATGGTTGTGTCCAATGATGAATAAACACGTCCAATCCGAAATGGCACCTCTATTTCTATAAATACTACATTGGGCTGTCATTTACAAATCGTTCAATTCATTTTCTTCTCTGTTCCTCTCTAGACTTGAACCCCACCAAAATGGGTTTAAACCATAGGTCAAGTGGTTCAAGTCACTTAGACCCTAATCCAATTTCATCGAGCAGTCTGAACCATTTGGTTCAAATTGCACCTAATTTAGTATTTATATAGTATAGATGCATTTTTTAAAGTCAGATAGAATATTACACGGAGGAGGTTCACATTTCCACAAGTTTGTAGTGCTGCCACCGGTGGATGTAGACCGTTGTATCCTGGGAGGCAAGCGTCATAGAGTCCGTCAGCACCATACGAGGCGTAAATTGTCTTAAGGACATAGTATCTGATACTAGCCTCAGTCCAGGTTCTTTATTTATTATTATTATTTTATTTCTTTAATTTACATGTTTAATTAATTATTTTTAGCATATTATTAATTATCTAATGGCACATATTAGTATAATGTTAGTTATATCTTAAATGTCATATGAATCATATATTTTTCAACATTTGGCCAAACCATAAAATTGTGAGAAACTGCTTAGTATTCCTTATAAGTCGAAACATCTATCGGATTCATCCAAAAGAGGTGAAGGATTTCATCTAGATCTTAAAAGACAAATATATGATTCCTGTATTAGGAATAAGAAAGAGGATTCAGTATTGTGAATATGAGAAAGGTAGTTATCCACCCAGAAATCATTTTCTTGGACATAAGAAGGACATTAAAGTCTTACCTTTTGTTTTTTGTTTTTAGTTGGTACTCACAAACACATGTCTTCATAGAGGTTCAAACTCCTAACCTCCTTTTGGAAAGTAGGGTTCTGGTACCACTAGGCAACTGGCCTGTTGGTCTTACTTTTCATTTTAGAATATCAAAACTTTGCATGCAGTGGCGGAGCTAGGAATTGACTTCACAGGGGGCAACCATTAATAATAGTATGATAAGAAATTTTGAACTAAAATTTATACACGAAAAAGTAAGGGTCTTTTCTGAATTTTGATTTTAAAAATTTTTTGAGGCCTAGTTGAGCTAAAAAAAAATGGTTTTCCTTTTTTTAAAAAGAAAAAAAAAAAATTGTACAGTGAGTTTAATTTATTTATTTATTTTTTTTTAAAATTTTTTTTTGTAAGGAACTGTAGTATAAAAACTACTAATAACACAAAAGTCCAATTGGGCCAATTGCCCTCATTGGTCCCAACTACCCCTGATATGCATTTGCTATCTAACCAGCTAAACTTCAACTAAACACATGGAGAAGAAGCTGAAAAAAATGTCCCTCTCCACAACAATTTTCTACTTCATTTTAATGTCATAGCTTTCATCCTGGCTTATTGTTACGCCCTCGCAACTAGGTGAGCTTGGAAAGGTCCAAGTTCGTGACATTATGCTCCGTTTAACAAAAAGGAAGGAAGATGGGTGGAGGGAAGACATGAAAGAAAAACAAATTTCTTTTGCTTGGCAGAGAAAAGGCAAGGAGAGAAAAGAAAAAAGGATGGATGAGTCATTCTTCCTCCTTCGCAATTTTTCTTCCATCTAAATATGGACGGAAGACACGAATGAAATGTTAGGGTTTCACACACATAATTGGCAAATATAATAGATAAAAAATACACACACAAGCAAAAAAAACAAAAAGATTTATGTGGTTTGGCAAATTGCCTAGTCCACGGGTGAAAAACGACTAACTTTACTTCAAAAACTTAACTCCACACTATTTTCTCTCCCACAATCTTAACTCTATCTTTCTCGATCTCTACAATTTTCTTTTTCTCTCAACCTCTCATACCCATCTCTATTTATAGTGTCTTCAAACCCAATTTCTTATTGGATAAGGATCAACTTGCTTACAAGGAGTTACCATGTTAGTCTTCAACTCTAAAATAGCAGGTACAACTTCTTTCCCAAATCTTCAGCTTTTTTCTTAAGTCTTCTAGCTTCCAAAAGTAATTATAAAACAGTTTCTCGCAGCTTCCAGTAACTCACTGTCCAAGTTGAACCGGTTCAGCCCCATTTAAATTGGTTCAACTTTGACATTAGGCAAAGCCAAAAAAACTACACACCTAGGTCAAACTAGTTCAGCTCCATTTGAACTAGTTCAACTTTGGCAATAGCCGAAGATAAGCCAAAATAAAAACCCAATCAACAAACTTGAACCTCCTAAATCATTCACGTAATCAACACGTGATCAAACTATGTCCTCACATACATGCTTAAACATAGCTCCACTTCAAACTATAATCTCTTTATAGCTCCACCTTAACTAAAGTGTAATGACCGGTTCTTTTTTCCATTTTTACAGATTTTTTTTTTTTTCCGTTAAAATTTCTTTTCTAAGTTCAGGTTTTGTCCCTTCGGATCGTCTTGAGTACTCGGGGATAGTTCATCAGACTTATTCTTTTTGGAGATTGGTACCGTCCTTGTGAGGACTGTGTCATCTTTTCACTTTTTCCGGCATTCTTCTTTTTTTGTCTTTTTTCCGTTTGTCGATTCCTTTCAAGTAACCTCATGGTTGTGCTCAGATTTGATCCTAACTTTGCATTCACCCATTACATTTGATTTCTATAAAATGTGTAGTCTTACTTTTTTAGAAAAACATGCTACTTGTTTACCTTTCTGTAATGGGCATGGATGCATCGTTTCTTAGGAAACATTTTCTACTTTTAAGGTTTTTGTGTAATTAAATATTGTAATTATTTTTCCTCTTAAAAACTAATATTGTAACTATTTTTTGTCTTAAAAACTATCTTACATTATTTATGAGATATTTAGAGGAGGGACCCTTTTGCAATTATTTTAGAATATTTTGGGATTATTTTTGGAAAGAGGGGTTTTTGTGTAATTATCCAAAGTGTGTGTGAGAGAGAGGTAGTGCTAGTGCACATAGTGAGGGGGAGGAATACATAATCCTACACTCACTCATTCTATCTTATCTCTCTTCTCTTTCCTCATTTTTCTCTGTAACCATAACCTTGTCTTAATTGAAGCAAAGTTTGAATTAGAGCTTTAAGCTTCATTTTGAACCATTTCCCTTGACATTTTAGCTTAAGTCTTGGACGATTTCATCTTCCTCTACATAACCCTTGAAGGGCTTCTTGAAATTCCTTTGTTTGTCTTGGTTTATAGAGATTCTATTCTCAATTTAGGTAAGGGTTGTTATATGTTTATTCTCTTAGTGTTTTATTATTTTTGGGGTTTAATGTATATTGTATACATGCTTGTTGAATTGTAGGATTTCATTTAGATGCAAATTCTATGTATATGACTTGGGGTTTTTGGTCGTCGTCTTACCATAAGCTTGGAGAAGTGTGCATTAAGGCAAAGGCCAAGTTTTACATTTACAGAAGCCACTACTACCTTTCACTATAAATATAGCTAGGGCGAGTAGGGATCGTCCCAATGGATTGGAGTCGGAGTTGATTGTGGAATCGCTATTACGGCTAGTAGGTCGAGTGATCAGATAATTGGTTGGTTGGTTGATTAGATAACAACTAAATTAAACTAAATAATTGAATGCAACAAAGAGTAAGTAAGAGAGAGAGAGATCTTGGGGTTTAGAGATCACTACCAAGCAATGCATTTCTATACCACTGACAAGTGACTAATTAGGGCAATTGGTGTGTTGCAATATTGGTGTGTGTATGTTTGATTGATTCAATAAGTAAGGATGATTAGTTAAGCTTCTAAAACTATGTTCCATGCATGCTAGCATTGAATATCAGTGGTTTAATATGTACCTAGGACTGAGTTTGAACCTAGAACAAAGATTTAACAACACCACAGAGGCTCCGTTATTTACCAGAGTTGGAGAAGAAGACACAGAAACGGATGACGGCGCCTAAGGGAGCAAGAACAGGTTCCAAGAATGGACAGAGCCAGCTCTAAAACCCTTAGAGCCGGATCTTTGTGTGTTAGAGTAGGCTCTAAAGAATCTAGATCAGGCTCTAGATGGAAAAGAGCAGGCTCCAAAAGTTTTAGAGCCTGCTCTCTCTTAAAAGGCACATAAAATAGTTTTTAAGGTTCGTTTGGTTGAAATTGGATTTTCTGGAACTGTTTAAAGCTACTGAATGTTGTAACTAAATGTTTAGGACTTATAAAAATGTTGAGAAGCAAGCTCACATTCAGATATTGAGGATGGGAATTAATTAAAGTTTAAACAAAGGACCCGTAGGTGGATAATTAAATAATCAACTTAAATTGCCTATTGTTTTATCACTTGGTTTTTCTGCATGATCTTAAATTATGAATTATATTTTCAGCTATGTTAAGAGCAAATATTAGTCTAAATATATGTGGCTTAGATGGAATTAACTGATGTTAAACACTGTTGTAACATTACATTAATTATTGTATTGTTTGGAGAAGTTAGTGGTGTAGTTTAACTTTGTCAATTTCAAGAACTGGAACTTAGCAAGTTGTATGGATTTAATTATGTAAAATTATATTTTCCATAGTGTTGAGTATTGTGAATTAAGTAAAAATCAACTATATTTATGTTGGATTTAATTGGTACTTCAATTATACTAAGTTTTACCAGTTTATGGATTTTATGTAGAATTTAAATGCTATGACTTATTATAGCTATTTAAATTGTTGGAGTATGATATTTAGGTTCCGTAGTGAATACCTAATATTGTTATATGTTAAATGCTATGACTTATTATAGTTATTTAAATTGTTGGAGCAAGATATTTAGGTTCCGTAGTGAATACCTAATATTGTTATTTGTTAAATGCTATGACTTATTATAGCTATTTAAATTGTTGGAGCATGATATATAGGTTCCGTAGTGAATACCTAATATTGTTATATGTATGAATTTATATTGATGCATATTTTGGAGGATGTAAATGCTTGCATTTCTTATAGCAGTTTACATTTTGGGATTTGAATTTTAGGCTCGGTATTGAATGCCTAATATTTATGTATATATAGTAACTTATCTTGTGCATACTGTGTCTCCCTCAAACTGCCAATAAGAGTTTGAATCAAAGACAACACGGACAAAATATGTGTCTCCCTCAAACTACCAATAAGTAAGTATTATTATACGTACACCATATGATATTATTAAAGGATTTAAATATTTAATTTGGAATGGATAAGGATAAAAATAAAGAGGTGGATATTTTGAGACCAATGGAGTATATTGCCTACCTTGTCACCAATCAACAGTTTTAGTATTACACGCTGCTATTGCAATAGATGTTGTGAATGAGAACCAGAAGTGGTTGATATACGTTATTGAAAAGGTATTGAACTTATGGTTGATATAAGCTGTACTTTTGAAGAGGCTCTTTTATGTGGTTCCTAAAACTTTTGGGTCGTTTTGTATATTTTTTTAAATTCGTGAATATGATTGCTTAGCTAACAGAGTTCTAGTGCCCTCAAGTCTTTGTTATGGTGAATTTCTACTTGTAATAATACAACATGGACTTCATTTCATCATAGGCGAAAATTTTATTTATTTATTTGTTTGAAGCAATTTCCGCCAAAATACCAAAGATGGATAGGAAAGTAGTTCCCTTGACATTCCAATTTTCACTTGAGACAAAAGCATATACCGTTTCAAAAAGCAAACCATGAAGGTAAAAAGTGTTCATCCTAGCAATTCCATAGCCGCTTGACAATTGATGTGGAGGTCTATGAACAAGAACATTTCTTGAACAGTGCTCGATTTGATTTTATATGCGTGTTTACAATTTATATGTCTACTATTGAAAGTTAGAAAACGTTGAGATGATGACACTGACTTCCTTTGTCACTACGTACATTTCACTTGCACCGTAAAATAATATTGTTTCCTTATCTGGTGGAGTTCTCAGTTCACTAGTTTTACAAACTCTCATACAAAAGACGACAAAATAATTTCAAAAAATTCCTTAAGCAGGCTGCTCTCCTACTATACATACGTAACTCCACATTAAGAAATTCAGACCAGTTTGGTGTCAGAATTTTAGAAAGAAAATTGTTTCATTAGTCATTAATAATTGTCTTTGACTGAATATGTGTGATAATTAATTGATTATGAGATAAAAAGATGCAACTCAAAACTAACAAACATAACCCTATTCAATATGAACAATTGCAACATATTACAATAATTGTATCCAGTGATAAAGAGACACGTATAAATGGTTGTATCCAATAACGAATAAACACATATAAATGGTTGTGTTCAATGACGAATAAACACATTCAATCCGAAAAGGCACCTCTATTTCTATAAATACTACATTGGGCTGTCATTTACAAATCGTTCAATTCATTTTCTTCTCTGTTCCTCTCTAGACTTGAACCCAACCAAAATGGGTTTAAACCATATGTCAAGTGGTTCAAGTCACTTAGACCCTAATCCAATTTCATCGAGCAGTCTGAACCATTTGGTTCAGATTGCACCCAATTTAGTATTTATATAGTATAGATGCATTTTTTTAAGTCAGATAGAGTATTACACGGAGGAGGTTCGCATTTTCACAAGTTTGTAGTGCTGCCACCGGTGGATGTATACCGTTGTATCCTGGGAGGCAAGCGTCATAGAGTCCGTCAGCACCATACGAGGCGTAAATTGTCTTAAGGACAGTATCTGATACTAGCCTCAGTCCAGGTTCTTTATTTATTATTATTATTTTATTTCTTTAATTTACATGTTTAATTAATTATTTTTAGCATATTATTAATTATCTAATGGCACATATTAGTATAATGTTAGTTATATCTTAAATGTCATATGAATCATATATTTTTCAACATTTGGCCAAACCATAAAATTGTGAGAAACTGCTTAGTATTCCTTATAAGTCGAAACGTCTACCGGATTCATCCAAAAAAGGTGAAAGATTTCATCTAGATCTTAAAAGACAAATATATGATTCCTGTATTAGGAATAAGAAAGAGGATTCAGTATTGTGAATATGAGAAAGGTAGTTATCCACCCAGAAATCATTTTCTTATAAGTATGAAGGACATTAAAGTCTTACCTTCTTTTTTTTTTTTTTTAGTTGGTACTCACAAACACATGTCTTCATAGAGGTTCAAACTCCTAACCTCCTTTTGGAAAGTAGGGTTCTGGTACCACTAGGCAACTAGTCTGTTGGTCTTACTTTTCATTTTAGAATATCAAAACTTTTCATGCAGTGGCGGAGCTAAGAATTGACTTCACAGGGGGCAACCATTAACAATAGTATAAGAAATTTTGAACTAAAATTTATACACGAAAAAGTAAGGGACTTTTCTGAATTTTGATTTTAAAAATTTTTTGAGGCCTAGTTGAGCTAGAAAAAAATGGTTTTCCTTTTTTTAAAAAGAAAAAAAAAAAATTGTACAATGAGTTTAATTTATTTATTTTTTTTTAATTTTTTTTTTTTTTTTTGTAAGGAACTGTAGTATAAAAACTACTAATAACACAAAAGTCCAATTGGGCCAATTACCCTCATTGGTCCCAACTACCCCTGATATGCATTTGCTATCTAACCAGCTAAACTTCAACTAAACACAAGGAGAAGAAGCTGAAAAAAATGTCCCTCTCCACAACAATTTTCTACTTCATTTTAATGTCATAGCTTTTATCCTGGGTTATTGTTACGCCCCTACAACTAGGTGAGCTTGGAAAGGTCCAAGTTCGTGACATTATACTCTGTTTAGCAAAAAAGAAGGAAGATGGGTGGAGGGAAGACATGAAAGAAAAACAAATTTCTTTTGCTTGGTAGAGAGAAGGCAAGGAGAGAAAAGAAAAAAGGATGGATGAGTCATTATTCCTCCTTCGTAATTTTTCTTCCCTCCAAATATGGACGGAAGACACGAATGAAATGTTAGGGTTTCACACACACAATTGGCAAATATAATAGATAAAAAATACACACACAAGCAAAAAAAAAAAAAAGATTTATGTGGTTTGGCAAATTGCCTAGTCCACGGGTGAAAAACGACTAACTTTACTTCAAAAACTTAACTCCACACTATTTTCTCTCCCACAATCTTAACTCTATCTTTCTCGATCTCTACAATTTTCTTTTTCTCTCAACCTCTCATACCCATCTCTATTTATAGTGTCTTCAAACCCAATTTCTTATTGGATAAGGATCAACTTACTTACAAGGAGTTACCATATTAGTCTTCAACTCTAAAATAGCAGGTACAACTTCTTTCCCAAATCTTCAGCTTTTTTCTTAAGTCTTCTAGCTTCCAAAAGCAATTATAAAACTGTTTCTCGCAGCTTCCAATAACTCACTGTCCAAGTTGAACCGGTTCAGCCCCATTTAAACTGGTTCAACTTTGACATTAGCCAAAGCCAAAAAAACTACACACCCAGGTCAAACTAGTTCAGCTCCATTTGAACTAGTTTAACTTTGGCAGTAGCCAAAGATAAGCCAAAATAAAAACCCAATCAACAAACTTGAACCTCCTAAATCATTCACGTAATCAACACGTGATCAAACTATGTCTTCACATACATGCTTAAACATAGCTCCACTTCAAACTATAATCTCTTTATAGCTCCACCTTAACTAAAGTGTAATGACCTTCTTTTTTCCATTTTTACGGATTTTTTTTTCCGTTAAAATTTCTTTTCTGAGTTCAGGTTTTGTCCCTTTGGATCGTCTTCAGTACTCGGGGATAGTTCCTAAGACTTATTCTTTTTGGAGATTGGTACCGTCCTTGTGAGGACTGTGTCATCTTTTCACTTTTTCCGGCATTCTTCTTTTTTTTTTTTGTCTTTTTTCCGTTTGTCAATTCCTTTCGCATAACCTTATGGTTGTGCTCGGATTTGATCCTGACTTTGCATTCACCCATTGCATTTGATTTCTATAAAATGTGTAGTCTTACTTTTTTAGAAA
The DNA here is from genome assembly GCF_030987335.1 of Cornus florida. Taxonomy (NCBI): domain Eukaryota; kingdom Viridiplantae; phylum Streptophyta; class Magnoliopsida; order Cornales; family Cornaceae; genus Cornus; species Cornus florida. The sequence continues at coordinate 41,987,257 of NW_026775573.1, read as the reverse complement.
AACATGCTACTTGTTTACCTTTCTGTAATGGGCATGGATGCATCGTTTCTTAGGAAACATTTTCTACTTTTAAGGTTTTTGTGTAATTAAATATTGTAATTATTTTTCATCTTAACAACTAATATTGTAACTATTTTTCGTCTTAAAAACTATCTTACATTATTTATGAGATATTTAGAAGAGGGATCCTTTTGCAATTATTTTTGAATATTTTGGGATTATTTTTGGAAAGAGGGGTTTTTGTGTAATTATCCAAAGTGTGTGTGAGAGAGAGGTAGTGCTAGTGCATATAGTGAGGGGGAGGAATACATAAACCTACACTCACTCATTCTATCTTATCTCTCTTCTCTTTCCTCATTTTTCTCTCTAACCTTAACCTTGTCTTAATTAAAGCAAAGTTTGAATTAGAGCTTTAAGCTTCATTTTGAACCATTTCCCTTGACATTTTAGCTTAAGTCTTGGAAGATTTCATCTTCCTCTACATAACCCTTGAAGGGCTTCTTGAAAATCCTTTGTTTGTCTTGGTTTATAGAGATTCTATTCTCAATTTAGGTAAGGGTTGTTGTATGTTTATTCTCTTAGTGTTTTATTATTTTTGGGGTTTAATGTATATTGTATACATGCTTGTTGAATTGTAGGATTTCATTTTGATGCAAATTCTATGTATATGACTTGGGGTTTTTGGTCGTCGTCCTACCATAAGCTTGGAGAAGTGTGCATTAAGGCAAAGGCCAAGTTTTACATTTATAGAAGCCACTACTACCTTTCACTATAAATATAGCTAGGGCGAGTAGGGATCGTCCCAAGGGATTGGAGTCGGAGTTGATTGTGGAATTGCTATTACGGCTTGTAGGTCGAGTGATCAAATAATTGGTTGGTTGGTTGATTAGATAACAACTAAATTAAACTAAATAATTGAATGCAACAAAGAGTAAGTAAGAGAGAGAGAGATCTTGGGGTTTAGAGATCACTACCAAGCAATGCATTTCTATACCATTGACAAGTGACTATTTAGGGCAATTGGTGTGTTGCAATATTGGTGTGTGTATATTTGGTTGATTCAATAAGTAAGAATGATTAGTTAAGCATGTATTGTCTAAACATCATGTGAAAGGCACAATATATCTAAGCAATGAAGCATATATTGTCTAAACATCATGTGAAAGGCACAATAGATCAAAACAAGTCATTAATTCTTTCATTAGGCTCACAATCCAAATATAACACAAGATTAGAGACATATGCTACTTGTATTCAAAAGCTTAGATCGTCAAACAACAAGCATAGATTGTCCTCCCATTTAACACTACACTACAACTACACTACATCTACACTACTAGCATGAAATGAAACTAGGGGAGAGGCACAATCCATCAGGGAATAAGTATGAACCATCAAGAGAATCACAAGAGCATTCTTTTAAGCATTATGTCTTGACAATCTCTAAATCTATAGCATCAATACACATAGACATGCATCAATAACACAAAATCTAGAGACAAGCATATGAACATCTATTCTAGCATATATAGACATATGGATAAATGAAATAATCAATTGGAAGCATTAAACCGCATAAATCATTGAATAAACAAGATCTATATATATCAAAGTATCAAAACATTAATTACAACACTAATCCCTCAATAATATACAAGATTAAGATATAGAAAGCATGCTTGGGGCTAATTCTAGCCCCAAGAGGATGTCTAGCCACTCATGGTGATATTACTCTAACCCTCAAGGGCTAACTCCATGGAAGAGGTTTGCTCCTTGTTGATGAAGAACTCCAATGGTGTCTCTAGCCTCCTCCTCTAAGCTTGAATTCCCTATTGCCTCCTCCCTATATCTATGCTCACCCCCTTGTAAAAAGCAATCCTTGTCCATATATAGGTAGGTTAAAATGACTCCCCAAATGAGCTAGGGTCGTGCACACAATATTATCCAATGATTGGATAAAGGACAACTTTCAATGAGCTGGAAATTTAACTTTTTGCACTGGAAGAAGTTCGATCGATCGAACCTTGGACTTGGATCGATTGAACTGGCTGAGATCCATCGAACTTAGGCTGGATCGATCCAACTGGTTGAGCTTTTTGGGAAAAGACAAATCCGAGATATTTTGGGAGATATTTTTGGGAAAAGGACAAAAGTGGTTAGTAGGTGGACAACTGTGGATAAGATTAATCATTTGAATAAGGACAAAGGTGTTCGATTGATCAAAGGGTGATGTTGGATCGATCGAACTTTTGGACTTTATGCTTTTGGGCCAAGGCTTGGATCTATTTTGAAGTGCTGAGATCGATCATTGTTCGATTGATCAAACCTTGGACTTGGATCGATCGAACTTTGTTGCTTTGCACCTTTAGCTTCATTTGTTTCTCTCTTTCTCCACTTTGCTCCTTTCTTTGTTTAATCCCAGAATTGCTTCAATTAAGCTCTTATTTGGCCGAGTTAGCTTATTTTCGGGATAAGTGCCTGAAAATGGAAATAATACGAAATCAATCTAAAACAGTAAAGTAAGATAGATAAAGGTACTAGAATGCCCAAGCTTAAGGGGTTTAAATATGCACTTTTCAGCGCTCATCAGTTTTATGATTCAAAGCATGTGTGTTGTATAGAGAGGATATTGTATGTGTAGCATATGTTTATATATTTTGTATTAGTGTGATGTTAATGATTTAAAGCATGTGAGGTATAATTATGTTGTTGTAAATAAATTATTTTATTTATTAGATTACTTCATTTAAAGCATATGAAATATATATACCATGTTGTAAGTAAATTGTTTCATTTACTATATTATTTGATTTAATTAACATTTAGTGTACAATTATATGTGTAGCATATAAATGTATCATATTGCATGTTAATTGTTCCATTTAGTATATTATTAAATTCTAGGGATTTCATAGTGTTATAATACTGAACTCTTGTAGAATATTATATTGCCTTGCAAGCTTAGTACTATATTGTTGTTAATTTAGTATTTAAGTTACTTTAGTAATTAGATTTAATTATATCTAATAAAATTTTTGGTGTAACGAATCGTACATTGAAGATTCTACATTTTATATGCCTTGTATATATAACAAATCGCACATTGAAGATTCGACATTTTGAATGTCATTTTAGTCTTGAAATCCTAGGGCATGGCCTGTGTGGTTTTAACTCTACTTATGTATGGAAAATGGTTTTTATGCATTATCTACTTTTGTGTAAGTTTTGGACTTATTTGTTGATTTTGGAAACACTTGGGACATTGTTAAAGATATGGTTAAGGCAAGGTCCTAGGCTGGGGATAAGGGTTTCCCCTACAAATATAGTGCGCACTAGCGTTGTTCCCGTGGGTTAGTAGCCCGAATCGTTGTCTACGTCTTAGTTCTATTTCGAGATTTGATGTCCAAGATATTCGTCTATTTGATTTTACATTCAATTCCAAGTTATCAACTAATGCTTAATTGTAACTTGTGGTTTTGGCGTTTAAAGTTTCAATAATATTTAATATATGCATGTTTAGTACACTTACATATTGTGTTTTTCAATCCAGTTGCTAGTATAGCTAAAGATGATTCCTTAATTCACCTTATAATATAGACGTTAGGTAGAATGAACCTTTATATTGATCTATATTGAGTTTGCATGACATTCGAAACTTCAGGGTATATGCATGCACTTCTTCCTACGAGTAACTTTGTGTACTCACCCTATTTGTTTGGGATATTTTCAGATTAGGAGGCTTTGTATTGGGATGCACAACATCCCTAGGTGCATATGGTTGTTTTGATGTCGTTCTATGTAATTTTGTATACATGCAAGTGTTAACATGTTCACTTTTTGCTTTTGGAGTTATAACGCTTACTTTGGGTTCAATATGTTGTTTTTACCTTAAATCATGTAAAGTGTGCCTAAGCACACTAATTGGGATCTATTTTATATGTATAAAGTGTGTCAAAGGGCCAAAACATCTTTTGTTTACATATACGACCTTCGGTTTTATGTTTTTCCTTTAAAAGCAAGTTTATGTACATTTGGGGTTTGACATGTCATTTTTTGTATTAGGCGCATTTTAAGACCGCAGGCACTTGTAATGTGTCTTCATATGCATATTGCGTTTGCGTGTATGTTCATATTTGCACACAACCTCATATTTAATGAAATGAGCACTTGGTGTCACATGCATTTGAACTTTTTGCAAAATCTAATCTAAAGGGCTTTTTAGGTATTTATTTTAAAAAATAAGCTTCAGCCTTAACATGGTTACTTAGAAAATATGATTTTAAGGGGGGGCTTCTTCACAACATTTTTCCAAAAAATGTCATATCAGTCTCGAAAACCCCACGTGCCCCTCGATTCTAGAGCCACGGGTGATCAAATCCGAATACAGATGCGAGGGATATCATACAATTAATATGTAAACAAGTAGGATTACAAAAGAGTATTAAGAATAAAATAATAAAGGCTAAAAAGAAATCTAAATATTAAAATCCTCAAAAGTTAAAACTAATAAATTCTTAACTTTTCAATATCTGTATAACTCGGGAATCCATCTAGTGGTCCCCTAATAAAATCCCAATGGAAAGTAAAAATGGAAACAAAATCCAAAACTAAAACGTGAAAGGAAATCCTACATAGTCGGAGGAGTGAGTGATTGTATCTGCTTGGCACGATCAAGCTCTAAGTATGGAACTGATGAACACCTGAAAAATAAGAGTGGGTCAGGCCTACATGCAATTTCTATCCTATTATAATCCATACAGAAACCCAATACGCAGATACATCCTAGATAGCTCAATAATAACTAAAGTAGTCCATATATGTATAAATACACACTATAGGACGCTCACTAGCCCACAGTTCTATCTCAGCCTGAGTAGAAGGTAACATACAAATCGCACGTAACGTGGTCATGTATACCTAGATGATGAGCACTAAAAAGTGCGTATTAAAACCCCTTAAGCTTAGGCATTCTAGTACTTTTATCTATCTTACTTTACCATTTTAGATTGATTTCGTATTATTTCCATTTTCAGGCACTTATCCCGAAAATAAGCTAACTCAGCCAAATAAGAGCAGAAATGAAGCAATTCTGGGATGAATTAAAGAAAGGAGCCAAGTGGAAGCAAAAGGAAGAAAAAGGTGGAAATCAACATCTTCGATCGATCTCAGATCAAAGTTCGATCGATCCAACATGATCGATCTCAACACTTCAAGATGTGTAATACCCCTAATTTTAAAAGGATAATTCTGGCATTTTGTTTAAATTATTTAATTGCAATTGTTGTTAGTTTAATTGATTTCTTGCTTGTTTCTTTTTAGTTAAATTACTTGTGGATTTGGTTAGTTTAAATTTTATTGTGGTTTAATTATTTATGTGCTTATATGGAATTGTATTGTGTTTTAAAATTATTTTAATTGGTTATTTAAATTGTATTGTGTTTTAATTATTTATGTGCTTATGTGGCTTTGTGAATTAAATGTAATTTAACTGTTTAATTATTAGGGTTTTATGTTATACATCGTGTCTAGGTTTTGAGCCGCTTGTAGTTGGTTTAGGATTTAACTTAGGGTTTTAAGTAAAGTCTATAAATATATAAACAGATGTCTGCCAAGGGTTGTTAACCCTATTCACGTAACAGAGTCATACAGAGAGTTGTGAGGGCAGAGAAACAGAGAGGGAGTTTGAGTAATTTACAGAGAGGCTTAAGGTGGAGGAGTGGAGTGCTTCTGGGTTGAACCAAGTGCACCGGAGGAGTGGAACGATAGTCTAGGACATTGTCGGAAACTTTAGAGACGGTGGATTACAGTTTCAAAATCTGAAACTGCAGGCAAGTCTCTGTTCTTCTCTCTCCTGTTAATTCGTGTTATGTGCATGCCTAGTTAAGACTCCAGGGATTAATCAAAGATTAAAATAGATGAAATGAATGTTATGATTCATCTAATATGCATGTTTAAATCAGTTTTTAGTTCCATTGAATTAATCTGTTTTAGTGTTGCTTAAAAGTTTTAACTGAAATCTTGTTGCGGATTGTTTTAAATCTTGTGTTAAATTCTTGTGGTGAATATATATTTATGCTTGAGGATTAGTCTGAGACATTAAACGAACCCTTGAATAAGTAATTAACACAGTATTTAATTTCACCAAATTAATCTGTTGTGGGTTGCTTAAAATTTCAGACTAAGGTTCTATGATCGTTGCTTCTAAAACTATGTTCCATGCATGCTATCATTGAATATCAGTGGTTTAATATGTACCTAGGACTGAGTTTGAACCTAGAACAAAGATTTAACAACACCACAGAGGCTCCGTTAATTACCAGAGTTGGAGAAGAAGACACAGAAACGGATGACGACGCCTAAGGGAGCAAGAGCAGGTTCCAAGAATGGACAGAGCCAGCTCTAAAACCCTTAGAGCCGGCTCTTGGTGTGTTAGAGTAGGCTCTAAAGAATTTGGAGCAGGCTCTAGATGGAAAAGAGCAGGCTCCAAAAGTTTTAGAGCCTGCTCTCTTTTAAAAGGCACAGAAAATAGTTTTTAAGGTTCGTTTGGTTGAAATTGGATTTTCTGGAACTGTTTAAAGCTACAAAATGGTGTAATTAAATGTTTAGGACTTATAAAAATGTTGAGAAGCAAGCTCACATTCAGATATTGAGGATGTGAATTAATTCAAGTTTAAACAAAGGACCCATAGGTGGATAACTAAATAATCAACTTAAATTGCCTATTGTTTTAGCACTTGGTTTCTCTGCATGATCTTAAATTATGAATTATATTTTCAGCTGTGTTAAGAGCAAATATTAGTCTAAATATATGTGGCTTAGATGGAATTAACTGATGTTAAACACTGTTGTAACATTACATTAATTATTGTATTGTTTGGAGAAGTTAGTGGTATAGTTTAACTTTGTCAATTTCAAGAACTGGAACTTAGCAAGTTGTATGGATTTAATTATGTAAAATTATATTTTCCACAGTGTTGAGTATGGTGAATTAATTAAAAATCAACTATATTTATGTTGGATTTAATTGGTACTTCAATTATACTAAATTTTACCAGTTTATGGATTTTATGTAGAATTTAAATGCTAAGACTTATTAAAGCTATTTAAACTGTTGGAGTATGATATTTAGGTTCCGTAGTGAATACCTAATATTGTTATATGTTAAATGCTATGGCTTATTATAGCTATTTAAATTGTTGGAGCATGATATTTAGGTTTCGTAGTGAATACCTAATATTGTTATATGTTAAATGCTATGACTTATTATAGTTATTTAAATTGTTGGAGCATGATATTTAGGTTCCGTAGTGAATACCTATGTTATATGTATGAATTTATATTGATGCATATTTTGAAGGATGTGAATACTTGCATTTCTTATAGCAGTTTACATTTTTGGATTTGAATTTTAGGCTCGGTATTGAATGCCTAATATTTATGTATATAGAGTAACTTATCTTGTGCATACTGTAGAATGTGGTTGATGACTATTTAATATTGTTTTGTCAACTATGTTAATTGGAGGTTTGTATGTACTGGTATGGGACGGTGACATACAAGGTGTGAATTAGTTCAAGCACTAAATCCTACCTAATTTGGAATGAGTTGGATTAACCATAAAAAGGTTAAGTCCTACTTATATGGATATATATGAACAGGTATGGGACGGTGTCATATTAGGGATGGCTTAGTTCAAAACACTAAGACCTACCTATATTGGGAATGGATTAGTTCAAAACACTAAGTCCTACCTAATTTAAATTAAGGTATGGATTAACCATAAAGGTTAAGTCCATCACCTACTTGTGTCATGTCAATCGAATAAATTGAATGACCTATTATGGTTTCAGGATGGATTTGTTATATATATATCAGACCATTATACAGATGGATGATATTTTGTATTAGGAGTACGGACTTTATATATTTATTATATGTGCCATGGTATGAGAGTGAGTCTCAAGACTATGGTTAGGGCGCGTATATCGCCTAGGAAGGATAACTGGACATAGGTGTTGTTCCCTGGTAGGTCTAGGTACTCATGCCCACCTTCGGGTGCGTATTCGCATGTTGCCTTCTATTCAGGCTGAAACAGACCTACTGGACTAGCGAACGTCCTATAGTGTGTACTATATATACATATATGGACTACTCTAGATATTATTGAGTCTTTCTAGGATGTATCTGCGTATCGGATTACTATTTGGATTGTAGTAGATTAGGACTTGCATGTAGGCTTGACCCACTCCTTTATTTTTTCAGGTGCTCGGCAGTTCCAGAATTAGATGTTGATCGTGCAGAGCAGATACAGACTTCCATTCCACCTACTACGTAGGACCACTCTCTATGTTTAGCTTTATGCTTTGTTTTTCCAGTTCGAGACTTTTTATTAGGGGTCCTCTAGAAGGATTCCCGAGTTGTATGGATTGGTGGTTTGGATTATTGGATTTAAAATATTTATAATTCAAGGTTTATTAGTTTAGTTTCTTCCAGCTATTTAACTTTATTTCTTATTTCACTTTGTATTCCATGTTCGATTTAAAATACTTTAATTGTACGATATCCCTTGGGTTTGGGCCTGGGCTTGATCAACCCGTGTCTCGGATCCGAGGGGTATCACAAGATGGATCAGAGCCATGATGACATTTTCAGAGATCTCAAAAGTTCGATCGATCCAACATCATTCTTCGATCGATCGAACCTTGTCCTTATCCAAATGATTGATCTTATCTAGTTAAGGGTGTAGAAAAGCATTGTTTGGTGGTGACCTCTAAACCCCAAGATCTTTCTCTCTCTTACCTACTCTTTATTGCATTCAATTATTTAGTTTAATTTGCTCTCTAGTTTAATCAATCAACCAACCATTTTTTTGATCATTCGACCTACTCACCCTAATATCGATTCCACAACCAAACTCGTCTCCAATCCCTTGGGACAATCCCTACTCGCCCTAACTATATTTTTGGTGAAGGTAGTAGTGGCTTCTATAAATGTAAAACTTGGCTCTCGCCTTAATGCACACTCTTAAGCTTATGGTAGGACGACGACCATAGTTTTTGGCGCCGTTGCCTAGGATTAGGCAACGTCATATTTGTGGAATCAATTAGGAATTAATACTCTTTTGATCGTGTCTTTACTTTATTTTTATTTTTCTTTTGATTACTTATTGTGTTTGTTCATCTTTGACAAGGAGCATTGAGCTAGGAGGCAAGCAAAGGAGCTAAGTAAGCAAGGAAAAATGCTAAATTTTTTTTTTTAAAAAATAAATAAATAAAATTGCTAAGCTAAGCTATAAATTTAGAGTTGAAATGCTAAAGGACCTCTGTGATATTTTTCTTACTCAATCCCTTAGTTAAATCGTCGGCCCGCGTGGAGGCAATTTTACTTTTCTTTGCATGTTGTTTAAGCATGGGAGTATGGGATCATTGTATGTGGAGATTTGTTGATTGATTTGTTACGGGGGCGAAGTGTTTACTTAATTGTTTTCATTGTTGTTGTTCCTAGAATTGCATGCGATCTTAACCAACCCCATCACAACCAATGGAAAATCTAGAGGATCATTTAGGTTATTTAGACCCGAATGTCATGGAACATCCTCCTTTTCATCAATTCCCTCCCGGAGTTCAAGCTCCAATTCCTCCGGTAGTCCTTCGTGATCATTATAATCTCTATGCATATTATGCACCTACTTGCATCATGCTTCCAAATTTTGAGGCTAATCAATATAAAATCAAGCCCGAGACCATTCAAATGTGTCCACTCTTTTATGGCTTAGATGAAGAGGAACCATATAGGCATCTTAATGAATTTCTTGAACTATGTTCCACCGTGAGGTACATGGATGTCCCGGAGGAAGTTCTTAAATTACTTCTCTTCCCTTTCATGCTTAAAAATAAAGCAAAGTATTGGTTCAATACTTTAGGGGTAAATTCAATAACATCTTGGGCACAAATGCAAAATGAGTTTTTTAAAAAAATTTACCCCGTAAGTTTGACCAATATAATGTGTACTTCAATTAGAGAATTTTCTCAAAGGGAAGGAGAGTTGTTGCATGAGGCTTGGGAGAGATTGAATGACTTGCTAAGAAAGTGTCCACATCATGGTATTCCAAAATGGTAAGTTGTCCAATACTTCTATGAAATCCTATCCGACATGCAAATGGACATAGTTGATACCTCATGTGAAGGTTTGTATTTTGGAAAACATGAAGATGACATTTGGCACCTTTTTAAAAAAATGAGTGAAAACTCTTTGCACAAATATTACATTTCTCGGCTTGATCATGGTTTTAATAAAAAGGAGAAAAGTGTAACAGTGTGTCAAATTGAAAGTTCAAGGGAAATTGTAGCCGAGGTTAAAACTCTTTCTCAAAAACTTGATCAATTCTTGTTGAATCAAAAGCCGACTATCAATTCATCTCTTTTTCATCATATAACTCATCTTTATGAGCCTTGTAGACATGTTCAAGTGTTTTGCATTCTACTTTTGATTATCCCCATAGACATGTTGTTAATGAACACTTTGAACAAGTTAATGCTACATTTGCTTACCCTTATTCAAATGCATATGTTCCATTGTGGAATGAAAGTTCAAGCCCTTATCCAGCTAAAATTTTTCAAAGAATGAATAACCTCTCACATCCTCAAATGTATGATTCCCAAGTTGGCTTTCATTATCCTCAAGCATTTTCTAGTAATTATACATTTGAAGATAAGGTTTTGATGGCCTTGGGTAGCTTAGAAAAGGATACTAACTTGTTGCATTCCCACTCTCAATCTATATCAAACCTTGAATCCCAAATTGGGACCATAGCTAATGCATTGAATGCAAGAGAAATTAGGAAATTGCCCAGTCAACCCGAGAGGAATCCAACAGCCCAATTTTGTGTGGAACCAAACCCTAAATCGGGGTGTTCTTCCCAAGCTCAAGCGCAAGCTATCACCACCTTGAGAAGTGGTAAGCAAGTGGATAATAGGGTTGAACTACCAAAGGAAGATAGTGAATCGGTGCAACCTAAAGTTTTCACCCATCCAATTCCCAATTCCACCCCTACTTCTTTGAATAAAAATGTTCCTAACCAGAATTCTCAATCGTCTCCATCATCCCCTCAAATTACAAAGTCTTGTGAGCCAAAAGTTCCATTCCCTTATGCTTCAAAAGAAACTTCGCCTTATGGGAGGTAAGAAGGGAAAATACATGACATAATGGAAGTTTTTAAGCAAGTCAACATCAATCTTCCTTTTTTGGATGCCATTAAGAAAATTCCACCTTATGCAAAATTCTTGAAAGATCTTTGCACACAAAAGAGGAAGAGTAAGGAACCAAGCCCTAAAAAAGTTTTCCTCACGGAGCAAGTGAGCTCCATTCTTCAACAACACATTCCACTTAAGTTTAAAGATCCTGGTGCTCTGACTATTTCTTATGTAATTGGAACCCATGAAATTCGTAGAGTTCTTCTTGACTTAGGTGCAAGTGTTAATTTGATTCCTTTCTCTGTATATGTCCAATTAGGGTTGAATGATTTGAAGCCAACCTCGGTGGTGCTTCAAATGGTTGATAGATCCGTCAAAACACCTAAGGGCATGGTTGAGGACATCCTCGTTAAAGTAGATAAATTCTACTTTCCAGTTGACTTTGTAGTTCTTGATACCGAACCGGTTGCTAATCCCACCAACCACATCCCCATCATCTTGGGAAGACCATTCCTTGCCACTGCAAATGCAACAATTAATTGTAGATCCGAGATTATGGACCTTTCTTTTGGCAATATGATGGTCAAACTCAATGTTTTCCATGCAAGTAGACATCCCATAGATGAAGATGAGTGTTGCCTTGTTGATGTGTTGGATGAGGTTGTTAAGGAATCAATTTCAACGATGATTATGAAACAACCAATTGAGGATAGTCTTTCACCTCTTTTATCCGATGATCCTCTTGCTTTTTGTCTTCTTGAAATGTATGGAAATTGTGGATTTGATGATGAAAAATCAATTAATGAAGTAAGCAATCTCATGGAATCTGTTGCAAGCTTAGATTGTCCATCTTGGAAAACTCCAATAGTACCCCTCCCTTCACTCTTTAGCACTCCACCGGTCTCATCTTTAATTTCTTCACCAACTCTTGAGCTTAAAACTCTACCTTCCAATCTCAAGTATGCATTCTTAGGACCAAAAGAGACTCTTCCGGTTATCATTTCTTCAAGTCTTGAAAAAGACCAAGAAGATGCTCTCTTAAGTGTGCTTAAAGAAAATAAGGAAGCCATAAGATGGAGTGTGGCAGATCTTAAGGGAATTGACCCTTCTATTTGTATGCATCGCATACTTATGGAAGATGATACAAAACCCATTAGGGATGCCCACGGGAGACTTAATCCAAATTTGAAGGAGGTAGTTAAGAAGAAAGTTGTCAAACTCTTAGATGCCGGAATCATTTACCCAATCTCCGATAACAAACGGGTGAGTCCAACTCAAGTAGTTCCCAAAAAATCGGGGATTACGGTGGTTGAGAATGAAAAGGGTGAGGAAATCTCTAAGCGTACTGCCAATTCATGGCGTGTATGCATTGATTACTGCAAATTGAATGCCGCCACTAGAAAGGATCACTTCCCCTTGCCATTCATTGACCAAATTCTAGAGAAATTGGCAGGGCAATAATATTATTGCTTCCTTGATGGCTACTCGGGGTACAATCAAGTAGCCCTTGACCCATTAGACCAAGAGAAAACCACCTTTACATGTCCATTCGGCACATTTGCTTATAGACAGATGCCTTTTGGGTTGTGCAATGCTCCCGCTACATTCCAAAGGTGTATGATGTTAATTTTCTCAGACATGGTGGAAAAGTATCTTGAGGTTTTCATGGATGATTTTTCTATATTTGGGTCCTCATTTGATACATGCCTTAAAAATCTAGATTTGGTGCTTAAAAGATGTCGTGAAACAAACCTTGTTCTTAGTTGGGAAAAGAGCCATTTCATGGTTCAAGAAGGTATTGTTTTGGGTCATGTTATCTCAAAGAGGGGGATTGAGGTAGATAAAGTGAAAGTTGAGGTTATTTCTGAATTGCCTCCACCTTCAATGGTGAGAGAAATTCGCTCCTTTCTAGGTCATGCCGGCTTCTATCGCCGTTTTATCAAAGACTTTAGCAAAATTGCTCGACCCTTGTGTAATCTTCTTGCCAAGGAAACCCTTTTTGTCTTTGATCAAGCATGCCTAGATGCCTTTCATAAATTGCGTGCTTTATTGTCATCCGCTCCTATCATGCAACCCCCTAACTGGTCATTGCCATTTGAAATTATGTGTGATGCTTCTGATTATGCCATGGGGGCAGTTTTAGGGCAAAGAGTAGGGAAGCTTCCTTCTGCCATCTACTATGCAAGAAAAACTTTCTCGGGAGCTCAATTGAACTACTCTACTACCGAGAAAGAGTTACTTGCCGTGGTATATGCCCTTGATAAATTTTGATCCTATCTCTTAGGGTCCAAAGTTGTTGTCTATTCTAACCATGCTACTTTGAGGCATCTTTTGATAAAAAGAGAAACAAAACCTAGATTGATTAGATGGATTTTGCTTCTTCAGGAATTTGACTTTGAGATCAAAGATAAGAAAGGCACCAAGAATGTGGTTGCCAATCATCTTTCTAAGTTATCGATAGAGCCTTTCCCTAGTCTACCAATTTGTGACTCTTTTCCGGATGAACAACTCTTTCAAATTTCTAATGGAAAAATGCCTTGGTTTGCCTACATTGTGAATTATTTGGCAGTAGGCAAGCTACCAACTTGTCGGTCGAAGAACAAAAAAAATCGTTTCTTTGCCAACATCCGGAATTACTATTGGGAAGACCCTGTCTTGTACCGATATTATCCAGATCAAATTGTGAAGAGATGTATTCCGGAGAGTGAAATTCCAAGTGTCCTAGTGTTTTGTCACACTCTTACATGTGGTGGGCATTTTAGTGCAAAAAAGACCGCCTTGAAAGTTCTTCAAAGTGGGCTCTTTTGGCCCACTATTCATAGAGATGCCTACAATTTTTGCAAATCATATGAGAGATGTCAAAAGATGAGGACAATGTCTAAAAGAAATATGATGCCCTTGACCAATATACTTGTTGTTGAGATCTTTGATATATGGGGCATTGATTTTATGGGTCCATTTCCTATGTCATATGGTTTTCAATACATTCTTCTTGCTGTTGATTATGCTTCCAAGTGGGTGGAAGCATGTGCTACCAAAACAAACGACCACTCCGTGGTCATTCAATTCATTAAATCCAATATCTTTGCTCGTTTTGGTATGCCATGGGCTATAACAAGTGATGGAGGCAAACATTTTTGCAATCAATTCTTGAGGCACTTATTTCTTAAGTACTCCGTCACTCATAAGGTAGCCACTCCCTACTATCCTTAAACAAGTGGCCAAGTTGAAATGTCTAATCGGGAAATTAAGCATATTCTTGAGAAAATGGTTAACACCACCCAGAAGGATTGGTCAAGGAAGCTAAATGATGTTTTGTGGGCTTATCGGATGGCAGATAAGCCTCCCATTGGCATGCCTCCTTATAGACTTGTATATGGAAAGCCTTGCCATCTTCTGGTTGAGTTAGAACATAAAGCCTTGTGGGCAGTTAAAAGGCTCAATTTTGACCTTGATAAAGCCGGAGAGAATAGACTACTTCAATTGAGTGAGTTAGAAGAATTGAGACACAATGCTTATGATAATGCCAAACTCTACAAAGAGAGAACCAAAACCTTTCATGATAAGCATATTGTGAAAAAGACTTTAGAACCCGGTCAAAAAGCTTGGCTTTTCAACTCAAGATTGAAACTCTTTCCTGGAAAATTGAGAACCAAATGGGAGGGTCCTTATGAGATCATCTCTGTTGCACCTCATGGGGAGGTTGAAATCAGAAATTTGAAGAAGGGAAACATTTTTAAGGTTAATGGACAGAGGTTGAAACTTACATAGAGGGTCAAATCTATCAAAGACATTTGGAAGCTGCACATCTAGTTAACCCGATGTATGAAAACATAGAAAATTGCATTGCCAAGGGACCAAAAGCTTATTTTGAACTTTATCCAACAAGTTCTTCAAAGAACCATTTATTGGGTGGAGTTCAAAGCATCTATCATCCCAACAAGGAGGGGATGCATAACAAGATCTTTGATCCGGGCTAAAAGAGCCCAACGTCTTGCTAGAGACGTTAAAGGCTAACAAAGCATTTCTTAGGGTGTCAAAACCCTATTCCTCCCTCATTTCTATCTTAAATTTCATTTCTTGCGAAATCTAGATACTTGTTTTTGGTTCATATGCACTGCTAGGGACTGTGATTAGGATTGCATAAACTTTTATGTTGTGATTGAGCATTTTGCATAAGTTTGATCGATCTCAAATGAGAGTTCGATCGATCGAACCTCCACCTGCATCCAACACTTAGAAAAATTTTCGACCTGCATCCAAATCATTCGAACTTATTCTCAGATCGATTAGAAATTCTTAGATCAATCTAACTTCAAAGTTCGATCGATGTTGAGATCCAACACTTAGAAAAATTTTAAGCCTGCATTAACCTGCATATTTTAGCTCTCTGTCTCATCGATCGAAAACATTTCAAGATCGATCTGAAGTTCTTCGATCGATCCAACTTCAAAGTTCGATCGATCTGCAAGTTCCAACACTTAACCAAAATTTTGAACCAAAAACCTGCATATTTTTACTCTCTGTCTGATCGATCGAACATTTTGTTCAGATCGATCTCAGCTCTTCATCTCACCATTTTTGACTTTGTTTGACTTTTTAATCTTCAAAAATCCAAAAATATTTATTTTATCTCATTTTATTTTATTTTATTTTATTATTCAATATAAAATAAAAAAATAAAAAAAAAAAAACAAACACAACTATTCACCATTGTGCTCTTATGTGTATTCATGCATACTTTCATGCTTAAGCTAGGGCTTGATCTCATATCTCTCTTTCATCTTGTGCTATATTGCCTTAGATTGCATGCCTTGGTTATTCTTATCCCATTTGACATTTAATGTGAGTTTGCTAGTGTGTGTATTCAAGTAGGTTGTTGATTCCAAGTTTGGGGGAGACATCTTCCGAATTGAATCACTACCGAGCTTCATGTCCTTTCCACCACGGTATACTCTTTCCATCTTTTCCATTATTCTCATTGCACATTGAGGGCAATGTGTGGTTTAAGTTTGGGGGTAAAGTGACTTTGTTACATTCTACTTAAGTTGAGACTTAATTGCATGATTGAGACTTGGGATCCATTTTAGCGATGATTTTGATCTTTTGAGGACTATATTGCTTAAAATTTAAAAATTGCTTGACTTGAGAGTCCAATACTCCTTGTATGCCTTATGGATGCCATTTATGAGTAAATTTTTTGTAAGATTGGTATCTTATTTGCACTTGTGGTCCACGTCATCTTGATTTTGTGATTGTTTTGAGATTCATTCTAGGATTCTACACTAGCACAGGCGCACACTAGCATTCATTTGTGGGGTACATGCTTTGTTGATTATTGAATTGGTTATATCCCAATTGAGCTAGTAGTGTATTGAAAGCTTTCATTCTTGATCAAGGTGGATAACAACCCCTTTTCACTAAGTAACCGGGATTCTAGCCTCATCAAGCACTAAAATTCTCGCGCCGAAAGGTGGAGGGCCCAAACTTTAGGTTAATAATTGAACTTGTTTATTCAAAAATAATAATAATAATAATAATAATAAATAAAAAGAAAAAGTTGCAAAAGCAATAAAAAGTGAGGGCTTCTCCCAAAAGGTGAGAAGTGGGAAATAATTAGATGGAGGTTGTCTTGATTTGTAGCCTAGTTGATTTGAGCTTGTAAGTCCGTAGGGGTGTTTGAATGCCTAATGTCCTAAAGCCGTCTGGTTTGGGAGTCATTGATCTAACGCTCGACCTCATGAATCGCTAGAAAGCTTAATAGATCAACACATTACACCATGCTTTCATCTTTGATCCTAAAAAAAAAAATCGAGTAAAAAGAATAAGCGCACCTAAAATAATAAAACTTTAATAAAAGGTTCACTTTTTATCTTGATGATCAATACTAGATTTATGTGCTAGTTTGAGGGTAAAGATGTGATTAATTCTTTAGTTGGCTAAGATAGCAACATATTTGATGCCGGTCCACTCAAAAAGGTTTCTAGAGTTGTTTTGATTTGCATGATCATTTTCTTGATGTGTGGAGGACCATACTTGCTTGCTTGATGTTGAAATTTTGGGAGATTACTTAGAAATGTTTGAAACATTGCATACTTGAGGTAGTTTTCTCCCAATGCTTGTTTGCAATATTGGTACCTCTTTTGAAAGAATGAGCTTAATGTTTGTGGGAATCATTTCTGGAAACCCTCACGAGACGTCACTCATCCACTAGGGGTAACCTAGGGGTTTAAAAGGCTTGTTACATATGCTAAATGCAATCGTGTTCCCTACGAAAGTGGCATTATCCTATTATTGTTTTCTAGTTCATAGTTGTTTAGTTATTCATTTCATTCCTTTACTTTCTAGTTCATTGCTAGGGACTAGCAATATTTAAGTTTGGGGGTGTGATGAGCATTGAAAGTGCGTATTTAAACCCCTTAAGTTTAGGCATTCTAGTACCTTTATCTATCTTACTTTACCGTTTTAGATTGATTTCGTATTATTTTCATTTTCAGGCACTTATCCCGAAAATAAGCTAACTCAGCCAAATAAGAGCAGAAATGAAGCAATTCTGGGATGAATTAAAGAAAGGAGCCAAGTGGAAGCAAAAGGAAGAAAAATGTGGAAATCAATATCTTCGATCGATCTCAGATCAAAGTTCAATCGATCCAACATGATCGATCTCAGCACTTCAAGATGGATCAGAGCCATGATGACATTTTCAGAGATCTCAAAAGTTCGATCGATCCAACATTATTTTTCGATCGATTGAACTACCTTGTCTTTATCCAAATGATTGATCTTATCTAGTTGTACCACCCTATCAACCACTTTTGTCCTTTTCCCAAAAATATCTTCAAAATATCTCAGATTTGTCTTTATCCAAAAAGCGCCACCATTAAGGATCGATCCAGCCTAAGTTCGATAGATCTTAGGCATGTTTGATCGATCCAAGTCCAAGGTTCAATCAATCGAACTTCCTCCAGCGCGAAAAAGTTAAATTTCCAGCTCACAAAAGTTGTCCTTTATCCAATCATTGGAGAATATTTGCTGTACGACCCCAGCTCATTTTGGGTGTTATTTGACCTACCTATATAAGAATAAGGATTACTTTTACACATATCATGTATTATATCATCTCATACTTTGTAGAACTCTTGGAGAGCAAGCTTAGAGGAGGAGGAAGCTAGAGACACCATTGGAGACTATTCATCAACCAATGAGCAAATCTCTACTATGGAGTTAGCCCTTGAGGGTTGGAGAAGCACTACCATGAGTGGCTAGACATCCTCTTGGGGCTAGAGTTAGCCCCAAGCATGTTTTCTACATCTTGATTTTGTGTATTATTGAGGGATTAGTGTTGTAATACATGTTTTGGCACTTATATATATATAGATCTTGTTTATTCAATGATTTATGTGGTTTAATGCTTCCAATTGATCATTTCATTCTATCTATATATCTATGTATGCTAGAATAGATGTTCATGTGTTCGTCTCTATTTCTTGTATTATTGATGCATGTCTATGTGTATTAATGTCATAGATCTAGAGATTGTAAAAAACGTAGTGCTTAAAAGAATGCTCTTGTAATTATCTAGATGGTTCATGCTCATTTCTTAATGGATTGTGTCTCTCCCTTAGCTTAATTAGTTTAATTTCATGTCATTAGCTTAATTGTAGTGTAGTGGTAGCATAGTTGTTAGATGGGAAGACAATCCATGCTTGTTGTTTGATGTTCCATACTTATAAATGCAAGTAGCATATGTCTCTACTTTTGTGTTGTGTATGGTTGTGAGCTTAATGAAAGGATTAATGACTTGCTAGATATGTTGTGCTTTTCACATGCTATTTAGACAATATATACTTACTTGCTAGATATATTGTGCTTTTCATATGTAGATTAGACAATGTTTGCTCAATTGGTCACCCTTGCTGGTTGAATCAACCAAACACACATACACACACATCATTATTGCAACACACATTTCCCTTATTAGTCACTAGTTAAGGGTGTAGAAAAGTATTGTTTGGCGATGACCTCTAAACCCCAAGATCTCTTTCTCTCTTACCTACTCTTTATTGCATTCAATTATTTAGTATAATTTGCTCTTTAGTTTAATCAACCAACCAACCATTTGTTTGATCACTCGACCTAGTAACCCTAATAGCGATTCCATAACCAAATTCGACTCCAATCCTTTGGGACGATCCCTATTTGCCCTAACTATATTTTTAGTGAAGGTAGTAGTGGCTTCTATAAATGTAAAACTTGGCCCTCGCCTTAATACACACTCTTAATCTTATGGTAGGACGACGACCACTAGACTTACCAGGGAACATCATTAGGTCTAACTATACATTCTAGGCGATATTACGCACCCTAACCATGATTCTGAGACTCAAGCTCATATCACGGTACCATAAATAAATATATAATATCCTTCCTAATGCAGAAATAAAAGCAAACATCTGGTATGTCATTAAACTGTTTTAGTTGACAGGACACGAAGTTATGTAGGATTTAACTGTTTTGGTTAATCCATTTCGTATGTATGAACAAGTAGGCATTAGTGTTTTGATCTAATACATCTCTAATATACCACCATCCCATATCGGTGCATATAATGCATATGACCCATAAACAATGCAACACTTAAAATAGTACATCAAATAAAATTCACATAATCCATATAGTTGATAGAATTAGAATTTAAGGGTTCATCAACCAAACTCCCGAATAACATCCATGTAATTGATAGAACAGTATTTAATGGTTCATCAATTAAAATCCAGAATAACATCCATGTAATTGACAATTTAAATAATTTTACTTAAACTTCAATTAATCCACAAGGCAGTCCAATAATTGATAAAATAATAAACAATAGAGCATCAATTAAAATTCAGAGAATGATATAACATAAATCAGATAACCAATTGAGCATATTATATTCAATTATACCTAGGTATAATCATACAAATCCGATTAACTTGCAAGAACAACCACAAGTAACTAATTACTCCACATCCATTGACAGCATGCAAATAATTAATTAAATTTCATGATGTCCAGTAATATTAGCTAGCATATTAAATTTCATGATGTCCAGTAATATTAGCATATTAGCATATACAAACTATTTTAGAGTTTTAACAAGTTGATTTAAATCATTTAAAACCTCCCGTTAATTTTTTGAATTTACAGTTAAGCCCCTGGAAATATATATATATATATATCAAAAATACACCCCGTTAGGGTGTTCCAACAAGGGAGCCGGCTCCCCCTTCATGGGAGTCAACTCTCACACACTTAGAGTCGGCTCTCCATGAGGGAAAGCCGGCTCTCTCATCTAGGGAGTCGGCTCTCTCTCCCTAAAAGCCGTTTCTGTATTGATTTTATTAAATTTTTTTAGAGTTCAATCTAAGTTCCAAAGGTTCCATAAACTCCTTGAATTTCAGTACGAATTGTTAACAACAATTTAAAACCTAATCGATAACATTTTATGCAATAAAACAATTTCAGTTAGGCAAAACATAAAATAGTTTACAGTTTGATTTATCATGCATACAACATTCATTTTAAAGTTTAATTTAACTCCTGGAGACTATATAGCATGCACAGAACACAGGTTTAAGGGAAGAAGTTAAAATAGAAACTTTCCTTTGAGGTTTCGGTTCAAAACCTTAGCGTCGTCTTCCTAAATTTTTCAGCGATCGATTGACTCTTTCCAAGTCGTCTGTTGCCCTTGGTTCAACCCACGAACAACAATCCTTCCTCCTTCTTGATCCGACCTTTACTTATGGCCGAAACCCTAACTGACTCTCTCTGTTACTCTCTGTCTCTCTGTAAACGTGAATAGGTTTTGTTTCCCCCTTGGCAGACTTATACTGTTATATTTATAGGCTTAGGAAAACACAAACCCTAAAACAAATTCTAATTATGTTCAGAGAAGGAAAAGAAAACAATTAACTCTAGCTAAGTCGGCTATACCCAAACACGTGATTACCTAAAAGAAAATAAAACTCTAATTAACAATTATCGCAATCAAATAAAACTCTAATTAACAATTACCGCAATCAAATAATTAAACTTCCACATAAGCATACATTAATGAAAGAAAATAAGTAAAACAAATACTTAATTAAATAAGAACAGTTAAACATATAATTCAATTAAATAAAAACAAGTAAATAATAATTCAATTAAATAATACCATTAAACAAATAATTAACAAATAGGCAAATACACAAATAAACAAATAAAATGTAATAAAATAATTAACTAAAATGCCGAGACTATCCTTTTAAAATGAGGGGTATTACAGCATATGTCTATATAAATATCTAATCTAAAGTAATTCACTATGTATCATCCAATTTGTTCAGTTGACCTGACACGAATATAAGTAGGACTTAATATTTTAATTAATCCATTCTCTTATAAATTAGGTAGAACTTAACTGATAAGTTAATCCGTCCCTAGAGTGCCACTATCCCATACTGGTGCACTACATCCACACAATCCAACAGTTGATATAACAATTAAAGAAGTACATCAAATAATCCAGAATAAACATAATAATATGATATCATGTTATCACAAAATAAAAATGACTTATAAAATTATTTAAGCTTCCTACATCACATATCCTATACATACTGAATCTTAAACAGACTGATATTTTATTATACAATCACGTAAGCATTCTCCATATACCATTCATGCTGTAAATTCAATCTTAATTGTTAGAACAAACAAAAAACTAAATCCCTTCATTCCTCCAAGAATCAAATAGCATGCATTGATATATTTAAATTTGTTTAAAATTTATTTAAACTCATTTCTAGTCCTTATTTGATGTTTAGGATTCCTCAAATTTAATAAAAAGTAATACAACGCTGTTTCCAAAACTTCTCCAGGTAAGGCTCGAGCTTTTGTCCTAATTGCTCGAGCATTCTGTTTCAGGCTCGAGCTTTTCACCTAATTGCTTGAGCTTTTCCTTTCAGGCTTGAGCTTTCCTTTTCAAGCTCGAGCTTTTCACCCATGGCTCAAGCTTTGCCCCCAAGGCTTGAGCACTGTATCAACGAATCAAACATATTTACGTGATTCAACCCAGAATTCTACTGTGAACGAAAATATTTATTGTTTAAGGATTCTAAAGCATGTTTCTAGGTTCCATCAATATACATATATGAAAATATATCGCTTAAAACATGTAACAATTCATAAAGTAATCAAACCGCATCTTGAATTTATTAATTCACACAGCATGAACAACCATGAAATATAATTTAAAAAACCTATGTTCTAAATCAATTAAATTATAAATTCCAATTTTAATTGTTCTTTACATAACCCTAAGATTATACTAAAGATATATAATTCACAAATCAAAGGAGAAGGGAAGAACAAGAACTTGCCTTTAGGGATTTGATAAAAACCTTGGCCTCTTTCTTCTTCCTCCTCTTTCTTCTTCCTCATTCTTTCTCTCTCTCTCTCTCTCTCTAAAATATAATACGTGATATCTTTCTATTCCCTTTTCCAACCCTATAGTTATATATTTATAGACTGAATACAAACCCTATTCCTTTTCCCAATCCACATCAAATTAATAAAGAAAATAATAAAATTAAAATACTAAAAAGGTAACTAAAAAATATGTTACTTATAATCTATGTATAATATTTTTTATCTAAATAAAATAAATACATCAGATTATCACCAAAGTACTTTCCTTAAATATATATATATATATATATATATATATATATATATATATATATATATATATATATATATAATTATATAGATAGACATATGCACCATCCATGGGTAATTATCCGTACCTATTAAATCCATTATCCAAATAATCCATGGAACCCAATTGGTTGGCCCATGACTACTATCCATAACCATTAACATTCAAGTAAACAAATACATCGAACACAAAATTCAACTAAACAAGTATTTCAAATAAACACATAATCATTTAATTCATATAAACAATTAAACAAATAGCCAAGAAACCAAATAAAGAAATAAAAACACTATTAAAATAATTAATAAAAATACCGAGACTATCCTTTTAAAATTAGGGGTATTACAGTTACTAGATTGCCTTGGGTCAAAACCTTTGGGTTAATACCATAGTTTCCTTTTTTTTTTTGTTTTGGACAAGTGGACCAATCGAACAGAGTATGAGTGGTCGAATTATGTAGAAAATTCAACCGAAAAAGTTGGTCTGGTCCCTAATAGTGAACCAGTCGAACTTTGCAAAATTTCAAATTTTTATTTAACAACCTCATTTTTTGCAATTCCAACCGAAGTAGTGTCCTCACTCAACATACTTGTTGTACATGGTGTTCTCATTGAACCAAAGTATCTTGCACTGGTTGTTACACTTTCTGAAATTGAGACTTAAAATAAAACGAAAATTACAACTCGATTGGACTCATTTTGACATCAAAATTTTCTAACTCAAAATTACACATTAATATAAAGAATATAGACATTCATGGATATCAAGGTATATAGTGCATGTGAAAAATATATTGTTCCATAGTACATGCTCTCATCAGGGGTACAAGGTTAATCATTCTTTCCCATGCAAATATAATCATGGAAAGCCATAAGATTTAGTAGGATCTATATTTGTTAAGGGCCGCTCCATATAATTTGAAATCATGGGTGAAAAATATAAAAGTGACTTTTTAGCATGTAAAATATTAATACCAAATAATAGTTAATTATGTTTATTTAAAATCACCTTTCTTATTTTCTTGAGATGCAAAGTTATTCAAGTTTTTCTTTCTTTTTCTTTTTTTTCCTTTTTTTTTTCAATATATAATAGAATCATTCCAATAGATATATACACAATAGTGTGATGAAAAAAAAAAAAAACCCTGGGATGAGGGGAGGAGGGGAAAAAAAGAAAAGAAAAAAGATATGGATAGAAAATATGAGGTATTACTGAGTCTAATAAGGAAATAAATATTTTATGGAGGTAATAATATAGGGAATAAAAAAAATAATAAATAAATAAATAAAATTTTAGAGAGGTAATAATATAAGGAAAAAAAAATGGGGCCTTCGGTTATTGGTTGTGGTATAATAATATAAGAAAATAAAAATTTAAGGAAGGTAAACAATATATAAGGAAATAAAAATGGTTGTTGAAATTGCACGGTCCCTAGTAGTCTGGGTTTGTAATTGCTAATGTCCTTAATTCCAAATTCAATGCGTCAATTCAGTACTCCCAGTTGGTAGAAACACTCATCTGAGTCATCTGGGAGTCCAAATCCGACTCACCCCATCCTTTCCCTCTGTCATTGGGTGAAAAAAAAAAAAATTTGGACAATACTTGGGTAGTCAGGGAGTCCAAATCCGACTCACCCCATCCTTTCCCTTTGTGTCGTCGGGTGAAAAAAAAAAAAAAATTTGGACAGTGCTTGGGTAGTCACCGCTAACGTGGATCAATAAAAAATGGATAAGTTCTCTTTAATTACCAATTCAGATATAGTGTGTTACATATTTACTAACCAAATCAGAAATGCTGGGTACATACACCATCTCTAACATGGAAATGAAAGAATACATGTCCATTTTTTATTGGTCTACATCAATGATGAGAATGGTGTACATCTTTACCAGTGAGGACATAAATATGTAAATATATATATATATATATATATATATATATATATATATAGTTACTCCCGAACATAATATGAATTGATTTGAATTGCATTAAAATTTTATCGTCTATCCCATAAGATTGATAGGATCGTAAGTAAAATCATATGGTCTAAACTAGAGGTGCACACGATCTGGTTTGGACTGGATTGAGAGTTTTTTTTGGATCAGATCATTTATAACGGTTTCACTATTTTTGAAATCAGACCGAACCATAATGTCTATGGAACCAAACCAAACCACACTGCGAAAAACCAGTTTGGTTCTGTTCGGTTTGTCAGTTTCAGTTAATTTCTCTTTTATTTTATTTTAATTCAGAGGGGCCATAGCTTAAAAAAAAAAAAAAATCAACTAACATTGATATAACACGCAAAAAGAAGAATTTTAAGAAGAAAAAAGGAAAGAAAATTGAGATATATTTGAAAAGAAAAATTTAACTTTTTTTTTTTTTTAAAGAAATTTAAGGAATTTAAAAAACAAAAGAAAGAAAAAAGGGGGGCACGTGAGACGTGAAAACTTTACTTGATTTAGGTTTAGGATATGATATATATATATATATATATATATATATATATAGATATATATATTATAACATAGTAATGGTTCGGTCTGATCCGGCAGGACCCTAAACCAAGACCGGACCGAAAAATTACGGTTCCATAATTTTGGGCTCAGGATCGAACCAAACCGCTATACAATTAACTCAAACCGTCCAATTTAGTCCGATCCGGTCTCATTTTTCAGTTTATAAAATTTTTTGAACACCCTTAGTCTGAACCCACAATTTTGGGCCTACAGCCCATTCTGAATAAAGAAACTTCAAGTTCTTATTACAAAGCCCAACTGCCCATTCCAACTAAAGGAGTAAAAAAATTGAATACCTAACTTAGAGCTCAAAGCCTATGTGCCTCGTGAAGCGAGGCAACCTACTCTTTTTGGCACTCCGGCAAGTTCCGACGTCCCTAACTACCTCTAGCGAACGCAAGGGAATCACAATAAACATATCATACTTCAAAATGTATGCAAGTGCATTTTTTTTTTTATCCTTTTTTTCTGTATTTTTTTTTTCTTTTTGAAAAATACTTTTCGAAAATGGTCATTCAAACAAATCTTATAGTTCTCAAAAAGCCTTGTTTTCTTATCACTTTTCAAATAACTGAACTAAATGTGTGTTATGTTTGGAGTATGTCTATATTTTTGGTGCTTTAGGTGTATTCTCTATCAATTTTGAAGACATTTTCATTTATAAAATTTATATTATTTTTCTACTTCATTTTTCCCAGGATCTTATGATTCTCGATTCCAGACCTACAATATGATCCTAAGATGTCGATTCCAGACCTACATTAGGATCCTATGAACCCTTTCATCAATCCCACGGACAATCTCGATCCTAATAAACTTGTTTTTGACATACCTATGGTCAAGGGCGGAATGCCCCACCAAAATTTTCTCAAATTTCAATTAATGTTATATATTTATGGCTAGTAGTAGGAAAATTAAATTTGGCCCCTCCAATTTTTTCTTAGAAATCTATTAATGCTTTTCAACTTTTGATATTTTGAACTGTTATTTTATATGTTAGTGTAAAGACCCAATATTTCTTTAAGAATCACAAAATAAGAGTGAAAAAAATTTAGCACCACCTTTACCTCATGAAAAAAACCTAATATTTCTTAAAGAAACACTAAATAAGAGTAAGAAATAGGTAGCACTACCTTTGGCTTTAGATGGAACTATGGAACTATCACATGTCTAATGTCCCTATGCATCAGAATAGTGTTGGTGTCCCCAAAGTCTTGCTTGTAAGCTATCCTATCTCGAAGCTATATAATTCTGCATTGTTTTCTACTTTGAAGCACTAAGGGTGTGTTTGATAAAAATTAGAAACCTAAGCACTGAAAATTTTATACACTAAATTTTAAGTTTTAACTTTTTAGGTGCCGAATTTATTAATCTTTAAGGTGTTTGATACTGTTTAAATTTCAAATGTTGAATTTATAAAAATTATTTGATATATACAAAAGCTAAAATCTGAAAACTGTTCAGATTACACTGTTATCCTCAATAACCGGTAAGAAATAACATTTTAAAAAATATTACATTTTTGGAATATAGAAAAACTAAAGCTACAATCAATTGTATTCAAACAAATATGTCAATTTAACAATGAATAATAATATCAAAACTAGTCATAAAAATTACTACT
Source organism: Cornus florida (assembly GCF_030987335.1). Taxonomy (NCBI): domain Eukaryota; kingdom Viridiplantae; phylum Streptophyta; class Magnoliopsida; order Cornales; family Cornaceae; genus Cornus; species Cornus florida. Next base: position 41,960,179 of record NW_026775573.1, on the reverse strand, counting down.
AAATCAAAAATGTACATTATTCAAGTTATTTGTTAACAAGAACTGAATAACAAATATCTCTAATTTTTTTTAAGAACATTTGCACACAAAAATTTAAACATGAGAATTAATCAATTCATTTGCAATTTGGCTGTGCAAATTAACCACACACACTAAGTCAGATTGCCTTCCTTACTAAATTCAGAGTAAGTCAAAGTTTCAATGTGTCAGTCGTACGCAGCGGAATGTATATAGAAAAGTTTTTGTTTGTTTTTGTAAAACAGATTTGTGTCCTTACTTTACTTATTTTATGTTTTAGCAATTAAACAGTTAATCACATGCAGATAAAATAAAGCAAAGTATAAAGTTAGAGATGACACTAGGATTTTAGCGAGGTAACCCCAATTGATAAAATACGTCAACTGTGGGAAAAACCTCGTGGACTTGTGCAGTTCAAAGTAAACCAATCCACTATGCTTGGAACAAAGTATATTGAACTTTGACTCTGCCTCACACCCTATCGTTTTACACCACACCAACCGCTGACGATCCTCTAGTTTTGCGACTCCTCGTCCAACAGCAACTTGATCTCAGACTGACGCTTGATATTCGTAGAAGAGTAGCAGGTAGATCAGACAACACTCCACGAATGCTCCAACCCTTTCAAAAGTGTGATTGCGCTTACTTCTGTTCTTCAATCGTCTGAATGATGTAGAAGAAGATCTGCTTCGTCTGATCAATGTTTGATACAATTGTATGATCACGATCAGGATTTGAACTCCACAACTCTAACCTATCTAGGTGAATATGTGTATGTTCTAGGAAGACTACAGAAAAAATCAACTTTGATTTTCTGAAAGGGATTTTCTTCCTAAGGCTTTGTATGATATATGAATAATGATTAAAAGCCGTGAAATAAACCTTGTGTATGACATGGTTTATATAGAGGTTTGCAAAGTCCTATTCCTCTTAAAAATAAGGGAAATTTCGTGTATAAGACTTTAGAAAGAAATTGGGATAAAAAAAGAAACAATCAGAACAAGAAACTGAAAGTTAGAATAGTACCAGGATGTCTTGAACCTGTTCGATAAATCTTGAACCGGTTCAAGATGGACAGACTCTAAAATCGCCACTCTACTGAAGTTGAACCTGTTCGATAAATTTTGAACCAGTTCAAGTTGAACCTGTTCGATAAATCTTGAACCAGTTCAAGATGGACAAAATGTAAAATCTTCTTCTAAAACATCCAAAACCCTTCCTCAATGTTCTCACTACCTTTCAAAACTTCTTATAGCATTGTTCTCATCATCTTGGAGTGTTGTATCATGAACACTTGAACTTCTTCAAATCCGCATCTGATCTTCAATTTTAAACTGAAAAATTACAACTCGATCGGACTTGTTTTGTTACCGAAATATGCCAATTTACAAAAATTATATCTCACAATCTCCCCCTTTGGCAATTTCATGACAAAACCCTAAAAAAAAATTATAATCTACCCAAAGCAGAAAATTAAATTACAATTGTTTAAGGAAACACGGAATGTGTTTATCTCTGTTCTCTTTTGCTGTTGGACAAAATTTTACCTGAATTCCTGCACATGGATCAAGTAAAACTACCAGTGAAAGTTTAATAAAACAAGTTAAAAACTCCCCCTGAATTAAGTATCCAAAAATTTTAGATTTTCTCCCCCTTAATGTAATCTTGTTCTCCCCCTTTTTAGAACAACATTGACAAAGTAATAGCAAAATAACTAGAGAGAAATAATACGAAAACAGAGTAAACAGGAATAAGTTTAATATCAGAAACCAAAACAAAATATCCAAAAATATCAAGTCATGACAATGTAAAAACTGAGCAAAAAGTAATGTCATGATGCAGGACAAAATATCAGGCATTAGTATGTCCAAAAATTATGTCAGAAAGAAATCAATACTCTCCACCATCATTCTTATCATCATCCTCATCAGACTTTGCATCCATTGTTTGATCACACATGCATCACAATGACAATACTAGTTTTAGCTTGCTTGGGAGCTTCTGGAATCTCAATTACTTTACCTTTGGCTTCTTTGAGTAATTGAGATGCCATGTTTTTCACACAATTTTCCACTTTGAAGCCTCCAACTTCTCTTGAGAATTCTATCAAACACTTAGTGTGAACTTCAACACTTGTTCTTGGACAAGCTTGATTTGATTCTTCAAAACCCCAACAATCAACCCAATATCAAAGCAAGCAAAGCTTTAATCACAACACAAACAAGTCTCAATCCTTAAGTTTCTTAAACTCCTAAACTCCACAAATTCTTTTCAACTTTCAAGCTTCAATCTTCAATTCTTTTTATTGATACAAAGATAACAATATATAATTGAATGTAAGCACCAATATTATGAGAATAATGCACTTAAAGATGTGAATATATGTGAGCAATATAGAGAGAAAAAGTGGGTACTCTAGAGAGAGAATGGGTGTATGCAATATGACCCAACAATATGCCAAATGGGTTCCTCTTAAATGCAATCTCACTGCCAGGAATCGGTTCCCACTAGACAGTAACTCCAACTTGGTTCTTGACCACTGTGGAACCGGTAGGCAAATCATGTACCGGTAGTGAGCCTCCAGAAACTTGAACCTCAAAGGTTTTAACTGGTTACCAGTAGGAGCTTTGGGGACCGGTAGGTAATGATCAGTAGGTTTTAAACTTGAATTTTTTTTTTTTAGATATTTTTCCTTGGACCTTTTGAATCACTCAATGTCAAATCAAACCAAAAAAAACTATAAGCTAAAAACAAAAATCTTTTTGAATTTTTTTTTCAGTTTTTTTCTTTTTATTTTTTTATTTTTTTCATTTTTAAAATAAAACAAAACACAAATCATTGAGTAATTCAAAGTTTTTCAAGTCCATACCTGATCCAATTTCCCAGAGAATTATAGAGATATCTATGAACAAAAATTCTTGACACCACAGAGTAGTCAGTCAATTTCAATTCTCAGGAAGTAATCATAACAAGAATTTTCACTTGCAAATATTAATGAAACTGTTAGAAATCAATCTAGTAAGTTCAAGTGTGTGTGTGCAATCCATCTTCTCAATTTTCAATCAATTATCAAGAAATCATTGTCTAAGCTATATTGATCGAAAAGCATCAAGATAAGATTGCCTTTGAGCAATTTTTCTAAGTTAGGTGGCTATCACTCTAAAGACCAGACAACAATTCCCCAATTCAACTTGTCTCCACCTTTCTTTTTACTCATTTAACTCCTCTTCAAAGTTTAATGGGAGCGTTCGAACACAACTTAATAGGTAGCGTTTTCCTAAACAAAGAATTCAGCATTTTTTTTTTCCTTTTTCTTTCAAGTTGAATTTTTTCATTGTTTTTTTTTTAAGCTCCTATTTTTTTTTTTTTTTTTAAACAATAACCTTTGTAACTTTTATGATCAATATACCCTAGTCAACAAATTAAAATTTTCAATCAAATTTTTCACATTTGGACTAGTGCACAAAAGGTTATGAACTTAAGAGAGTTAAATCTAAACATCCGTTAATCAATGCAAATCAACTTTCATTGTATAGATTAAAAGCCAAGAATCTATTTTTAATCAAAAATCATGTGTCCAAATTTGCATTCAAGATAGATCATAAATTCAATAAAAGAATTTTCACAGATATTTCAAGAAGACTATGATCAGTAACTCAACCCTAAACTAAACCCTAGCAATTGTTCCAATGGCAACAAAAATTTCTTTTAACCATAAGCCATAATCACTAAATTTCATAGGACTTAGTTTAAAGGTGAAGTCCTTTGGGAAACTTGTTCCAAGGACTCAATAGGCACTTACTTGATCAAATCAGACTTTTTGATCCAAACAGTTCTCACTCTCAACTCTTGAAATTTTTTAACATCCTTTACCTCTTTCGTAGGCAAATTATCAGCTTTAGAAAACTTAGGTGACATATTCTCCTTTTTCTTTTTAGAAAATACCTTTTTCTTAGCATGAACATCATGAGAATGAATTTTAGAAAAATCTTTCTTTTTCTTGTGTGAATTCCTTTTAGCATGAAAATTTCTAGGTTTATTCCAATTTTGCTTTCTAGCATGAAACCTATTTTGTGCAAAGGAATTATAACCATGAAAATCATAAAAAGTATTATCCCTTTTCTTTTTATAACAATAGTGTTGACTATATCCAGTTCTACCACAATAAGAACAATAAAGCACCTTGGACACATTCTTAGCATGCATAGGCTTAACAATAGGCACATTCAAGTTCATAGGTTTAACAAAAATAGTTTGACTCTTTTTACTAGATGAAGCCTCATTAAAACAATTTTATCACCTACATGCTTACCAACACTAATCATCTTATCAAGCTTAATCTGCCCAGAAGTAAAAGCAATTAATTTATCTTGAGATTTTTTCAATTCAAGTTCAAGAAAATTAAATTTGGCAATAATAAATTCTCTAGCAGAATTAGCTTGACTTACCTTGCTCTCAAGGAATTTTACCTTGTCATGAAGATTTTGAATTTCAGATTTGTTCTCCTTAAGCAATTTCTGTTTTTGCTCATCATCTTTCTTCAAGAAATCATTCTCCATCTTCAAGGTATCTCTTTCCTTTTTCAAGGCATCATTCATGCTTTCTATTTCTCTCAGCTTCTTAGATTGCTCCTTGACATCCTTGCTCAATAACTCAAATTTGGTAAGATTTTCTACACACAAAGAAGAATTATTAGCAGTATCATTATTAATATGAGCAATAAAAGCAATAGAAGCATCTTTATTGTTTTCCTTATATTTCAATTTAGAAGGATCTCCTTTATTACAATTTATATTCTTTCTATTTTAAAGAACCTTCTAGAATTTTTAGACATGATGAAAACAATTTTTAAAAAAAACACAACAAAACTAAACTTTCCAACAAGGATTAACTCAGTGTATAGAGATCTACTCTGATACCAAATTATGAGTCGTACGCAGCGGAATGTATATAGAAAAGTTTTTGTTTGTTCTTATAAAACAGATCTGTGCCCTTACTTTACTTATTTTATGTTTTAGCAATTAAACAGTTAATCATATGCAGATAAAATAAAGCAAAGTATAAAGTTAGAGATGACACCAGGATTTTAGCGAGGAAACCCCAGTTGATAAAATACGTCAACTGTGGGAAAAACCTCGTGGACTGATGCAGTCCAAAGTAAACCAATCCACTATGCTTGGAACAAAGTATACTGAATTTCGACTCTGCCTCACACCCTATCGTTCTACACCACACCAACCGCTGATGATCTTCTGGCTTTGCGACTCCTTGTCCAACAGCAACTTGATCTCAGACTGACGCTTGATATTTGTAGAAGAGTAACAGGTAGATCAGACAACACTCCACGAATGCTCCAACCCTTTCAAAAGTGTGATTGCGCTTACTTCTGTTCTTCAATCGTCTGAATGATGTAGAAGAAGATCTGCTATGTCTGATCGATGTTTGATACAATTGTATGATCACGATCAGGATTTGAACTCCACAACTCTAACCTATCTAGGTGAATATGTATATGTTCTAGGAAGACTACAGAAAAAATCAACTTTGATTTTCTGAGAGGGATTTTCTTCCTAAGGCTTTGTATGATATATGAATAATGATTAAAAGCCGTGAAATAAACCTTGTGTATGACATGGTTTATATAGAGGTTTGCAAAGTCCTATTCCTCTTAAAAATAAGGGAAATTTCATGCATAAGACTTTAGAAAGAAATTGGGATCAAAAAGAAAAAAATCAGAACAGGAAACTGAAAGTTAGAATAGTACCAGGACGTCTTGAACTTGTTCGATAAATCTTGAACCGGTTCAAGATGGACAGATTCTAAAATCGTCACTCTACTGAAGTTGAACCTGTTTGATAAATTTTGAACCAGTTCAAGTTGAACCTATTCGATAAATCTTGAATCAGTTCAAGGTGGACAAAATATAAAATCTTCTTCTAAAACATCCAAAACCCTTTCTCAATGTTCTCACTACCTCTCAAAACTTCTTATAGCATTGTTCTCATCATCTCGGAGTGTAGTATCATGAACACTTGAACTTCTTCAAATCCGCATCCGATCTTCAATTTCGAACCGAAAAATTACAACTCAATCGGACTTGTTTTGTTACCGAAATATGCCAATTTACAAAAATTATATCTCACACAATGTTTATAGAGGAAGTCTCAAATTGAAAATCCCCATTATCATATTGTTCAAAAAGTTCGTATGTGGCGGTTGTTTTTCAAAGATAATTGTGAATAGCTGCACAACCAATAACGATATTTCTCTACATTCCAAATGCAAAAGGTTCCATCCTTTCCGAGATTGGGAAACAAGTATTCAACATGGACAAAGCTGATGAGAAGTACAGGAGATAAGGATGATCAAGTAACTGACAGCAAGAACTGAAGTGCAGAAAATTGGGATGATTACATAAAGGTAACAATATCTACCATTTTACATTTTAAATTGGGATTGTATCACAAATCATGTGGAATAAAATTTGATGTGGAATAGGCAAATCCCGATGCAAAATAATTTCGGTATACCTGGTTACAATACGCTGATTAGATGAAGACATTATGCAATGACATAACAGAAATAAGCCAAGCAACATGGGTTCCATCTAGGCCAGGAATGCCTCTAGATTATGTCCATAGGAGTTTTACAAACAAAAATTGACCAACTCTATTATGCCTTCCTCCAACAAAAAATCCATTGCAAAAAGCTAAACGTCAGAGGAAGACCAATCTGAAGATATTGATAACCAACTACAAGCAATTCTCAAAATATAAGAAAAATCCAAAGGTCTAAGCTTTAAAGAGTGTAATAGAGTTTTAGACAATATGGAAATCCTTCAAATGGATGACCCATTGTATAATGCTGATTTAAGTAAATTTTGCAAATTAAATCGCATAGAGAGCAATGAATGATACTTCAAAAACCAGAAGAACTTAGAATCAGTTGGCCATAAATAAATGCTCAAAAACTTATATTTATTTGAATTTTATGATTTGACTTATATTAGTATAAGTATTGTTTGAATTATATCTTTTGCAATATCAAGTTTTGTTTACTTTGTATATGCTACTGAATTCCCAAATTTTTATTATTTTTTTCCTTATTTATTTATTTCCAATTATTTGAACTTTGATTGACATGATAAATAAATTTACATTTTTCTTCAAATTTAACTTCTGATTGCACTAGAATTTGTTCTTTTAACTTTAATGTTCCATAATTAAAATTATTGAATACTTATCTATTATGAATAATAATATTTTGGTTGTCCTCTTAATAGAATGACAAAGGAGGATGGAAATAACGCTTTAAGGAAAATTATAAATATATTCATGAAGTATTGGACGCAATGATTCTCTTTTGAAAGAAATAATTGGCTCCACAATGTAGAATCAAAATTCAAGGTAATATATATAACGAATTTGTTTAGTTTATTAAATTATTGTTAAATTTGCTTCTTAAATAAATAATTTTTGTTTTCAAAAGGGTGCTATAGGTGCACTTGATGGGACTCTCATTCGTGTGATTATTCTACCTGACAAGCAAGTGCTATACAGGGAAAGAGTGAGAGGAGAATGTTACAAAAATGTGCTTGTAATATCTGATTTTAATATAATTTTTATAGTTATATGGGGTGGTTGGGAAGGTGTAACACATGACGCAAAGGTCTTGACTGAAATCATGCATGATCTCGAGAACAACTTTACAATTCCTCCACCGTCTTAGTTGGTAAAAATTGTGCATGATACCGAGAACAACTTTCCAGTTCCTACACCACAAGGATTCATGTGCCTATTGCAATGTGCGATATTGATTAGCGGACTTTTGGAATATAGCGATTGTTTGAGAACTTGGCTGCGATCGATCGCAGCTAGCTGACAAGGATTCGTCCTTTTCTGCATGTGGAGCAGACGTGGGGCTGAAGTGGCGTGCGATCAATCTCGGATTTCCTGCTATCGATCGCAGGTGATGATGAAACTTGGCCAGAATGCTGAGGTGACTTGCAATCGATCGCACCTGGCTTGCAATCGATCGCAGGCCCCTTTTTGACACTTTTCTGATTTTTTTCTGAATCTTTCTCTCAACTATTTGGAAAAGCAGTCGTCCGAGAATAAAGGAAGAGCTATTTAACCATGCACGTTGCAAACTAGGAATGTTATTGGGTGTGCTTTTGGGGTCTTGAAGACCCGTTTCCCAATCTTGAAATGGACTGCACAGTATGCATTTGGAATGCAGAGCAATATCGTGATTGCTTGTGCAACTATTCACAATTACCTCCTAAAAACGACCACCATCTATGAACTTTTTGAACAATTTGATAATAAGGATTTTCAATTTGAGGTTTCCTCTAATAATGGTGAAACTTTGACATTCTCTTAAATTAGTAGGGAAGGAAGGTAATGAACAAATTAAATAATGCAATTTGGCAGTGTTTATGGTTAATTTGCGCAACGAAATTGCAAATGAATTGTTTAATTCTTGGAATTTTTTTAATGTGTTATCGTTCTTTAAAAAACTTAGACATTTGTTATTCAGTTCTTGTTATTTTTTTATTTTTTCAACACGGAGAATGGACTTTTCCCCAAATCTATGTTTTTTTTTTTTTGTAGTATTTCTATATTTTTGGTGCTTTAGGTGTATTCTCTATTTATTTTGAAGACATTTTTATTTAAAAAGTTTATATCATTTTCATACTACACGATTCCCGTCTTGTGATCTAATCTTACGAACATTAACCCCTTCATCAATAAACCGTAGACTTCGGATCCTACTATAATCTTTTGATAATTTTCACTTTGAATGTAAGTTATACACCGATCACGTAAATCTTTGTATCTTGTGTGATGTGTATGATTTATTTATTTATTTTTATTTTTTTCATCATTTTTATATTGTGTTCTTGGTTTCACGGTATTTGTCGTAACAACCAGGCAGGTCTAAGAAATTCGAGACAACCCAATCACTCTCTGAGAAGTCAACAAATCAAATTGATTCTGATTTATATATTATGCATAGTCAAACATTCAGAGTGCAAAAGGAAAAAGCAAAGAGACTGTTCCACATGAGCAATGGGATGATTAGCAAATTGCTCATTCTATACTGCAATTTTTTATTTTATTTTATTTTTTTTAATAACCTTTTTCTTATTGAGAGAAACTACTTTAGAAATACATTATCAAACTTAGCAGACCTAAATTTGAACACTGCACCAACTTATTACCTAATTACACGACATAAGGAAACGTACAAGCCTTGGCTCTATAAAATGGAAGTGAGAAGAAACATAAAACACACGAATTATCTAATGCATATATATTGAAGGCAAACCTTATCATCTTCAAGACAGCTGAACATAGTTGAAGCAAATATGGGAAGCCTATAAAGGCAAACATAGTTGAAGCAAATATGTGCTCATCAAGTTCTTCTTCTTCGCACGCTCTTGTTCTTCCTTCTCTGTTTATTTTGGTTCCCTCCGAAGGTGCTGACAAACCATTCATGATAGCTTGTGGTCAGGGTGTGCCCAATGATCAAACCAACTATTAATCCACCTCCATAACCCATGCATATGACAATCCAATCAGTAAAACTGATTGGGAACCATGAATGACCATTATCTTCTTCAAAGTTTGAAGGTGGTGATGCTTCTAAATGTCCACATTTCTTCGACAAAGTGTCTCCACACAATCCTGAATTCCCCTCATATGAACTGTTCTGAAATGTATCAAATTGTCTTCTTTGTGGAATAGGCCCTGTGAGTTGATTATGAGCGACATTGAAAATTTCAAGGAAGGTGAGTTGGGTGAGTTGCAGAGGTATCTTTCCCGAGAGTTTATTTTGAGAAAGGTCCAGTGACTCGAGCTGTGTTAGATTTGCAAAAGAAGATGGGATGTGACCAATAAGATTGTTGTTAGAGAGATTGACCATGTAAAGCCCCTCGAGAATCCCAATAGATTCTGAAATCTCTCCTTCGAATTGGTTACTTGAGAGATCAATGGCAGTCAAATTTTTGGGATATGCATATATACTATCTGCACACCTTTGTTTGCTAGTGTCATCGAGTAGTCGTAACATTCTTGCCAACTATATTCAATTGTATGCAACACTGTGGTTGCCTCCATGTACGTTGACTGATTAACAACACTTTTCATGGCTTTCCAGGTGTGGAAGTAATCTGAAGGCAACTTGCCAGTGAAACCATTGTGAGAAAGGTCAATGATGTTCAATATGGGAAAAGCAAAACTGGAGTTAGGAGGGTTCAGTATTGCACCGTGAAATTTATTAAAACGAAGAATGAGAACCTTTAGCCTAGTAAGTGTTCCCAGCCAAAAGGGGAAAGTATCATTGTGTTAACACCTAAAATATAATTCGAGGCAATCATGCCACGTGGTCAGAAATTACAAGGTCCGATCATCAGGGCAAAAGATTAATTTCTAATCATGGTGATCCGATTTAAGGCTGAGAATGACGAAGAGTGGAATTTTTAGGCCATTAAGACTGATATGAGGTTTTGAGCCCATAACAGGCTATGATTGAGACTCTCAGTCACTATGGTTATGACTCTCAGTTACTATGGTCATGATCATGAGTTTTAGGCCAAACCTTCTCAGTCATTATGGTCATGAGAGTCTCAGTCTCATGATCATGAGTCTTAGGTCAAAGCCTTCTCAGTCATCTTGGTCATGAGAGTCTCAGTCTCATGGTCATAAGTTTTAGGCCAAAACCCTTCTCGGTTGCTATGGTTATGAGAGTCTCAGTCTCATGATCATGAGTCTTAGGCCAAAGCCTTCTCAGTCATCTTGGTCATGAGAGTCTCAGTCATCTTGGTCACGAGAGTCTCAGTCTCATGGTCATAAGTTTTAGGCCAAAACCCTTCTCGGTCGCTATGGTTATGAGAGTCTCAGTCATCATGATCATGAGTCTTAGGCCAAAATACTCTCAGTCACAACTTTCTCAATCACAATGGTCATGGTCAGGAGACCCTCAGTTATAATGGTCACAATCCAAAGTCTCTCCAAAGACTCATAACTAGCCATGATCAAGAGTCTCGATCGTTATTTCTCTCGGTCACAATGATCATAAGACTCTTGGTTATAATGGTCATTATCATGAATCTTAACCAAGATTTCTAGTCACTATGGCCATGATCAAGACTTATGACCAAATATGGTCATGATCAGGGGTCTTGGGTCATTATCACTTGAGGAATCTTTGGGGTAATTCAAATGAAGACCGGTTGTGAATCCCAACGTTTCAAGAACCCAACAAGTCAGGTCTAGAAGTTTGAAGAAAGCTTGAAATAGAAAAGGACAACTTGACAATGTCAGAAGTTCAGAATTACAGATGGAAGGTTCTCACCAACATCTGATGAGGGAAGTTAAGATTGTCAGTAATCAGATGACTCCAGGCTAATGTACAAATCAAGCCAGATATGACAGGTGCAGAGAGCTGAAAATGGCTTGAAGACCAAAATCATCAAGCATGAAAGAATAGGCACCATTTAGTAAAAAATACCATGTCAGACATACTTGTATCTGTCTATAGAAGGATGTGCAAGTTAGTCAACCTTTCCAGCTGGTGGTTAGGAAAAGTCACTTTCAGCTTACAACCAATCAATTTCTAGAGAAACGGTTGAAAGGGACAACACCAGGTGGAAGCCTCTATAAATACCCACTCAAGCATCACAAGGAAGAGGTCTAAGACCATTTCTAAAGTTCAACCTTTAGCACTCATATCACTTAGCACTTAGCTTTTATCTCATCAAGTTCAGTTCATCACTTAGCTTTTATTTCAGCAAGTTTAGCTTAGCACTATCAGTTTAGTACTTAGTTATTTTTCAGCATTCAATACTTTAGTTTCCATTTCAATCAAGAGTTTGTAATTCATTCATCATTGTAATCAGTCAAGTTCAATGAAGAAAGGTTTGCAGATTCGGGTATATTTATTGTTCAGTTTAAGTTGCTTCTAATTGATACTCATCTTAAATGTTTAAAGTCCTTTCTTAAAGGCAATAGCAACCTTAAGGAGAGGCTCATTCCTACTCTCCAACTTTCGCCTGAATCACCTTAGGTCGGTGACCCGACCCAATAGGAATAGTTTGGCAAGAAATATTCGAGTCCATCAGGACTCTGGCACGCCCGCGTTCTAGGTCAGCCATTCATTGGCTAGCGACCTCAGACCACTTTGTGAGCCAAACAACTTTGGCACGCCCAGTGGGACCTGTGTTTTATTTGTGAATGGTCGTCGAGACTAGGTCACAGACTCAGACTTCAGCTGGACAAGCTAACCCTCAAAGGGAAGATCAGGAAGAAAATCGGCCTGCTCCCATCATGCAAGATTCCGGGTCTGAGCATGAAGAGGGACATCAGGCCAGCCACCAAATGGCGGCCGAAAGTGTCAGCAATATGGTGACACGATTTGAAAGTAGAGTGGAGGCTTCCCAACGCCAAGTCGCTTGGGAAATCAACAAAAATATGGAACCATTGGTGGCTTCATCCCACATGACTAATACTCAGCTCCAACAGCTAAATGAGGTGATTAATGCCTTAGTGACTCGTATTGATAGGCAGGTCATTGCTCAGCCGCCTAGGTTAGAAAACCAGAATGATAGACCCGTGGACCAGTTTCCTCCTCAACAAGTTGGTCAACCAGAAAGAGGTGCCCAGCCACCTCCCATGGTTAATGGTCCTCGACCAGTAGCTCCAATTCCACCACAAGTCCATCAAGTAGAGCCAGGAGTGAATGGTCACCAACAACCAAGATGGAGGAATCATGACCAACCTAATGGTCGACCTCCTCATTTTCAACCTCAAGTCTTGCCACCTCAGGCAGGGAACCTAGGGGGGCAAGAGGGACATAACCCTTGGCCCAATGTTCCTTTTCAGAACCAAGCCCCACCTATGGTCATGACTAGGGAGCAATTGGCTGAGGTCATACAAGAACAGTATGGACCAGCTTTAAAAAGGGCTACTCGACCTACTTTTAGGCACCCATTTCCTGACTGGATAGATCGGATGGATCTTCCCCAAAATTTTCGGGTGCCAAACTTTGCAACTTTCTCAGGAGAAGGCAACCAATCAACTCTTGAGCACATTGGCCGTTTCACATTAAAATGTGGGCCACTCAGCAACAACGATTAGTATAAAATGAAGCTATTCTCTAACACCCTCACTGAGACTGCCTTCAAGTGGTATCTAAACTTGCCACCAAATTCCATCCACACTTGGCAACAGATGCAGGATGTGTTCCATGATCAGTTCTATAGGACAGAACCAGAAGTCTCTATGTCCGACCTATCTAGGATCTATCAGTTGCCAAATGAGGATGTTGAGACATTTTTGGCTAGGTTTAAGAAGGCACGAAATAGGTGCCAACTTACTTTGCCTGAAGAAGAGTTTGTCAACTTGGCCCTTAGCGGTTTAGACTTTGAATTACGAAAGAAGTTCAAGGGTACTCATTTTGGAGATCTGTTCCAATTAGCCGATAGGGTTACCAAATATGAAAAAATCTTACGAGAGGAAAACGAGAGGAAAAACTCCTCTTGGGGGACCTATTATAAGGACCCTAATTATGAAATACACATGGTTGATACAGTGTATGATGACCTAGAGGTCGATGCTGTTGAAATTGTTTCAAAAAAACCATATGTATGTAAAGCTTTAGCTAAGCCCTTAGAGACTGTTAGCGGTGTTCAACCCTCATCATCTTCAGCCAAAAGGAATATCTTTGAGGCTGGCAAACAATATGCTTTCGATATAAGTCAAGCAGAGAAAATCTTTGACCACCTGTTGTCTGATAAAATTATCAAAGTCACTGGGGTACATAAAATACCTTCAGCTGATGAAATCAAGGGTCGAGAGTATTGCAAATATCATAACTCCTGGAATCATGCAACTAATAATTGTGTTGTCTTTCGTAATGTGATTCAGGCACAGATCGAGAAGGGGGCATGGAAGTTCCCGGAGAAGAAGAAAGAGGTGATGAGCGTTGACAGTGATCCATTCCCAGCCTTGGTCAGCAGTAACATGGTCGAAATCTCAATGGCCAGCAGGCCACGGAGAAGAATTGATTTTGAGGATACTTCAGCTAACAGAGAAAGCAAGGCTGAAGGAAAGAAACCGATGGTTAAGGAAACTCCAAGGTCTAAGGATGACTTAGAAAAGGAGTTGCGGGAGGCTCAACTGGCGCTGATCAAGCAAGGATTATGCCCTAAATGCAAGACAGACATTGGAAGGGACCGAGAGAGGTTCCACAGCGACACTCGGGGACGTCCTGGAAGTTCACATCATGAAGACAGACCTAGGTCACCCTCGTCTAGGGTGCCTGTGACAAGTCGATTAACATGGCCTGATAGAAGGTCTAATACCAATGAGCATCACAAGCGAAGGCGAAAAGTGAACTCCAACAGTCGGTCAAGGAATCTTACTCATGTTGTCTGGAAGCCGAGGGAGCATGACTCAAATGTGGCTCGCCAGGCTGAGACAGCAGTTAACCACCCAAACCATAGGCAAAGGATGGTCAAGCCACCAGTCACTGACGACGGTCGATGGTCAAGGGTGAGTCATCCAAAGTTCTCTAGGGTCAGGGATATCCCGCCAGCATTCATGACTCGCACTCAAGTAAGACGGTGGCAGCAGATGAAAACTGAGTTAAAGAAAATGGAAGAAAAATATTCAGCTCCACAGCCAGGGAAGGTGACTTTGCTTAGGAGAGAACCTATCAAGCAAGATTCAAAAAGTGATCCGAAAGGAAAATCCAAAGAAGATAGTACAGACAGAAATAGATGCACTGAAGAGAAATGTGCGTCTTCCTCCATGAAAGAAGCTGAAGATGAAGCAGGATTTGGTGATGACGAACTCGACCTAGATGACCACGATGATGGTTCAAAAGGTATCAAATTTGGTTCATTTGAAGGAATTGTGAATTGCAATATGGTTCTTACCTTGCCTCATATTTTTGAGGCTAAACCTGATCAACCCTCCGCTATGGAAGGAGACGTCGAGGTGATCGATGATGAAGGTCAGGAAGTTCCAGAGATTATTGAGAACCCATCTGAGTTGGTCTCTGAAGATAAGAAACAGAAAGTCGCTGTGATAAGAGCTAAACCACGAGATGATGAGTCAGTAACTATTGGGAGAGATCAGGCGGCTAGGGTGATTTTTGAGAAGCCTTCTGCGGCAATGTCTCAACACTTGAAACCACTCTATATCAGAGTGTTCCTAGAAGGGATGCCAGTGTCTCGGGCACTGATAGATAATGGATCTGCGGTTAATATCCTTCCGATGAACACCATGAGGTTGCTGCAAAAAATGGAAGATGACTTGATTCCCACTGACTTAACAGTCAGTAATTTCACGGGGGGCAGAGCCAGGACCAGAGGGGTAGTCACCTTGGAAATGACAGTTGGAAGATGTAAGACCATGACTTCTTTCTTCGTGGTCGACGCAGGGGCGGCTTACAACGCTTTGATTGGGCGTGATTGGTTACACCCACATTTCTGCATCCCTTCTCCCCTCCACCAGTTTATGATTTTTTGGGATGGGGATGAAATCCAAGTCATATGGGGAGATAATAAGCCTTTTGAAGCTCGGGTCCATGTGGCTGATGCAGTTTTATATGAGGAGGAAATGGGTCCTGTGAGGCTTATTGGTTATGACAAGTATGGCAAGCCTGAGAAGGCGACGATGAGGAAAAATCTGACAGACGGGGACTTATCCGATTTATTCAAGGAACTATCGAGGCCAAGTGTTATCTGCGAGCCAAGGCCGATAGTTGAAGTTAATGAACAACAGGTTGTTAATGGACCAAGCCCAAAAGGAGGAGGAGAAAATGCTAGCATTTAAAGCTAGCATGGCACGGCTGAGAGCATATCTCGCCGAAAGACGGGCAATGTTGTGGAGTGATATGTCGGCCAATATGGCCGAAATCATAGAAGAAGGTGAGTCAGGGGATTATCGAGATGTTATTCAGCTAGAAGAGCTAGATGCAGCTCCGGCTAAGCTAGAGGATCTGAAAGCCGATGTTCAGGATCCCTTGTTGGAGATCAATTTGGGAACAGAGGAAGAGCCTTAGCCAACCTACATAAGTGATCTTCTAGAACCTGACTTTAAAGCTGAACTGATCTCGTTGCTTAGAAGATATAAGGATTGTTTTGCTTGGAATTACACTGAGATGCCGGGATTACCAAGGCAGCTAGTTGAACATCGACTACCTATAAAAGAAGGTTTCAGACCGTTCAAGTAAGCGCCTAGACGTATGTCAACAGAAGTGACTATGAAAGTGAAGGAGGAAATTGAAAGGTTACTCAAAGCAGGATTCATCCGGACCACAAGGTATTGTGATTGGCTATCCAATATTGTTCCCGTGGTTAAGAAGAATGGAAAGATTAGGGTGTGCGTAGACTTCCGAAATTTAAATTTAGCTACTCCAAAAGATGAGTATCCAATGCCCATGGCCGATCAATTGATTGATGCGGCCGCCAAGAATGAGATTCTGTCATTCATGGACGGTCACTCAGGATACAACCAGATATTTATAGCAGAGGATGATGTTAACAAGACGGCATTTAGATGTCCGGGAGCCATAGGCACTTTCGAATAGGTGGTGATGCCCTTTGGTTTGAAGAATGCCGGAGCCACTTATCAACGAGCTATGAATGCAATCTTCCATGACATGATTGGGAAATTTATTGAAGTATATATTGACGACGTGGTGGTGAAATCAGCGACAAAGGCGAAACATCTGGCCGACTTGAGGAGATCATTTGAGAGAATGAGAACCCATGGTTTGAAGATGAACCCACTTAAATGCGCCTTTGGAGTGACAGCTGGGAACTTTCTAGGGTTCTTGGTGCATCGGAGGGGTATCGAGATCGACAAGAATAAAGCTAGGGCGATCATCGACGCTCAACCACCTCACAACAAGAAGGAGTTACAAAGACTAATTGGTCAAATCACATACTTGGGAAGGTTTATTTCAAACCGTGCTGGAAAGATCCATACCTTTTCTCCGCTCTTAAAGCTCAAATCAGAGGAAGACTTTCGATGGGAAAAGCATCACCAACATGTGTTTGAATCAATCAAGGAATATCTTGCTAACCCTCCTGTCCTTATGCCTCCTAGGAAGAAACAGCCGCTGAAGTTATATATTTCAGCCGCGGATGAGTCAATCGGAAGTTTGTTAGCCCAGGATAATGAAGTAGGGAAAGAACAGGCGGTGTATTACCTTAGTCGTATTTTGACACCGGTTGAGCGTCGATATATGCCAATCGAAAAAATGTGTCTTGCTTCGTATTTTGCTGCTCACAAATTGAGAATATATATGCTACCTGTTTTAGTTTATGTGATCTGTGCCACTGACTTAATTAAGTATATGCTTTCTCGTCCAATAATTTCTGGAGGAATAGGCAAGTGGTCCTTGGCCCTTATGGAATTCAGTTTCCATATTGATTAGTTGATTTATTATGCTACAGAGTTGAGGGACCCGCATTAATTAAAAGGGATTGTTCACCAATAATGATAATAATCTCTTGTTCGATTGAGATTTATTGTATTATGTGGTTAACAAGCTCATTTTAATTTTAAATATGCATGATATTATTAATAATTCACCTTGCATATTGTATGAATGCATTTATATTCAGATTAATTATGTCTAATCCAGTTTATCTACTTGCTTACATATTCTATGATATTGGATCTTATTTATAATGACTGGAAAATGAACTTAGATATTTTATTCACAACGTAAGGGTACAAAATGTGTTTATTACTCCTATACCTATCTCTTTTACTTTGAGATACCAAATTTGACATTAATACTTTTAATAAATTAGATAAGGCAAATGATATGACTTGGTGCAATATTCTAGAGTTTAGCTCGAATATACTCCAAAGCTAACATTTGTATTATTTTATTTTCTTCAAGCATCATGTTAAATGTCAATAAAATGTTTTGGTGAGATTAGATAGAGAGTATGCCAAAGTACTATGTCAGACTTGAATAGCATCAAGATAGCCTAAGGAACTCCAGTATGAAATCGAATTTTGAAAAATGATTGTTTATTATTTAAAAATTAGCTGGAGATCAATAAGGCTGACTTGGGTGGTAAGTTTCAAGTTGACATGATTATTGCCTTATTACCAAACTCATTTGACTCTGTTAGAGTGAACTAAATAAGGAATCAGTTTGAGTTCACACTCGCTGATATTCTTATAGAATTGGTAACAGATGAAGGGATAATCAAGAGTATGGGCGTTCCTATCAATCTAACCTAGTCTATACCATCTTCTTCTAGGCCCAAGTGGACGAGCAAAGCAAAGAAGAAGGATGATAATAGGACTAGACTAGCACAAAACATGGGTATTCAAAAAGGTTAAAGGGAATAAGGCGGTGTATGTTGAGGGCGAAGAAAACTGTTTCTTTTGTCGCTAACTAAAACACTAAAGGACGAACTGTTTAAGCAATGACGTGGCATAGGAAAATATATATTTAATCATTGAGCCATGTTATGTGGTTGTGTCTATTAATTCCTGATGGATAGATTCTGGAGCCACTAAACATGTTTGCAATTTATTGTAAGGATTTCAGGATTCCAGAAGCCTCGATGATATGGAATATATTTGTACTTAACCTGATGTCAAGGTTGTAGCTAAGTCAGTGGGAGTATTACATCTGAAAATAGAGAGTATGAGGATATTAGTATTAGAGAACTATTTTTATGCACAGAAGTTAGACGCTATCTTATTCTTGTTTCACTTGTGGTTTATAAAAACTGTGTTGTTATTTTGTAAAACTGGTTTTATAAAATTGAATAGATATGCGATTACTTCTGGTGTATTGAAAGATGGTTAATATACTATAATCACAAATTCTTAAGATTTGCAGGATGTAGAAACTAATGTTGCATCTTCTAGATTGAATGTTAAGAGAAAATTTGTTATTCCTGACTCATTGTATTTTTAATGTCTATTTTTGGGTTGTTATCAATCAAAATAAGATTCAAAGATTGGTCAAAGAAGGTTAATTACCTAGTGAGGCAGGGGAGCCTAAACCAAACTTGTGAACCCTGTTTTGAAGGATAGATAACTCTTAGGGCTTAATCAGCCAGATGAAATAGACATAAAGGACAATTGGAGTCGGTACACACTGACACGTGTAGTCTTATGAACATCCAAGCAAGATTACTCACGTTTTGGATAAGTTTATCTGATGCAACACAAGTCTTAAACTCTTGGTATTTTCTGAGAAGGTTAAAACTGATGTGGAACACATATTAGGTAAACTTGTCAAGACACTTCGATCTGATCGAGGATATGAGTATTTTTTGGGATAGTGCAAAGACTATATGGTCAATGAGGGTATTATGTACCAGTTTTCCGCAATTGACGCTAAATGTATTTAGGTGTCAAATAGGAATAACAGAATTCCACTTAACATGGGTAGATCTATGATCAGCTATGCTACATTATCTCTTTCATTTAAGAGTTTAGCGTTAATGACATCGATGCGCATTATGAACTGCATTCCATCTTAGTCTGTCTCAAGGATACCGTTGAGCTGTGTTTTTTTTACTAAATATTAGTTTGAATCATATGCACATATGGGGTAGTCTTGCACATGTGCGCTTGATATGGACAAGTAAGTTGGAAGCAAATCATAGGCATGCTAGATTTGATAGTTACTCTAAATGTCACTAGGATGGATTATTTTATGATCTCAAAGATAAAAGTTAATTGTTTTCACTCACTGTTTATCTATAGGAGAATCATATTATGAATCACATACCTAGTAGCATAATGTTAGAGAATTTGGTATGAGTACCAGATGTACCACATGTGAACACACTTATTATAGAGATTAAGAATAATATATGAATTCCCTATTGATGCGTTAGCATCATCTACTACACAGATTCTTGCATCGGTACATTGATGTAGTGGGAGGATTATCATCCAATTCGACAGAATCATGTTTTTAGGTGAGACCATTATGGACATCCCTGTTAAACATGAGTTGGACCCAATAAGCTACACGGAAGCGTGAACCGATGTGGATACAGATCGTTTTGGTGAGTTATTATGAAATCAGAGTTGGAATCGATGTATTCTAATAAATTCTGGGATCTTGTAGAACTTTCTAGTAGGGTGATTCCTATGGAAGGCAAGTTAATCTACAAAAAAGATACCAGAAGATTTCTTAGTGAATAAATCACGAGTGTGCAAGGGAATGTCATTATTTTTCTAATTCTATATATATTGATGACATCCTACTCATTTAGAATGATGTGGAAGTTGTGTCATCAATAAAAAGGTAGTTGTTCAATTACTTTTAAATGAAGGATTTTTAAGATGTAAGCTATATTCCTAGGATCAAGCTTTTGCAAGATCAGGTTAAAAGGAAAATAGGCTTATCTTAATAATCCTACATTGATAAAGTTTTGACCAGGTTTGGTATGCATAACTCAAAGAATGAGTTCTTGCTTTATTGATATGGATGGCTCTCTCTAGTAAGTAGTTTTTCAAGACTATCAAAAGAGATTGAGCAAATGAAACTGGAACAATATGTTTCGGCATATGAGAGTCTCATATATGCCATGGTCTATACCAAACAGGACATCCGCTACATAGTAGGGATAGTCAGTAGAGATCAGTCCAATACTGGACTTGACAACTGGTCTATTGTGAAAAATATCATTAAGTACCTAAGGAGAACCAATGATATCATATTCATTTATGGATGTGATGATATGGTCCTAGTCAGGTATGCTAGTTCTGATTTTCAATCAGAAGTAGATACTATGAGGTTCATGACTCAGTGTAAGTTCACTTAATGGAAGGGAGATCAGTTGGTAGATTGTTAAGCAGATTTCAATTGCTGACTCAAACCTGTAGGTGGAATATATTGCAGCCTTAAAGGCGGCAAAGGAAGCCTATTAGTTTGATCTCACTGATTTAGAGGTTGTGGAGTATACTAGCCTGCCTATTGAGCTATGTTGTGACAATAGTGCAGAAGTAGTCCAAACCAATGACCCAAGGTTCCATAGAGGAACAAGATACACTGAGAGGAAGTATCATGTTCTACATGATATTGTCCGACAAGAAAATGCACTTGTAGTTAGAACATTGCATTGGAACACAACTTTGTTGATCCATTATCGAAGGTGTCATTGATCAATAATTTTGATCATCATCTGGATAACATTGGAGTTAGGTGCAATTTGAATTGGCTATGAGGGCAAGTGGGAGCTGTTGGGATTTATATGCCCTGGCATAGCAAATTCCTATCTGGATTATAGTGACATATGTTCCTGACATATCTGAAATATTTATGATTTATATAATTGGTGAATTCAATGTATTATGTTTCGATTCACTATGAAATTGATAGTGTCCATGTAATTACAAGAAATATTTATATATATGTATGTGATGGCAATCAATGCATGATATATAAATAGTAATTATAAATTGTTCATAGTCGGTAATTATGGATGAACTCATAATTAATTAAGACTTGAACTGGATCCGTGTTAGGTTGAGATATATTGCGAGAGCCGTCGTATGCAATTATTCCCTATCACCGTCATGGCATTTGACTCTTAAGCATGAGAAAAGTATAGACTCTTTTATTAATTAATAATTACTTTGATTTGTTCGGCGGATTCTTCGGGATCCTTAGACCGACACTTTGGGTAGTTATGTAATTAATAGTTAGAGGGTTATATTTTCAATATTTGCATCATTGCTACTTATATTTATTTTGTATTGATTATGGTTGATCACAAAGTAAATTCGAAGGCCTTCGTGTGTTTTTAGACAAAATGATTTATTATATATTTATTTATTTAAATTATTATTTTTGTCAAACAAATGTTTTATTGTGATCGAGCCAGAAATAATCAGAGGTACCAAAATAGATATATTAATTAAGTAGTCGGATTGATGGCTTTATTTATCCGATAACTAATTATGCATAGAGGGGTCAAAGTGCAATATTGACTTAGAGGTTATTTATTATTTAATTGGAGTTCAATTAATTTCTTTTAGTGGAGTAGAAATTAATTTATGAATTAATTGAATTGGGTCCATGGACCGGGCCAATTATTAATTCATTGCAGCCAATAAAATAATAGGCCCAATGGATTCTCACTCATAGCCCAACTTGATATTGGAATCATATTAGATTTGAGACATATGAATTAGAGATGGAGAAGGATTTGTTATTTCCTTTTCTTTATTTTTATGTTGCCTATAAATATACATGGTCTATGTATATTTTAGGGGGTGATTTTTAATGAGAATGAAAAAGGAATTTATTTTCTCTCTCTAGAAAATTAGGGTTTATGGTCTCATCTAATGGAGGCTCCCACAAGCCTAGTTTTCCAAGGTAATTCATGGAGGCTTATGAGTGATTCCTAAAGGTAAAATAATTACCAAGAAGATGGAGATTCAAGGAGAAGGCATCTTGCTAAGGGATCTACAATAAGTGAGAACATTCACTTTAGAGGAAAGTTTTAAAGGTTTACTCAGACCTTTGATGTAAGTATTCAATCCATTAATTGAATGATACATCATATTAATATTTTTGCATAAAACTTGTCTCTATGTGATGAATCAAGATCTATGAATCAAAATCACTCGAAAAATTTTTAAAACTTGCACGTTTCCCAACAAAACCATCCATCACTGCCACACATCAAACATTGAAGTCTTCCTCTAATGTGAATGTGGTGAGGTCGAGTATGAACTTCCAAATATCTTCCAAATAGGTCTTTTTAATTATGCAGCAAAGTGAATTTGTGGTTTAATGTTGATAAAATAATAGTAAAGTTCAGGTATGAAAGTAGTCACTCGGTGTAAATAGTGTTGCATTGAAACTTAGTTTTGTATCAAATATAACACTTCGTATTGATAAAAAAATATATTTGAATAAAATTAACACACATACTTACGAATTGATTTGTGATTAGCCGAACATGTAAAAAAGTTTCTGTAAAAGTATTAATTAGTGGAAATTCTAAGCTCTCAAAAGGGGTGCGAAAAAGCTCATGCATTGCAAGGGAACGAAACAACGAAGTAGGGGGGAACCACGGTCTCACTCGACTTCTATCTTTATACACTATAAGTCCAGTTGCATTGATAAGACCAAACAATAGCTTGCACAATTCACTTGAGAAATCTTGAATCACTCACCTTCTACCTTCAGCTTGTTTTTTAGTTGATAGTCACACCCCCCTCCACGGAAATTATTTACTCAAAGGCTCAAACCTGAGACATAATGCTTCATGAGGCACCAACCTTCATTTTTTTATTATTAAAGGGAGAGAATATATCATTGGTGCACAAACCTTGGTATCTCCTAGAGTTTTTACTTAGGAAATACGGATACTTCTAAGAGATCAACGTACCTGTATTGGATACATGTCGGATACCGATATTCCACGAATACTCGTGGATACGTGTCCGATACTTCTTAAACAAATCTATAATTTTAAGATATATTTTTTAATTTCTACTATGCATCCAATATTTTTGAGATACTTCTTAAGTATTACAAGTGCATATCCGACACTTCTCATATACTTCATACCACATTTTTAACAAGTTTGAACATTAAAATATAACTTTTTCAACAATAATAACATAGTGTAATTGTTAAAAAAAGGTTTAAATTTTATTAAGTGATGAATAGGGATACTTATTTTATGTGTTGTGAAACAAATTTTTATATTATATTAATGATTTCATTTAGATTCAAAATATTATTAAAAGAATGACCAAAAATTAATTTATATATATATATATAATTTTTTAATTTTTTTTGTCGTATCCATTTTTTTTTTTTTAGTTTTTCATATCGCCGTACCCATATTGTGCGGTATCCGTATATGTGAATCCTAGGTTTTTTTCCATATAAAGTCAATCAAATATTTAAAGGGGAAAAATCACATAACCGCCTGTATTATTATTTTCGTCCAAAAAAACCCCAATAAAATTAAACACCACATATCCGTGAACTAAAGAAATGCTATCAAGTTACCAGATACCCATGACCGACCCTTTTATTAAAGTGTGAAATGACAAAATTAACCTTATAATTTAATATTAAATTTAAAACTGATAATTACAATTTTTAAATTACAAAAATACCCCTAAGTGGGTCTTCTTCACCGCCTCTTCTCAAAACCATCTCATCTCCACCGACGGCGACCCTCTTCTCTAAACTCTTTATCGGTACCCTCTCTAGATATATATATATATATGATGTTTTATATATATTTTATATACATACATACATGTGATTTTGGGTTTCATGGACTGAGTATAAAAATGGTTGAAGGTGCGTCAATGGAGCAAGCTTTAAAGAGAAGAAAAAGGGCGAGACCATAAAGCTTTACCATTGTCAAAACCAAAAGCTTTAACATTGTCAAGCTCCATGGACACTGGTGATCTAAGCTCATTGATCTTTAGCCCAGAAATTGCAGCAACTTAACAAGAAGAAATCTGAGAAATGAAGGTGTTAGAAACAATGAAGATTGTGTGTGTATGTATATATATATATATATAATAAACAGAATATTGTATGTACCTTTTAAGGTACTTGAACGCCTTGGGAACCTTAAGATGATCGAGAGTGCTTGGTTTCTGAGAATCAGTGTGTGGATGTCACTTATTAGAAGCTGATGTGGCATATTGACAAGTTAATATAACCCCAGCAAAATCCTCCATGGCAATTTGAAAAGTCAAAAGCCTCGAAAAATCAAACTTCGAGCACTCTAAGCCCTGGTATCACTCCAGGCCCATCAAGCCCTGTCATCGTGGTGGCCTGTCATGGGGTACAACCAAATTTGTGCAAAATAGTGTGGCTAAGTTTTAAATTTATAAATGCCACTACTACCTCTAACTAAAAAGATAGTTAGGGTGAGTAGGGATCGTCCCAAGGGATTTATAGGCGTACTCGCAATGGAAACAATGTATAGGGTTAGTAGATCGAGTGATCAAAAGGTGGTGTGTTTGGTTTATTAGACTACAAATTAAACTAAACAAGTTCAATGTAGAATAAGCAAATTAAATGAAATTTAGAGAAAACATGAGAGTGAGGTCTTAGGGTCTAGAGGTCACCACTAAACATCACCATTCTAGACATTTAATGTATAATTAATGAGGGGAAATATGTGTTGCAATTTGAGAGTGTGTGATTGATTGTTTCAACAAGTATGGATAACCAATTAAGCATATATTATCTAAGCAACCTAGTGAATAGCACAATACATCAAACAAAGCCATTAATCTTTCATTTAAGCTCACAATCCAAACACATCACATGGTTAGAGAATAATACTACTTGCATTCATAAGCATGGAACATCAAACAACAAACATGGATTGTCCTCTCATCTAACCACTAAGGCAACTACACTGCAACTAAGTTAAGGGCATGAAAATTAAACTAAAAAAAACTAAGGGAGAGGCACAATCTATCAAGACATGAGTATGAACCATCAAATAAATAACAATAGTATTATATTAAGCACTATCTCTTGACAATCTCGAGATCCATAGTATCAACACACATAGACATGCATCAATAACACAAAAACTAGAGATAAACACATGAATTCATATATATAATAAGTGTCAAGACAAGGTTACAACACAAATCCCCTCAAAATACAAAGCATTAAAGTCTAGAAAGCATGCTTAAGGCTAACTCTAGCCCCAAGAAGATGTTTAGCCACTCATTGAAGTAGTCATCTAACCCTTAAGGGCTATCTCCATGGTAGGAATGACATCTTTCTTGATGGAAACCCTAGAAGAATGGAAGAACTCTCAAGAATGTGTCTTTAGCCTCTCCTTCTCTCTTTTCTTCCTCTCTAAGAATATTTCTAAGTATATGAGATGATATATGAGATATGTATGAGATATATATTAGATATGTATGAGATATGGTGTCAAAGAGGCTCAAAATCCTTATATATGTAGGTCAATGTCACACCCAATGGTCTGGAGTCGTGCACTAGGGTCCTTGCAATGATTGCACCATGAGCCAACTTTTAATGAGCTGGAACTTATTTTTTTCGGACTTGAGGAGGTTCTATCAATCGAACTATGTTGAGATCCATCGAACGCTGCAGAGATCGATC
The DNA here is from genome assembly GCF_030987335.1 of Cornus florida. Taxonomy (NCBI): domain Eukaryota; kingdom Viridiplantae; phylum Streptophyta; class Magnoliopsida; order Cornales; family Cornaceae; genus Cornus; species Cornus florida. The sequence goes on along the minus strand of NW_026775573.1, from coordinate 41,934,019 downwards.
CATCCTTGGCGGCACCTTTTTGAATAAAGACAAATCGCTGAGATATTTTGGAATATTTTGGGAAAGGGACAAAAGTGGTAGGTGGGGTGGTAGGTGTAGATAAGATCGAATATTTTCAATTGATCGAAGAGAAGTTGCATCGATCGAACGTAATGGATTCTTTTGGATAAGAACAAAGGCTTGGATCCATCTTGATGTGTCCAGATTTATGTTACTTTGATCGATCAAAGGATTTCTGAGATCGATCGAACATGCTAATTTCCATACTTTGCTTCATTTTGCTTCCACTTTGCTCCTTTCTTCCATCCAGCTTGAGTTAGCTTCTTTAATGCTTTTATTTGGCTGAATTAACTTATTTTTGGGATAAGTGCCTGAAAAGGGCAATAACATGAAATTAGTCTAAAACGAGAAAGTAAGATAGATAAAGGTCCTAGAATACCTAAGCTTAAGGGGTTTAATTGCGCACTTTTCAGTGTTCATCACATCGCTCCAGGCCCATCAAGCCTCGAAAGGTCAAACTTCGAGCACTTTAAGCCCTGGCATCGCTCCAGGCCCATCAAGCCTTGAAAGATCAAACTTCGAGCACTCAAAGCCCTGGCATTGCTCCAGGCCCAACAAGCCTCGAAAGATTAAACTTCGAGCACTCTAAGCCCTAGCATCGCTCCAGGCCCATCAAGCATCAAAAGATCAAACTTCGAGCACTCAAAACCCTGGCATCGCTCTAAGCCCATCAAGCCTCGAAAGATCAAACTTCGAGCACTCAAAGTCCTGGCATTGCTCCAGGCCCAACAAGTCTCGAAAGATCAAACTTCGAGCATTCAAAGCCCTGGAATCGCTCCAGGCCCAACAAGCCTCGAGAAGCCGATCCTTGAGCATCCTAAGCCCTGGCACCACACCAGGCCCATCAAGTCTCAAGAGACTAACTCTCAAATACCTTGAGTCCTAGTGTTACACCAAACAATATTGCTTTGAAAAACTGAAGCCCTAGAGGGCTCGCCATCAAGGGATTGTGTATAGCACGAAACGAATGTGGGGTCTTCGTGCTATAGGAATCTATGTTTGGGAAACTTAGGAGGATCTTGGATTGGTAGATGAGAAATCAAGAGGTGTTTCCGCTCTCAGCAAGTCCCAATTAACAAGATGATGGGATTATATATGTCATGACAGCAAACCTTAAAATCATAATTAATGTTGCGTCAGGCTTGACCAACCGACGGCCAAGCAATATTTAATGCCCCTGATTAAGGGAGAAGTGACATGGCAACATAGAACAAGGCTCAAGGAAAGGATTAGACCCTTCAGACTCCTAAATCTCCAAGATTACTCATGTAATCCAGATTGGGCGTAATGCATGCAAGGGACCATGCACGGAAGGGACCATTGGATAATAACCAATGGAATCCAGATCTATAAATAGCACTGTCCTATGAAGGAATAACCAACCCGAGAAGAGGAAGTTGTCATAAGATATTGTATACTTGTCCTACCACCATCTTTATCTTGATAGTTGGTCTTCTTCTTCTCCTCCTACACTGAGCATCTCCTCTGTTTTTCATCGTATTTGTATTCCTGATATCACCACTATATTGTTGTTTATCACTCAATTAAAAAAGAACCCCTACATTTTGGCGACTTCACTAGGGATATCAATACAAGCGGATGGAATCACAAGATATGCCAGCTCACCATTCAGAGCCCTCTGTTGGAGGAGGTGGTGACTCTCCCCTCCAGTCCCAGGCGCCGTTACGTGCTTCCAATGTTCGTGCACCACACGTCACAATGCCAGAAAGCTTAGCAGCCCCTTCCGTTCATAAGGAGTTGTTGCAGTCCAACCGTGATCTTAATAACCACCTTGACAAATTGGAAACCTTGATTATGGAAAGTGCACGGGCCAGAACTGCTTCTCCCGCTAGGGTGGCCCTACCTGAGCACCACCAGCCAGGCAGTTCATCCACTCATGTGCCACCACCGTGGTATCCGCCTACGCCAGCCCAGGCAGCCCCAAAGCCCACCCCGGTTCAAGTTGTTCCGCCAGCAAACCCTTCCCCGAAGTGTGTCACTGAATCCATGCTATGTGATTTCTTCATAAAGCATGTCACATCTGCTGTACAAGCGTTAGTATTATGTACGGAGCCTCCGTACCCAAAAAGCCTTGCTCAGACGCCGTACCCACAGGACTACATCATCCCGAAATTTTTTAAGTATGACGGTGTCAAAGGGGATGCTGATGAGCACTTGCAGAGATTCGTAGAATCTCTAGACCAGCATAACCATGACGAGATCCTACGCCTTCGAGAATTCTCCAAGTCTCTCACAGGGCTCGCATACAGATGGTTTCGAAGCCTCGAGCCAGACTCGATTACCACTTGGCAACAGCTCTCCCAGAAGTTTCATGAAAAGTTTGGTCAAGCCATCGAGAGGATCACCACCCTCTCCCTCACTAAAGAAACACAAGAACCTCACGAGGAGCCCCTTAAGTTCATATCTCGCTTCCAAGCCCATGCTAGGGAATGCTTCGAGAGTAGCAGTGAAAGGGATCTGGTTAATATTTACATACAGGGCATGATAAAGACTTACAGGATACACTTGGTCAATTTGGGACTCAATAGCTTCAGCGATTTCACCACAGCTATATGAAACATTTGTAAGGATCTTGCACCTCCCAAAGTAGAGGTCGCTGGACAGGTAACTCGTAAAAACACTCTCGGCTGCTCCTCGCAATGACAGAGCAAAGAAGTGTCGTGAGGCAGATGCTAGAGCCAAGGGATCTTGGGCTGAGTGAATTATTGATCCTCCCCCATTCCCAGTGTGTATAGAAGAAGTCGCCAGCACCCTCGAACAATGGGTTAAGCATGGCATAGTCGTGCTACCTATTCTTCACAAAAAGCCAACCGCACAGGATCATGCAAGCCCAAATTTCTGCATCTTCCATCAAGCCACTACACATCCAACAAGCGCCTGTAGGACTCTGAGGTGAATTTTTCAACAACGACTCGATGGTGGTGATCTCGAGTTGACGGTGCCGAAGGATGTACAGCGCAATCCATACCCTTGTCATCACGGTGTGGCTGTGGTCACGTATTTTGATAAGTTGGAAGAAACCAACCCCATGCAATCAAAGGTTCAAGCACAACATAGTGAAGAAGAGTGCTGCGCAGCCGCTTCTTCAAGTCAACACACCTCTCAACAGGCTCCTTTGACTATTTCTTTCTTTGATTCTGACAAGAGGGTCTCTAATTCTCATAATCGTCCTCTCTATGTCACTACGTAACTCAATGACAGAGAGTTCCAGTGCGCTTTTCTAGATAATGGATCTTCCACTAACATCATGCCATAGGCCACTTTTCAGAAAGCTGGTTTGCCCCAAGATTGCCTTGTCAAGGAGGCCATTGAAGTTTATGGTTTCGGCAATAAATCCCACCAGACCCTTGGTTACGTAAATGTCGATCTAGCAGTCGGTAGATTCTGCGCTCCCACCAAGTTCCATATCATCAAGGCCGATACCTCCTACCATGTGCTCCTCGGACAAGCGTGGATGCACCGTTTCGGCATAGTGGCCTCGACTTACCACCAATGTTTCAAAGGCATTTTGGGCAACAAAGTCATCACGGTTCCATGCTCGGACAAGCCCTTTGCCAAGCACGAGGCGCACTTTACTGAGGCCCTCTTCTTTGATGAGTTAGACGATGAGGATGAAGAAGGAGAGACGCATCTCATTCGTACTCCGCTGCCCAAGTGGGACGAGGTATAGTAGGGCATTTTTTACCCTCCACAACCATATGTTCCTCGCCGCAGTACAAAGGTCACTACCCCGCTGGAGTGCAAACGGGTGCGGCTGTCGGATGGGCGATATGTCTACCGCTTATGACGGTGTACGGGCTCAGCTTCGGCAAGCCCAGTTATCGAGCCCACGTCTCTAAAGGAGGAGTCACTGTAACCTCCAGATCTCAAGGAAGTCAATCTCGCCCCCATTGGACGAGAGCCACGGACGACCTTCATCTCCTCGCAATTGGGCTCATCGTTGCGAGACAGCCTCATCTGCTTCTTGAAGGAATTTTTGGACATCTTTGCATAGACCTATAGCAAGATGCCAGGCTTAGACCCCCAACTCGTGACACATCATCTCAGTACCATCCCAGGCTCGCGCCCCGTCAAGCAAGCACCTCGAGTTTATCGTTCTGAGCTAAAGCTTCAGATTAAGACAGAAGTCGAAAACTTGCTTCTCGCAGGTTTCATTAGACCAATCTTACATCCAATTTGGCTAGCAAATATTGTTCCCATGAAGAAGAAGAATCGGAAAATCCGGATCTGCGTCAATTTTCGCGATCTCAATAAGGCATGCCCAAAAGATGATTTCCCTCTTCCTATCATGACACACTGGTTGATGCAACGGCTGGGCATTCACTTTTTTTCTTCGTGGATGGATACAGTGGCTACAATCAGATTCGGATGGCTACAGAGGATGCCCACAAGACTGTATTCCAAACACCACTTGGTAATTTCCATTACACCGTCATGCCTTTCGGGTTAAAGAATGCTGCAGCCACATATCAAAGAGCTATGACTGCCATTTTTCACGATATGTTGCATCACACGATGGAGGACTATGTTGATAACTTGGTGGTAAAGTCCAAACAGCGAGAAGATCATCTTCAAGAGTTACGTCAAGTATTCGAAAGGTGTCGCATGTACAATCTACGCATGAATCCCCTTAAGTGCGCATTCAGGGTAAGTAGAGGCAACTTTTTAAGCTTCTCAGTACATTGCCAAGGGATCGACCTCGACCACACCAAGGCTCGCGCAATTACAGATATGCCCCTCCCCTGCTCCTTTAAACAGCTCAAGAGTTTTTTGGGCAAAGTTTCATATTTGCGTAGGTTCATACCAGCACTTGCAGAGGTGTCTCACCCTTTTAGCACACTAATCAAAGGCAATGCCAAATTTATTTGGACAGCAGCTCATCAAGTAGCCTTCGAGAAGATTAAGTCCATTCTTACCTCCTCGACCACAATACACCCACTTATCATAGAGCAACCTTTACTTCTCTATCTTACCTCGATTGACAAGTCTATTGGCACTCTTCTATCACAAACGGTCGAAAGGCAAGAACATCCAATCTATTATCTCAGTAGCCTTATACGAGAGGCTGAAGCTCGATACTCAGCCATCGAGCGCTATTGCCTCGCACTTGTATTTATAGCACAAAAATTTAGACACTATTTCATGGCTCACCGCATCCATTTGATCACAAAGTGTGACCCGTATAGGCACCTCCTTTCTAAGCCAATCATCTCAGGAAAAGCGTCGCGATGGCTTTTAGCTCTCTCAGAGTTTGATATTACATGCTTTGCACCGCGGGGTATTAAGAGCCAAGCTTTAGCAGATTTGCTCGCCCAGTTCCCCGAACAGAGGCACGAGCCCCTCGATGACACATTGCCCCTTGACAAACTCTAGGTTGCTGCCATCCAAGATAGTCACAGTGAGTGGTAACTTACTTTTGATAGGTCTTCCACTAGCAAGGGAGGAGGGGCAGGTATCGTCCTCACCTCTCCAACTCAACACATCATAGCGACCTTCAAACTTGTTTTTCGTTGTTCTAACAACGAAGCCGAGTATGAAGCACTCATTCTTGGCCTTCTCGCAGCCCTTGATAAGGGCATCTTGAGATTATACATATGCGGGGACTCCAAACTAGTTGTTAAGCAGGTGACGGGCGAGTACGCCATACGCGAGCCTTTGCTCGCATCTTATCGTACTATTATTCAAAGGCTCCTCATTAGATTATCCTCCGTTCGATTCCTGCATATACCTCGTTCCAATAATAGGTACCCAGACGCACTTGCAACGTTGGCCTCTAAACTAACAATTGCAGATGACATGACTCAAATTCGCATCACCAAGCGCATTGGTCCAGCTACCATCACCGAGCTTTTCCCAGCCCAAACTGTTCTGGACAATGACTAGTGAGCCCCAATTATTAGCCAACTCAAGCAACGAACAGGACCACTACCCCTCATACAATTAAAATCATTCCAACTTTTATAGGGTTGTTATACTTTCGCCTACCATATGGAACGTTAGCCAAGTGTTTGGGCCCTCGCGATGCCGAAATAGCTCTCAAAGTGACTCATGAGTAGCACTGCGCTACACCTCTGGCGTTATAACGACGACTCTAGCGTCAGGGTTGTTATTGGCCAGATATGGCATACAAGCCAATACCCTACAGCACATCTGCCCGTAATGTCAAGCCATGATGGACGAGACAGAGTCTTGTATTCTCGAGGTGGTTGATTGGCGTCGCTTGTTCATTGAATTCCTCTTACATGGCACCCTTCCAGACGATAAACAAATTGTTGCAAGGATAAAGAGAAAATCCACACGATTCGAGCTTATGGAGGGTGAACTGTTTCGCCGTACCCTCAATGGTAAGTATTTGCGATGCTTGTCTCGCAGCGATGCCGTGGAAGCTCTCAAGAAGGCTCACCAATTAGAGCATCAGGGCTCGCACAAACTCTTTGCGCACTTATTGAAAAAAGGTGTTTATTGGCCCACTATAGAGCATGACGCCAAGTCTCATGTACAAAAGTGCAGGCTTTGCCAACATCACCATCATCAGATTCATACTCCGGCTACACCCCTCCACCCCATTAAAGTCCCTTGGCCATTTCATACATGGGGACTAGATCTTATTGGGCCAATCCATCCACCGGTGCGAGGTCATATGTGGATCCTTATTGCAACAGAATTCTTCACTAAGTGGATTGAGGCGGTCCCCCTCAAGCATGCCACCGGTGGGGCCGTCGCGGCTTTCATATAGGAAAATATCATCTATCGCTTTAGGATCCCTCAGTGCCTTCTCACTGACAATGGTACTCCTTTCATCAATTATAGAGTCAAACGATTGCTCACGCAGTACAATGTCCAACATAAACGTTCATCGCCATACTACTCATAAGACAATGGCCAGGCTGAGGCCTCAAACAAAAATCTCATCCAAATCTTAAGTCGAACCCTCGAAGAAAACCCTACCACATGGGTGAAGCAATTGCCCCCAACACTCTGGGCTTATCGCACTTCCACCAAGCGCTCTACTGGTCAAACTTTGTTCTCCCTTGTCTATGGAACTGAGGCTATCTTGCCCATAAATATTATAATCCCCGCGGCATAGCTCGCCTCGCGAAGCAGGATTCCCATATCTCGAGATAATGAATTGGAAGCCCTCGATGAGCGACGCGAGGAAGCCCTGCAGCATCTCCACCCGGCGAAGCTTGCGCACCCTACCATCTCCAGCCCAATGAGAGGCTGTTCTCCATCGTCTTCAGAAGTGTTTATATCCTAACTCTCAGTTGGTTCATCCATGAGTGGGATTCTGCTCGAGGAAGCCATAGGCCGAGATGTGTTTGTCGCCGGAGGCCTGACACTCCCCTCCCTCGTGGTAGTAATGGCTGGCTCTACAGCGCTCACAGCTGCTCGCTTTCTGGGGGGGGAGGGGGGCAATGTTCACACGCAGAGTGACTCTTGTCTTGTGCCTGCAGGTAGGCGCTGGGACTGCCTCGACCTCAGGAATAGTGGTCGTCACGACAGGCTACGAGGATTCCCCTTGTTGCATTTCGGCTGGTATAGGATTAGGGGTAAAGCTACAGAGGGCACCCCTATGAAATGCTATAAGGGGCCTCAACGAGTGGTCCCCCGCGTAGATCACTAATGTTTTCGCGTGCTGGGCAGGACTTTGACAAAAATCTTTCCAGCTTGCTAACTCTATAGCCCAGAGTAAGTGAGCTACCTCTGACACCTAGGGATCCTGCCCCTCCCTAGCAGGAAGAAAGCATCAATCCCTTCGTGAACTAGTCCAATGTGATCTGCTACAAATCTCGCGAAGCTGCTCTGATAGGAGTCATCGCCCTCGACAAAGATGTATTGCGAGGGTACCCTTCTGTCATAACCAAATTGCAGAGGCACTCTGCAAGGATTGTAAGTCTTGGATATTTGGCCACCTTCCCATATGGCGGGCAAATAACCAGGGGTGGTCATCAGCAGAAACACCAACACCTCGCTCGCGTTTAATCGATGAGCACCTGCTGGAATATGCTCATCATTATTAAAATACATAGGCAGTGTCAATGCCCCAGGTAGGATCGCAGCATAGGGGCGACTGATAAATTGGAAGCTTTGGTCTAATGCATATCCTAGCCTTTCTCGCAGAGAGTGCCCGTGCCATCTCATCCCTCGCACCACCTCTTCATCCACAGCCAAGTCTGCAGGGATGGGGGCGTAAGACTGGAACCTCTCGTACAAAAACATCTGTAAGAAAAGGTTGGAGGCGTAAGAGCCATGAACATAGCGACCCATAGAACGTACCATATCCTCTACCATCATATCCAAACGATGGTATAATGTACCAAAAATAGGGCGGCGAGGGCCACTTTCACACCACTCGCTAACTTCACTGCGAGTTCCAGGAGTCGAGGCAGAGGCGCATCCTCCGGGGTGCCCTTCAAAATGTATCTCGACAGCCAGCATAGCAAATAAGCTGCGAGACTAGAAGAATGATCAATCTAGGGACCTGGAATCCCTATTCGCCCCTCCTCCGAGAGATTTTTCTTCGATATGGGAAAATCTCTAAAGTAGTAGCGCACCAAAGCGCTAAAAGTGGCCTTGCGTGTACCCTTGCCTCGATCAGCATGACGGACACCCTGTGCCCCCCATAAGGTCTTCAAGTCCTTGGAATTATCCAGACCCACCTCGAGGTCCTAAGCCAAAGCCTCTTCAGCGGGTGAGAATCCCCAAGAGCCAGGATTCTCCACACCCTGAAAGGGTAAACCAAATAGTTGGCCTACATCTTCGATAGTAGGTGTAAATTCCCCCCATGTTGTCATAAAGGTGTGTGAGCTCGAGCTCCACCGCAAGGTTAACTCCCATAAACCTGCAGTGTCGCGAGGAATGTGTATTTAGCGAAACAACTTAATGCAAGGCAATAAGCTTGTCGCTTCCAAAATTGCCTTATATGCAGGATTAGTAAGAATCGCATCAGTCCACGATTCCCAACTATGTCCAGGGCTAATGTGAATGCTGAAATTCACATAAGACCTTGGATATTCTCCTTACTCGACATCAAATCTCAAAATGGTATCAGCAGGGATGCGAGGGGTAAGGCTAATCTCAACCTCCTCCTCCATCAAATCTACCACCTCCAGTGGTTCGCCGGCAACCATAGCCTTGTTGGCCCGATGCCAAAACAGGTCCGTTTTCCTAAAGAATGGTGCCCACCGCCATTCTGAATCTGCTGGCACTTTAGGGGGAGGACAATCATTTTTGGCTAGTTCTTGTTTCTTGCTAACCATGATGGGAATCCCACCAATCGAGTAAATACGAATGAAATTTTAAGTTTTGCAAGTTCTCTTCGCCAACGATAATGGACACAAAGGCAAGAGTAGTAACTGTTATTTCTATAACCCTTCACTGTTGCCCCCCCCCCCCCCCTTTTTAAATAACTCCCTCACCTCAGGAGCCCCAAAAATCGAAAAGGCAACAAACGACACATTAATGGCTGGAGGCGACCTTTCACGCTTGCGTCCCTTCAACCTCCTCGAAACAATAAATGACCTAGCCACCTAGTCTTGCACGCCCAATAATTCATTCTAAATCGTCACATGTGCAGGGGGGCAAAATGTGGGTGTCACTTATTAAAAGCTAATGTGGCATGTTAACAAGTCAATACAACCCCAGTCAAATCCTCCGTGCCAATTTGAAAAGTCAAAAGCCTCGACAAATCAAACTTCGAGCACCCTAAGCCCTGGCATCACTCCAGGCCCATCAAGCCCTTGCATCACTCCAGGCCCATCAAGCCTCGAAAGGTCAAACTTCGAGCACTTTAAGCCCTGGCATCACTCCAGGCCCATCAAGCCTCGAAAGATCAAACTTTAAGCACTCAAAGCCCTGGCATCGCTCCAGGCCCAACAAGCCTCAAAAGATCAAACTTCGAGCACTCAAAGCCCTGGCATCGCTTCAGGCCCAACAAGCCCCTGGCATCGCTCCAAGCCCAACAAGCCTCGAAAGATCAAACTTCGAGCACTTAAAGCCCTGGCATCACTCCAAGCTCATCAAACCTCGAAAGATTAAACTTCGAGCACTCAAAGCCCTGGCATCGCTCCAGGCCCAACAAGCCTCGAAAGATCAAATTTTGAGCATTCACACTGGAATCACTCCAGGCCCAACAAGCCTCGAAAAGCCGATTATCGAGCATCCTAAACCCTGGCACCACACCAGGCCCATCAAGTCTCGAGAGACCAACTCTCGAATACCTCAAGTCCTAGTGTTACGCCAAACAATATTGCTTTGAAAGACTAAAGCCCTAGGGGGCTCGCCATCAAGGGATTGCATATAGCACGAGACGAAGGTAGGGTCTTTGTGCTATAGGAATCTATGTTTGGGAAACTTAGGAGGATCTTGGATTGGTGGATGAGAAATCAAGAGGTGCCTTCGCTCTCAGCAAGGCCCAATTAACAAGATGATGGGATTATACATGTCATGACAGCAAACCTTAAAATCATAATTAATGTTGTGTCAGGCTTGACCAATCGACGACCAAGCAAATTTAATGCCCCTGATTAAGGGAGAAGCGACATGGCAACATAGGACAAGGCTCGAGGAAAGGATTAGACCCTTTAGACTCCTAAATCTCCAGGATTACTCACGTAATCCAGATTGGGAGTAATGCAGGCGAGGGACCATGCACGGAAGGGACCATTGGCTAATAACCAATGGAATCCAAATCTATAAATAGCATTGTCCTATGAAGGAATAACCAACCCAAGAAGAAGAAGCTGCCATAAGATATTGTATACTTGTCCTACCACCATCTTTATCTTGAAAGTTAGTCTTCTTCTCCTCCTCCTACACTGAGCATCTCCTCTATTTTCCTTCATATTTGTATTCCTGATATCACCACTATATTGTTGTTTATCACTCAGTTAAAAAAGAACCCCTACACAGTGCAAGAATTTTAGAAATTTTGATCTATTTGCTTGCTCTGTTTCTTTAATGGGTCTAGTTTTAGAGAGGAAAGGTAGAGAGAGAGGGGTGAAAAGGAAGAAAGGCAGAAATTGTAACAACTTTACAGCTTTACATTACACACACACCATCTTCATCAACTTCCAGCATCAAGTCTTTTCTGCTATCAACAAATTTGTTTGCCGGAGAGAGACTTACCGGCGAAATAGGGGAGGAACAACTGTTAAGCTTTCGAAAGTTCATTTATTGTATGAGAAAAAGGGTTGGGTTGTATCTTGTGTCATTCCACCTAAATCTGACAATTGTGGGGTGCTCCAATGGTCAGTATATCATGCTTTGTATAACAGGTGGACCCATTTTGGAACATATGGTTGTAGTCTTAGAGCTATACTTTGAGTTTGTTGTCATTATGAAATTGGAGAGAGAAAATGGTGTTTTGAATATTATGGAGGTGCAAAAGATACAATAAATAAACTTTTGAAATCTTAATGAATGAACTGGTAATCGGGGAGGAACTGGGTTGACTCTCTTCAAGCAAATCGGCCGTCGAGCTTGCCATCGCCGTTCTCTCTTCAAGCAAATCGGGGAGGAACTGGGTTGACTTGCTGAAAAGAACTGGGTTGACTTAGAGTGAGAGGAAGAAGACCCATTTAATAGGGGTATTTTTGTAATTTAAAAATTATAATTATCAGTTTTAAATTTAATATTAAATTGTAAGGTTAGTTTTGTCATTTTATAATTTAATAAACGGGTCAGACACGAATATGTGATAACTTGATAGCATTTTTATAATTCAGGAGGATGTTTAATTTTAGTTCAGGGGGTATTTAATTTTGATGGGGATTTTATGGACGAAAATGAAGGTGGTTATGTGATTTTTTCTCATATTTAAACATTGAGTTGTGTCCATTCCAAATGGTTTTGTGAGCCTCGCCTTTCTAAGACTATCAATTGGGCTGGGAAGGTCCAAAACCTGCCAACTCAGGCTCTATCTGATTGGGCTGAGTCAGTTTAAGTTAGAGCTATGCTGGGCTTGATCAAATGTTTGAACTCAACTTTGGTTTTGGTCAAAGTTCGAGCTATGCCTAGCTTAGCTCCAATTCAATCCCAAACTTTCTAAAATTAATTTATTGCATGCTACATTTGGCAAAATAAATGACTTAAAATGTAGGGACTTGAGTTTAAATAAAACGTTGCCCATTGCGGCAATTATATTTTGTTACTGTACAATTTTTATGCAGCTAGACAAAACTGTAAGTGAACTGAATGATTTGAAATGAATGGCCCGCTCATTTCAAATCAATTCAATTAATATAGAACCTTACCTAATAAGTTACATGATTCCAAAAAGTTGGAATCTTATTGTTTGTGGAGTTAAAATTGGCAATAATATAACCCTTTATCCAAATTAGATGTAAGTTTTGGGAAGTAGTGTTTTTGAGAGTACTGCAATTAATACAATGTCTTTTTTTTAATTGTTAAATTATCAAAAATATATGTAATGAAGTTTGAAATTTTTAAAATTTTTAAGGGCATTTACGGAACAATGCAAAATATTTTATTTAAACTTAGTAACTGCACAAATATTTTGGGACAATCCAAAAAGAAAAAAAAATGAACAACTAAATTAAGATGAAATGAGTATTATTCTTTCTTCTTTCTTTTTATATCTGTAATGCAATCATAGGGTTCATATAATCCATGCATCAAGAAGTTGATACAATATTAAAAATTGTATACTAAAAAATATTGAGATTATCAATAATTCTCGACCCTGTTTAGTAAAAGGTTGAGAATCCAAATTTCCATAGGCGACAAATCTAGTTATCCATGTCTATTAAGAAAAAAATCAAGAGCTCATATGACCTAAATCACATAAAGCGAGAGCGGGAGTAAGAGCAAATTCAAGAACGGAAGCATGAGAACGGCAGAATTAAGTCATAAATAGTGAAAATTTGAGTTAAAGCGCGCACAGAGCGAGAAGAACGACAATACGTTCGGAACGTGAGAACAACACCTGTTGAAAAGGATTGTGTAACTTAGCACATAACCAGTCACCTTCCAAAATCCATTGCAGATGTGTTCAATGTGTAGTGATTTGAATAGGACCCATCTAAACTAAAGTCCAATCCAACAGATAACATGAAAGAGACACTACAAGTAACTGGTTAGCTGATTGTGGTGGGAAAACTTGGTGATCGGTCCAGCCTGTTTTGGCATACCACACTCTCACCCACCAATTTTTGCAACATTGGGGCCATCAACAGAGTGTCTTTAGTTAATGACTACCAAATCATTTGACATTACAAGTGCATGGCCAAAATACCCACATCCACATGATGCAATAAGGTGGAACCCAAATGTGGATGTGCTAATTTCCTTTTTGTGAGTCCCACTTTATTGTGTCATGTGAACATTATTATTTCGGTTTTACACTAAAAGGTTTTGCAGCAAAAATAATTTTTCTTCTTTCATTTCATCTTTAGGAATCGAAGCTCACCTTGACCCTCTTCCTTTTCAACCCTCACTTTAACCCTAACCCTAACCCTAACCCTAACCCTAACCCCTCTTCCTTTTCAACCCTCACTTTACCCTAACCCTAACCGTCCTTTTTGACCATCACTACCCTCCTTTCGTATTAAGTATCGAACCTCCTAACCTTAACCCTCTTCCTCCTAACCCTAACGGTCCTTTTTGACCAATGTAGCTGATGCCCTGGGTTTGAGGGTGATTTGTTTACTACTAAAATGCTTTTTGGTGTGTTTCTTTAATGTTAATCAATCAGAGTAAGTCAAATCTAGGGCTCATGCCAGCTTTGAGCCAGTGATATCCTCACTGGAGTATTAGATGGCCAACTTTACTGAATGCCCTATGCACGACTACCTCTCAACTGTTTACAGCTCAAGAACAACTTGTAATAGCAACAACTTGAAAGCAAAGTCATGATTACTCAGTTTTTTCTTGTACAGGGAGCGAAAAAGAAGCAGAAACAGCGCGGCATTGGTTGCATTCTGACTTTCCTTTTTTATGGTGTTTTTTTTTTCCCCGAACAATTAAGAATAAAACAAACAAACAAAAAAAAAAGTGATCTCAAAGCAATCAAGCAACATACACTAGTTCCAGATTGAAATTTATTTAAACTAAAGCATTAAAAAGATATGAATGTTGAAGCACTGTAATAGTACACAAAGGACCACAAGAAAATAGGTCTTTGCCGGTGAGATTTTGCACTTTAACAACTGATCTGTTCGTAAATTCCAAGTTCTCCACCCATTTTTCCTAATAAGGTGCGCAAATGAGAAGTAAAAATGTAAATTTCATAGGCTGGTATGCACAACAAAGTTTCAATAAATATTATTTCCAAGATCACAGCATGTAACAATAATCATGAAATAATATCGAGCAGCTAAGGCTGCCAGGGTTGTTCGTCCTCCAAGCTCCAATGTCAACCTAGGTATTATTCACACAGGTAATGGGTGCATTACAACAAACACACACACACACACACACAAATTGCAAATAAAAAATAATACGGAGTAATTCATTTTAAAGAAAGTGAAGGCAGCAATGCAATTCACATATGTTTGCCCTCTTCATTCACTGTAAATGGTTTGAAAGAATGGATCTGTGCTTGGTATAATATTACCCACTCCTTAGTTTTTGCAGTGATCTAACCTACATGGTAAAACTAGGAAAAGCAAAAGATTCTCAACAATTACTGTGGAAACTTCAATTTAATTTAACCAAATCTTTTTTAATAACTTATTTATCCATACCATCATTGAGATGATACAACATAACCCAACCACATTACTCAGAATACCCTTACAGACCTGACAAAGACAACCTATCTGTTCATGAACTGCAACCACATTGATTCCAAGGCATCACCAAAGCATCATTTGAGCATTATTGTGTGAAGGGAGCCCAATCACAGAGCCATAATAACCCAGGGCCTACATTTGTACAGTCTGAAGCTCTTGTCACGCACTAAAAAGACAATTCTTAAACACAGTTCACAAGTACTGACTTGTTATTGCAAGAACACCCCTCCTACCTCAAAGGGAAGGTTAGGAGTTCTAGTCCGTTTGTGAGTAAAGGACCTAACCGAGAATAAGAATAATATTTACATATGACAACCATCTTCGTTTTACAAATAAATATTTACATATGACAATCCTCTTCGTTTTATAAATTGAACATAGGTTAATTAAGAACCTTCCATGTAAACTCTTGACATGTTTGTTTTTACTTGTCAAGTTTATATAGGCTATCTATTTTATCACTTGGATATACTCCAAGCACATCATGCAGTGAAGGGTCAAAAGGAAAAGGAAGCCTCTGATGATCATTTGCAGAATCAATGAAAACAAGAAAGAAAGAAAGAAAGAAAAAGGGAAAGTTATAGCCAAAAAGAATGAAAAATAAGTAACATAAGTTGCTTCCAAATGAAAATGTGAATATATATCAAGAACCAATACAAAATCAAAGCAAACCAGATGATAGAACCATAAAACAGGGAAACCAATATAAACATTGTGCTCCTAAAGAAGTATAATTATATTTCGAGAAAGTTACCTGCAGAAGAATCCTTTATTATCGCTGGCTAAAGACCTTCCTCGTAATAGGCTAACAAAAAGTAAAATAACAACATATTTGCAGATTTTTACATTTGAACCTCACTTTTATAACGATTCATATTACTCAGGTTTGTTTACCCTGCTCAAGAATTCAAGACCCTCAGTTCGGCAACTCATAATCTTTTGGAAAACCTCCCTCACTTGCCGCTCCAAAGGATCCAACCCTTTTTTACAAACATCAAAAACCTGTGATAGTTCTTGCACTCCCTGCCCCACTTCTTCCTTCTGTTCCTCCTTCAATGGGAACTGAGCTGAATCTACCATGTCCGTCATGTGACGGGTACATTTCTCAATCTGATAAATCTCTTTCAGCAAGCCATTAGAATTGCGTCGGTCCCGCTTCTTAGATTCCTCAACAATTCGATCATGAAGCAGAATCAATGGAGTACCCCATGAGAACTGTCGTGGGATTGAAAAATGAATTTGGAGACCTCGATCTTGGCAAGGAATTGCAGCAACAAGAGCCCACAATACAAACATGAGCACATAACTCATCGTGAAAACAGGGATTGCAAGCCCATTTGTAGCCAAGATCTCATTCCCACGTGGTGGGAACAAGTTGTTAGAGATTAATTGGAGCTGTTTCGTTGCTGACCAAGAACGAGATACACTCCACGAGAGGGACCTTGAGTGACCTGGTTTACGATGAGGATCCTTGCCTGTATTCTGACGTCCAAAAGACCGATTACGGTGTGAAAAAACAGATCCGGATTCCTTCTCATCCAACATCATGAGTGCCAAATCCATCAAAGCTTTTCTTGCTCGACGAAATTGGCCTTCACCTATCATCCTCTGTTGAGAATCCAACGCACAGAGGATGATCTCCAAGTGCTTCTGCCACAGCCGAATCTTCTCGATCCCATCACGAGTTGCATTACAAATATCAAGTGCCTTAATGCTCCTCTCAAAGTATTCAGAGACGACCCTGTCTAAGGGTGGTTTTGAAAGCCGTGCCTTGTTGTTGCATAAGATAACCCTAAACTCCTCCTGACAGCTAAGAAACGCATCCAATAGCTTCTGTATCCATGTAATGGAGAGAAATTCTTCAGCAGAAACAGCTGATAGAGCATGAAATCTGTCAGACACTTGCTTTTGGAATGATTCAAGTTCGGTTTCCGGGACACCAGAATCAGAATTAGTTTCCATGGAATGAACCTGATCACTCCTAACACTAAAAATTGACCGGCGGAATGATGCAAAAGGCAGAGAAAGACTTTGATTATCGGTAGAGGGCATTATTGCTTGACAAAACTTCCTCAGAATCCTCAAGATGACTCGATTCAGGAAATCATCTTGAACCCACCTATGATTCAATAGATTTATCAGAACGAAAAATTAACGAATCAATAAGACCTCCAAGAGCCTCCAAGGCCATAGACTAACAGAATTAACAGAAATGCATGAATAACTCAACCAAATTCATCAACATAATCTCCCCCAAACCTAAGAATTATTAGAACCAAATCCAAGCCTTTCCAAAACCCACCTATGCTTCAACCAGCTTTCATCAACCAAAACTGAAAACACACCCAAACAATTTCCAGAATCAACAGAAACCCACCTATACCTCAGTCAGATACATTCCTAAAAGCCTCCCAATATATGAATTCCAAAACCTATATAAAACTTTCATTACCAACATAAAACTCAACAAAAATCAAGCTAAGAATCCCTGAATCTATAAAATGTTCAGAACCGGATCCAAGGAACTCTCAACCCCGAATAAAATCCAAACATATTAATCAACAATAATTCCAAAACCCATTTAAATTTTCAGACATTAATGAAGAACAGACAAACCCCAAATCAGCAAAAATGAGAAAAAAAAATTGGTCTGCAACTGGAAACATGAAAAACAAGCAGATCCATATGACAATGAACTCCATAAATTTTCAACAGATCAAAGAAAACGAAAAAACAAAATGATAATTCGAGAAAATAACAAAACAGATAACCAGAGGCGATGAGAAAGAGAGTACCTTTATAACATTAAATAAAAATAGGAGCTCCAAAGACGAAAGGAACCATATATGCATGAGCATATGTGTATATATATGTATGGAACCCTACTGGAAGGCATGAGCCCAAACGCCTTTGGTCTGACAAATATTCAAGGCTTACAAAAGAAGATATAAATATATACACGCACATATACAACCAAATATTGAAGACAGGGAGATTTATGTTTTTTTTATTTTTGAAAAGTACGAAGAAAATATATATATATATATACATGTAAATATACTACGTTATCAAAAGTTATTTTATAATTTTAATTAAAAAAATTATATAAAATTATCAAAATAACTTTTTTTTACAACTAATTAATTAACAAATTGTTTTAGTAATTAAAATTTCAAATATTTATGAAGCCAAATATTTTTTCTTTTTCAGATTTATTAATAACAAACACAATTCTGAGAGTAAATAAATACATTTTTTAATATTATATACTAATGTGTTTCCTTCTATGATTATATTTTTTAATATTATATATTTTCTTATATAATTAGATTTTTTAATATAATATAATAGTTGGAAACTAAATTCACGCGATATGCTCTCAAAGCACAGAAGGATTGTGTGACCGGAAAAACCTATTTATTTAGTTAACAATAATAATATAGTAGTTAAAATTGAAAAGAAAATTTAATTAAAAATAAAGTAATATATATGTACTTAAACACAATAATGTATTAGTGCTCTATTTGGTAGGATGCATGAAATTTTGATGGAAGAAAGAAAAGAAGACTTAAATAAATATACCTATAAAAAAGAGTGTCATCTTTTCTTTTTGTTTAGTTCGATGGATGGAAGATAAAATATAAGACAGAACATTATTGTCAAGAAAGAAAAGAAAAAATAATAATAATAATAATAATTACTATTGCCTTACCTTTCTTCTGTCATATTTTTCATCCATATTAGAGGGAAGGAAATTTATACCAAATAGAGCATAAAACTCTTTGTATTTTTAATAATAAATAAATAAAGTAACAATACTAATAAAATAAATATATATATATATATATATATATACACAAAAATAATAAATAAAATATTGAAAAGGAGATGTTATGCTCGTACGTTATATATATATATTTTGGATCGAGGACTCTCTTAGCTCACTCTCTTCCATCTCTTTTTCTTTTTGGACTCTTTTCTTCACTTTTTCCTTTTCTCATCCTTACTTCACTCCTTTCTCACTCTACTCATTGTTCCATCTTACCTCTCTCTACCCTTTTTCATTCATTTAGGTTATTACGGAGAATGTGACCGTTGATTACATTCATAAATTAAAATTTTAGTTTGAATTTAATGGAGCGGACATGCATGCACATAAGCTTAAAAATAATATGATAATATAATAATAAAAATAAACTAGTTTCTGAATCTAAATATAAAAAGAATTCTTTTTTCTTTTAAAGGAGGGAACAGAAACAATTATTGTCACCATATTAAATATAAAAAGAATTTTTTTTTCTTTTAAAAAAGGGGACAAATAAATTATTGTTACCATATAAAATTATAAGTACGTGTGTTTATTGCCATAAATATTTTTTAAAAGTTATTTATTGCAATAAATTTACATGATATGTAAAGGTGTGTATTGTCTTTTAATTATGTAAATTATTGCTTGAAATGGACATATGTTTAGCTTTTTAATGGCTATTGTTGTTACATGGGGACTATGGAAAGCAGTGACATTTCAGGCATATACTACTATTTGCACAAAGATCCTATTACGTAATATATTTTCACAATGATCCTAAATTTGAGACCCTTTTAAATTGGAGACCCTAAATGACCGCATGAATCCTATACCTAGGGCCGACCCTGATTTTGTCACTAACCGTGATTTTGTGACATTGATTTCTCTAGCTTGGGACTTGGATGATAATCTATTCAATGATGCCTTTGGAAGACACCCTGATTGGGCTCTGCAAGCTGGATGTTATGCTTGTAAGCTAAAAATAAATTAAAAAAATAGTGATGAATATATAACTTGTTTAATGAGTTTCAATCTTATGATTCTCTTGTATTTGCTTAGTTTTTCAGAGAGGAGATGGACCCCAAAAAAAAATGAAAAGGCAAGACAACAAGACGTATTAAAGTAGTTAAAAGATTATTTTTGTCATTTTTTTCGTTTATGAATGTGAAGTAGAGCATCTAAGTACAATTTTGGATATCGAATAACAGTTTTTTTAGATAGTAGTCCTTAATTAAAAACAAAGTAAATTATTTAAAAACAATTTTCCTTTATTTTGAGGGGAAATGACAATCTCAATTAGAAAATATTTTTTTTGCATTCGATCTAATTCATGTTTTGAACTTTGAAACATAATGTGAATGAGATTTATTTATCTCCTTCTATTTAACAAGGTATCTCCTCCTTATATACAGTGGAAGCCCATGATATAATTGTACTATATTTGTAGACCCACCTAAAAAAAAGTAGATTATTTTTTAAAAAATAAATAAATAATTTAAAAGGAGAGGTGTTGCAATTATATCACCACACATCAATTGTAAGGAGGAGATTCCTTCTAACAAGCAAGGAGGGATGAAGTTGTGTTGAGACCTTGGGTGTGACATTATTTATATTTTCTTAATAATGAGTGTAGCACCATGAACCTCCTAAAAATTGGGTATTGAACTCTACATCCTAATTTTGTGCCATCAACTTAAAGGTGATTACTTTTTTTATTCATTTCTTAACGTGTACTTATGGAATCAATGTTTGTTATACCGTATCTATTATTATACTAATAAACTTGAAGTAATTTGTAAGTGAGTTTAGAACTCCAAAGTCCACTAACATTCGATGTTTTTGCTTTATAATTAGATGATATAATCTTATTTCTTTATTGTAATTTATTTTATCATAAATGGTATAAAATTTGGAGACACCAAATAGGAAATATGGAAGGAGTTGTGAACTCTATTTTATGATATTACCTTAACATCATATGATGGAATCTACATTTCAGTCACACACAATATTAAATGGCAATATTTAGGTATCACTAGTGATAATGTACATCGTTCTCACTGCTCATGTGGAATAATAAAAAAATAAACAAATCTTCTTTTGTTATCAAATCAGAGATGATGTATGAAAAAAAATAATAATAAAAAATAATATAAAAAAAAATCATTGCAAATATACTAAATCAATGAGTAGTATAAGAATTATAAGTATTTGATCAATATAAGAACTAAAATATTGTTTATTAGTTAATATTTTTATTGAATATAGTTGTAGATCTTTTATTTTAAAAGTGATGCTTGAAAATTAGACTCACTAACTTCATAAATTAGAGTAGTAAATTAAAATAAATAGAAAAAAAAAAATGCATTCACATATTATTGCTAAGGGCAAAAAGAAGAATTTTAAGTAGGAAAAAAAAAATGAAAGAAAAGAAGAAGAAAAAGGAAAGAAAAAATGAGATATTTGAAAGTAAACAATTGGACTTTGATTGAAGAAGGAAAATTTAACTTTTTTTTTAAAGGAAATTAAAGGAATTTTAAGAGTATAAGAGAGAAGAAAGAAATATTTAGGATATAATTTTAGAAGTTAAAAATTTTAAAGAAGGATATAATTTTAGAAATTAAAAATTTTAAGGAGGACATTATATAGAAATTTTTTTATAACCAACAGGCCTTTGGCCTAGCGGTATAAGACTCCTACTTCTCAAAAGAAGGTCAGAGGTTCAAATCTCAATAAAGGCCGTGTGTGTGAGTCCCAATTAGAAAAATAAATTTAAATTAATCATATTTTATGCTAGGCGGGGCCAGGCGAGGAGGCATGTGCCCCCCTCAGCACAAACCGTCTCCGCCCTTTGTACCCCACCATCTCTGATTTAGTAACTAAAAGGGACATATTCATTCACTATTAATCTAAATCAATGGTGAATACGGTATACATCCTCACTGATAACTACCCAAATATTATACATACTAAATTTGAAGTATGTAACATTTTTCTTACTTTTATTTTTGAATTCCGATAGATTTACATGGTTAGCTGCCTGGTTTCAGATGGAATTGCTGTTGATTCGGACTGCTTTTGAGATTCTTATGCTGTGAAATTGGTTGCTTTGTTTCCACAAGAGGTATCTTTTGGTCTTTTTCTTGTTCATTGTTGCTCTCTTGTTAGGATTGCTTCACTTTATTCCCTTTTCCTTTTTATTTTGAATTGGTGATTTTGAGAATATTTTGATCTCAGGGATGCCCTTTGGATCTTGTATTATTTAGTTGATTCAATATAATTTGAGCTTACTACCCAAATATTTAAAAATAGTAATAATAATATTAAAAAATAATTTTTTTTTTTTTTAAAAAAAAAGGTCTTTTGGTGGTCAACTTACAAACAAGTGGAGTCAGAATTCCACTTTTTCTGCAAAATAGAATCTTTTAAAAAAATTCCCACGTCTTTGTAAATTTTTAAAATATTCCAACGTCAAATGAGGATTTCTCTAAACGTGCACTACCATCTATTCTTTTTCTTTTTTTTTTTTTAAATTTTATGAAATAAAAAAAATGATACAATTTGTTGGAATTGTAGGCTAATCTGAGTTACTAACCAATTTAACGAACACATCTTAATTGAACTTACTCGAGATTGGATTCAACCCACATTTGAACAACAATGCTTTTATTAGAGTGAGAGTTAACCCTTTAACCTGCTCATCTTTTCGCGTTGGAATAGAATAATATCTTATTATTTTTACGACAATCGTTAAAAATCTTTATTTAAATACCATAATTTATTTATTGAAATTTTTAATTTTACAGAGAAGAAGAAATAAATGTGACATTCTTAGAGAATAGATTATGTATTTTTCTCTTTTTGTTTGATTGGATGGAAGAGAAGAGAGAATAAGAACCTTATTTTGTTTATTACGAGAGAAAGAAAGAGAAATGACTAATTATAAGAAAAGTTTTGTAATTTAAAAACATTTATAATAACGTTGCATTTCTTTGTTCGTGTCTTCCCTCCATGTTTGGAGGGACATAAATATGTGAAGAGGGAAAGATGAATCATCTATCATTTTTTCTCTTCTCTCCTTGCATCCTCTCTACCAAACGAAGGAAGTTTTCCTTCTTCTTCTTCTTTTTCTTCTTGTTCTTTTCTTTTTTTTCTTTGTTTTTTTCACCCACCTTCCTTTCTTCCTAACAAAGGACATTTAATTCAAAACACACATGTAATTCCTTAAAAGATTAGGTTTAATGGTATTGGACCGACCATTATCCGAGCTTGACAAACAAGCCATGCTCGTAATTAGGTCTGTTTGATCCATACTCTTTTCGATAACTCAGATATAATTAAAAATTTAATTCAATAATAATAACGTTTGGAACTTAATATGAAACTCTAAATATTATGTTCAATTTAATCCGCTAATAATTTTATGTGATTAAGAAATACGAAAAGGAGTGGACACCATGTTGCACGTCCAATGGTTGATTCTCCTACCAACTCATTACCTAATCCTCACATCAACATTTTCATGGCTTCCACCAATTTTGGGACCACCCCTCTCTAATTCAAAATTTTGATACCATAAGAAATTTTTGGAGAGAGAAAGTGTTTAATGTAGGGGTGGAAACACATGTGATTTGTGACATATCCACGGAGAATTAGGGAAGGGAATTGAGTGACACCATCTCTTCTCCATCACTTCATCTCTGTCACTTTCCAATGTCACCTTCCCAAATTCTTCACCGTCACACTTGTAGCTTTTCTTTTAATAGTGACAAAAGTGAGATCAGTGAGTTTATACACATTGAACTTAGGAAGCACAAGCACTTATCTGAGCTTAGGATACTCGAATATTTTTCACATACGCGGATACAATTTGAATACGGCTAGAAGTATTATGAATAGTGAATATTTTATTTTCTAATCCGATATAGCTGGGACATGACAATAATGGATTTTGGATATAGCGGGTGATTTTATAATTTTCTTTTTTTAAGAATTCAATGCAATTTAAAATATATTATGGATTAATTAAAAGAATAATATAAAATTTTAAAAGCAAAAATAACCAGCATCTTGCTTAAAATTCCAAAATATTAATTTAGAAGTGTGACTTGTTCCTCAAATGTCACGCCTTACCATTAGGCCAAATTAATGAGCCCGTCCATAGCTGCCACAACCTATTTAAATGGATGATCCTGGACATATATATTAATGTATATAGTTTAATGTGCATCCAATGGTATGATATCTCTTATTCAAGAAGAGATTGAATATCCAACTCGGTTAGAGAATATAATTAGTATATGCGATTGCTTGAACATTTAAATATATATAGGTTCGTGGCTCTAGCGCTCTAATAATCCTATTCTATTTTGGTTGCATACTACTGTTAAAAAAGCTTTCAAATTTTTATAATTTATATGAAGACTTGGCACAATGGTGATACTTTCTCATTTCATATGAAAGGTTAAGGATTCAGTTTTAATGGGACAAACAGATGTGCCTAACTACCTACCAAATATATATATGTATATATATATGTATGTATATATATGTGTATATAAATTGAATGCCTATATTGATGAAGTGCCACTGACTTCTTGTGATAACCGCTCCTAACTGTGGACCACTGACATTGTTGGATCAATGGCCAGCCCTTTCACCAGATTCACAGACCCTAATTGAGTAATTGGTGCTCCGATGAGTATGATACCCTCCTAATTGTAGAGCACTCCTGTTCAATCCATGACACGCTTTCATTAGGTTCACAAACCTCATTGATTGAATTTAGGTTCACAAACCTAATTAAAATGCCCTAGCATAGAATTAATCTTCCAAGAACAATTACTTCGTCTTAAACTCAAGTAATTCACAGGTGTAAACTAAAAAAATTACCCTTTCAATTTGGGTGGGAACACCAAATCGGTTCCTTGAAATTATAAAAAATTTAATTTAAACTTTAAAAAATCTTTTAACGTAAGTTTAAACGCATGTTACGAAATTAAACAAAAAATTAAAAAAAATAAATAAATCAAACACACAAAATAATAATACAAATTTTTACTTGGTTCACCCAAAACTAGGACTACAGGGATTTCACTATAAAAATGGCATCAATACAGAGAGTTCACAATTAATAAATACTCTCGCACTAAGACAACACAATAAGTGTGAAAATTACTACGCAGTTGGACATTACTGGACTAGGGATGGCAAATTACGACACGACCCGCTAACAAGACTCGAACACAACACTAGATAAGCTGGTATGGGACCTTACAAGGATTCGGGTCATAACGGATTGACACGATTAACCCGTTTACTTAATCGTGTCGGGTTAGGGTTGAAAAATTCAATCCGTGTAACCTTTTTATAATCCACTTAACTCAACATGTTATAATCGTGAATATGCCTATGTAATATAATATCTGTTTAAAACCAATTAATATAGATAGTTAAGTCATTTCAACATAAACCTTGTCTATGACTTATGATTTTTCTTTAAATTTTGAATATTTGGGATAATTGTGACAAATTTTTTCTATTATTTACTATTTGATTAAATATTAAACGTTTCATTTTGATAAAGAGTTCTTTAAACGAGTTAACACGTTTACCCATTTAATAAACTGGTTAGGTTAGTATTGAGGGCTCTTGATACGATTATTAAATGGGTTAGATTTAAATTTATATAATATCCTTACATAAACACACTATTATAACCCATAAAGACGAATTGACATCACTACTGAACAATATATATCAGGCTCCGCACTATCTGTGCTCCCAAACATAGCTTTTTGTCATCACTATTAAGAGATGCACACCTACTTATTGACTTATTTCATCCATTAAAACTGCCTAACACAACACCACCACCAGCTTTGTCAATAGTCACCATCACTACCACCACTGCACATAAACCACCATACTTGTAGCAATCCACCCAAACCAGTTTATTCTGAATTGCAGTGTTCTGAGATGTGTTTTATATTTACCCTCCCAAATAGAAATTAATCTGCTTTTCTTGCTTTTCAGAAATAATTTTAAAAAGCATACAAAAACAATGCATTCAAAAGTAAAATATAAAATGAACACATTGACAACAAAGACAAAGTGAACAAGAATGAGTTTTACAATGCTAAGGTCCCTTTAATCCGAACCACACTAAAATTATGAATGAAGTTCTACAACAACAAACAACAACTAAATTACATTAACAACAATTTCCTATCCTAATGACATGAGATGAAGAGTTAAAGTAAACAAGAGCTCGAAGATAGGAAAACGCGTTAGGATCGCTTTTTTTTTTTTTCTCTGGTTTGTTTCACCCTACTGTTCATTCTTTCCTATTATTCACAAGCCAATTTGGTATCAAAGCTGCTCAAGCAGATTGCAAAAGCCTGAAATGCAGACAGCGGATAACGATAATCCATGGTAAACATATCTTTGCCAACCTTGCCAAATTGCAGAATTATTTTGTCGTGCTCCGGTTGGGCTGGCTGAGAAGTTGCTGCTGATGCACCAGCGGCTGGCTGAGTAGTGGCAGGTGGCTGTGCAGCGGCAATCAACTGAAAGTTCTTAACAGATGCAACAGTTACTCTCCCTCGAAAATTCAAGCACCAACATTGTAACTGTTCATGCCATCTAGGGGCCTTGTTCTTGAGGATCAAAGGTTTCAGCTTGCCATCATCGTCCTCATTGCTTGTCCCACCAATTTCAGAAAATCGTGAGCTGCTGAACTCAACAGACTGATCAAAATACTTAGAGAAAGAAATGCTCCGGAAAGAATCCTCCAGAGGGCGGGGGAGTAGCTCCGGTTGACCGGGCACCGTGCCACCTGTGTCAAGTGCTGACACAGGAATTGAGCGCATGATACAGTGCATCCTTCGTGGCCCTCGTGTCCCAAGCACATTGAGCTCATATGCTATCTGCGCTATGTTGTAGCTGCCGCTTGGGATTTTTGGAGAGACTTTCTTAGAGTAGAATCTACGGCTTGAGCGCCCTGGTGGGGGGATATGAGCACAAGTATGTGGAGGCTGTGTGTCATATATTATGAATTTCGTGCCAAGAAAATTTGATCTGAAACAAGTCATGAGATTCCGTAAGCAGTTAAATGATTAACGTTAATTAGTTATAAAAACAGTCTATAGCCCAAACAAAGAAGAAAGAGAGCAAATAAAAAGTCAAGCAAGCAAACAATCAATAGATAATTAAATCCAAGCAATCAATTGAAGTGTTGGTAAACATGAAATTGCATGGACTATCTTTTGAAGTGAGGCTTCCAAGTTAAAATCCATCAAGTACAGCTCTACAGGTTTGATTCCACTGAGAAGAATGGATCATTCATGTTTTATGGCATTTCAGCTTATTTGAGAATGCCTGAGCCTCATTTCATCCCTTCAAAAGTATTCTCCCAAAAGGGATGCAGCTTGTTTGTTGTTTCGGAAGTAATTAATCTGTCTTCTGACTAATTAAGCAGAAAATTTTAGTACTGAGTAATCCAATCCTGTCCTCTCGTAGACACCATACTTTGCCCTATACTCCCTATTTGTGACTATAGTTCAAACTTCGTAAAGTCCAACAATTGGCACGATCGATGAGTTCCAAAGATTCCAAATCCACTTCAAAGGTGAAATTTTATCACTTAACATTTTATATCCCGATCATGAAATCAGTCTAAAATCAAGTTCAATTTGGGTTTCCCCATACACTTGATTACAGTCCCGATCAACACCAGGAGACTATAATCTCTCCTCGGAACCCAATCAAAGGATTTAAAACATCATCTTGTATCATAATACATTCACTCATACTATTCAGTTTCGAGCGGGTCTACCGGATCAATCCAATTTTAAAAAGTAAATTAAGGGTTTGGGACCTCAGATCAATTACCAAATTTGCTCCGATCACCATCCCATCATCACCAAATCGTCAAATTGACATTTCCATGTTAAAATTCATGGTTTTACATGTATGATCTCACAATCACCTTTCGATTGGATTACTTTTTACCATCTTTCAGGAAGTCACACGACCCATGTGATCACGTCCATAACGTCTAGAATGATCAAAATGCAACATAAAGCTGTGTTTTACCTCTGAAAAAGGCAGGAAAACATAAAAATAAAAAAATAAATGTCATTTCTCCTCAAAAATCTCAAGCCAATTCAAAAAATGCAAGGAGAAGCAAACTGCCACATCTCTAGGTGAAGCATTCTTCATTATGTAGAAACTTGAGGTGCAGCACAAAAAATTTGAGTGAATTACATAATATCACACCTCCAGGTGCGGCACTTTGTAAAGTTTTCCCAAATTGATGCAGTTTCAGTTCAACGGCCTATAAATACCCCCCTCCAACACCCCCCACCCCCCCCCCCCCCCCCCCCCCTTTCTTTTCCTTCTCAGCTCCAGAATTGGGAACAACACATAATTGGGCCCTCTACTCCAATTTCAAACAGCCCTAAGTCCAAGGCATTCAAGACATCAAACCAACCCTCTTCCACTTCAAAATCAGTCTCTATTAAAAAGCAAGGAAGAAGAACAAGATCCCTCTTTGAAGAAAGAGCTTTTAAGACTAGAAGGTTCAAATTAATCTTAAAAAAAGAAGGCTTTCAACTTCTAATATCAGCTAAAAGACACAAGGTAGACCTTCTAAACTCTATACTTCTCTTCACCCCCTTTCTGTAGATGCAAGATTAGGGTTTTTTCTCTTTTGATTTTCTTCCTCTAAATTTTGCATGCCTCTCTCTCTTCTACCTTTCATTTTCTTTTTATTGAACCTTTTTGGTCCATGTATTTGTGTTAAAATACCCCATGGTGAACTCTCCGATGTAGCCAAAAAAAAAATTCTCCAATGTACGCGTTGATGCCATTAAATCCTGCTAATCGCATCATGGGAGACCGTGGCACTTGCTGAGGAGGGAAAAGTAGGTGTTTTCCTTTGATCAATTGTTTTTTAACCCTAGAACCTGTAACAATTTTTGCCTAAAAAAGCATTCTTCTTGTGTGTTCATTAATTTGACTTAAATCTCCATTTTTGTGATCATAAGCTAAAAGGAAATCTCAGTCAAATTTTCGTTAAAATTGGCGTAAACTTAAACCATAGGCTAAAGGCATGATTTTAATGAATTTAGGTAGAATTTCCATCATGTTTTAAGTACATTAGTCGCAGACTCTGTACACAGCTTTTATTTTGCCATAATTTTATTAAAACCTAAAAATTGACTTTTGCTTTATATCAAAATAATGTTTTTCAAAATGGGTTTCATGTTACCTTTTAAGGAATATCATCTATGCATTACATCCTTTGAAACCCCACATATTTGCTTTAAAACTGGAATTCTATGAAAATTTGCGTAACACCTGTCAGCATTGCCAAAATCTATCTATGATCCTTTGATATTTTTTCCAATAATAGTGTTGTAATAACATTTCCAATACTTTCAACTCAAAATCGTTCTAGAAAGTATGTTTCTATCAACTCCATAAAGTCCTCAAATAATGGGTTTAATCAGAATTTTGTCTGAATCACAACAGTGTCATTATTCTGCATTATTTTAGGCGTTTTCATTCCTTTAGGTTTAGCCGCAATTTTTTGGCATCATAGTTGGTGTTTTTAGGATTATTTTTATTCTGGAAAATTAATATATATATATATATATATATATATATATGTTAGCATAACACTCGTGCATCCTTGCATTGAGCAAAAATTCTGCTGAATCTGAAAAAGTCCATTAGTATCTCCAAAAAAATTACTGTTTTTCAAAAAGCTTTCAAATTGAATTATTTGTAGCATTTTTCAGAACTTTTAAAATTTATTGTACTTCTAAAAAAAATCATTTTTATTCAGGAAAAAAAAAAAATCATTTTTGCGACCTTCGTAACTATAAAATTTTACGGCAGCCTAAAACCTTCTGCATGTATAATCAGACCTCCAAATTCATTAATTTAGTTCATTAGACCATATAAATGTCAACACAAAGGGTCATTGCATTTATGTCATTATCACTCATCTCAAGTGACCTAGCACACCACAACTTAATTTTAGGTGCCAACTCCATAATCCTTAAGCTCTACTTAAATTTCTCACATTAAAAGTCCTAATTTCCTATAGCATCTTCGTTCTTGGTCATTCATGAACATTCTCCACCAGTGTTGTAGGAAAAATTAGGGCGTGACAAAATATTGTTTTCATTCTATGGTAAATCCTCTCATGATGAATTATAAGAAGAAAATTCCAGAACTCCTAATTAGCCTGGAATAATGATGACGGGTAAAGTACATAAAAGAAGAAAATGGGCGGATATTGAATCTCTGTCACTCTAATTTGTTACCTCAGCTTTCCAATATAAGTACTGCTTGATCTTGAAATGTTATCGGCATCCATTGATATAACATACTCTGTATAAGTTGTTCGCCTAGTTCTTTTTGCAGAAAGTAGAAATTTCCCATTTTCAACAAGCAAAGCTGCAGAGTTGTAATCACAATGGATTAGAATCACCAAAAAAATAATAATAATAAATATAAAGGTGGAAGATTCAGTAGAACAGAGAGAAGTTTAAGACAGTAAAAATCAAGTATTATTTATGGTATTAAAAAAAAAAATTTAAATAGCAAAGAGGACACTCGTGAAACAAAATTGCTAAAAGATGGATGAAACTAAGGGAGGAAAAACATTTTGTTGGTATCCGGATACCATTACTCCCAAGTAAATGCAACATATATAAATATATATCTATGTAGTTTATTTATAAAAGATCCTATGGGAACAAACCAGTAGTTCTTGCAAAACACTAGCTAAATGCAATCATTTTCTATCCTTCCCCATCTTTTGGTTAATGGTGTAAAGTGGTAATCAGTATCTATGAGAGAAAGTTGAACTACTAGGCATTATCACAACACAACAGAGAATAAAGCTAGAATTTTCTCGCATTATTGATTTACAGAGCTTTCATCATATCTAAAAGACACTAAATTTTGGAAACTGAAAGATGAATATTTGGAAAATCCTTCCATGCCATGGAAGTTAAGCATCTGAATAGAACTGCAGATCACATGCTACATGACTCAATGACACCATCACAGTATGCCAGGGGCAGCTTAGTGAAGTCTAAGCAGCGAGAACGAAATACTGACTTCCTCGCTACAAGCCTTTCTCAAGCAGTGTAAAACAAAATACTGACTTCTTCTTAGTTACAAGTCTGTAAATTATAGAAAGGCTGAAGGTTCTTGCCAAAAGACAAAAAAGGTAGACATTTAAATAAACCATGTCAATCATCATTAAACAATAATGCAGACACTAGAGCATTATCAACATGAGACTTATATGCAATATTGATATCAGCCTATGCTGGATACATATTGCTATAAAGAGCCTGACAAGTGCCATTTCTGCAGGTATGAACAACACACTTTATGATGGCATTTATTATAATTATTGTTTAAAACAGGGTAAACAGAGAAGGTAATCCGAGTGTGCACGATTGCACTAGCATTCCCATGTGAATCGAACTGGCGCATATATAAATATTCTACGATGGACCATAATCAAACATTAAAATGCAATTCGTTTTCTTCTGCACAATTGCGAAGATAAAAATGGCAATCACAAATAAAACAGTTACCATATTCATCAAGTTAAAATATAAGTAGAACTTGAGAACTCATCAAATATTTGCATTTTTCAGAAATACAAAAGATTTGAACAAGATGCTTACCTGGGCTAAGACACAAGAAAAGGTGGTATGTTAACTTAGATTTATCCCTTTTGATGAAGCATTGAATAGTTCCGTCACGAGGCCCTGGCTGAAAAGTTAATGAACAGGATTTAACATATTGTTGTCCTAACATCATAAGATACTGTACTTCTTAAATGAAAAACATAATCCACATCTAAGCCACAACATATACGAATCTGGGTTAATTTCATAATGAATGAAATTGAAATATAGAGCAATATCTCACATGAATTTGTGCCATATATAACCAAAAAGCACATAAACAACCTACCTGCTTAAGGGAAACAGGAAAAGTAAGCTTCCCGCAGATCTCTGGACATGTAACAATGTCTTTGCACATACTCCTCCATGACCTACAAACGGCAGCACACGCAACAACATGCTTCCGAGCAGGCCATGTACTCTCACTCTCCTCCAACCTCTTGATTACATCAAAAAGTAGCTCTGGAGGGAGGTTGGCCCAACGGCTGTTTTGAACTACCAAAAAAGGTTGGTCATGCAACTCATGAAATGAACCATGCGATTTCCCCCTGTGGTGGCCTGTAAGCCTGACATCAAAACTCCGCCTGGATAAGCTTCCAAAACCATCCCTAACATCACGAACTATGCTGCGGAATGACATTTAACCCCCTAAACTGGTAGATGGAAATCCAAATGCCAGAATAATTATCTATTTCTATTGATAAATTATATTCCACTTCTTATGTGAATATGGCTGCAAATAAACAAAAGGTAAATCAGGTTTAGCACACAAACAAGAAAAAGGGAAGAAGATCATTTACTAAACAAAATGCACCGAGGAAGAGAGAGAGAGAGAGAGAGAAGTAAAAGAAAATGAGATGGGTAAGAAAAGACAACTTCACATGCACATAAAAAGTAGATTAAATCGCACCATTTTTTAGGTTGTTAAACCTTAATTTTAACTGCCCACTTGGTTTTCAAAAATAGAGTTATTGAAGAAAATCTTAGGACCCAATTAGCATAAACGCTATCACCAAAAGATATAAAAATTGAATGTCCCTCGAACATTTGAGATAAATCCGCACAAAAGACAAGGTTTGCAAGGTTTCAAAACATCCAACAGAAAGCTCTCAAAAACACCCAAAATGTTAATTTGTTTTGATTGGATATACGAATACTTCATAGGAAAAAGTTTATGATACTTCTAGCTCACTCACCTCAACCCGACTAAACAAAAATCTGTCTTAACGATTTCAAGCCCACCGCATGAATCATGTTTAACCAGTTTACCATATCTGAGGCTATAACTATTTGAATGGCACACTACCATACATATCTTTAGGGGAATGGTAAAATGCTCGAGCTAAGAATGCAGGTTTGGATCTTGAAAGTAACCACTTTGTAATAATACCAAAGATTAGTTTTGTATCCAATCCACCCTCATAACACCCTTAACAAGTACCTTTAAATACTCACCCTTAAAATAATTCACATTTCTAGTTCTCCTCTTTTTATCTTAGCAATGTTATTTGCACACTTCCCTACATCCTTTTGACCTAATTAAGAATAAAATCACCTTATGTTATCTATTTAGTATCTCTTACTACTTTTTACCAAATTTGACATTTTTCACCAAATTTTATAACAAATTCTCTTTGATTAGGCCAGAGCTACCGGACAAGAAGGGTTGACGGAATGGGTGAACCCACAAACAAAGCGAAACGATAGAGAGTTCCATAGGTTGATCTTGACTGAGCCTCCGCTTAAAGAAAAAGAGAAGTTCAAATCGACTGACTCGTATTTAGCGATTCCTTTCCTTTGTCCTTCCCCATGTTTTTGCCAGATCTGAACTTAACCAAGTTTCGTAAAAAAATGAACCTTTTCTTTTTTATTCACCAAGAACCTCTGTTGATATTCCTTTAATACATTTGGCTATCATAATATTACGCATTAAGTTAGTTTCATCCTCTAAACGTCATGTACTTCTTTTAGCACTTTGCTTTGAAATAGTTCTACTTCTATGTTCTTCCCATCTAGATTTCATCACCTAGCTCCAGGACGTTTTTATTCTCTTTTCATCACCTATGTTGCAAGGTCAACTCTGTAATTAAATAAGGCACCAAGCACTTCACGCATGAAAACTTTCCTCCCAGGAATCTAAAAAACATTATCCAAAGGATTATTTTCAAGATAGGCAATAAAAACCCACACCATCATGGCAAGTTGACAAAACAAGCTAGATACAAAGACGTGAGCAGTCATGCTAGCTTTAATTGTGAAATTTCTCTTCATACTACAAATTTTTTCTCCTACTTCTGCTCTCTTTTTTTTAGTATAAAATCCTTACTGACAAATAAATTGTCCCAATATGCAAATAAATTTCTGATTCTCATCATTTGCAGTTGTATTACCAGCATATTTGTTATAACAAAACATAGATTTTGATACACACACAGATATACATATATATACACACACATAGACCTAACTGATTTTTTCAATCTCAAAAGAAACTTGAGAAAACTAACCTGTTGATACAAATTAAAAGCTACGACCTTCTTCAAAGATCTGTAAAAACCCATGTAAAATGCATAAATTCTTTGGAATACCATAAACTGAAGCTTAGAAATCAGCAGAACCTTAATGTTGACCAAAGATTCACTTCTTAAAAAGAAACCAGCAAAAAACCCAACAATCAGAGCCAAGCAAATCAAAACAAAAACAAAGATAATTCGAAGTATATTCTAAAAATGACATTGGGGAAGAAAACAAAAATTAAAAAAATAAATAAATAAATTGTCTGATAAAACTGACAAATAGGGCTGAACCCACTAGATTACCTAGGCATTGTCACAACATAAACCCAAGAAAAGATCAAAATAATGAGTTCAAAGACACATCAAATTTAACCACAACTGAAAACATACACTTTATATATATATATATATATATATATATATATTGAAGGCTTGTAAAGTAAGATTGAAGATCTATACCTTAGTGGGTACGTATATTCAGAGAAAAACTGAGAGATCTTTTGGAACCCAGAGGAGCAGATCAGAAAAAAGCAGGTCAGCAATGAATTGGGGCTCTTTTCTCTCTCTGTCTCATCCGGACTTCAAGTGAACATTAAATCTAGTTCAACAAACGAATCAGAGAAAGAAGAAAAAAAAGGTTCATTTCATGCCAATGGTAATAATATTTTTTAAAAAAATTTATTGGTATTACAATACATATAATATGATTTTTATGTTCCCACTACATGACCAAAACAGGGGAACAATTCAAATGACGTTTGACTTCTCCGTTTCAGTACTCTGACTAAGCGAAGTTGCAGAGAAAGTGGGCGGTGGGTTTTGTTAGTCTACATCTGAGACCACTCCGCTTTAGGGCATCCTATGAGGCGACTAGACTTTTTCACTTTGGTGCAAAATCCAAGAGTTGATTTTAAATGTTAAAAATTTGAGTATTAGTTTACATTTTCTAAAATGGGACAAAATATTTAAGACACCAATAATTGATTTGTTAAAAACTAATGTGGTGTTTTTGTCCAACATTTTCGTTCCCGCACTTACATCTAGGAACGGAGCCAATTTGGGCCGAGGGAGGGCACGTGCCCCCTAAGTTTAAGCTGGCTCATTAAAATTTTTATTATATATAGGTATAAAATTTATAAAATATTACTTTGTGCTTTTTTTAAAATTAAATTTTTTAAAAAAATACCCTTAAAAATGAAAATTACTACTTTGTGCCTCTTCTAAAACTAAATCCCGACTCCATCCCTACTTATAACTGAGCTGTTTGTAAGAACCCTTATTCTATTCATATAAAATATTGTTCCTTGAGAGAGACTATTCAGAAGATCGTCCAATACTAATTCACAATAAGCACGTTTAATTTTAGAATTTTAATAAATTTAGGGTCATCGTGACTTTAAAATGCCTTGTCTTATACAAGAGTATTAAACTTTACATATAACACTTTATTTTGTTATGCGATGTGAGATATTACACCATGTAATAGTGTGACAATTCGTTCGATGTCTAGTTATCCACATCACACTCCCACATAAAGTCAAATATGATAATAATAACTTCTTTTTATTAAATTTTTTTTAAAATGAAAAATCAAATATACTAAACTTATCTTTCACTATTCAAGTCTTATATAACCGATATTCCTAATTTGTAGTCGGAAGTTGATATCGTGACCAAGCATTCAAAGAACACGTTCTTGTATGCATACCATAAGGTGTGCGTGTGTGCGTGTATATATATATATATATATATTGGGGTAGTGTATTTAAATTGGTTCAGTAGGAATTGACTTAGAATGGCAATGTCACGTTTTTTGAAGACTTTTAAAGCAGTGTTTGGTGGTGCGTTATGGTACTGTACTGGTCCATCCATCTGTTTGGCAGCCATGGATGTGATTTCTTTTCGTTTTGACTTTACGAGGGTGTGGGTGGCTGGTAGAATGCAGGTGGGGGAGAATTATTAATGGCCGTCCGCACGCTTCATCATGAATATGTTGCCCTCTTACCTAAATGTCAATTATACCCCTACGTCGCTCTCATTTTTATCCTAGCCGGCCAAGCTTGACCACACTTCACACACGTATACGCGCGTGTGTGTATATATATATATCTCTCTCTTTTTCAAAGCAAGAAAATTTGACCAGTCTAGGCGTTCAAAGTTTGGGCAAATCACTTGTTCAAGTTCTATGGCATGTAGTGGTTACATTTTCACAAGATAGATAATTAAGGATTCAAATACCCGCAATTACAAAAGTGTGTCTGAATTGTAGCCTATAGGAGAAAATTTTAAATGCTTCGATTGTCGTGATGATGCCTATGGTGTATTAATTAAATATAGATATATAGTAAGATTTATGCATTTTTATTTATGTGTCGCTTTTAAATAGTGGTGATACCACATCATTATTATAATCAGAGTATTTAAATTTTTCTCATAACTTGATATTTTTTTATCTTTCAAAATATAAACTTAAAAAGGGTCACATTCTCCTAACTCTAAGTATTAGCTATTTCTTTAAATTAGTAAGTCTTTATTTTGTTTAGAAAAATCCAAAAAATTTAACCTAAATACTTAGCTAAGATTGTTGATCGGTTGGATATGAAATAAATAAATAAGGCACGTACTTCTTTATATCTTGCCAAAAGCAGGGTTCGACTAAAGATTTTGGTTCAAATTCGTCAAAGTTGCACTACTCTATTGTTTTAACAAAATTGATGTGAGTTGCACAATACGAAATGGATGTGAAAAATTGATGTAAAAAAAATATCATAAATGGGGTGAATAGGTTTTACTTGTTTATTTACGTAATTTTTATTTATTTTAATTTTACTGAAATAAAAATAAAATCAATCCAAAAATCAAAAAATAATGTATAAGTAAAGTAAATAAAGTTTGAGAGATAACACTAGTATTCTTATACGTAAAAACTCTAGTCGAAAGAAATCTAACCAATCGGGGTGAAAACCACATAAACTTTCGCAAACTCGAACGAAACGGTTCACTATCTTTGAAGTAGAGTACACTAGACTCTGACTTAGTCTCACAACTAGTCCTCTTACCAAGAACTAGTTATTGAACATCCCAGATTGACTCTCGCAACTCCCCGATTATTGTGAACTTTGAGCTTAGTCCTCAATCCTTGTAAAAAGATTGTTAGTAGATCACACACTCTACGAATGTACGTTTGACCCTTTCGTACTATGATCGATTCCTCCTCCTTTCAAACTCTAATGGCGTTGTTGAATTTGTTTATCCACTTATAGAGTAAGTAAAGGGCGTATAAAAGGGAGAGTTGTCCGTAGGTTTTGAATCAAATTGAGAACATCATTGTAAAATCACTCAAGTGTATTTGCGTATGTTCTCAAGTAAATAAAAATATACAAAACAATCAAGGTGATTTTTTCGTAGAAAAATACTCTCAATTAGAAATATATTAATTTTCAAGCCCTAAAAATTTAGCAGAGAAAGAGAGTTATACAGACTAGAGTGCTCTCGATGTATATGGAAGGACTCACCTTAGGATTTTGGGTAAAAAATTTCCAAAATCTAAAAAATTCGGGCATCCCAGAAAAAACCAATGGATGCAATTCAAAACACCACTTTATTGAGAGCAATTTATGATCATGGAGAACGCCCCATTTGTGTTTTGGAAATGCCACCAATTTTTTTTTTTTTTTTACCAAGAGCTGTTTTAAGTTAAACCTGAAAAAATCACAACAAATTCTATTTGTGAGCTCATTCGGTTGTGTTTTGCTTAGGGTTGAAAATTAACCTATTTTAATTCTTAACGCTCTCACAACTAATCTAGATCAAATAAGTGATTTTTATCGAGGGTTAAAAATTGACCTATTTTAATTCTCAATGTTCTCACAACTAATCCAAATCAAATAAGTGCTACGTATCATTACTTATATAGTCCCTATATTCTCCTCGAACTGAAATATTTGTATATTTGTTGTATTATTTTGATGTCGAAACATCAAAATTTATAAAAAAAAATTATTACTCAATCATGCGTGTTTTGAAATCAAAATATGTCAATTATAAAATTTATATGTCACAATTGCAACTCTATCGCAACAATTTGATGCTTCGATGCGTAGGACCCAGGAGTTTCAAATCTAAGTCATCAAATGCTTGTAATATGGTCAAATTTTAGTTTGTTGGCGTTTTTCGTAATAAAAATCGTTGTTCATCTACATAATACTTTGAACATGACTCAAATTCATCAATCAAATAAAGTGAATTTCCTGTTAAACAGTCAAAGCCAATGAGACTGACCATTTAACGGAACAAAGCAATTATCCTAGTCAAAAGCATTGTTTATATATATATATATATATATATCGAAGGTAGTCATAGTCACAAAGCAAAAGTGTTCAATAAGAAGGATTTATCAAACCATAGGACTAACAGTACTAGATTTTAAAGAGAGAAAAACCAGACTGTAATTAAAGAAAAAGACAATCCCTTTTTCATAAATTTTGGAATTTTATAGTTGGTTTCCTCTCATGTCATAAGAAACTCATATGTCATAATATTATTTCAAAATCTGAAACTATAAAACAAAAAAAATTGTTCCATTTATACCCATCTTTTGGTAAGTTTGTTTTTTTTTTTTTTTTTTTTTTTTTTTTTCTAAAGAGCACGTGTAGGTGTCCCACAACACACATACTAATCAAGTCAAGAATGCGATTAAAAAACGAGACCTCAAAAACTTGTCTCTCGAATTCCTGTCAACGCTATTGTATCCCTTTTTATTATTATTATTATTATTATTATTATTATACAATAAGGTACGGATCACTATATATATTTCTTATTTTGTTGTTGAAATAAATGTTCGTCGGCTTATGCAAATAGTATATATAGACCAATACCAGCCCTTTAGAGGAAGTTGGGCCCTAGTTGGACCTTTGTCCTGGTATAGGTTCCAATATTTTTCAAGTATCATTTGGAAGTCATGCTTCTATTCTTATTTCTCATCTTTAATGGTGTTCGTAATCGCCCACTCTAGTGTAAGATGCGAAACTATAAAAGTTCAAGGTCCATTTCAGTTGCTTGGAGTGTTGGATGTCAATTTAATCCGTCCCATCGGCTCCGGTCCACTCCCATTGGAATAGATTTGGATAAATCATAATTGGATTAAGGGTTGATTTGGAAAGAGAATTGAAAACCCAGAAAGTCCCGAATCTGAACCGGGGTGGCCTGAATGAAGTTAGGAAAAAAAAAAAAAAAATAGTGGAACAGCTATATTCAATATTATCGAACGAATGAAATCAAATGAAGTGGGAATGGAATGCTTTTGTTTCTATTCTTTAGTTTGATAACTAATTTTAAGTTGGAATGATGATTCTTAACCATTCTCTGAGAATGGTAATTCCCACTAATTCATTCCAATTTCCAACTAAAGGAATGATCATTCCATTCACACTTTAAAAAATAATAATAATAAATAAATGAATAAAAAAAATATTTATGAAACAGCTATATTCAATATTGTTGAAGGCTTTAACCCATGTTTGGTGCAAGTGAATGAAATCAAATAAAGTGGGAATGGAATGCTTTTGTTTCCATTATTTAGTTTGATAACTAATTTTAAGTTGGAATGATGATTCTTAACCATTCTCTGAGAATGGTGATTCCCACTAATTCATTCCAATTTCGAACTAAGGGAATGACCATTTTATTCCTATTTTAAAAAATAATAATAATAAATAAATGAATAAAAAAAATATTTATGAAACGTTGAATACATATATACATATATATATATATATGTGTGTGTGTGTTTTACAAAAATAGGATGTTTTTCTATACAAACCAAACATGGTTTCATTCTCATTCCCTTCCCATTTCATTCTCTAATTCATTCCATTTCCACTTTATTTCATTCAACCATACCAAACTAGTCCTTAGTTCTTTAGCTTGCTAGCCCTTAGTTCTTTAGTTTGCTAGGTGGGCTGTTTTGTTGGGTTTGGCTTGGGGATGGTTTGAGCTTTTGCCGTGTTTGGGCCTTAAGCCCCTACTTCCGTATAATTTTATTATTATTATTATTATATTTTTGGTATATTAATATTTGGTCAAATGAAAACAAAACAAATGTGTGCCACCTCCCAATTATAGGAAACAGTAAAAATTATACCAAATATAAAATCTATCAATTCATTTATAATGAATAACAATTAAACTATTTTTTTAATACAACCAACAATAGAAAGTAGTTATGAAAAAAATAATAAAAATGTGCCACCTCCAACTCTACCAAAAATGCCCAAATCCACGGGCAATTGGGATGACACTACACCTACAACTACATATAAAGATTTATCCTTTTTTTTTTCATAAACTTTTAAAAACAAAAAAAAAAAAATTCCTATTTTTCCTCATTACCATCCTTACTATTATTTAGTTTCTCCATCTAAAATAACATTATCCGCCAATGGTACAATTACCTTGCTACCATTGCTAGTGGTGTTGTTTTCAACTGATGAAATTACCACAATGTCCACTCGTTCCGATTCTGCAGAGCTTTTGGAGGGCATGAGTGGAACAATCTTTTTCATCTCCTTGCCTTTTCCCCATAACACAAAGTATAACCCAATCACTATTAGCACAGCCCCTAACACACTGTCAAACACAAATATATATATATGTAAATCAACACCAACCATAAACTTATATATTAACACCAAAATAAAATAAAATGTTAAACTGGAGGTTTAATTTCTATCAACACACACATATTTGTAGATATATATAAAGAAAAAAAAGTTTTTGGTGGTTTTTTTTCAATCTTGACATCTCCAATGGAGACAGGGGCATAAGACAAACTTCTTAGGTCCGTGCATATGAGATGAGCAACTGCACATGCCATCAGGCACGGTCCAACGTGGGATTAGTGGGGGCGGATGCCTTCATTAAATTTTTTATATTTTCATTTTATATCTTAATTTTTAAAAAAATTTATGAAGATCCCTACTAAAATTACAATTTGCCCTAGTGGATTCTTCTTCTTCTTATTATTATTTTTGCATTTTATACTTTAAATTTTTAAGAATTTATGAAAATTCCCTCAATAAAATTGCAATTCGGCCCTATTGAATTTTTTTGCTTTTTACATTTTGTACTTTACATTTTTAAAATTTATGAAAAAACCTAATTGAAATTATAAAAATAAACTCACTGTATAAGTTTACCCCCACAAATTAAAAGTTCGACCCCCTTACATTATTGCGGTGTTAGACATCTAAACACCGCAATATCAAGTGACATCCTCTTGTCTTCTTACATAGAAGACATAAAAAGTCCAGAGAATCCGGACCCATGCATCCGGTGCAATGATGTCATTTTGGTGCACAGACATATATCCTAACACAGAATTCACGTCATACTATGTGAGCATTCTTTCCTCCACAAGAGTGAATCTTTTTCTTAAATCTAGCGCTCAAATTTTTATGAAAACATAATAGACACATTTAATATGTGTTTAATTGTTAACTTACCAAAAAGCAAAAAAACCAAAATAAAAAAAACAAAAAATTAACAAAGGATGGCAAGAAATAACCTTCCCAAGTGTAGCTTCTCATCCAATACCAAAGACCCAGCAATGGCAACAAGTATAAGCATCAGAGGGTTGAAAACCGATACAAACAGTGGGCCCCTCATGCGTACACACCATGCAATTAGCGTAACCATCAATCCGGAGGCCACTATTCCCTATAACACAAGTCCACATACACAAAATTAAAAAATAAAAAAAAAAATAAAAAAAAAAAATCAATACAGACATACAGAATACATTATACATATATATATATATATATATGCATATCTATACATGTATAGGCACCTACACCGTAAGCTACTGTGAGGAGTCTGATGTCCCACCCCAACTTCCACTGATTCCAGTCTCTCTCCATGCAGAGGGCAAATCCAACGGCCTGGATTGATCCCATCACAGCCATTAGCGCTGTGCTGGAGTAAGGACATGGGTACCTCTCACTCATCTTAGCCTGATCCAAAAAAGATAACAAGAATGTGGAGTGATAAATCAAATCAGTGAAGGGTAAATTTGGAATAAAGCGAAATAATTATTTCTTTTGCATGATCATCGATCACCTGAATAATCAACCACAATGCATACGACAGGCAACTACATATAGCCAATAAAGCACCCAACACATGATTATCAGAATGTGGTGCTGACACGCGTCCTTGGTGGTGCAAAAGGTCAACGTGCGTTGACCAGATGTCAACCTCGACTCCCTTGTAGAACGTGAGCAGCATAGCCCCACCCATTCCCATTAATGTTCCCACCACCTTTGCTTTGCCTGCCATAGAACTCCATACCAGACTCTCCAACCTGAACCCAATATATATATATATATATATATATATATAGATATATAATTAATCTCTTTCTCACCGAGGAGCAATTTATATACACCAGGTATTAAGACAGCTAATATTATTGTTATATTTTTTTTTTACTCAACATAAGCAAGAGAATTATACACATCCTAAGGAAAGAGAACATACGTAATCACGGATAAGTAAGAGAATATTCTTCACTTAATCATATTTATCTATATATATACACACACACACGCATACATTAGACAATTATCAAACAATGCTAACGATTAATTAACAAGTTAAAAGTGTGTGTGTCTGTATATATATATATATATATGACAAAAACAAAGTATGTATATGAGAAAAATAGGAAAGAGAGAATATACATACCCAAAGGAAACGGCCATGATGAAAGTAATGGCGGGAATGAGATTGCTCATAGCTGAAGCAAATGTTGCCGAGGTTAAAACCAAGCTCTCTATGTATAAATTCTGGGCCAGAGAACCACTATAATGAACAATTTACCAAAATTTTAGTTATATATTCAAGAAACATTTCTATATAAACCATGATGATGATTTTTATTTTATTTATTCCACAATCAACCATCTAATAATTAAAAACCAAGAAAGAATTTATTTCATAGAATTACCTACATCATGTCTTACATTATTGATTAAAAAGTCCTATCAATTTTCAACAAGATTTTTAAATTTTTATTTGTGATAAATATCATTGTATTAGTACTAAAATCTCTCAAAGTTTACTCTAATAATTTGTAATAATTAAAAGCTTAGCTCAAGTGATAACCTAGTCTCGACTAAGACAAATGAGTTTATGTATGTGTGCATGGCTTACCTTAAAAAAAAACAATCTTATAACTTTCGATCATATTAAAAATTATTTAATTTCTAAATAGCAATATAAATTTTTATCAAATAATTTTCTTACACTTTTAAAAACATTAGTTACTGTTTAAAGCTAAAATTTATAAACTAACAAAAGTATTTTAATTGTTAAGAAAATAATAAACATGTTTAAGTAGTTAAAATATTATTTTTTAAAAAATAAATTTTGGTTAGAATTTTTTTTTTTTTTTTTTTTTTTTTTTTATAAGAAAAATTTTGGTTAGAAATTATAATTGCAAAATTTAGTTCTAATAATTTAAGAAAGTACAAACGAAAGATGGCTATGTTTAAACTTAGGTTATAAAAAAAATGTTTCAAAAATAGGAATTAAAGGTCTCAATGAAGCTTTGTAGAGTATATTAAGTCGTCTAAAGTGAAAAAGAGGACTTGAAAATATTTATATATATGAGATAAAAACATTTGCAATGTAATAATACTATACCACTACTAAACATGTGTGTTTATATAATGTGTGTGTGTGTGTGTGTGTGTGTGTTGGGGGGGGGGGGGGGGTTCTTGTAGGGGTGCCAGATTATGAGACTACACGACAACATGCACGACACGATTGAGTTTGGCATAAAAAGATCAACACAATTATTCCGTTTACCTAACCGTGTCGGGTTATGATTGAGTCAATCCGTGTAATCCATTTATGACCTATTTAACTCAATATGTTATAATCGTGAATATGACTTATATAATATATTACCTATTTAAACCCAAACTTTATTTATGTCTTATGATTTTTTTATTTTTTTTATTTTAAATATTTAGGTTAATTATGACAATTTTTTTTATTATGTAATATTTAATTAAATATTAAATATCTCGTTTTAATAAATAAACCATTAAACAAGTCAACATGTCTAAACGATCGGTTAAATTAGTATTAAGAATTCTTAATACAATAATTAAATAGACTGAATATAAATTTAACTATTTAATATAATATTCTTACATTTATACGACAGAACTCACGAACAAGAATTGCGACCCTAAATATTTGGATGGGCAAAGGTAAAAATTGCTTCATGTGTCTACGAGGACACATCACATAAAGCAATTTAACAAAGGAGAGAGATATTTGGATAGGCAGAGGTAGAAATTGCTTCACGTGTCTATGTTTAACAACGGTTATTAATAGAGACTGCAAGCGATCATACAGCTGTCAGCTTCATGACCTAGTGTCTAATTCCTCCACGCTCCTATATAGAGCGTGACAACAGATTCATCTTCTAGAAATCAATATGGAGTAATCGAAAA
Organism: Cornus florida; assembly: GCF_030987335.1. Taxonomy (NCBI): domain Eukaryota; kingdom Viridiplantae; phylum Streptophyta; class Magnoliopsida; order Cornales; family Cornaceae; genus Cornus; species Cornus florida. Next base: position 41,889,610 of record NW_026775573.1, on the reverse strand, counting down.
TCAATATGGAGTAATCGAAAATGCACATTTACACACACAAACACACAGTAACGCAAGATTTGCATGCAACTTACCCAAATAATCCACAGAGAAATGCTTGACCTAAAACTACCCATGTCAGCTTTGGCCTGCTCTTTCTGCAATGAATCAACAATAAAATATCACACAATTTCACATTTCAATATATATATGTGTGTATATACATATATATATATTCATTAGCCTATTTGTTCGGTTGGAACAATTTGTTGTTGAAAATTTAAACTTTGCTAAGGGCATGTTGCGAGTAACTTTTGAAATATATTTAATTGTGAGTCTAGCTGTTCATATTTAATTGTGAGTCAATATTGCAACAATATTAAAGTTTCAAACTCATTGATTAATATGGATTATTTTCCTCCTTTGTTGATTCACTAGATAGTAACGCGGACATATTGGTATTGAATCCTTAAACATTAAATAATCATAAATAACCCAGTTTCATACGAGAAATAATAACTGTAAATGATTTATTTGCAATACTAATAATTATTATTATTTACCGAAAAAATAGTAATAATAATATTTAATAAATAAATAACGGATTGTAGTTTCAGCAACTAGCCATACTACAGTGATCACGGCCGGAGCCAGAAAAGGGATGGTGCTGAACAACAAAAAAATAAATTATTTTCTATACTGATCCAAATTTCTCTGGAAAATAAAAAATAAAGCAAATTTAGAATAATATCCCATAATTAATTGGATTTAAATCAACTTGATTACAGAAATTTAAATCATAATGAGCAAAGAAATGAATTTTGTTATTACTAAAGTCATCATATATACTTAAATATTTATGTATATATAAAAATAGAGAGAATATATAGCCAAGAGACAAAAGCGAACATGATCAAGAACACTGAAAATTAGAGTTGTTCGAAGCGCGCATATCAAGGAAAATAATTGAATAAATACATATAAAATGAATTATTTCAAAGCTATGGGAATTGATTTTCTTTATAAAAAAAATAAGAGAGAGAGAGAAAGAACCTTTCAACATAAAAAGCAAGAGGAACGATAAACGCTGCAGCAAATAAAAATCTGTAGGCAACCAAAACCCTCAAACTCATTCCATCATTTGCAGCCAATTTGTACAATACATTCACTCCCGCCATTGCCATATTAACCACCACCATCATCATTACCGGTTTCAAACCATGTACAGCGTTGCATATCCTCTCCATCATCATGGCCATGTTTAGACTCATCACCAAACACCACCTCTATATATTATGTCTATATAGAGAGAGAAAGGTGAAATTGTAGAGAGAGAGAACAAGCAAAAAGATCGAGAAGCTAGTTCTCCCTGCTTGTTTTGTTTAGAGCTGACAAGAAAAATGAGAGAGAGCGAGTCATTGGGGTGTTCTTATAGTACTTCTTCTTTACAACAACAACAACAAAAACAGTAAGTGAGAGAAATAGGGGGATGAATGTTTTAGGGTTGTGTGCTTAACCTTTAAAGAGGGTGGTATTTATTGTAAAAATTGATGAGTTTCGAGGGCATCTGCTGACTTTTTACGTCAGCAACTACGTACACGTAATCAATTCAAGCACGTGCGTGTGTAGCACTCACACGTGCGAGGCGTAGGTCTTTTACTTATGTGACACGCCTTCACTTTGCATGGCTGTGGAATTAAACTACACGTCACCGCCCTGTGTTCTCCAATCCGAGACCTGGGATGGTTGGGAGATGGTATTACTAAGTATCCTTCCTTCTTGGTTGGCAAATGCCAGTGGAAATGACAGTGGAAATTAAATGGGGTGAACACAATTCACGAGCTCAAAAGGAAGGAAAAAGAAACGGAAGAGAGAGGGAAAAAAGAGAGGTGAAATTACACTTTTGGCCTTCCCTCCTGCTTTCAGAATTGCACCCTGTCATCCTTGTCAGATTCCAACAATCGACGGTGTTAAAGGAGTTAATTGACAATTGGAAAATGTCTGTAAAGCGAAGGCGTTGTAAGAATTTCTTGATTTAAAGTTTTAATTTGGTTATGTGTTTAAAATATAAGGAAGGGGAAAAATGTTGACGATTTTGGGTGGATGTATTCACCTCCGCTCTTGTAATAGTTTAGAAATTCTCTTTCAAAATTGCTTAAACGGGGACATTTCCATCCCATTCCCGCCTTGTTTAATTCTATAATTTCTCCACATTTTTTTTTTCCCTCAAATATAATTATATATCTATTGAAAAAATTCAACAAAAAAAAAAAAAGGCAATTAATAATTTAAGGGTACGAGTGTTTTTAATTTGTAGGGCTCTGTCCCTTTATAGAATGGTTGAGAAAGCAAGTAAATGTGACCTAAGGTTTTTAGAACTAACTATATGTATTAATAAAATAAGTATAATTTAGTAATTTACCAACATAAATGGGGCAGGGACAGGTTACCCCTGCCCCCGCCACAAATTCGTGCCGGTTTTCATTAATAAAAACCATCCCTGCCCAAATAAGTTAAATGGTTCTCCAAAATCGCTATAATCGGACTACAAAATGACCAACCAAGATATTCAGTTAAGGAATTATGTTTAACTTTTCGGTCTTAGTAATCATGGGTAGTGTTGGTATTAAAGAGCCTTTTTTGGGCACATGACTAGCATATGTCACTTTTTAAGTGTAAGGGTGCAAATTTGAATATGAGAAGTGTTGTTTACATACTTTTCAAACTACATGAGAATTTTTGCATTTCGTCCCTTTTTATTTTAACCAATAAAAAACACTTGTATATATTCACATAAGCTAAAAGGGAAGTAGCTTAGTGTAACGGGTGGACGTTTGTCCATTTACCCAAAAGCAACGCCTTCGTTGTAGCTCGGGCCACCTTACCTATTCGGGATGCTCACTCAGACGCCTTTCGGGCTAGACGTTTAGCGTGACATCGGATTAAGGATTGGGTCTGACTCTAATACCAACTGTAACGGGTGGACACTTGCCCATTTACCCAAAAGCTCGAATTATTGGGTGATGCTGCATACCCACCCATTTATACCTAATCACTTTCACATCCGATTCTGATGTAGGACAAATGACCCTTGTTATACCTAGCGTACCGGCTCTTAGTCTCCAAAAGGGAAGTTTATAGATCAAGACTCCGTGGAGGCGCTTGGGTGTGTAACTCTGAATCTCATTAATGTTGTATTTAAAGAGACTAAAATTAATTAGAGAATATATATATATATATATATATATATATATATATATATTTTAAATTTTTCCTAAGAATATATGTATATATAAAAAAAAAAAAACAAATTCAATTTTTATTAGGAAGTCATAAAGACTATATATATATATATAATTATTTTAAAAAGAATTTATTTATTTTTCATAGTTTCCATTTAGGAATTCAGTCTTCTTTGAATTTAGTATCATTGGACTTGAGGTGTTTTTGCTAACATTTATTAGTATATCGAAAACATTTATATTATAAATATACACCTACTAAAAATTCATTAGTTATTGGTTCAATGGAACTACTTATATACTTCTTGGTTCAATGGAACTACTAAAATAAAGTTTTTGGAATACCAAAATAATGACATAAGTTAGGGCCTTAGATTGATGACGGTACTGCCAAAGGCCCAAAGAGAAAATTGAGTGGACCAATGTAGATAACACAATTGATGAGATAAAATTATAAGGACATGTGTAACTTGTATAACACTTTGAGCCCAAGAAGAATTCAATAGAATGTCACCCTGCAAGACCACCAATGAAATATGGAGAAAACCTAAAGCCCTGCGAAGGCGCTCACCGGAATCATCTCTGTCGCTTAGGGCGGTCTTGAGATTCTCAAAATTTTTATATGAGTGCGAAATTTATATTAAAATTAAACCATAAACACATATAATATATTAAGGTTGAAAAATACAAAACAAAGGTTGAAAAATACAAAACAAAAATCGATCTTGGTACTTTATAAAGAGCACAATCCAATTTACATTAAAAATTTTAAAAATATTCAATACAACTTTGTCACAAAAATTAAAATTCAACTTCATATAAAAAAAAATGTGACCGTTTTACATTTTGGCAAAACTATAAATTAAAGTCCTCCAATCACTGTCATAATTTTGTTGTTTGAACTGGGCTGAGTTAAAATTTTGACAGTTATTGCATCCATGAATTAAAATTTTGATTTTTTGAACTGGACTATCATGCATGCACGTGGGCCCAAAACTAATATACTAATAAAATAAATCAGTTTCTTATTTAAATATAAAAAAAATCCTTTTTTTTTTTTGAAGGAAAGGCATAGAAACAAATTATTTTTACTATACAAATTATTGTATTATGTATATAAATTGATATTATAAGCACGTGTATATTGTCATAATTTTTTTTTGAAAGTTATTTATTGTCATAAATTTACATGATATATGATTGTGTATTGTCTTTTAATTATGAAAATTATGTTATCTTTTTATTATGGAAATTATGGTCTAAAATGGATGTCTTTTATAGTTTTACTTGATTAAAAAGCTAGTTACAAATAGAAACTAGTGCTATTTAAGACATATACCATTATTATATTACATTATTGTACTAAATTTAAAACCCTTCCAAATTGGAGGACCTAGGCCACGGACTTAGTCGCCTTGCCCTAGGACCGGCCCTGCTCTCACCGGAATCATCTCTCACCGAAATACATTGCAGACATTATGCCTTAGTTTGTTCAATAATGCTCAAATTTATCGGTGCATTTGTTGGATAAGAAATTGCCAGCTTAATTATGTTATATTGAAACTCAACAGTTTGATTAGTTAAAGTACAAAAGCTCAATACATGGCACCAACAAAAAAATTAATAATAATAAAAGAAAAAGAATCCCATTCAAGTCAATAAAGTTTCATAGATTAAAATTTCTAACAACATTTTCATATATTAAAATTTATTGTGTGAAATTTCAAATCCAACTGACAATGTATTGGATAACAAAATCTTTATTCTACATTGTCAACAAGTACCCACTAACATCATTCATGCGCTCCACCTGTCTAGCCAAGACTTCAACCTAGATTTTCCCCCACTTCAAGATCTGCACAAAGATTTGAGTGTCATATATGGACCATTACATTACTTAATGCCATTCATTAGTTTGGGCCCTAGGCACAACCATTGCTCTTTAAAGCCCAACTTTTTTTTATGGTCCCAATGGCCCATTTACAGTGGATTAACTTGTCCAGCAAAACAAAAGGGAAAAAATTTTTAAAAGCAAAAATGTATAACATGCTAAAAAAAAAACATTGCAAGATTGAAATCTAAAGGGTAAATTACACGCACATTGCAAGATTGAAATCTAAAAGGTAAATTACACGCACATTGCAAGATTGAAATCTAAAGGGTAAATTACACGCACCTTGTGAGATTAGGTTATTTTTTAGATAGATGAAAATTTTATTTTTAACTTTTACTTATACCTTAATTTATTTTTTGGCCTCAAACATATGCGAATGGATCCTTTTACTTTTAATTTTTTAATACAAAATATCTTTAATCTTAAATGACATAAATACCCCTCAACAATTTTGAGTTTTTCATCTCTTTCCTCCCATCCAACCTCCTCTTCTCCATTGAGACATCCCCAAGCTCGCCGTCACCAAGGATTTTGATGATTCCGATTCCCCTGACCTCCCTGTCGTTGCTAAAAAGGGCCAGGTTAACCTCATTTCAACCCTCTGTCGCTCTCTACAATATATACACACACATAGATATGCACGATAAGAAGCATTAATGGATTCTGAAAATGGGTTGACATCAGATTCTTCAGATTATCTCTCTTTTTTATTTCTCAAATTTCTATTCAAATTTGGAGTGATGATGAATTGATGATGATGAACAGGGGACTCGTACTTGTATTGAACCCATCTAATTAATGCTTTGCTTTTTGTATGATCAGATGCATAGAACCAAACCAACTTGAAATGGGTTTTCCCTTATATTACGCTTTTTTCCCCCCTAATGATGTAAATGATTGTAGATTGCGTGTAGAGATTACCCACATTCAAGGCATGTATGTGTGAAATTTCCCTTTGAGAAGACGCCTCATGAGAGCTACTGTTAACGATGACCTTCTAATTTGAGGGGGAGGAGGAAAAAGAGGAGGAAAGGGGTATGTTGGGGGTAATTTGGTCACAAAAATAATTAACAACAGGTTAAAGAGTAGCATAGCCATTTAACATTTCAAAAATATTATAACCCGACCAAAAATTGACATTTGAAGTATAAGTAAAATACTAAACCATTAATTCAAATATAAGTAAAAATTAAAAACAAAATCTTCATTTAGTCCAGATAAACCTATAGGTCTAAGTGTAATTTATCCAAACTATAATAACGAATTAAAAAAGTGCAGAATGTTTATTTTATTTTTTATTTTTTTAGGTTTCGTTCACCTATGTGCAAAAATATTAGAATTTAGTATTTTCGATTAAAGGCTTTTTTTCGAAAAGAAATACGTTATTATTCAAATCTTAACAAAAATTATTGAAAGTGTTTTGCGGCACTATAGTACACAATGTTCACACTAGATGCCCATTGGTGAAAAATCGTTCAAAATTTTTTAACTTGAGAACTGTATTTATAATTTTTTTTAAATATCTATCTATTTTCTAAGTTTTGAAAAGAGAAAAAAATAAATAAGAAAACCAATCCAAAGCTTTTATATATGTTCATTCAATTTATTACATTTGCACATATGGTTTAAAAAAAAAACATATGCATACACACATATATTATATATTTTGTCGAGTTACCTGGATCGCATTTTATCTGGCACTTGCGATCACAACGCGCCATAAGCCTAGCTGAAAATCAGACAAGGAAATGTTTGTCTTGAGACGCACAAAATCAAATCTACTCTGGATCTATATATAGATATATTTTAAAATTACTATATCTAAACTACTAAATTTGTCTAAATAATTCTGGTTTTTATCTTCAAGATTCAAATTTTGACAAGAATAATAAATACTCATAACAATGTGTCAATTTAGGGGTTAAAAAAAAAAAAAAAACACAAACTTACCGTCTCTATTAACACAACCAGTGGAACAAGAATCAATACAGTCGTAAGCAGAAGATTCAGCAATTTCCATAGCCCAAGATGAAATTAAAAACAGAACAAAAGCCATAACTACTATTTTCTTCGCCATCTCTCTCGACCTGTGTGTGTGTGTGTGTGTCTGTTGTGTGTATTGTTGAGCTAGGGGTGTTTCTTTTATAAAACAATAGGCCGCCAATTTGTGTGGAACTACAATAATGCCATGCTCAATTACTCAAACTAACATTATATTTTGAGGCGCCACCTACTTTGACTTTGTATGTGGCGGACTGACGTGGGCCATTTAAATCGGTTCATGCATCTCAGATAAGCTAGAAAAGGTATTGTCGGTATGAGTGAAATATATATATATATAATTAACTCAGATATTTGGGAAGGCACAAATTCGAGGCCCTTGATAACTGGATTAATTTTCGAGAATCTAGGAAATGCCTTTTCATTTGAATTTGGTAAGTCACTGTATGAGTACCGAAAAGATAGTTACAAAGAGCATTCAGTAGGACTCGAATCTCTAGACTTTGAATATGCAAAGTACTAAAGTTTGACAAACAAATAACTATGCCATATCTCATATATTTGGGAAGGCACAAATTCGAGGCCCTTGATAACTAGATTAATTTTCGAGAATCTAGGAAATGCCTTTTCATTTGAATTTGGTAAGTCACTGTATGAGTACCGAAAGGTAGTTACAAAGAACATTTAGTAGGACTCGAACCTCCAAACTTTGGGTATGCAAAGTACTAAAGTCTGACAAACAAATAACTATGCCATATCCGAAGTGGATAATATATATATATATATATATATATATATATATATATATATATATATATATATATATATTTGGGGCACACTACATCCTTTGAGGTGTGTTATATGGACACGGATATATAAGTTGGTTATTTTTTGGATAATGACATTTCCTGTTAGAATTGTCATCTAAATAAAGTCTTACATGGTTTGAAAAGACGAACTTACTCCTTAATATTAAAATCAATTTTATTGTAAAATAACCAACATGTTAGGTTTTCGAAATTACCCTTGAGTTAATATGAGCCATAAAATGACGTCAATTTATTGTGTTGAAATTCATTAATTTCTCCAAGGTATTGTAATATTCCGATTGCTATGAAATTTTTACAAAATGTTTACTCTCTGAAAAATTTCATAATTTTTGGCCAAAAATATATTTTTTTAAAAATCCGACAACAATTGTTGTCTGGAATTTTCCACTTTTTGAAATCAGGTTTATAATTTATTTATTTGACAGTCTTCTGGATATCGGATCGTCACCAAAATTTTCAATTTTATACTTCCGTGAGTCTACTTTTCAAACATTTTCATTTGCTCCGTTTCGATTTCAAACGAATTTTTTTTATGAATTTCTTATTCACTATTGTGCAGAATTTTCCTCTAATACACCACTTCAACTTTTTTGCATTAAATGTTAATGAGGGATAGATTGGTCCAATTCATTAAGTTGTAAAGTTAAAAAGGTCCACTAAACTGTCAAAGGGCAAGTTTGTCAATTCCCCACATGTCATATGTGGCAGGTGGCTATAGAGGTGCATTTGTCAACTTTTCAAATTGGGGATATCATTGTCCAAAAAATAACCAACTTGTATATAACTGTCAATATGGCAAATCAAGGCCAACCTAGGATAACCACGGAATACACCTTCGAGCATCCCTCACAACACGCTACATCAGCGACCCAAAAATCGAAAGAAAATGTACAAACCAATGTCACTTGCACCCACGTGCTCATAACACAACACACACAATAACATCTGCCCAAAAATGGGCCCCAAGACAACAACACGTCGAATCAAGGTACCTAAAAAAAAAGCAATGTGGCAGAATGAATAGCGACTAGAACCTGCCCACAATATACTCAAATGTATGGTAGCGTGATAGTGTCTAAAGCCCGCCCACACTTATTCGTCAGTAAGGTAGCATTGACGGCAACTAGCACCCGCCCACAACACATAACTTCGTACAGTAGCATGAAAGTATATAGCCCTAGTTCAATACATGTCCCCATTAACTACCCGTAAAACCTTCGATACAAATGACATAAATGCCACAAAACAAGCATTGTGGTAACCAGACATCCTATGAGAGTTGGGGTAGCTAATCCCAAAACCTGGACAACAATGTCATAGGCACCGTTATGCTTAAGGCCTCAACTCCTCAAAATCATGAAATCTCAAAATCAAGTCACTTAAATCAAATCAAGGACTCTTCCAAACACCTCCATCAACAACACCAGCCACGAATCGAAAGACGCAAAAATCAAAGACTCTCAATTGCACCTCTGAAATGAAAACATCAGAACTTTCAACTCCACCTCTGAAAACAAAAGACTCCATAAAATCATAAAATATCAGAACCTTCAACTCCACATCTGAAACGAAAGACGTAAAAATCAAAGACTTCACCCCTTATATGGAAGTAAGTCGACCAAAATCAATCAAATCCTCACCAAAGACTCGAGACAATAATGGTGATTCTCGCGGACCAATCAACCTACAACTATGCACAAAGAAATGAAGAAATGGAACTCACTCCCTATAAAGTCCCTAACACAATCCAAAAAAAGAGGAGAAGCCTTACCCTCCCTCAAATGAAAATAAGACAAGAACGAAAAATGGACACTTCCCACCTTAGGAAAAAATAAAATGTGATAACTCTTTTACGAGGAATTCCACGATGAAAACACTGAAAACCCATATATACACTACATGCAAACAAGGGGAACACGACAACAACATGATACATACTCACAATATCAAATCACATAAACCAAATAACACCTTACTACTAAACACATAGTATACATAAGATAATCAAATAATTCACCTATCACATAGGGATCAAGAAAGGAACAATATGCCATATATTACTAATGATACAAGCATGTTAAATAGATATAGCATATGAGAACGAATCATATCTATCATCACACAAACCAACACATAACCACATATCCTAAACATGTTTCTAAGGCATACTTAAAAATAGTAAGGCATATAGACATGTAAGGGTGACTATACAAAACAATGCCACAAAATCACAAGAAAATGGAATGCCTCTCAAAGGAACCATCTCACAAGGAAAGGAAAAACGTACCCCAAAACTCGGAAGAGCCCCAATCTCTCACTGCTAGGAAAGGAAACATCTCCAAAAACGACTACTGAACAACAAAACGACAATGTAATGAATAGTTTCAACACTAACCATCATAAGACATCCACAAGGAAGACATACCTCAAGATGCCAATGAGTCCGATAGGAACTCTATAGGATTCTAACGGAATCCTAACACACAACCCCAATTCTCAAGTAACAAAAAAGAGTAATTAATTGCACCAATGCAATTAATCACACGAAACCACTTACACCCTAATACGTAGCTCGTAAGAGTTGTCTAAGGCAAACACAAGAAGGATTCTAGGTCAACACACCTATCAGTCCTTAAACCATCACTCTAAGAAGACAAGACATGAGAACCTCACCGTAGAGGCTCACAGAAACAAATCTCTCATTTCCTAAGGAAAAACTCAAGTTAATCCTGACTCACTGTTCCAGATACTAGAAACGAAACCCTAAATGATGTCACCACATCAAGATCACCACAAAACCCCAAGAGATGATACCAACACCTCAGACACTCCCCGACCATGTCGTGAAGCCATGAAGGAAAAAGAGATGAAATGGTGCCTCCATGGCCCACGTCTTATTTCATCAGACAAAGACTGCAACTATAGGCTTACATGAGCCCTACTCACATCAACTGTCAGACTCAAAGTCTTAAAACACTCAAACCAACAAAATAGACAAGAAGGTTCCCGTCGTGGAGACCTTACAAAATGAATCCTTTCTTTACAAGGAAGAAAACCTAAAAGACAAGGACGCGTCTAAGAATACTATGGACTCTAAGAGACAATGCCCAATCATTAATCTCACCCAACTGAGCATGAACAATACATAAGGTCAAAACAAGATACATAGTAAACATGAAACTATAAAGATCATACACATCACATAGAAAATCTCATGCTGTCACTACAATCAGGTTAAACACGTAGAATACTGATTAGCGCTAAAAAATGCGTATTTAAACCCCTTAAGCTTGAACATTCTAGTACCTTATCATATCTTATTTTTCTGTTTTAGTCTAATTTCATATTATCTCCTTTTTCAAGTACTTATCCCCAAAATAAGTTAATTCAGCCAAATTAAAGCATAAAAGAAGCAATCTCAAGCTGAATGGAAAAAAGGAGCAAAGTGATGGAAAATAGCAATCTTCGATCGATCAGATCAAGTTTCGATCGATCTCACAGTGATCGATCCAGCCATGCCAAGATGGATCGAGCCTTTTACTCTTGTCCTCAGGAAATTCCCATCTTCGATCGATCCAACTTTCATTCGATTGATCGAACTTATTTAATCTTATCCCTACCTACCACTTTTTTCCTTTTCCCAAAATATCCCGAAAATATCTCAAATTTGTTATTATTCCAAAAAGGCGCCGCCAAGGTTCTATTGATCTGACCATACTTTGATCGATCGAACCCCCTCAAGTGTGAGAAAAACAGAGTTCCAGCTTATTAAAAGGTGTGCTCGTAGTGTAATCATTTGGAGGTCCTAGGGCACGAGGTCTGACCATTGGGTATGACACTTGAGCTACCTATATAAGGATTTTGAGCTATTTTACACATATACAATTATAGAGAAAGGAACCATAAACAAGAGAGGTTGGAGGAGTCTAGAGATTAGAGAGATACACACCATTTGGGAGTTCTTCCACTCATCTAGGGTTTCCATCAAGGAGAAGAAGATCAATCCTACAATAGAGATGGCCCTTGAAGGTTGGATGACTACATCAATGAGTGGCTAAACATCTTCTTGGGGCTAGAGTTAGCCCTAAGCATGCTTCTTAGACCTTGATGCTTTGTATTTTGAGGGGATTTGTGTTGTAATTCCTGTTTTGACCTTTAATATATATATATAAATATCGTTTCTCTCTTAATTTGTGTAGTTTAATACTTCCAATTGATCATTTCATTCTATTCATATGTCTATGTATGCTAAAATAGATGTTCATGTGTTTATCTCTAGATTTTGCTACATTGATGCATGTCTATGTATGTTAATATCATGAATCTAGTGATGGTTAAGGCATGGTGCTTTAATGGAATACTCTTGTGGCTTGTTTGATAGTTCATACTAATTTTTTGATGGATTATGCCTCTTCCTTAGTTTAATTAGTTTAATTTTCATGTCCTTAACTTAGTTGTAGTGTAATTGCCTTACTTTCTTAGATGGGAGGACAATCTATGCTTGTTGTTTGATGTTCCATGCTTATGAATGTAAGTAGTATATTTCTCTAGTTTGTTGATGTGTTTTGATTATGAACTTAAAGGAAGGAACAATAGCTTAATTTGATATGTTGTACTATTCATTAGTTTGTCTAGACAATGTATACTAAATGAGCTATCCATGCTTATTGATTCAATTAATCACACACACTTGTATTGCAACATACAATCCCCCTCATTTGTTGCACATTGAGTGTCTAGGAAGGTGATGTTTAGTGGTGACCTCTAAGTCCCAAGACCTCTCTCTCTTATTTCTCTACACTGTACTTACTTTAATTGTTCTACATTGTTTTCATTTAATTTAAAATTGTAGTTTAATTACCCAATCAAACCACTTTTTGATCACTTGACTTACTAATCCAACATTGTTTCCAAATAAAGTACGCTTCCAATCCCTTGGGACGATCCCTACTCACCCTAACTATATTTAATAGTTAGAGGTAGTAGTGACACTTTACAAATTCAAACTTGGCCACACTACACACATTTTAACTTGTTCATTGCAATATGCTATTGACCACACTAAAAACATTCATTTATACATATAGGTACACTAAACACTTAGAATACAACATGGCAATAAGATTACTTACTTATATAAGTAGCAAACAATTCATATATGACATGCTCAGTCACTCAAGTAGATAAAAATCAAAACAAATAGCGCAAGTAACAACTAGTATGCTCATAACCTAACACAAGGTTGACGTAAACACTTAACACTTAATCATACTCAATAGCTAGCATACATCATATGTTATGCTTAAAACTTTAAAATCAACTCATGCTAGACAAATAGTAAGCACACATAGCACATACAAGTATCAACTAGCATACTTTATGTAATCCCCCGATATTTTAAATGATTTATTAATTGTGATTAATTAATTTTATTTTATTTTTAAATGATTTATTTGTTTTAATTTTAATTAATTGTGTTTATTTTAATTTTTAACTGGCTTGCGTTATTGAGTGCTTAAATTAATTGTTTTATTTTGTTTATATTTCGTGAATTATTGATATGATGATTGTTGTGTGTGTGCTTAATTATTGATTGAATTGTTGGCGTGTTGATTTTATTGGTATGGTTTGACTTGGTTATAATTTATTGTTTTGTTTACGTGCTTAGTGTAATTAATTTTTAGTTTTTTTTAAAGTGTTTATTTAATTATTTGGTTTATTTAAGCTGAAGGGAAGTTGGACCAAAAGATGTAGTCTTGGGCTTGTATGAAGTCTTATTGGGTTAATTAATAAAGGCCCATGGTTATTTAATTATTTAAATGATCATTTTTGTATTAATTATAAATATATATATAATTATATTTAATTAATTATTGTTATAGAAAGATATATATATATAGAAGGTATATATATATATATATATATATATATATATATATGTAATATAATATATGTTTATAGATATATATTATTTAAAGATTATTATTATATTTGAGAGTCCTAGTTGGAATAGGATTTGGATTTTAGTGTGTATAAATATACACATAAGACTTTAGGGTTAAAAGTTTACACGTTAGAAAAATAAGAGAGACAGAGAAAGAGAGAAAAGGAGAAGGCCGACAAAGAGGAGGCCGAATCTGAGAAGGAGGACGTTGGGATTAGAAGAGACAAATAAAGCTTGAAGCGTCGATTTCATTTTGAAACCTTTAGGCGAGTTCTTCTCTAATTTTCCTCTTAGAATCCATAAGGATTTCACCTTGAGTATAAAAGTTTTAATTAAATTATTAATTTAAATTATGGTTAGATCGGATTAATTAAAACCATAAATTATTATAATTGATCTCATAGAATTTTGGATTTTAAATTGATATATATTAGGTGTTGTATATATATTTTAAAATCAATGTATAGGTGGATTTGTAACCCAAGAGGATTAATTAGGGTTTCTATATTTTCTAGAATTTATATGTAATTTTCTGAAATTTTTAGATTAATTTTAGAATGTGTTTTATATTTTTTGGAATTATTCTAGAATTGTTTTCTATATTATTTTGGCAAAATTATATAGATAGTTTATATATGTAAATATATATATATATATATATATATATATATATATATATATATATATATATTTACAACATTGGAGGCGGCGTCCATAAGGTGGGCACAACAATAGGGTAGTAATCTGGTGTAGGATGGTGCATGGTAAGAGGTTACATCACTAATCTGGGCCATTGGAATAGTTTAGATATAAGTGGAATGATTCGGTGCATTGCGGTGTACACAAAAGAGTGCGCATGTGAATTTGGACCATGGATTAGGTTTGGTCAACCGAAGATTGATCTGGTGTGGGTGCATACATGTGAGCTCAAGTGAGCTAATCTGGTGTGGGTGCATTTGTGTGAGCTCAAGTGAGCTAATCCAATGTGGGCGCAGTCACAGTAACCATTGAGCTTAACCTATTATTATTCCTGTTTTGTTACTCGAAATTTAAATGGTCATAACTTAATCATTTAAAATCGAAATTGGGTCATTCTTAAGCTCAAATTCAAGGATTTTTCGTCCTCTTTCCAACGGTACTAATTTAATTATCAGATTCCTATCATACTAAGAGATATTTACATTTTAGTGAAATGGTGTTGGAAAATTATTTAAGTTGATATGGAATATTTATGGGAAACCATTTGTGACGATATTTAGTGACGTTTAATTTGCGTAAATGTGATTAATTAATAGTTTGGTGATGGAAGGAGTTATATATATACTTAATTATATATGCGTATATATGATTTAATTAATTTATGTGTAGGATGGAAGGAACTATATGTATATATATATATTCATTAATGTATATATGATTTTAAATAATTAAGGATTATTATTGAAGGTATTATACATATATGTATTATATAATATATGGGTATATGTGTATATCATTTAAGATAATTAAATTATTATTCTTATTTGATATATTATATTAGGCTGGTTATTAAATTAATCTTATGCATATAATATGCATGAAATGGTTATATGTGAATTAATTTATTTTTAAGTTTAAAGTTGATACATAGTTGAATTGTAGGCATGGATGAGTTGTCATAGGCGTAAGTATATTGCCTAAGTATTTGTAAGAATAAAATACATACACAGAAAACATGGTTGAATTGTTAATTTAAAAGTATAAATATATATACTTAAAGGACGCATGATTGAGTTGCCAATGTATAAATAAATATATTTATAATGGCATGGTTGATTTGCCAAATGTGTAAATAAATATACTTGTGGAGGCATGGTTGAATTGCCAATGTATAAATAAATATACTTAAAGGAGGCAAAGTTGAATTGCCAATATATAAATAAATATATTTATAATGGCGTGGTTGATTTGTCAAAGTGTAATTATATTGCTATATGTTAGATGATTAAAAGATATCATCTATGGTTATTGTATGTATAGGTTGGATTAGGATTAGATATTCTAAAATTAGAATAGTCTAGTACTTACAGGTTAGTGTATTGTTTTATACATATTAATAAAATAATACTAGTGGTGACATGGATGATTTGTCAAAGCCTAAATATTGGCTGTGTGATTTAAATACTTAACATCATTATTGGTTTTGGGAATTAAATATAATGTTCTTTTAATTATATTTTATTGTTTAAATTATTAAATTGCTGTCTAGGATGGAATTAAGGTTGGAGGAGTTTCTTTATAAAGAAATTGTGGATTGGACTAGGTATGATTATAATTTAATCGTTGATAATGGTTTTGGAATTAATGCACCTAGTTATAGATGTTATTGTTATACTGTATATAATTATTTATATATATGTATATCATAGTATATTAAAGATAAAAACTTTATTAGGTTTGGTTTTGATCAGAGATGATCTACTTATTAGTTTTCAGAGGTCTGGTAGAGAGAACTTGCTCGTAGGGTTTAACTCACGATTTATTTTTCAGGTTATTAGAGGTTCCAGTCTCGAGGTTGAGGATGTGCAGTTGGGAGACTGTCATTCATCTATTCATCTTGTGTACTTTTAAGTAGTATTAGATTATTAGATAATGTTATAAGGGGTCCTTGAGTTACAGGATTCCCGAGTTGTAATTGTTGGAGAATTATTAATTAATATTTATTTATTAGTTTTCTTCAGCGATTTATTTATTCTTTATTATTCATCTTTGTATTTTATGCTTGTTTAAATACTTTAATTGTTTTGATATCCCCTGATTTTGTGCACGGACTTGATTAACCAGTGTTCCGAAATCAGGAGGTATCACACTTTATTACAAAATGCACCTAACAATGCATGAAAACCAAAAATTGAGACGCTTACATGCCTTTCTCATGCCCCCACTAATCCGTCTAAGTCGAAGACAAATGAGCACCAAGAAATTTGACTAAATCATTAATCAAATTCAAGTGCTCATAATCCAATGCACCCTATCAATGAATGCACAATTAAACCCCATATGGTAAAACACATAAGCACATAAATCATTTTAAGTCATGCAATAAACGTTTTAAATACTTAAGTACATAAGCGTACATGTCATATAAAAGATGCTTCTAAACACATAAGTCCATAAGCACGTAAACATGTGAACACATCAAAACATGTCAAGAAGAATAATGAAATAAAAACCCATCGTCCTAAGGTATTCAAACCTAGGAGCTCTGATACCACTTGTGACATCCCAGATTCTCAGGACCTGGTGCTTTAACGAGTGACCCGAAACTAACCCGATATCGGATCCTACATGCGGAAGCGAAAGAAGGAAATAAGGTCTTTAGAGATGTACATCACCTCTAAGACACAAAGTGGCTTCCTGAGTAGTCTCGAGAACCAACGGAAGCAAATGCGAAAGTTAGGATTTAAAACGGACAAAATGAACCACTAAGGATAAAATGGTCATTTCAAACTAGAATGGATTCTACTGTGCATACCATTGGATAGACAACAAAAAATTAATAAATTTAGGCTAAAAAATCACTTGATTTGGAGTCCGAATGAAAAAGATATGATTAAATGAAGAAAAAGGTCAAAAGAAGCAACACATGACCATCTAATCGATTAGATGGATCGATTAGATGACAAACAGAAAGGCAGAAAAGCAACTGGAGGCCATCTAATCGATTAGATGGGTCTCACAATCAGGAAATGTTGAAAAAATGCACCATTTTGAGTGCCAAGATGGACTTTTTTGGATGTGAAGTAACCTTCCTTAAAATTGTACGTTCTAATCAACCATGGTCCAAACCAAGGTCACCATTCAATGGAAAATGACCTAAATTCCCCCAAGTGCATACATTGCAAAAATAGACAAATACAAGAATTTAAAAGCATCCATAGCATAAATTAAAATGTTTGGCCCTTGGCCTCATTACATATGTGATACAAGTACATCAAAAGAGAGTTATACAAGTGCTCATTTCACAATAAAAGGGAAGCAAACATGCCTCAATTAAGCTACATATTACATTATTAAGAGAGATCAAAACATGCTAACACTTGCATAGTTTTCAAATCAAAAACGTCCACAACACCAAGCTACATAAGAGGCTATGAATGATGTCCCTCCATGAAAAGGACTTCTTTACTTGAAAATAACCCAATCAACTAGGGTGAGTGACTAAAGTTATCGTAGGAATAAGCATATGCGTATACCCTAAAGTTTCATCAATTTTTTGCAACGTAATATAAACCAATACATGTGGTTCATGCTTCCTAACGTCTATATTCTATGGTGAAGCTAAGGGATCATCCTAAACTAACTTGAAGCATTTTTCACAATCTACAACATGAAGTATACTAAATCAAAACAAGGATATCAAAACCAAAACCACAAGTTACAATTAAGTATTGATTATCAACTTAGAATTGAATTGCAATTTCATATAGCAGAATGTAATCAATACAAGAATATCAAAACCAAAACCACAAGTTACAATTGAGCATTGGTTGTCAACTTGGAATTGAATTGCAATTTCAAATACCAGAATGTAATCAATACAAGAATATCAAAACCAATACCACAAGTTACAATTAAGTGTTGGTTGTCAACTTGGAATTGAATTGCGAAATCAAGTAGTAGAAATCTTGGACATCAAATCCCGGAATATAACTAAGACGTAGCAGTTAATCGGGACTAATCCACGGGAACAACCCAAGTGCGCACTATATTGTAAGGAGAACTCGTACCTCCCGTACTAGAGCCGGACTCTAGCCATGTCAACGTCATAATATTCCAAGTGTTTCCAAAATCAACAAATAAGTTCATAGCTTATACTCAAATAAATAATGTATGAAACCACCTTCCATGCACAAGTAGGGTTGAAACCACACAATCCATGTCTTAAGTTCTTAAGCTATAATGACATTTGAAATGTCTAGTTCACAATGAGTATCATTTCAAGTTACCACAACATTAACAATATATGAAATCCATTCAAGCTAGCATTAAATGAGTTCTAATTCCATGAATTTAACAATAACATGATGTTAATTACTTAATTAAATCATTGGCAATAAGAAAATGAAATCCCTAAAGTTACACTAACTAAATCATAAGATTTCAAATCAACACCAATTGAAACAAGATTAATACAACACAATTACAAAGTAATCAACATAAAGACTCTATTGGTAGTAACATGTAATCCTTTAAATCCCTAACTTAACAATGATATAGTCAAATATCACAACATAATTAGTTACAATAATAATGCAAGAATATCATAGTCACAACAACAAGACTACACAAGATATCCAACATCTACTATGTACAACAACAATAATACAAGTGAGTAATCACATATTAGAATTGCATATAAATGAAACCCTAGGTTAGATATGATCAATATTCATCTAATACAACCTTAAAACTTCAATTTACATGCATACAATTTAGATCAACAACAAAGGAAATAAGAAACCAAAACAAGAGTATAAACATAGTACAACCCATACCTCACTAGAGGATTGTTCCTCTAGAATCTAAGGCAAAAAAATTCAAAATGCAAAACTGTAAAAAGGTCTTCTAGATTAAGAGGAGAGGAAGATATGATCTTCAATGTTGGAGACCAAATTTGTAATACCCCTAATTTAAAAGGACAATCCTGGAATTTTAATTTAATTATTTACCTGTATTTTTTCTTAATTTAATTGTTTTATTTGGCTGGGTGGTTTTGTTTCTTTATTTATTTGCATTCTTTGTGGATTATTTTATTTAAATTGTGTATTTAATTAAATGGTTTTATTTTTATGTTTTTGGTTAATTATTTTATTCTTATGGTTATGTAATTAGATTTTATTTTATTTTAAATGGAGTAAATTATTTACGTGAGTTGGTTTACATTAGGGTTTTGTTTAAATTCATTGTGTTTGGGTTTGAGCCGACTTGTAGTTGGTTTATGATTTAATTTAGGATTTCAACTTAAGCCTATAAATACATAAGTATACGTCTGCTAAGGGTTTTTTAAACCCTAGTCACCATATTCATGTACATAGAATACAGAGAGCAGCCGAGTGTGTTTTGTGAGACAAAATACTAAGAGAACCTTAGGAGATTAAGGGAGGGATTCAAGGAGGAGTTCTGGATTTAACTAGGAACGGTAGAGGTTGATAACAACAATTGATGTTGCCGGAGTTGCTAGAGACGACAGTTTTAGATTTCTAATCGGAAATCAGAGGCAAGTCTCTGTTCTACTCTTTTCCTTTAATCTGTGTTCTGTGCATGCCTAGCTAGACTTTAGGGGTTTAACTAATGATAAAACAAAATAGTCGTGCATGCTTAATTGGATTAAAACAGAGGGTTTCATGATTTTATATACTTCTTCATGATTTCGTTATTTCTGTGATCTTTATGCATGAACTGTGGTTTGATTTGAATCTTTGCCTGCTAAAACACTTAAAATAATTTAGAATGGACACTTGGGACATAGGTTGAAGCTTAGGGGCCTTAACAATGAAGTTTTAGGGTTTACAGAGCCTGAACGGACGAATAAGAAGACCTCAGCACTAACTGAGGCGCCTAAGTTCGCAATTGAGGCGCCTAAGTTAGCAACTGAGCCCCCTAAGTTAATAATTCAGCCCCCTAAGTTAGCAACTTAGGCTGCTCAGTTGTAACTTAGCTTGATCAGTTGGGGTTTTGGTTTTAAACGCCCAGTTTGGGGTATTGTGCATTGTTTGAACTATACAGAGTGTTAGCTCCTCGTTTAAATTGTTTTAAATGTTTTATAGGATTGTTGTGGACCTGTAATAACAACGAAAACAATAGTTCATAAATGGAATAGGGATTGGACAGTGTGAAGCTCAGGATAAATCTATACGTTGCACACCGTTTTGCTAATTATGTTCCGGAACTTTGCAAAGTTTTAATATATGATTTAATGATATATATAAATCATGTTTTACAGTGTTTTAAGTATGGTGAATTAATTAAACTCAACTATACTTAGGTTGGATATAATCGGTACTTAAATTGTTATTAAATGTATCAATTCATGGACTATGTTGGAGGATGTAAATGCTTAAATTTAATATAGCAGTTTACATTACTGGAATCGGATCTTTGGCTCTATATTGAATGTCTGTTAGATGTATATGCATTAAATTTATTGTGTGCATATTCTGAAGTATAGTCGATGACTATTTAATTACTATATTATCAACTGCGTTAACTGGAGGATTGTATGTACCGGTATGGGACGGTGACATGCTAGGTATGGACTAGTTCAAACACTAAGTTCTACCTAACTTGGATTAAGGTATGGATTAACCATATAGGTTAAGTCCATCACCTACTTGTGTCATATCAATTGAGAATTGAATGACCTACTATGGTTACAGGATGGATTTGTTATACATATATCAGACCACTACACAGATGGATGGTATTTTGTATTAGGAGGAGTACAGACTTTATATATATATATATTATATGGTACCGTGGTATGAGCTTGATTCTCATGACTACGGTTAGGGCGCGTATATTGCCTAGGATGGATAACTGGACATAGGTGTTGTTCCCTGGTAGGTTTAGGTACTCATGCCCACCTTAGGGTGTGTATTTGTATGTTGCCTTCTATTCAGGCTGAGACAGACCTACTGCTCTAGCGAGCGTCCTATAGTGTGTACTATATACATATATGGACTATTCTAGATATTGTTGAGTCTTCCTAGGATGTATCTGCGTATTGGATTACTGTTTGGATTGTAGTAGATCAGGACTTGCATGTGGGCCTGACCCACTCTTTTATTTTTTAGTTGTTCGTCAGTTCCAGGGTTAGAGCTTGGACGTGCAGAGCAGATACTGATATTCATTCCTCCGATTATGTAGGAATTTTCTCAATGTTAGCTTTATACTTTATTTCTGTTATTTCAGTTTTAGTTTGAGAATGTTAATAAAGGGGTTGTTGGTCTTTGTATTGTAGGTTGCGGTGACCACAAGCTTGGAGAAGCATGCAATTTAGGCGAGGGCCAAGTTTTACATTTGTAAAAGCCACTACTACCTTTCACTATAAATATAGCTAGGGCGAGTAGGGATCGTCCCGAGGGATTGGAGTCTGAGTTGATTATGGAATCGCTATTAAGGTTAGTAGGTCGAAGTGATCAAATGATTGGTTGGTTGGTTGATTAAAGAGCAACTAAATTAAACTAAGTAATTGAATGCAATGGAGAGTAAGTAAGAGAGAGAGAGAGAGAGAGAAGAGTCTTGAGGTTTAGAGATCACCACCAAGAAATGCATTTCTATATTATTGACAAGTGATTAATGAGGGCAATTAGGGTGTTGCAACATTGGTGTGTGTGTATTTGGTTGATTCAACAAGCAATGATGACTAATTAAGTATACATTGTCTAACCAACATGTGAAAAGCATAATATATCTAGCAATTAAGTATATATTGTCTAAATAGCATGTGAAAAGCATAACATATCTAGCAAATCATTGATCCTTTTCATTAGGCTCACAATCCAAATAGAACACAAGATTAGAGACATATGCTACTTGCTTTCAAAAGTATGGAGCATCAAACAACTAGCATGGATTGTCTTCCCATCTTATATTATACTATCACTAAACTACAATTAAACCATTAAAATTAAACTAATTTAGCTAAGAAGGAGACACAATCCATCAAGATATGAGCATGAACCATCTAGAGAATCACAAGAACATTCCTTTAAGCACTATTGTTTGACAACCTCTAAATTTATGGCATCAATACACATAGACATGCATCAACAACACCAAAACTCGAAATAAGCACATAAACATCTATTCTAACATACATAGACATATGGATAGAATGAAATGATCAATTGGGAGCATTAAACCACATAAATCATTGATTAAATAAGATCTATTTATATCAAAGTGTCAAAACATTAATTACAACACTAATCCCTCAATAATACACAAGCTTAAGATATAGAAAGCATGCTTGGGGCTAACTCTAGCCCCAAGAGGATGTCTAGCCACTCATGGTGAGGATGCTCCAACCCTCAAGGGCTAACTCCATGGAAGAGGTTTGCTCCTTGTTGATGAAGATCTCTAATGGTGTTTCTAGCCTCCTCCTCCTCTAGACTTCCTCTCCAAGAGATAATATCAAAAATAATGTTGGCTCCCCCTTGAAAAAGCAAACCTTATCCTTATATAGGTAGGTCAAAATGACACCCAAAATGAGCTAGGGTCGTGCACACAATATTCCCTAATGATTGGATAAAGGACAACTTTCAATGAGATGGAATTTTAACTTTTTCGCACTGGAGGAAGTTCGATCGATCGAAGGAAGTGAGATCGATTGAAAGTAAGTGAGATCGATCGAACTTAGGCTGGATCGATCCAACTGGCTGAGCTTTTTGGGAAAAGACAAATCCGAGATATTTATGGGAGATATAAATGGGAAAAGGACAAAAGTGATTGGTGGGTGGTACAGCCGTGGATAGGATCAATCATTTGGATAAGGACAAAGGTGTTCAATCGATCGAAGAATGATGTTCGATCGATCGAACTTTTGGACTTAAGTGCTTTGGGTCAAGGCTTGGATCTATCTTGAAGTGCTGAGATCGATCAATGTTCGATCGATCGAACCTTGGACTTGGATCGATCGAACTTGCTGCTTTGCTTCATTTTGCTTTTTTCTTTCTCCACTTTGCTCATTTCTTTGTTTAATCTCATAATTGCTTCAATTAAGCTCTTATTTGGCTGAGTTAGCTTATTTTCGGGATAAGTGCCTGAAAATGGAAATAATACGAAATCAATCTAAAACGGTAAAGTAAGATAGATAAAGGTACTAGAATGCCTAAGCTTAAGGGGTTTAAATACGCACTTTTCAGTGCTCATAACACCTCCCAACTTAAATATTGCTAGTCCCTAACAATGAACTAGAAAGTAAAGGAATGAAATGAACAACTATATAACTATAACTAGAAAGCAATAAATGGATAACGCCACTTTCGTAAGGAACACGATTGCACTTAGCACATGAAATAAGCCTTTTAAACCCCTAGGTTACCCCTAATGGACGAGTGACGGCTCGTGAGGGTTTCCAGAAATGGTACCCATAAATATTAAGCTCATTTTTTTTCAAAAGAGGTACCAATATTGCAAACAAGCATTGGGAGAAAACTACCTCAAGTATGCAATTTTTCAACCCTTTCCAAGCAATCTCTCAAAATTTCAACATCAAGCAAGCAAGTATGGTCCTCCATACATCAAGAAAATGATCATGCAAATCAAAACAACTCTAGAGTTCTTTTGAGTGGACCAGCATCAATGTGTTGCTATCTTAACCAACTAAAGAATTAATCACATCCTTACCCTCAAACTAGTACACAAATCTAGTATCGATCATGAAGACAAAAAGTGGACCTTTTATTAAAGCTTGATTGTTCTAGGTGCGCTTATTCTTTTCACTCGATTTTTATTTTTATTTTTATTTTTTTTATTTTTATTTATTATTATTATTATTATTTTTATAGGATCAAAGATGGAAGCATTGTGCAATGTGTTGATCTATTAAGCTTTCTAGCGATTCACGAGGTCGAGCGTTAGGTCAATGACTCCCAAACCAGACGGCTTTAGGGCATTAGGCGTTCAAATACCCCTACGGACTTACAAGCTCAAATCAACTAGGCTACAAATCAAGACAACCTCCATCTAATCATTTCCCACTTTTCACCTTTTGGGAGAAGTCCTCACTTTTTTTTATTTTTTTTATTTTATTTTTTTATTGCAAGTTTTTTTATTTATTGCAAGTTCAATTATTAACCTAGAGTTTGGGCCTTCCACCTTTCAGTGCGAGAAGTTCAGTGCTTGATGAGGCTAGAATCCCGGCTACTTAGTGAAAAGGGGTTGTTATCCACCTTTATAAAAAATGAAAGCTTTCAATACACTACTAGCTCAATTGGGATATAACCAATTCAATAATTAACAAAGCATGTACCCCACAAATGAATGCTAGTGTGCGCTTGTGCTAGTGTAGAAGACTAGAGTGAATCTCAAAACAATCACAAAATTAAGATGATGTGGACCACAAGTGCAAGCAAGATATCAATCCTTCGAAAAATTTACTCCTAAATGGCATTCATAAGGCATACAAGGAGTATTGGACTCTCAAGTCAAGCAGTTTTTAAATTTTAAGCAATATAGTCCTCAAAAGATCAAAATCATAGCTAGGTATGGACTAATCTTAGAAGTATCCCTTAAATACACGAGTCATGCTAAAAGTTTGAATTTAAAACTATCACTGTAGAGCATTATTCCCCCCAAACTTAAATGGCACAATGTCCTCAATGTGCAAGAGAACAAAGGAAAGAGTATACCAGTGCAACTAAGCAAGAATGATCGGGACTGAAGTATCCGAAGTGGGTGGCATAGTCCCCCCAAAACTTGGAATGAACTATGATCCTGAAAATTGGCACTTGGTTAAATTTATCATATAACAAAATGGGATAATCAGTGCACAGTGAACATGCAAGTGTAAATGGGATAAACAGATAACGAAATGAGAGAGGTATAAGGGTGGTCCTGGAAATTGGGTAGCACTCTCTCATTGAAGTCACTGTGATGCACCTGATGGAGTTAAAAGGGTAGATGTATCAATAAAAGCATACAACATCCATAATAGATAAAAACAACAATAAAGTGTAATACATCGATTGTCAAAGCCGACAGACCCGGCTACAAAAATAATAGTATCACAAGTGTAGCAGACACATAACATAGATAGAGAGCATAAAAAGATAAAGAGACTAGAAGTCTCAGGCAGAGGGAGCTCCACGGATCTCCCTGGCTAAGTCATCAATGGCAGTCAAGATCTCCGTATGGAGGCGAGAAATGTCAGCTCGAATGGCAGCCATCACATTCAGACGAAGGGTACTAATGTCAGCTCTAAGAGTAACCAACATATCCTCTAAACTCTGGAGGTGCTCCTCTAAGCGACATATCTGGTCATGAGCCTCAGGTGTGGCTGAAGTGGAAGAATTGTTATTCTTAGTCATGGTCTGCAAAAAGGAAATCTTGCAATGGGATTAAGTGCTAGAATAATGAATTAAAGACACAATAGCAACATGTTTGTCAGATCAGATAGACAGAACATATATGATTAGAATCCATGCAAGTGATAAGATGTGAAGTATGCCAAGCAATATAAGAATGAAACGCATCCAATGTGGAATATCACAGGCATTGGTCATAGATATAATAGCATGAGCATAAGATATGATGAATGAAGTGTGTGTGTGAGATCTGTGATGTTCGATCGATCAAAAAAAAAGAAATGAGATCGATCACAAAAGTTGGATCGATCGAAAGTAAGTGAGATCGATCTCACTACTTCGATCGATCTGGGGCACAAGTTCGATCGATCGAACTGTGTTATGTGAAAAATGATAAGTCACAGATCTGTGATTGTGGAAGCAAGGGACCCACAAGAACATATTCGAGGGTCCACGTACACAACAAACATCAATTCCAACCACCTGGAATGGTTCATACTCCCAAAAATCAGAAAAACTCATGACAATGGACTTGGCATAGAGATGGATATAGACATATGTACATGAAAGACTTAAAGCTTCATCCATGGTCACTAATCTTCGTGAAAATTTGAACAAATCGGACACTGAAAGCATATTCTGAGCAAAGCAAGGTGTGAAGACAGCTCTAGGGTCTTGGATCTTACCTTGAATCGAAGAAAGGAGGGATGGACTGTGAAAAGGAGGAAGATCCAAGAAGAGAGAGAATGAAATAGTATCATTAATTCTGTTTAAAGACTATTGCTCAGTAGTTCGATCGATCGAAAGGTAGTGTTGGATCGATCGAACTTTCTCTCTCTCAAAATAAAGTCAGAATAATGAAATGCAAAACCGAGATTGATCAAAACAATAATTTGATCGATTCAGCAGAGTAAAGAGTATGCAGGTTTTTGGTTCAGAAATTGGCTAAGTGCTGGAGCTTGAGATCGATCTAACCTTAAAGTTGGATCGATCGAAGATTTTTTAGATTGATCATGAAATGAATTCGAATGATGAGACCGAGAGCTGATTTTGGATGCAGGCTCAAAATTTTTCTAAGTGTTGAGTCTTGAGATCGATCGAACTTGGAAGTTGGATCGATCGAAGATCTCTTGATCAATCTTGGAGTTGGTTCGAACGATGGGACAGAGAGGTGATTTGGATGCAGGTTTCTGTAGGTCGAAATTTTTTCTAAGTGTTGAGTGCAATCCATAGTTCGATCGATCGAACTTTGCCAAATGCTCAATTATGATATAAAAGCTTATGCAATCCTCACCAAAGTTCCTTGAAATGCATATGAACCAAAAACAAGTATCTAGACTTCGTAAGAAATGAAATGAAAGATAGAATTAGGGGAGGAATAGGGTTTTGACACCCTACGAATGCTTTTGCTAGTCTTTAACGTCTCTAGCAAGACATTGGGCTCTTTTAGCCCGAATCAAAGATTTTATAATGCATCCCCTCCTTGTTGAGGTGATAAATGCTTTGAACTCCACCCAACAAATGGTCATTTGAAGAACTTGTTGGATCAAGCTCAAAAGGAGTCTTTGGTTCCTTGTCAATGCAATGTTCTATGTGCTTATACACCGGGTCAACTAAATGTGCAGCTTCAAAATGTCTTTGAAAGACTTGACCCTCGATGTAAGGTTTCAACCTCTGCCTATTAACCTTAAAAATGTTTCCCTTTTAAAAATTTTTGATTTCAACCGCCCCATGAGGTGCAACAGAGATGATTTCATAAGGACCTTCCCATTTAGTTCTCAATTTCCCCAGAAAGAGTTTAAGTCTAGAGTTGAAAAGCCAAACTTTTTGACCGGGTTCCAAAGTCTTTTTCACAATATGCTTGTCATGAAAGGTTTTGGTTCTCTCTTTGTAGAGTTTGGCATTGTCAAAGGCATTGTGTCTCAATTCTTCTAACTCACTCAATTGAAGAAGCCTATTCTCTCCGGCTTTATTAAGGTCAAAATTGAGCTTTTTAACCGCCTAAAAGGCTTTGTGTTCTAACTCAACCAGGAGATGACAGGCTTTCCATAGACAAGCCTATAAGGAGACATACCAATAGGGGTCTTATATGCCGTCTGATAAGCCCACAAAGCATCATTTAACTTCCTTGACCAATCCTTTCGGGTAGTGTTAACTGTTTTCTCAAGAATATGCTTAATTTCCCGATTAGACACTTCAACTTGCCCACTTGTTTGAGGATGGTAGGGAGTGGCTACCTTATGAGTGACGGAGTACTTAAGGAATAAATGCTTCAAGAATTGATTGCAGAAATGTTTTCCTCCATCACTTATTATAGTCCTTGGCATACCAAAACGAGCAAAGATATTGGATTTGATGAATTGAATGACCACGGAGTGGTCATTTGTTTTGGTAGCACATGCTTCCACCCATTTGGAAACATAATCAACGGCAAGAAGAATGTATTGAAAACCATAAGACATAAGAAATTGACCCATAAAATCAATGCCCCATATAGCAAAGATCTCAACAACAAGTATATTGGTCAAGGGCATCATATCTCTTCCAGACATTGTTCCCATCTTTTGACATTTCTCACATGATTTGCAAAAATTATAGGTTTCACTATGAATAGTGGGCCAAAAGAGCCCACTTTGAAGAACCTTCAAGGTGGTCTTCTTTGCACTAAAATGCCCACCACATGCAAGGGTATGACAAAACACTAGGACACTTGGAATCTCACTCTCTGGAATGCATCTCCTTACTATTTGATCCGGACAATATCGGTATAGGACAGGGTCTTCCCAATAGTAATTTCGGATGTTGGCAAAGAAACGATTTTTTTTATTCTTCGACCAAGAAGTTGGTAGCTTCCTACTGCCAAATAATTCACAATGTCAGCAAACCAAGGCATTTTCCCATTGGAAATTTGAAAAAGTTGTTCGTCCTGAAATGAGTCACAAATTAGTAGACTAGGGAAAGGCTCTATCGATAACCTAGAAAGATGATCAGCAACCACATTCTCGGTGCCTTTCTTGTCCTTGATTTCAAAATTAAATTCCTGAAGAAGCAAAATCCATCTAATTAGCCTAGGTTTTGTTTCCCTTTTTGTCAATAGATGCCTCAAGGCGGCATGATCAGAATAAACGATAATCTTGGATCCTAAGAGATAGGAACGAAATTTATCAAGAGCATATACTACGGCAAGTAATTCCTTCTTGGTAGTGGAGTAATTCAATTGAGCTCCCGAGAAAGTTTTACTTGCATAGTATATGGCACAAGGAAGCTTACCCACTCTTTATCCCAAAACTGCCTCCATGGCATATTCAGAAGCATCACACATGATTTCAAATGGCAATGACCAATTGGGAGGTTGCATGATAGGAGCAGATGATAATAATTCACGCAATTTATGAAAAGCGTCTAGGCATGCTTGATCAAAGATGAAAGAAGTTTCCTTGGCAAGAAGATTGCACAAGGGTCGAGCAATTTTGCTAAAGTCCTTGATGAAACGGCGATAGAAGCCGGCATGACCTAGAAAGGAGCGAACTTCTCTCACCGTTGAAGGTGGAGGTAATTCAGAAATGAGCTCAACTTTTGCCTTATCTACCTCCATCCCCCTCTCAAAGATGACATGACCTAAAACAATGCCTTCTTGAACCATGAAATGATTCTTTTCCCAATTAAGAACAAGGTTTGTCTCTCGACATCTTTTAAGCACAAAATGTAGATTTTTAAGGCATGCATCAAATGAGAACCCAAAAACAGAAAAATCATCTATGAAGACCTCTAGATACTCTTCCACCATGTCCGAGAAAATTAACATCATACACCTTTGGAATGTGGCAGGTGCATTGCACAAACCAAAAGGCATCCGTCTATAAGCAAATGTGCCGAATGGACATGTAAATGTGGTTTTCTCCTAGTCTAATGGGTCAAGGGCTACTTGATTGTACCCCGAATAGCCATCAAGGAAGCAATAATATTACTGCCCGGCCAATCTTTCTAGAATTTGATCAATGAATGGCAAAGGAAAGTGATCCTTTCTAGTGGCGGCATTTAATTTACGGTAATCAATGCATACACGCCATAAATTGGCGGTACGCTTAGAGATTTCCTCACCTTTTGCATTCTCAACCACCGTAATCTCAATTTTTTGGGAACTACTTGAGTTGGACTCACCCACTTGCTATCGGAGATTGGATAAATGATTCCGGCATCTAAGAGTTTGACTACTTCCTTCTTGACTACCTCCTTCATGTTTGGATTAAGTCTCATTTGGGCGTCCCTAAAGGGTTTTGTCTCATCCTCCATAAGTATGTGATGCATACAAATAGAAGGGTCAATTCCCTTAAGATCCACCACACTCCATCTTATGGCTTCCTTGTTTTCTTTAAGCACACTTAAGAGTGCCTTTTCTTGATCTTTTTCAAGACTTGAAGAAATGATAGCCGGAAGAGTCTCTTTTGGACCTAAGAATGCATACTTAAGATTAGAAGGTAGAGTTTTAAGCTCAAGAGTTGGTGGAGAGATTATGGATGAGACCGATGGAGTGCTAGAAAGTGGAGGAAGGGGTTCTATTGGAGTTTTCCAAGATGGACAATCTAAGCTTGCAACCGATTCCATGAGATTGCTTACTTCATTCATTGATCTTTCATCATCAAATCCATAATTTCCATACATTTCAAGAAGACAAGAAGCAAGAGGATCATCGGATAAAAGAGATGAAAGACTATCCTCAATTGGTTGCTTCATAATCATTGTTGGAATTGACTCCGCAACAACCTCATCTAACACATCAACAAGACAACACTCTTCTTCATCCGTTGGATGTCGACTTGCATGGAAAACATTGACTTTGACCATTATATTGCCAAAAAAAAGATCCATGATCCCGGATCTACAATTAATTGTTGCATTTGCGGTGGCAAGGAATGGTCTTCCCAAGATGATTGGGATGTGGGTGGAAGGATTGGCAACCAGCTCGGTATCAAGAACTACAAAATCTACCAGAAAGTAGAATTTATCTACTTTTATAAGGATGTCCTCTACCATGCCCCTAGGTGTTTTGACGGATCTATCGGCCATTTAAAGTACCACCGAGGTTGGCTTCAAATCATTCAACCCTAATTGGACATATATAGAGTAAGGAATCAAGTTGACACTTGCACCTAAGTCAAGAAGAGCTCTACGAATTTCATGTGTTCCAATTACATAAGAAAGAGTAGGAGCACTGGGATCTTTGAACTTAAGTGGAGTGTGTTGTTGAAGAATGGAGCTCACTTGCTCCGTGAGGAACACTTTTTTAAGGCTTGGACCCTTGCTCTTCCTCTTTTGTATGCAAAGATCTTTCAAGAATTTTGCATAAGGTGGGATTTGCTTAATGGCATCCAAAAGAGGATGATTGATGTTGACTTACTTAAAAACTTCCATTATGTCATGTGTTTTCCCTTCTTACCTCCCTAAAGGTGAAGTTTCTTTTAAAGCATAAGGGAATGGAGCTTTTGGCTTACAAGACTTTGTAATTTGAGAGGATGATGGAGAAGATTGAGAATTCCGGTTAGGAACAGTTTCATTCAAGGAAGTAGGAGTGAGATTGGGAATTAGATGGGTGACAACTTTAGGTTGCATCGATTCACTATCTTCCTTCGGTAGTTCAACCCTATTATCCACTTACTTGCCACTTCTCAAAGTGGTGATGGCTTGCGCTTGAGCTTGGGAAGAACACCCCGATGTAGGGTTTGCTTCCACACAAAATTGGGCCTTTGGATTTCTCTCGGGTTGACTAGGTAATTTCCCAACCTCTCTTGCATTCAATGCATTAGTTATGGTCCCGATTTGGGATTCAAGCTTTAAAATTGATTGAGAATGGGAATGCAACAAGTTGGTATTCATTTCTAAGCTATCCAAAGCTACCAAAACCTTATCTTTAAATGTTGAATTGCTAGAGAATGCATGAGGATAATGAGTGTCGACTTCGGAGTCATACATTTGAGGATGTGAAAAGTGGTTCATTCTTTAGTGATGAGAAGAAGAAACAATTCCTTGGGAGCCTCCATTCCTCTTATGAGGTGGAATGTATTTGTTTAGAAAATTTTTGATTGGGTAAGGACTAGGACTGGGACTCTCATTCCACTTTGGAACATATGCACTTGAATAAGGTCGAGCAAATGTAGCATTGACTTGTTCAAAATGTTCATTAAACACATGTCCATGGGGACAATTGGAAGTAGTATGTAGAACACTTAAACATGTCATGAAAGGCTCATAAGATTGAGAAAAATGATGAAGAGGGAATGAATTGGCAGCCGGTTTTTAACTTAACAAGAATTGATCAAGTTTTTGATAAAGAGTTTTAACTTCGGCTACAATTTCCCTTGAACTTTCAATTTGGCAAACTTTTTCACTTTCCTCCTTAGAATGATAATCGAACCGAGAAATGTAATGTTTGTGCAAAGAATTCTCACTTATTTTCTTAAAGAGGTGCCAAATGTCGTCTTCATGTTTTTTAAAATATGAGCCTCCATATGAGGTATCAACAATGTCCTTTTGCATATCGGATAGGCTTTTATAGAAGTTTTGGACCACTTGCCATTTTAGAATGCCATGATGTGGATACTTTCTTAACAAGTCATTCAATCTCTCCCAAGCCTCATGCAACAACACTCATTCCCTTTGAGAAAATTCTTTAATTGAAGCACACATTACATTGGTCAAACTTACGGGGTAAAATTTTCTTAAAAACTCATTTTGCATTTGCGCCCAAGATGTGATTGAATTTACCCTTAAAGTATTGAACCAATGCTTTGCTTTGTTTTTAAGTGTGAAAGGGAAGATGAGTAGTTTAAGAACTTCCTCCGGGACATTCATGTACCTCACGGTGGAACATAGTTCAAGAAATTCATTAAGGTGCCTATATAGTTCCTCTTCATCTAAGCCATAAAAGAGTGGAGTGGACACATTTGAATGGTCTCGGGTTTGATTTCATATTGATTAGCCTCAAAATTAGGCAACACAATGCAAGTAGGTGTATGGTATGCATGAAGATTATAATGATCACGAAAGACCATTGGAGGAATTGGAGCTTGGACTCCGGGGCCATGTTGATTATGTGGTGGGTTTTGCATGAAACGTGGGTCTAAGTAGCCACGATTACCCTCTAGATTTTCCATGTGACTGCCTAGCATGAATGGTATGGCGAGGTTTACACAAGACTACAAATGACACATAAATCACCACAAAACAAGCAAGCACTCCCCCTTTGCAACAAATCAACCATCAACAAACTTCCTCCACATACATTGTACCCATACTCCTATACTTGAACAACATGCAAAGAAAAGTAAATTGCCTCCACGCGGGCTCAAGATCTATCTAAGAATTTAAAAACTTGCCTCCATGCGGGCCGACAATTTAACTAAGGGATTGAGTAAAGAAAGTCTCACAAAGGTCCTTTAGCACTTCAACTCCAAATTTAAAGCTTAGCTTAGCAATTTTTAAAATTTTAGCATTTTTCCTTTCTTTGCTTAGCTTCTTTAGTTGGATGTTCCTTTGCTTGCCTTCTTGCTCAATGCTCCTTGTCAAATATGAACAAACACAATAAGTAACCAAAAGAAAAATGAAACAAGTAAAGACACAATCAAAAGAGTACTAATTCCTAATTGATTCCATAACTACGACATTGCCTAATCCCCGGCAACGGCGCCAAAAACTTGTTGGTCCTTGTATTGTAGGTCGCGGTAACCACAAGCTTGAAGAAGCATGCAATTTAGGCGAGGGCCAAGTTTTACATTTGTAAAAGCCACTATTACCTTTCACTATAAATATAGCTAGGGCGAGTAGGGATCTTCCCAAGGGATTGGAGTCGGAGTTGATTGTGGAATCGCTATTAGGGTTAGTAGGTCGAGTGATCAAACAATTGGTTGGTTGGTTGATTAAAGAGAAACAAAATTAAACTAAGTAATTGAATGTAATGGAGAGTAAGTAAGAGAGAGAGAGAGAGAGAGAGAGAGAAGAGTCTTGGGGTTTAGAGATCACCACCAAACAATGCATTTCTATATTATTGACAAGTGATTAATAAGGGCAATTAGGGTGTTGCAACATTGGTGTGTGTATATTTGGTTGATTCAACAAGCAAGGATGACTAATTAAGTATACATTGTCTAACCAACATGTAAAAAGCACAATATATCTAGCAATTAAGTATATATTGTCTAAATAGCATGTGAAAAGCACAACATATCTAGGAAATCATTGATCCTTTTCATTATGCTCACAATCCAAATACAAAACAACATTAGAGACATATGCTACTTGTATTCTAAAGTATGGAGCATCAAATAACTAGCATGGATTGTCTTCCCATCTAATATTATACTATCACTAAATTATAATTAAGCCATTGAAATTAAACTAATTTAGCTAAGAAGGAGACACAATCCATCAAGATATAAGCATGAACCATCTAGAGAATCACAAGAACATTCCTTTAAGCACTATGTTTTGACAATCTCTAAATTTATGGCATCAATACACATAGACATGCATCAACAACACCAAATCTAGAAATAAGCACATAAACATCTATTCTAACATACATAGACATATGGATAGAATGAAATGATCAATTGGGAGTATTAAACCACATAAATCATTGATTAAACAAGATCTATATATGTCAAAGTGTCAAAACATTAATTACAACACTAATCCCTCAATAATACACAAGATTAAGATATAAAAAGCATGCTTGGGGCTAACTCTAGCCCCAAGAGGATGTCTAGCCACTCATAGTGAGGATGCTTCAACCCTCAAGGGCTAACTCCATGGACGAGGTTTACTCCTTGTTGATGAAGATCTCTAATGGTGTCTCTAGTCTCCTCCTCCTCTAGACTTCCTCTCCAAGAGATGATATCAAAAATAATGTTGGTTCCTTCTTGAAAAAGTAATCCTTATCCTTATATAGGTAGGTAGAAATGACACCCAAAATGAGCTGGGGTCATGCACACAATATTCCCTAATGATTGGATAAAGGACAACTTTCAATGAGATGGAATTTTAACTTTTTCGCACTGGAGGAAGTTCGATCGATCGAAGGAAGTGAGATTGATCGAAAGTAAGTGAGATCGATCAAACTTAGGCTGGATCGATCCAACTGGCTGAGCTTTTTGGAAAAAGACAAATCCGAGATATTTATGGGAGATATAAATGGGAAAAGGACAAAAGTGGTTGGTGGGTGGTACAGCCGTGGATAGGATCAATCATTTGGATAAGGACAAAGGTGTTCGATCGATCGAAGAATGATGTTGGATCGATCAAACTTTTGGACTTAAGTGCTTTGGGTCAAGGCTTGGATCTATCTTGAAGTGCTGAGATCGATCAATGTTCGATCGATCGAACCTTGGACTTGGATCGATCGAACTTGTTGCTTTGCTTCATTTTGCTTCTTTCTTTCTCCACTTTGCTCATTTCTTTGTTTAATTTTAGAATTGCTTCAATTAAGCTCTTATTTGGCTGAGTTAGCTTATTTTCGGGATAAGTGCCTGAAAATGGAAATAATACGAAATCAATCTAAAACAGTAAAGTAAGATAAATAAAGGTACTAGAATGTCTAAGCTTAAGGGGTTTAAATACGCACTTTTTAGTGCTCATCAGGGGTCCAATGGATGGATTCCCGAGTTGTAAACCTATGGAGTTTGGATTTAACATATTTTAATAATTATATTTTAAGGATTTTCAATTAGCATTCTTTCAGTTTATTATTCTTATTTCTTATTTCATCTTGTATTCTGTGTTCAGTTACATATTGACAGTTGATATTTCCCTCGGGTTTGGGCCTGGGCTTGATCAACCTGTGTCCCTGATCCGAGGGGTATCACAGTTGGTATCAAAGCACTCCAGGTTCATGTGTCTCTAGGATTTTATCGTATAAGACTTCCGCGTAGCGTTCTCTATTGTTTAGAGCTTAAGTTTAGGATTCTTTGTATTCTTTACAGTTCGGTTTAATCATACTGATGTCTGTCTGTCTGTGTTGATAGAATGGTTAACGCAAGAACTAGACGAAACAATCAGTGATAAAGTGAAGCGGCCCGTAGGTAGCGTCGGGAGGATGAGGGTCAGTACTATGAGGGGCAGTATTATGAGGAGCAGGAGGAGGTTCATCAGGCTAGGGATCAGGGAGGAG
Source organism: Cornus florida (assembly GCF_030987335.1). Classification (NCBI taxonomy): domain Eukaryota; kingdom Viridiplantae; phylum Streptophyta; class Magnoliopsida; order Cornales; family Cornaceae; genus Cornus; species Cornus florida. The sequence goes on along the minus strand of NW_026775573.1, from coordinate 41,853,487 downwards.
ATCCAGAGTATCCTCCTCACCTCAATGACCTTATTGCTGGGGCTATAGAAGTAAGGGTAATAGCTGCACTTCGGAATCAGCCTCAGGTATAGCCGGCACTGGTACCAGCATTGTTACCAGCACCGGTTGTTCAGGTTGATACTTGGGAGAAGGCCAGAGTTCTTTCACAAAGGGGAGTCCACCTGAGTTCACAGGCTCCACCGATGCGAAAGCAGCTCACCAGTAGAAACAGGATATCAAGCGACATCTTCGTTTAGTTCAGTGCACAGAGGTTTAGAAACAGATGCTTGCTACCTTCAAGCTAGTTGGGGATGCACTACAGTGGTGGGAGTCCGTTACCACTATAAAGGAGAGGAAGGCATTGACTTATGATGAGTTCAGTGCACGCTTTGAAGAGAAGTACTTCCCTTATGCAGTCAGGGTAGCCATGAAGATTGAGTTTTTTAATTTGCAGCAGGGGAACATGACAGTGGCGGAGTATGGGCAGCAGTTCACACGCTTGTCTCTCTTTGCACTAGAGAAGGTGGATACAGAGGAGAACGAGTGCAACTGTTTCGTCAAGGGACTGATGTGGTCTATCAAGAGAGCTATTACAGGTAGCCCAACTTATACTACCTATGCTTAGGTGGTAGACGCCGCGCTACAGCAGTACCAGTTGACAGTGGACATCAGACAGGCCAAGGGTGAGAAGCGGGGTGGCAAAGACTCTGCTAATCAGTCAGCTGAGAAAGGGAATGGGAACGGACACCGATAGAATGACAAGGGCAAGGTCCAGGGATAACAGCCTTAGAAGAAGCACAAGGGTGGTTCGGATGCTCCTAAGGATGTGGCACCTATTTAGCGTCAATAGAATGGGGGACCACAGGCAGGACAGGGTCAGCCACAGGCTAATTGACAGAGGAGGCCATTTGGTACTTTCCAAGGTAGTTGCTATACTTGTGGGGAGTATGGTCACACTTCCAGGCAGTGTCCTACAGTCAGACAGGGACAGAGATAGGGACAGGGACAGGGACAGGGACATCATGTGCAGCAGGGGCAGAGGGCGCCAGTGCCTCTTCCAGCTCCACAGATTCCACGAATTCAGCGACAGACTTATCCTGCTTTACCAGCGCCGCTGCAGTCTCAAGGAAAGGCACCACAGCAGCTACATTATGGCAGGGTGTACAACCCCGTGCCACAGGATGTTCAGGCACCTCAGGTTGTAGAGGGTAAGTTTCCTTTTCATGGTTTGCATGGACGTGTTTTATTTGATACGGGTGCTACACACTTATTTGTAGTTAGGACTTTTGTTGCTTTGTCTGGGATGACGACTCGAGTATGCAGTAGACCTCAGGGTATTTCCACACTGTTAGGCGATACAACCATTCTTTATGAGAGTGATGGGCTTGTGGCACTAGATATTGGCAGACTTAGGTTTCTAGCTAATCTATTGGTCCTGGACATGCACACTTATGATGTGATACTTGGGATGGATTGGTTATCTCACTACCATGCCCAAGTTAATTGTTTTGATAGGTCTATTGTGTTTACCATACCTGGTCAAGACATGTATGTCGTCGCCATGTCGCGTTCTAGCGGAGTCATTAGCACCTATTTGTTTCACGTGGAGGAAGAAACGCAGGAGGGGACTACTGTATCACTGGATAACATACCGATTGTACAGGATTTCCCAGATGTATTTCAGGAGATTTCAGGGTTGCCACCTAGTCGCGAGATCGATTTTGTGATAGACTTAGCTCCAGGCACTACGTCTATTGCTAGGACACCATATAGGATGGCACCAGTGGAGATGTGTGAACTGAGGGATCAGATTCAGTAGCTACTCAGCCAGGGTTTCATTCGCAGGAGTACTTCACCCTAGGGAGCGCCAGTGCTATTTGTGAAGAAGAAGGATGGTACACTTCGGCTGTGTATAGATTATAGGGAGTTGAATAAGGTTACTATTCGTAATAAGTACCTTTTACCCAGGATTGATGATTTGTTTGATCGGTTAAGGGGAGCTACGTACTTCTCCAAGATTGATCTGCGGTCTAGATATCATCAGTCAAGGGTTAGGGAGCAGGATGTTCCTAAGATAGCATTTCTTATGAGATATGGATCTTATGAGTTCCGTGTCATGCCGTTTGGAACGACTAACGCACCAGCAGTTTTCATGGATCTCATGAATCGAGTCTTCAGGGCTTATTTGGATCAGTTTTTCATTGTTTTCATTGATGATATCTTGATCTACTTTAGGTCTGAGGATGATCTTGCTAGACATTTACGGATAGTTTTGCAGACACTTTGTGAACACCAATTGTATGCCAAGTTCGAGAAATGTGAATTTTGGCAGCGAGAAGTGAAGTTTCTGTGTCACGTGGTGTCAGAAAGGGGAATAGCGGTGGATCCGGCCAAGGTTTCAGCGGTGGTTGAGTGGGGACAGCCTACTTCACCTACTGAGATTCGGAGTTTTCTTGGTTTGGTAGGATATTACAGGAGGTTCATCCAGGGATTCTCAAAGATAACGGGACCACTCACCCATTTGACTAAGAAGGGTGTATGGTTCATGTGGGATGAACATTGTTAGGAAGCTTTTGATGAGCTGAAGACTAAGTTGACTTCTGCACCAGTTTTGTCTACCCCATAGAGCGGGATAGAATATCTGGTCTACACGGATGCTTCGTTGCAGGGTCTGGGATGTGTTTTGATGTAGGAGGAGATTTCGTATGTATCTTGAAAGCTTAAGCCTTATGAGTTTAATTATCCAACACATGATTTGGAGTTGGCAGTTGTGGTCTTTACTTTACGTATATGGAGGCATTATCTGTTGGGTGAGTCCTTCAGATTATTCAGCCATCACAAGAGTTTGCAGTATTTGTTCACTCAGTGGGAGCTGAACATGAGACAGCGCAGATGGTTGGAATTTGTAGAGGACTATCACTTTTCTATATAGTATCATCCAGGGAAAGCGAATGTGGTGGCTGATGCACTCAGTCACCGACCTGTCGGTAGTCTTTTTGCTCTATTCACTACTGAGTGGAATGCTTTAAAGAATATAGATGAGTTGTCGGATGCTTTTATGGCTTGCTTGGTGGTTACACCTTCCATCATTCGCAAGGTCCTGCAAGCACAACTCACGAATTAGCAGTGCATCGACAAAGTTGAGGAAATAGCTTCTGGAGAGGTTCCATTTTACTATTTTGGGACTGACGTAGGCTTGAGGTATAAGGGACGGTTAGTGGTACCTTTTGCTGATGATTTGAGGAAGGATGTGATGACTGAGACTTACCACTTTGAGTTTTCAGTTCATCTAGGAGGCCACAAGATGTATCAAGATATGAAGCGGTAGTTTTGGTGGGCATGTATGAAGAGGGACATTGCTCTGTCTGTTTCTCAGTTTAGTACTTGTCAGATGGTTAAGATTGATCATTAGAGGCCGCCAGGAGCTCTACAACCATTACCGATACCGGAGTGGAAATGAGAGAGCATTTCTATGGACTTTGTGGAGGGATTGCCCACTTCTTTCAAGGGCCACAATTTCATTTAGGTCATCGTGGATAGGTTGACCAAATTAGCTTATTTTCTACCTATTCGCACTGACTTCATTTCGGAGTAGTTGGCAAGGCTTTACATTGCAGAGATTGTAAAGCTACATGGTATTCTGTTGTCTATTATATCAGACCGGGATTCGAGCTTTGTGTCTGGATTCTGGAAGAGTTTTCAACAGGCCTTGGGTACAGAGTTGCACCTTAGTACTATTTATCATCCTCAGACTGATGGACAGATTGAGAGGGTGAATCAGATCATGGACGATATGCTACATTCATGTGTTCTTGATTTCAAAGGCTACTGGGAGGATTATTTGTCACTTGTGGAGTTTGCTTATAACAATAGTTTCTAGAAGACTATTAGGATGGCACCGTTTGAGGCGTTGTACGGCCGACCGTGTTGATCACCTGTTTGTTGGATAGAGATTGGCGAGAGTAAATTTTTGGGTCCTGAGTTCCTCAAGGATACTTCTGAGAAGATTGCTCATATTAGGGATCGCATGCGCACTGCCCAGAGTAGGCAGAAGAGTTATGCGGATTGTCACACTCGTGCTTTGGAGTTTCAGGTTGGGGATCAGGTTCTACTCAAGGTGTCTCCTATGAAATGAGTAATACGCTTTGGAAAGAAAGGAAAGTTGTCACCACGGTTTGTCGGTCCTTTCATGATTATGGATCGAGTTGGGGCTGTAGCTTATAGGTTGGCATTGTTGAATAATTTGGATCGCGTATACAATATGTTTCATGCTGCCATGTTACGAAAATTTCTGCGAAATGAGGATCGGTATCAACATATCGATGTAGGGGAGATTGAGTTATAGCCGGATGTAACATTTTTGGAGCCGCTATGTCGTATTGTTGACCATAGGGATCAAATCCTTCGTAATAAGGTTATCCCTTTGGTTCGTGTGCAGTGGAGTCATCACAATGAGGTTGAGTCTACTTGGGAACGGGAGGATGTCATTCGCTCGCAGTTTCCTAAGTTATGGGAAGAAGGTAAGAGCGAATTCCGAGGACATAATTCCTTTTGTTAGAGGGGATGAATGTAATACCCCTAATTTAAAAGGACAATCCTGGAATTTTAATTTAATTATTTATGTGTATTTTTTCTTAATTTAATTATTTTATTTGGCTGAGTGGTTTTGTTTCTTTATTTATTTGCATTCTTTGTGGATTATTTTATTTAAATTGTGTATTTAATTAAATGGTTTTATTTTTATGTTTTTGGTTAATTATTTTACTCTTATGGTTATGTAATTAGATTTTATTTTATTTTAAATGGAGTAAATTATTTACGTGAGTTGGTTTACATTAGGGTTTTGCTTAAATTCATTGTGTTTGGGTTTGAGCCGACTTGTAGTTGGTTTAGGATTTAATTTAGGGTTTCAATTTAAGCCTATAAATACATAAGTATACGTCTGCTAAGGGTTTTTTAAACCCTAGTCACCATATTCACGTACATAGAATACAGAGAGCAGTTGAGTGTGTTTTGTGAGACAAAATACTAAGAGAACCTTAGGAGATTAAGGGAAGGATTCAAGGAGGAGTTCTAGATTTAACTAGGAATGGCAGAGGTTGATAACAACAATTGACGTTGCCAGAGTTGCTAGAGACGACAGTTTTAGATTTCCAATCGGAAATCAGAGGCAAGTCTCTGTTCTACTCTTTTCCTTTAATCTGTGTTTTGTGCATGCCTAGCTAGATTTCAGGGGTTTAACTAATGATAAAATGAAATAGTCGTGCATGCTTAATTGGATTAAAACAGAGGGTTTCATGATTTTATATGCTTCTTCATGATTTCGTTATTTCTGTGATATTTATGCATGAACTGTGGTTTGATTTGAATCTTTTCCTGCTAAAACACTTATAAATAATTTAGAATGGACGTTTGAGACTTAGGTTGAAGCTTAGGGGCCTTAACAATGAAGTTTTAGGATTTACGGAGGCTGAACAGATGAAGAAGAAGACCTCAGCACTAACTGAGGCGCCTAAGTTAGCAACTGAGCCCCCTAAGTTAACAATTCAGTCCCCTAAGTTAGTAATTCAGCCTCCTAAGTTAACAACTTAGGCTGCTCAGTTGTAACTTAGCTTGCTCAGTTGGGGTTTTGGTTTTAAACACCCAGTTTGGGGTTTTGTGCACTGTTTGAACTATACAGAGTGTTAGCTCCTCGTTTAAATTGTTTTAAATGTTTTATAGGATTGTTGTGGACCTGTAAGAACAAAGAGAAACAATAGTTCATAAATAGAATAGGGATTAAACAGTGTGAAGCTCAGGATAAATCTATACGTTGCACACCGTTTTGCTAATTATGTTCTGGAACTTTGTAAAGTTTTAATATATGATTTAATGATATATATAAATCATGTTTTACAGTGTTTTAAGTATGGTGATTTAATTAAACTCAACTATACTTAGGTTGGATATAATCGGTACTTAAATTGTTATTAAATGTATCAATTCATGGACTATGTTGGAGGATGTAAATAGTTAAATTTAATATAGCAGTTTACATTACTGGAATCGGATCTTTGGCTCTATATTGAATGTCTGTTAGATGTATATGCATTAAATTTATTGGGTGCATATTCTGAAGTATAGTCGATGACTATTTAATTACTATATTATCAACTACGTTAATTGGAGGATTGTATGTACCGGTATGGGACGGTGACATGCTAGGTTTGGACTAGTTCAAACACTAAGTTCTACCTAACTTGGATTAAGGTATGGATTAACCATATAGGTTAAGTCCATCACCTATTTGTGTCATATCAATTGAGAATTGAATGACCTACTATGGTTACATGATGGATTTGTTATACATATATTAGACCACTATATAGACGGATGGTATTTTGTATTAGGAGGAGTACAGACTTTACATATATATTATATAGTGCCGTGGTATGAGCTTGAGTCTAATTTCTCAAATAAGGGTGTCAAAAATCTAAAATGGCAAATAGGGTTTCAGGATTCCTCAAACTGCCAAACTAGAGATTCACCCCTCTGGAATTTGAGGCAAATAAAGTCAAAATGAAAAACTGGAAAAAGGTGTTTTAAATCAAGAAGAGAAGAAGATATGTTCTTCAAAATGGGTGATTAAATTCCCAAGGCAAGGGTTTCAAAATCCAAAAATGGCAATGAGGGTTCAGTTTGGCTACAAGGGTGGCTTTGAGAGAATGCAACCATTCTACAACTTTTTCCACTGACCAAACCCTTTGTTGGCCAAAAACACACACACCAACACTACCTTTCTCTTACACACACATCCACCCTCCACTTGTCACAAATCTAGGTCCTTACAATGTTTAATCAAGGCCTTACACTTGTTACCATCCTAGGCTTCCAAGTGTATCTAAAGGAAAGTCAACAAATGGTCCATGGAAAAGGTGACACTTGTCACTCTTTTACCAATGGCAAGTAAGTCCTTCCTCTAAATATCTAGCAAAAGTAATTACACAAAAGTCCCTAAGGTAAAATATCTCAAAAACATAATTACGCAAAACGCCCCAAAAACAAAAAATATTTTTGAAGAAACCATGCATCTATACCCCTAAAAAATATAAATATACGAACGTGCTTTTCATATAAAATAAAGACATACGTGACCAATAAAAGATAATATAATGTAATGCACGTGGTGCTGGAAATCATTTCCGAGCACTGAAACCTACCTCTGGTGCAACAAAACCCTAAGGCAACTTGGAAAAAGAAGAAATCAAATGATTAAATAAGTAAATAATAAAAAAAATTTATTGATGGAAAAATCAGAAAAGGTAAAAGAAAACACGGTTATTACATAGTAGGCATTAGTGTAATGCTTGAGAAGCATTGGTTTGGTATTTAAGGTGGAAAGTCTTTCCTTGACTGCAAGCGAAACAATGTAGTTATGTTTTGGGATGTGGTATTTGAACCAAATGAGGTGTTTTTTCCAAGGAAAGAGGACGGATGGAGGGGTAAAATATTTTATTGTGAGTTTGTGTGAAAAGTCCTTTGAGGCACTTAACAACCAATCAATTTGGTCATAACCATCTGATGAAGCTGGAAGGCTTTGTAGTTGTAAGGTGAAGGATTGTGTTTAGAAGAAAGGGATTAGCTGTAAAGAGGCTGGGGTAGCCCATTGATTATTGGAAATTTGGCTATTAACTTTAACATTATTGTCCAGTTGAAGAATTTCCATATTAGAGAGCTCTAGTTGACTTGAGATAGGTCCATTTGGCAGCCAATAATCCAACCACATGCTTGTATCAATCCTAGAGTCAACCCTGTGCCTAATAAGTCCCCTTGCCATTCTCCTCAATTTGAGTAGCCTTCTCTAAAAACCTGAGCTCAATGAAGATGCCTTGATAGTCCATAAACTCTGTCTTAATTAGGTACTTATATGTCCAAGCAACCCAAAGACTATCCTTCATTGAACAGAGCTTCCAAATATGTTTGAGGCTAGAGACTCTATTTGTTAGTTCAAGGTAAGGAAATCCTAAACCACCATAAGTTTTTGGCTTGCATATGGCAGACCGTGCAACCTTAGCACAACCAATCTTCAATTCCACCCCAGACCAGTAGAAATTCCTCAAAATTTGGTTGATTTGGTCAATAACTTTCAATGGGAGGATAAAGGCCTGGGTTCAGTAAGCTTGAATTGAGTATAAGATTGATCTTATTAATACAGCCCTGCTTGCATATGAAAGAAACTTAGAAGTCCACATCCCTATTTTGGTTGTTATTCTCGGCACTAATGTTTGATAGTTAGTAGCATTGATAGCTAAAGATGACAGTGGAAGCCCCAAGTATGTGATTGGTAGGACCCCAGCCTCAAATTGTAGAAGTGCTGTGATAGAGGCTCTTGTAGAATCTTCTACCCCAGCAACGAAGGCCTGACTTTTGGTGTAGTTAATGGATAGACTAGAGGCTGTGAGGAAATTATTGATCAAAGCAATAAACAAGACCCGAACAGAGTCCACATCTCCATGCGAGAATATAATGATATCATCATCAAAAGATAAGTGAGAGATAAAGAGTTTACTACATCTCCAATGGTACTTAAAGCATGTGCTTTGTGAGATGGCATTGTTGAGTGACAATGTTATACTTGAATGGTTACATTTAAGGATTTTCCAATTATCAAGAACAACATATCTCCAAGAATACAGTAAAATGATTGAGAACTTACTACACCAAACTTGGATGTAATTTGACCAAAAATAACTTAATGAAAGCATTTCATTGGAAATTAGAGGATCTACATCTATGAAGGAATGGAGACTAAAGAATAAAAAAACCTTAAAATGAAGAATTCCAATTTCAGTTAGTAACTTCTCTTTCCTCTGTTGCTTCACAAGAATCTCTTTAAATTATTGATCGATAAATTTTTCCTTTTCATAACCAGGAAATTAGGTCAAATTATGCACTTTTACACGCTAAAATTAAAATTTTCTTATTTTATTACTATATTTTTTTATTTGTAAAATGTTTTATTGATGTTTTAATTAATTGTAAATTAATATTGCATTGCCCCTTAACTAAACGAGGAATCGTAGTAGATAGCCTGGGATGTTTATCAACTAATTCTTGTGAGACTGCAGTGAGTATGTGTCTGATATAAAGTTTGTAACACTACTTCAAGATAGTCGATTGGTTTCGCCTGAGACGGCTATTCTCTTATTTTTTCCCGCTTTCTACGTAAAAATCTGGTGTGAGTGTTTTTTTATCATTACTTTACTTTATTGTTTAATTATACGATTGGTGAATATGTATTTTCATTATCGAGTAATTTAGTTAATCACAAAAATCAAGTAAGAAGACTTATACACCTTATAACTATGCAATTTGTTGCAAAGTGATGTTACAACAACGAAAATGCCCCCTAATATAAATTCAAGAAAATGGCGCCTCTTAATATAAAATTAAATTAATACTAAGATATATAAGATTCAATGAAGATGTCTTCGTACATGCTCCTAATAATATATATTATTAAAAGTTACATTTTCTTAAGAAAAATAAAATATTATAATATTTTTAGAGTAATACTTGCATCTTGCGCGGGGAGAATGAACTTTTTCCTCCCTGCTAACATCGCCTACTCCTTTGTTGACACATGTTTAAAATAAAAAAATAATAAAATATGGGCAATGCCAATTTATTCGGGTTAAACCTGTTTCTCGTAATCAGTTTCTCCTCTCTCTCCCTTTCTCTTAATACCTAAACTGTGGAAGGCTTGCTTTGCCCCCAAATCATCAGTATCCAAGTCACAACCTCTTAACCCTAAAAATTAACATCTTAAGAATTTTTTGAAGCAAGAATCCAACAATGGCTCCAACTAATTCTTTCCTTCTCGGTCCTCCAGAGATCTACCGACCACCGCTTTCTGCTGTCACGCCTCCTCGGCAACCACCACCAAGAGCGGACGCCTATCGTATTTCTTTCCTTCTTGGTCCTAGATTTCTTCTTCCACGTCGTCCCCAGAACTCTGGCCCACAGCCTTATCGGACGCCTACAATCTACCTGGGACCACAACCCCTTGACGGCCCTAAAACTCGTCTACAACTTGCGAGGGGTTCGCAATATCGGAAAATTTGACAAGGAAGGATGCTACTCAGCGGCTCTCTGGATTCACAAGCACCATCCCAAAACCCTAGCTTGCAATGTCGTCACTGCTGTGTACTGCCACCTCCTCCATTTTCGCAGTGCCATCTGAATCCCACCATTCAATTTCTGGCCCGTTCAATGTCACCGGGAGTATATGTGCTTGATCTGCTGCTCTCGATTTTGGGTCTGTATATTGTTAATTGGGACAACAGTGAGTGTGATTGGGCTAACTTGGGGCTCCTCTTGGTTCAATTGGGTTCGTCGTGGGTGTGATTGGTTTTATTGTGGGTCAGATTAGGTGGTAATAAGGTAAAAAAAAAAGGGTGGTGATGATGGAGCACTGTGGTGAAGCTTTTAGTTCGGTCTTCAATGGAGCTTTCAGTTTTGGATAATTTATACAGACCTCCCTTATGATTTGCCATAATTACAGGTGGCACCCTTTCTGTTCCGAAAATTACGCGAACCTCCCCTACTTTTAAAAATATCCTACACAGACCTCCCTTTCGTTACGGTCAACGCCAGTCAACGACGAAAATTGATGATGTTAGCTACTATTTTTATTAAAATTTCTAAAATACCCTTGTCTATATAATTAAATAAATATTATATTTAAAAGATATATATATATATATACATACTTGATATTATATATATATATATATATATATATATATATATATATATATATTAAGCCTTCATCTAGTTTTGAAAATCGACACCGATTGGGTTGTTTCTGTTGATGTCTTTGTCGATGGAGCAATCGGAGGGAGTAAACGAGAAGAAACAGGCGGAGTACCGCCATTGACTCCCCTGTTTCTCCTCAACTTGCTTTCTCGGCGAATAAACCGGCGCCGTTGCGGGAGATGACATAGGAGTCACCATCGACGACTTGAGTCGAGGGTTTTAGAAGTGTAATTTCAATCATTTTAAGTCAATTAGAAGTGACGGTATCATTTTAGAAATTTTCAGGTGTCGGGATGATTTCTGGATTCGGGAATTTCTCCCGGTTTTGTTATTTTAAGAAAGGAGCATAATGAACTTTTCTCACACATATGTATACATCTATATTTATGTATTAGAGGTAGATATTTTGGGGGTAGAAATGTTATTACAATGGGAAACCATGGGCAATGAGGTAACTTTGCCCAAATTTAGAGGTCTACAAGAATTGGACACATGGCACACTTAGAACTATGGAATTATTGCAAAAATCAACCCAACCCCTCCTCCTCATCATTCAGCTGAGACCACCCCTCTCTCTAATTTATCTTTTCCCTCTCTTTATATATCTATATACACATATTTCTCCATTGTTACAAGCCTTGATTTGAGGTGTTTAGAGTGAGGTCATGGAGTTGATCAAGAAGGGAGGTTGGAGAGCTTGGCATGAGCTTTCATTAGAGACCAATGGTGCAAGGGCTTGGAGGATTTCAAAAATTGGGGCTTTTCTTCTAATTAAGGAAAAGTTTGTCTAATTGTCGATTTCCTTAGAATTGGTAGTTAATTAGATGTTTTTCCCCTCTTTTGGCATGCCAATTTGATGTTAATGGAATAATGAAAATTTTAGGGTTTTGGTTGATGCATGAGATTTGTCTAATTAAATGTGTTTGATAGAATTAATTGTTTATCTTGTGTATGAATTTCAATTGACATGCTATAAAGTAACTATGTGGTGGATTATCTCTATTACTCTTTGTATAGTCATTTTGATGTATGTAGAAGCATGCTTAAGTTGTTGGATTATCTTGTTGTGGTTGTAAAATTGCTTATTGTATAATGAAGGCATGATAAAAAAAAAAAAAAAAAAATTGAATGGTTGAATTCAAAATATTTCATATGCATGACATGAGGGTATTGATGAGTATAAGAGATGTGAGGCTGTGGATGAGATGTGTGGATGTGTAGGAGTGTGGAGGCGATGTGTGATTGCATTGGCATCTTGTTGCATTGCATTGAATGTGACGGTGTGAGAATTATTTAAAATTGAGGTGTCTTATGTGAATCCCTCGCATAAACCCCGACTCTTTTTCCTATTCATTGTTTGTAAGGCATGTAATTATTTACCGTGCTTGAGGATATGCCACTTAGGCATTTTCTACTGAGCCGTTGCGCTTACTCCTCTACTTATTACTATTTTTCAGGACACGGAGAAGAAATAGCGGACAACAATCCACCCTTGCCTTAGCTTGGAGTATAAAAATGTTCCTTTTTGCTATCTTTTGTAATTGGGCCTAATTTTGTAAAGGTGATGACTTAAAATGTATTATTTTGTAGCATGTGATGTATTTAGGTCCATTTTGTGTATGGCCATTGGAGAAATGTAATTAAGTTTTAATCACACTAAATCCTTTAGTGTATTTTTTTTGTAACGTGTTGTAAATTGCGTTATCAATGTGGTTGTTGTTATAGTAATTAGATGTTAAAATGTATTTTAATATGTACGTGAGTGTAGTGGTGTGGGTGGTTGGCTTCCAAAGTTGGTGTATCTCGGTTTCCTTCAGACAGTGGTATTTTGGGTGAGGATAACCCAACCGGTTGACGTGAAATCCTATACGTCGACCTGATAACCTGAACTAGTTGACGTGAACTTCCCCACACGTCGACCGGTATCCTGACAGTGAGCTTTCCATCTTGCACGTTCCAAACCAGTCGACGTAAAAATCCCATATGTCGACAGGTATCTCGGTAGTGGGTTTTCTACTGTTCATAACCCAAACCAGCTGACGTAAAATGTATATACGGTTGACCGGTTTCTGTTCTATATATATATTTCATTTAGTTTCCCTAATTACTCTTCAGCACCTAATTAACGTTGTGAGTATTTACTTTATGACCCAAATAAAATACAATAATTATATTTTAACCATAGAAAAGACTATATTGTCCCGGACTTTATTTTATTTATTATTTGACACGAGTAAATGACTATTATACCCTTGGAGTCTCAAACCATTGGAACTGTGACAAAGGACCATCTTGTCCTTGTTGGACTTAAATATTTAAATTAACATGAAATGACTGTATTACCCTTGGATGGTTCTGGGTCGGGTAAGGACTCGTTTAATGATCCGGATCCAGTGGATTTGGGTCATTACATTTGGGATTGAATTCTAATGTGGGTATTGATTTGAGGATTTAGAGATCAAGATCGCAACTGAGGGCGGCGGTGGCGGTTAATTCTATATAGCCGAGCGCGAAGTCGAAGTGGTAAGAGGGTTAGGTTTGGTGCAACAGATCGTCTTCATTGAGGGATTGATCTAACAGTGACGATCGGCGGCAACGATCAACGATGTAATTTTTGTTGCCGGAAAAATAACTAAAGTTCAGTGGTTTGGAAATTTACAACGTGTGAGTTTCGTGAAGGCCGAGACTAGATTGCGCCCAAACTGAAACTTGTGAAGCTCTTCACCGAATTGAAATTCTTTATTACTGCAGTACTTTTCTGATCACTTGCTGGACTGAAATCATATATGCATAAGCTAATTCCACTCTCCTTGTAATACACGATCCAATCAAATTAGACCACCAATAGGGCCCAAGGCTTGTAATACACAGAACATGTGAGTGGGGCTACCAATATTAATCCTGCATACCCTTCTATTTGGTCTTGTTCGGTCGTGGCCACTGTTGGACTCATCTTAGCAATAATTCCCGTTTTCTCTGATCCCCTTACCCATTATCCAATTTTTCACACACACACACACACACACACACACACACACACAATTATATATGTATATATATATATATACACATTTAGTGATCATATACAATATACCCACTTCTTAAAGTAGGTAATTCGATTGTTATTCACCACATGTGGAGGGTTGCTTGATCCTCAGTCAGTGTCTTTATTCTTTGCCTTCTACTAATCATTTCACACCTCTTCTTTAGGAAAGTTTTGATTTTTCCATCAATCTAGTCTCCTTTTAAATGCATCATTAAGACATTGTTGTTGCAATAGAGCTTTTGAATCCATTCAATTCACTTGTATCAACAATTCTGAGTTCTCTATCAAAGAAAAAAATTGAATCTTTATATGGGTTTTTGAGAAATTTGTATTCAATTCACTTGCATCAACATTTCTGAGTTCTCTATCAAAGGAAAAAATTGAATCTTTATATGCGTTATTGAGGAATTTGTAAAAAAAATTGAATCTTTTATGTGGGTTTTTCATGAATCTTTATATCGGACCTATTGTGCTCTTTGTTGCCTATGAAATTGGAAATTCATTAATATATATATGTATATATACACATACACACACATTAGGGTATTTAAGTCATTTATCATTGAAAGTTGAGGGTATTTCAGTAATTTTGGCAGGTCCGTTAGTGTATTTAATTGTCCCTTACACATAAGGGAGGTCCGTGTAGGATATTTTCAAAAGTAGGGGAGGTCCGCGTAATTTCCAGAACAGGAAGGGTGCCGCCTATAATTATGACAAACCATAGGGGAGGTCTGTGTAAATTACCCTTCAGTTTTGACGTTGATGATGGCTTTTGAGCTCTTTGTATATTGATTTTTGTTCTGCTTTCAAGTTATCTCCATATTGATTCTGTGTAAAACTCACACCAAAATGTGTTGACTCACAACTTATACAAAGACCATGCTCTCTGTTATGGGTGGAAAGTGGTGGTGTGGATGGTACTGGTGGTGGTGATGGAGAGGAAAGTGGAAATGGGTTTGAGGCAGTATATAGACACTGAGGGTGTGTTTGGATACATAGGGGAGAAAAGAAAAGAAATGAAAGTATTAGTTAGGAGAGAAAAGAAAAGAAAAGAATGATAGTAATAATTTCTATTAATGTTTGGATAGATAGGGGAGAAAAGAAAAGAAATGATAGTTATTTTTGTTTGGATAAGATAGAAGAGAGAAAAGAAAAGAAAGGATAGTGATCAAATCACTGTCATACCCTTTCAAATTAACTTAACCCAATATTTTCTAGGAGCTTCATTTCTATAACACTTCCAGAAAGACTTGGAAGATGCATTCCCATGCTTGTAGTTGATCAAATCTAAACATTGTCTAATAAGAATATTAACAACTAAATTCCAAATATCAAATTATTTCTTCATCCTTAAACCTTGGTTTACACCATTTGCCATTTTGGATAACATTTCTAATCTCAACCACCCTCCTAATACTAAAAACCCCCTCAGCCTTTGGACAAGCTATTCTATTCCACTACAACGAATGGAGTTTTTTTGGATTTTATATAGTGGCCACGAAAGAAATTTTTGATTAATTTTTCAATAGCATGTATAATAGCAGCAGGTAACTTAAACAGAGCAGTGACAGCACTCCAATAATGGATGATTGCATAAATCACAGTTCTAGTTTTTTTTTTTAATTAGGACTTGAATGGAATAATTTTTTTGTATATTGATTTGTGGAGGTTATTTTTGGTATTATCAAAATACCACTTACTTCACGATGCTTTCTTTTCCTATCTTTTCAAAATGGGAGAGAAACCAAATAAGGGATAGGGGGAGATATCTCTCACTATCCTTTCTTTTCTCTCCACTTAACCCACCTAAACACACTCACGTCCTATCCTTTATTTTCTTTTCTCTCCCTATCTCTCTAAATCAACCCATCCAAACATATCCTGAGAGAGAAGATATTATGAATTGAGAGAGAGAGAGAAGAGACTGACAAACGGGTTTAACCCAAATAAATGAGCATTGTCCGTATTTTATTATTTTTTATTTTAAACATGTGTGGCCACGTCAACAGAGAGAATGAAATCCATCCTTCCCGCGTAGATGCAAGTATTACTCATATTTTTATATACAAAATGTTACTTTGGACCACTTAGTATGCTTAGCTGCATCCCTTAATATAAATTAAATTAAATAAAAAGATATATGAGATTCAATGGAGATGTCTTCGTACATGCTCCTAATAATATATATTATTAAAAGGAAAAATTACATATAAATGGAGTTAAAGTTCCATATTTACTTAGAGGCTGAGTCAAAGTTCCATATTTCTCTAAAATGGATTGCTGAGGTGGCACATGGTTTTTTACTGTTTAGAAATTATGGTGCCTAAAATACCCTTCCGCGAAGGTACTACTTTTTCTTCGAAGGTACTACTTTTTTGAACTGAAGGTACTACTTTTTGGCGTCCAGGTACCATGTTTTTTAAACACCGCGAAGGTACTACTTTTTCTCCGAAGGTACTACTTTTTTGAACTGAAGGTACTACTTTTTTGAACTGAATGTACTACTTTTTTGTTAGGGAAGGGCATTTTAGGCACCACAATTTTTTAAACGGTAAAAAACCATGTGCCACCTCAGCAATCCATTTTAGAGAAATATGGAACTTTGATTCAGTCTCTAAGTAAATATGGAACTTTGACTCCATTTATATGTAATTTTTCCTTATTAAAAGTTACATTTTCTTAAGAAAAATAAAATATTATAATATTTTTATATGTGTATATACAAAATGTTACTTTGGACCACTTAGTATGTCTAGCTGCATCCCTGCTTTTGTATTTACGATCAGTCAACGCCCACTGATTATCCCGGTGAACCTCTTCCTCTCCCTCAGTGGTGCAGTCTTTATGAATGTTGAATGTTATGCGGATCTCGTCTTTCCTTTTATCAACCCACCATTTGTACGGAATGTTAGGTTCAGCAGACTCGTTATGTTCAGATAGTTTGCCGCCAGAAAGATATCAAAGACAGTGCGACCATCCACATTCACGAACTCGGTGTCCCAGCTCCTGAGCTCCTCAGTCATGGGAGCGCCCTCGACGTGCTTCTCGCAGTACACGATCACTTTGGCCAAGATTTTGCCGGTCACGTTCAGAGGGAAGACCCCATCATCCGATGCCGCGCCTTCGATCATGCTCTTGATGGTAAGTGATTTAACAGCCACAGCCGCGTCCACTTCGAAGACCTCGCCATCTGAGCTCTTCAAAGTGATGGTCTTGTTCGATGAAGACATTTTGTCTAAATAATTATGAAGTTCTTTTAGAAGATTTAAACTTTGAGAAGAAAAATAAATACTCGGAACAAAATGTGTTAATTCATGGGTTGAGAAAAAATTACTTACCGATGAAAAAAGTATAAGAGACAGCTATCTCCATATGCCACGATGAGACTAGAAACAGAACCATAGCTATAACGGTCATCTTCTTTGCCATCTCTCTCTATATCTAGAGTGCTGCTGCATGTAGATCTATCTTATGTCCACCGGAGTAGTTTCTTTTATGAAAGCTGTCTGTGAAAATAGGCCACCCAATTTGTGTCGTGCTCTATTGACGCCCACCTACTTTGACTTTGAAAGCGCGTGGACATTTAAATCGAAGGTGAAGTAGATGTTGACGAGCAACGCTATATTATCCAGTCTCACAACCGACTACCTTGGGTGTGTCTCGAGCATGGATATTGTATCCGGTACATTCAAATTGTACGTATTATGTATGCGCGTCCCAGCATATTAAATACAAAATATTAAACATCTCATTTTCAAAATATTGGATAGTCTTGGCTGATCTCAGCATATGACCTCATTCTTCTACTCACTCAATAAGAATATTTTATTTAGTAAAATTGGTTCCATCAATGTATAATTTTTTTTTTAATTTTTTTTTTTTTAACAATTTATAATGGTGTATTTTCATTCAGTGAATGTACTCCCTCGAACCTCCGTTCGACAAATTTTTCTGACCTTTTCATTTTTAGTTTTTCCAAAATAATTGTCTGAATTGAAAAGTTCATATATTATTTTTTGAAAAATAAATACTCAGAAAAATGCTACAATTATGGGTAGAGAAAAAAAAAAATACTTATTGTCGAAAGTAGAAGATTCAGCTTTCTCCATATGCCACGGTGAGACTAGAGACAGAATCATATATATATCCCATCTGATTTGTGGAGGATGTATTCATCTTAGCATTTTATGTCCAATAAATATATATATATAACTAGGCTTATATTACATGATATGATTTACAGAAAAAACACGAACAATTACATTGTTATAACAAATAAATCAACCTGCAGCAACTTGAATCCATTTTCTTAATTGTCATTGTACATCCTTTTAGTTCAAGCTGATTAATGGATGTCTACAATGAAAACGAAATTATATAAAGTGCCAGTGATGTTTAAAGTGAAAAAAAAATACTAAAGATGATTCAGTTTTCATGCAAAAAATTAAATGTGCTATGTTAAAGAATGGAAAAAGCATGTAAAACGTTGGGATTCATTTATTTCAAGCATCTAAAATGTTGGGATACATTGAGTCATATCATCGTAGAGAGAAATTTTATTTACTTGTATTACATATAAGTTATAACTCAATCAAGATTTTTAATTGGTACATACAATAATTCCTTACATAAGCTCAGGTACAAAAAAATATCATTCAATCTCACAACACCTAGAAAATAATAGGGATATATATATATGAACTTGCAGAACCATTTTCATAAATGAACTCAGTTTCTCAGACACAGGCCAGGTAGCACTCCTGTTTCTTTGCCACGAGCATTAGCACAATTCGCAGTGGCTTGCTTTCCAGCTTTGGCAGAGGTAAGTTTTATGGACTCCAATGATATGCCAGTGCACGACACTGATCGGCTGCAGTTGAGATTGATAGCTACTTCGGTGGTCGATGTTCCATACAAGCCCTTGTAGGTCACGTCGCTTATGTGAACTCCAGTTGGCTTGAACAAAGAATGCAAGAAAATTGAATGATCAGTACTTTTTGTTTCATACATGTAACAAATGAAAATTGATGAAATTTTCTAATTTTCTTTTATAGGGTATTACCAATTCTTTGCATGTACCCCTAACTCCGCAGTAATTCTGATCAATGATTATTGGGTTATCCACGGAATCAAATTTAATGTCCTCAAATGTGACATTTCGGACGTATCCTTTTCCAACCTATTTATGCATAGACAATGAGTAAGAAGTGACACAATGAAGAGCGAAGTATATGCTAGTGAAAATGAAAATATGTATGGATGATGGTTGAAGTAAATTTGGCTATATATATGAATCGTGTTATTTTATATATATACCTGATATGTTTTGATCCGAGCTCCATTGGTAGTTCCCTTCAAGGAGACATTTTTCACATGAATGTTCTCTACTTGTACAAAATTACCTCCCAAACCTAAGCTTCCAATGCTGTTTCATGCAAGAAAGGCAAAAGATGTTTCACTTGAATGAACACACACACACACACACACACATGTGGCCATGCATATCACCAAAGTAATGTTTTATGACTGCCATGTTTGTGTAATTACATATAAATTAAGTAGTTCAGGAAAGGAAAGAGAAGTAATCTACCTTATTCCATGACCAGGTCCACATTCAATATTGGATATGTATAGGTTAGAAATGTAATCTCCAATAGAAATACAATCATCTCCTAGTGGAACAAAACCAATTAATCAGTCAGTTTGTATCATATATATGAATAATTGATGGGAACTTAAAGGCCAAAATATGTATAGTAGAAAGAGATAATATATGGCTTTAATTATACCACTTTCTATTTTGGACTGAATGACACTTATGTTATGAGAGGCATGGATGTGAATGCCATCAGTGTTAGGACTATCTCCAGGAGATTGGATCATCACATTTTGAACGCTCATCCTATTGCATCCCATTACGAGGACATGAGTTTGTGGACTGTTAGTGAAATCAATGTTGCTGAGGCTGATGTCGTTGGCCGAAAGAAACTTTAAGGTCTATGCAAAATGAAAAAATTTCATTAATAATGATATAAAAACAAGCCCTACCCAAAATGACATTAATTTTATTAATAATCATATAAAAAAAAGAAAAAAAGAGAGAGAGAGAGTCATCCCATAAGTTGTATTTTATGATGGCTTCCATTGCATATAGAGACGTGGCAGATTAATTTATTTATTTTCATTTTCGTAAGATGTACAGTCACATATATGACCTTATCACTTCCATAGCATGCGAAAAGCTTTATGCTACCTCCCATTAATTCATTTTGACAGTTTTATAGGACCCTTCATTACCTTAAAGCTATTTCCTGTTTTACACAATCCCTTTTTCTCATGGCCATTTTATACTTACAGTTGGTGCCAGTTTAGTGCATCCTTGCTGCAAAATTGGAGCATGTGAAAATTAAGTTAGGGATGCCAAAGTAGAAGCATTTCTAATAGAATTATGTTTATCATGTTTATCAAAATCTACGTACCAAGTCAGGATGATATCTGCAAGATTGATCCCACCAACCTTTGCCCTGTCCATCAATCGTGCCTGAACCATAGACATTGAGGCCACTTACACCACTGAATCCTAGCCATTGACTCGCATCACGCCCCTTCCATACAGATGGTGAGGATGGTGCCACAATTTTTCCCGAAATCTACATAGTATTTGGGTAAAGGGAAAGAAGAAGAAGATTATATTATGATATAATTTTGAGAAAAACCCATACTTATTTGATGTTGAAGCATGTCTTTTTTATTACTATTAAATTATGATTATAATTTTATTTATTTTTTCCTTACCATAAAATCAATTTTCTTAGCCTTGCATGGACCGCTAAACATCGCTGGAATTAACAAAAATGTCTTCTTTTTAGGAACGACTAACTTGGGAGTTCCATTTGTTGTGCTACATGCGGCATTCCACGCCTTGAGAAATGCCTGAAATGGAGTATAAATTATTTAGTTTTCTTAAGGTAAAAAATGAACTAAAACTCACAATGAAAATAAATAAATTTACTTGAGTATCGTCTTTATAGCCATCCCCGATTGCTCCATACTCTAAGACATTAAAAGTGCCTGCATTTCCATTGGCGTTTGAGGAAGCAATCTTGGACGAAACTATGCCGAGAAAAAATATAAAAGCAAAGATATCCTGCAAAACATGAGAAATAGGAAAGGCCGGTTAATTAGTTTAATGCATAGTTTTCAAGTTTATCTATATCATATGGATTTTGCAAAACATATATATGGATGTATCCGGAAAAGTATGAATTGTTATGAATCTTTGAGTTACCAACGCAAAATAAACTAATTATTTAAATTGAAAAATAAACAAGAAGCTAGTTCTCACCATGATGTACAAAAAATTACTAGAAATGGCCAAACACACTGGCGAAATGTAGACCTAAAATACAAGCAAAAACAAAGTTACAATTAGTAATTCTAAAGAATCAACTGTAAAACTGTAAGAGTATAAAGTTAAAATACATGAAGCAATTAAGTTTTGCAATTTCTCTTGTCATTTATTCATATCTTTGTGATATATTATTACTACTTCAAGTGATTATGGAAGATGATCATCCCACTTCAGTACACATGCATCAGATTTCACTACAAATCAAGTTCTCGTCTTTTCAACTTTCCTACTCAAATGAGATTTTAATTATATTGGAAAATTAATAAAATTTTATGCTAAAATTAAAAAGTAATTATTCGGGGTATATAAGAAACTGAATGATTAATTGCCTGATATTGATTGCAATTGTTACTATGTAATGAAATCAGTAAAAAGCAAAAACAATATGAAAAGAGAAGTGTAAACAGAAATTGGCTTTAGGCCATGACTGGGCCTCATGTAAAAGATGTAAACTTGAAACAAGGGGTCCCAAAAATGCTTACAATGATTGTAGTACGTACTACTGAAATTCGGTTTACAAGAAAGATGTATTTGAATATTGAGAATGATAAGAGAATGTGGGGATATATATATAGATAAGAATATGCTGTTCTTACAGAAGATTGGAACCAAAAACAAAAAACTTCAAAAAAAAAAACAAAAAACAAAAAGAAACCATGCTATTTTTGTCACTAAAACAAAACTCCTAACACATCAACTGAAATTGTTAAGAGGCATAGAGATGTTAGAGGTGGAATGGAGATGTTGGGTGTTAGCAATTTGACAGATCAGTTTCAGTATAACTAATTAGTACAGATTAGTTTTAGTAGATTGAAAGTAAAAATAGAATTTTCATAAATAACAGTGAGCAACAGTTTGGTGCATTCTTTTTTCTATATAAATAGTATCATAGGAAACGAGTAACACTAATGAGGTGGGAAAAGCTGGCATGCTCTGCTTTGTGACAGGCTTTCATGAATGTAGGATTTGTGTGTTTGGTCAGGTGTATATCGTATGATGACCACTGCATTTTAGCTTTTTATGTCCAATAAATATACAACAATGCTTATATATATAAGATGTTCTACAGAAACAACACGAACAAGAATTAATGGCGACTGTATAAATATTACAATTTGTATATTTTCTTGTACAATATAAATATACTAACATATAAATCAACATGCAGTGGCCCCCATATATATATTTTTTTCCAAAACACTCGTATATTGGTTCCAAAATAAAGAGTTTAAAAAATTTTTTTAGCATGTGTTCCATTAAAACAAATAAAATTTTCAACTTAGACACATTTAACCATACACTTTTAAAAGCTCAAACATTGTGCGATATAGAAATTTAAGTTCATTATTATTATAGTCCTTACCACAACACATTATTATTTTATTTACATATACATTGTACAATATCTAATACATTAATACAAATGAGAAAAAAAAAAAGGAAATGCATGAACTTTTTGTGAGATATATATATATATATATATATATATATATATATATATATATATATATATATATATATTGGGGAGATTGTAAAAAATATATATTTTGTAATTGGCTAATTTCGTTGTCAAAACAAGTTTGATCGAGCTAAAATATTTTAGTTCAAAAATTTCAAGATTGAAGATCAGAAGTAAATTTGAAGAAGTTCAAGTGTTCATACTTTAATACACTTCCGGATGATGAGAACAATTCTTTAGAAAGGTATGTGAGTGTGTAAGAACACTTGGGAAGTTTTGGAGGTACAAAATTAAGGTTTTGGGAAGTATTACATTTTGCCCAACTTGAACTGGTTCAAGTTGTGGAGCAAGTTCAAGAATAAAACTGAATTTTATTTTTAGCTTTTGACCTAATTGAACCGGTTCAAGAATTCTTGAATCGGTTCAAGTCTTTCAAACTATTTTGGGAACTCTGTTTCCTTGTCTGTTTTCGCTTCCTACTTTGTATAGACTTTTACCATAATGGTTATATATAAAATTGACTTGTGTTCCAAGTATAATTAGGTTTTCAAAAGTCTATAAAAATACGTTTTCTCAATTAGGATTTCACGGCTTTTTGCATATAAAATTCAGATTTAATTAAGAGCCATCTTTGAGAGATATTTTTATTCAGAAAATCAATTTGATTTTTCTGATTTTATTTTTGAGAGCACACACATAAACACAAGAGTGATTTTGGAGTGTTGATCTCTATCTTATCGGAATTGGAGCATAAGTGAAGATTCAAAAATTTGGAAAAGCAAAATTGATTCATTCTTCATCAACTTTAGATCTTAAAGAAAATGGGTGAAGCGATCACACTTTGAAAGGGTCAAAGCATTCGTGGATTATTGTTTGATCTACTTGCAACTCTTCTATAGAGATCAAAAGTAAGCATGAAGTCGAGAGCTGTTGGACAGGGGAGTCACAAAGCCAGAGATTGTCAGCGATTGATTTTTGGTAAAATGATAGGGTGTGAGCCTGAGTAAAAATTTGGTGTACTTTACTTCAAACATAGTGAATCGTTTCACTCTGGACTGCACAATCCACTGAGTTTTTCTCATAACAATTGGTCTATTCTACCAATTGGGGTTTCCTCGCTAAAAATCCTAATGTCATCTCTCAAGATTTATTTACTTTATTTTTGCTTTGTGGGTATGATTTTAGTTTTATTTCAGTAAAATCAAAATAAGTAAAAATTGGATAAAAGAGCAATTTGAATCCATTTACCACCTTTCTAAGTTATTTATCCATATTATATTCCACAACCATTCTGCTGCGTATAACTCACAAGTTCTATCAGAGCCATCTTTTAAACATTGAGTTGATCCTTCTGGAAGTCTTTTTTGAAAAATATATATATATATATATATATATTTTAATTTATGATGGAAAATCCTATGAATAAAGGTGAATTGGATATTGTTTTTGATGGTTTAAGCTCTGATGAGGAACTTTCTCGTTTATCTAAAAGATATGGAAGACTCCTTAAAAATAAAAAGAATAAAAATTTTAGTAAATGAGATTCTTCTAAATTCAAAGATAAGAAAAATAAGAAAGATGCTTCTAGTGCTTTTCTTGCTCATGTGGATAATGATAATGCTAATAATTTTTCTTTTTCTGTAGGAGAATCTACGAAAATTGGGACATTGAGCAAGGTTAGTTCTTATGATTCGGATGATAAAAAAATTGATGAAGAGTCAAATAAAAGAAATATATTGAAATTTTTTGAGGCAATGTTAAAGGCTAGTCAGAAGCAGTCTGAGGAATTAGAGCTTATGAAAAAGGAGAATAATACCTCGAAAAAGGAGAATAAGCAAAAACAAAAATTACTTAAGGAGAACAAAGATGAAATTTGGAATCTTCAAGGTAAAGTAAAACTTCTTGAGAGTGAGGTAAGTCAAGCTAATTCTGTTAAAGAATATTTTATTGCCAAATTTAATTAGTTTTCTTGAGCTTGAATTGAAAAAGTCACAAGAAAAATTGATTGCTTTTACTTCTGGACGGATTAAGCTTGATAAGATAATTAGTGTTGGTAAGCATGTAAGTGATAAAACTGGATTAAGTTTTAATGAGGCTTCATCAGTAAAGAGGGTCAAACTGTTTTTATTAAACCATGAACTTGAATGTGCTTATTGTTAAGCCTAAACTTTTTGTTGAGCCTATGCATGCTAAGAATGTGTCTAATGTGCTTTATTATTCTTAGTGTGGCAGAACTGGACATAGTCACCACTTTGTTATAAAAAGATAAGGAATAATTTTTGTTCTGATTTTCATGGTTATAATTCTTTTGCAGAAAATAGGTTTCATACTAAAAAGAAAAATAATTAGAATAAACCTAAAAATTCTCGTGGTAAAAGGAATTCACATAAGAAAAAGAATGTTTTTATGTTCCTAAAAAATCTCTTTAAAAGTTGAAGGTGAAAGTTGCTTGAGTGAAGAAAGAGGATTTGAGGTTGTATGTGCCTATTGATGTTGTGGAATTTGTTTCCAGTAGGTCATTGGGTGCAAAACCGCCAGAGTAAATCCTAAAAAGGTCTTATGGTTATGAACTATGCTTTGATGAATATCTTGTTTCCATTAGACCATATCTTGTAGTTTTGGATTTAGGGTTTTTTTTTTTTTTTTTTTAATTTTTAATTTTTTTAATTTTTAATTTTTTTAATTTTTTTAATTTTTTTTTTTTTAATTTTTTTTTTTTTTTTTTTTTTTGAGATAGTGATGATTATTTTTTTCTTGTCAATACATGGGTGATAATTATTTCTCTTGAATTAATTATTTTTTAATGCAAATTGGGGACAGATGATTATTTGATGGAAATGTTCTTGATGTGTAATCTATATTTTGAAATACAATTTATTTATTTAGTTGAAAATCGTTGTGAAATTAACTATGTCATATTGCTAATAAAAGTTATAAAGGTTATTGTTTAAAAAAAAAAAAGAAACGTGTTTTAAATTAAAAAAAATGAAAAATTTCAGCATGAAAAGAAAAGAAAAATAAAAAGAATGCTGAAAATCTTTACTATGGAAAATGCTACCTATTGAGATTAGGTTGAAAGCTCCTACTAGACTTTGAAGAGGATCTAGTTGAGTGAAAAAAAAAGGAGGAGATGAGTCAAAATAAGGAATTTGTTGTCTACTCTTTGAAGTGAAAGCCACTTTGTTTAGTAAAATTTGCTTAAAACAATTTTATCTTGATATTTTTCGATCAATATGATTTAGCTAGTTGGTCAATGTGATTTGATTGAAATTTAATGAGGTTGGATTGCACACACACACATATGAACTTGCTAGGTGAATTTCTAAATTTTCATGTCGTGATTGCATGCTTGAGAATTGATTTTATTGAATAATTTGTGGTGTCTAAAAATTTCATGTTTTTAAATTTTCTTAAATTCTTCTGAAATTTTTGGTTCTCATGCATGTTTGAAATTCATGTAAATTGCTATCTCATAATTTTTGTTCAAATATCAGAAAAAAAGACAAAAATTTGAAAAATTGAATCTAATAAGAATTTCCTTTTAGTTTTTATTAGGAATTTTCATTTTTGATTGGATGGAGATATCATATGTGATTTTGATCATGACTGATCTTATTTATCTTGTGGATCGAACAAGTGTTATCTTGGATATTTCTCTTTTGTTTCATTGTTACTATATATCATCATGTTGTTGTGCTTATTGCTATCTCTTATGCATGGATGATAGTTTTGATATCTCGTTTTGTTAATTCTCCCACATTATTTATTTTTCTTCCTTGTTAAGCTTTATTTTAAATTTGCAATAAAAAGGGGGAGAGTGTGCATATTTCAGGGGGAGAGTTTATAGAATTTAGGAAGAGACATCTATATATATTGATATTCACATATTGATATATGTTTATTGTTTATTATTTATTGAGTAAGTTTTATGGGTCGTTTTGTTGAGTTGATGTGCAAATTATAGGGGAAGAAAACTACAAGTGATGAAGCTTCATGTGGTTCAAGAAGAGTTATGCTAATTTTGGTTTTTTTATTTTTTATTTTTATTTTTTTTTATTTTACAATCATTGTAATTTGCTTTTTCTGCTTGAGTAGATTACATAATAATTTTAGGGTTTTGTCATGAAATTACCAAAGGGGGAGATTGTGAGATATATATATATATATATATATTGGAAAGACTGTGAAAAATACATATTTTGTAATTGGTTAATTTCGTTGTCAAAACAAGTCCGATCGAGTTATAATATTTCGGTTAAAAATTTTCAAGATTGAAGATCGGAAGCGAATTTGAAGAAGTTCAAGTGTTTAGGATAATGAGAACAATGCTTTAGAAAGGTATGTGAGTGTGTGAGAACACTTAGGAAGTTTTGGAAGTTCAAAATTAGGCTTATGGGAAGTTTTACATTCTGACCAACTTAAACTGGTTTAATTTTCTTGGAGCAGGTCCAAGTGTAAAGCTGAATTTTATTTTTAGCTTCTGGCTTATTTGAACCGGTTCAAGAATTCCTGAACCGGTTCAAGTCCTTCAAACCTTTTTGGAAACTCTGTTTCCTTGTCTGTTTTGGCTTCCTATTTTGCATAAACTTTTATCATAATGGTTATGCATGAAATTGACTTATTTTCCAAGTACAATTAGGTTTTCAAAAGTGTATAAAAACATGTTTTCTTAATTAGAATTTCACGACTTTTTGCATACAAAATTCAGATCTAATTGAGAGCCATCTTTGAGAGATATTTTTATTCAAAAAATCAATCTGATTTTTCTAATCTTATTTTTGAAAGCATACACATAAACACAAGAGTGATTTAGGAGTGATGATCTCTATCTCATCGGAATTGGAGCATAATTGAAGATTCAGAAATTCTGAAAAACAAAATTCATTCATTCTTTATCAAATTCAGATCTTGAAGAAAAGGGGTGAAGCGATCATACTTGAAGGGGTCAAAGTATTCTTGGAGTATTGTTTGATCTACTTGCAACTCTTCAACAGAGATCAAGAGTAAGCTTGAGGTCGATAGCTATTGGACGGGGGAGTCGTAAAGTCAGGATTGTCAGCGATTGGTTTTTGGTAGAACGATAGGGTGTGAGCCTCAGTCAAAGTTCAGTGTATTTTGCTTCAAATATAGTGGATCATTTTGCTCTGAATTGCACAGTTCACGAGATTTTTTCCACAACAATTGTTCTATTCTACCAATTGGGGTTTCATCGCTAAAAATCCTGGTGTCATCTCTCAAACTTTATTTACTTTACTTGCACATTATTTTTGCTTTGTGGGTTTGATTTTAGTTTTATTTTGGTAAAATCAAAATAAGTAAAAATTGGATAAAACAATAAGTTGAATCTATTCACCACCCTTCTAGGTTATTTATCCATATTATATTCCATAACCATTTCGCTGCGTACAACTCACATGTGGTATTAGAGCCATCCTCTACATATTGAGTTGATCTTTGTGGATTTTTTTTTTTTTTTTTTATTTATGATGGAAAAACCTATGAATAACGGTGAATTGGATATTATTTTTGATGGTTTAAATTCTGATGAGGAACTTTCTCGTTTATCTAAAAGATGTGGAAGACTCCTTGAACATAAAAAAGAATAAAAATTTTAGTAAAGGAGATTATTCTAAATTCAAAGATAAGAAAGATGCTGATAGTGCTTTTCTTGCTCATGTGGATAATGATACTGCTAATAATTCTTGTTTTTGTGTAGGAGAATCTATCAAATTTGGGACATTGAACAAGGTTAGTTTTTATGATTCGGATGATAAGAAAATTGATGAAGAATCAAATAAAAGGAATACATTGATTTTTTTTGAGGCAATTGATATATCTTTTGGGAATATGAGAGTCATGGATATATCTTTTGGAATATGAAAGTTAACCTAAACATCTTCAATGCCATTTATCTTTTTTCCTAGTTGGGAAACTCACACACACTGCCTCCACTGAGGTTTGAACCCCTGACCTCCCTTTGGGAAGTAGGAGCTTTGTATCGCTAGGCCACAGGCCTGTTGGTCTTCAATGCCATTTATCATCCCTACGATGATAGTGAATGATTCTTCTTGATGTTATTGATGAGTTGGTTGAGAATTTACTCCCAACTATGTTGACCAAGGATCCTTTAAAAGCTTTCCTAGCTCACTTCAATTCTGAGAACATCAATATCGAGTCTTCAGTCTCTGAGGTAAATTCTTTGCTCAATGAAACTCCTACCATAGATTTTCCTTCATGGAAGTCTAGAACTAAGCCTCGTCCACCTCTTTCTAACACTCCTCAAATTCCTTTTCTCGAGTCTCCACCCAAACTTGAGTTTAAGCCACTTCAGGACAGACTTAAGTACGCTTTCTTGGGTTTAAATGACACCCTACCATTGATCATTGCTTCCAATCTCATAAGTTCCCAAGAAATCGGTCTCTTAAAAGTTCTTCAACAAAATAAGAAGGCTATTGAGTGGAGTGTGGCTAATTTAAAAGAAATCAATCTCATAATTTGCATGCATCAGATTTATTTGGAGGATGGTTTCTGACCCTCTCGAGAACTCCAAAGAAGATTGAATCCAAATATGAATGAGGTAGTGATGAAGGAAGTGGTAAAATTACTAGATACGGGAATCATTTAGCCCATCTCTGATAGCAAGTGGGTGAGCCCCACACAAGTGGTACCTAAAAAGTTTGGTATTACTGTAGTTGAGAATTCTGAGGGTGAATTAGTTCCACAACGCACCACTATTGGTTGGATTGTGTGTATTGATTATCAAAGACTCAACTCCGCTACTTGGAAAGATCACTTTCCATTACCATTCATTAATCAA
Source organism: Cornus florida (assembly GCF_030987335.1). Classification (NCBI taxonomy): domain Eukaryota; kingdom Viridiplantae; phylum Streptophyta; class Magnoliopsida; order Cornales; family Cornaceae; genus Cornus; species Cornus florida. The sequence goes on along the minus strand of NW_026775573.1, from coordinate 41,823,957 downwards.
ATCCTAGAACGGTTGGCTGGCTATAGATTTTATTGCTTCTTAGATGGTTATTCCAACTATAATCAAGTGACCATTGATCTAAAAGACCAAGAGGAAACTACTATCACCTGTCCATTCGGTACTTTTTCTTATAGACGGAGGCTTTTCAGATTATGCAATGCCCCTACTACTTTCCAGAGGTGTATGATGTCTATTTTCTCGGTCATGGTAAAAATTTTTCTTGAAATCTTTATGGATGACTTCTCTATTTTTGGATCCACTTTTGAAAACTATCTCCATAATCTTTCACTTATGCTTCAGCGTTGTATGGATACCAATTTGATTCATAGTGGAAAAGAGTCATTTTATGGTTCAAGAGAGCATTTTTCTAGGGTATATTGTTTCTAAGAGATGTATATAAGTTGATAAAGCCAAAGTATAATTGATCTCTAATCTTCCTCTCCCTACATCCGTAAGGGGAGTTTCTTCATTTCTTGGGCACGCCGGGTTATATCGATGCTTCATCAAAGATTTCAACAAAATATCATATCCTTTATGTAATCTTCTTGCAAATGATACTCTATTTAACTTTAATGAATCATGCCTAGAAGTATTTGAAAAGCTTCACCCTCTTCTTTCCTTTGCTCCCATCATGAAGCCTCCGGGCTCTTCCTTTCGAAATCATGTGTGACATGTCTGATTATGCTACGAATATAGTCCTGGGATAATGGGTAAACAAACTTCCTTATATTATCTACTATGCAAGCAAAACTCTTTCAAATGCACGACTAAATTACACCACAACTGAGAAAGAGTTGCTTGCCGTTGTCTTTGCCTTAGATAAATTTTGATACCTTTTGGGATCTAAAGTAGTGGTTTACTTTGATCATGCTGCTTTGAGGCATTTATTATCAAAGAAAGAAACCAAACCCCGGTTGATCAAACTCTTACTCTAAGAGTTTGATTATGAAATCCGGGATAAGAAAGGTTTAAAAAATGTGGTGGTTGACCATCTTTCTAGAATTCTCATTGAGAATACCTCAATCTCACTTCCAGTTCATGATTCTTTTCTAGATGAGCAACTGTTTGAGGTTTCTCAAGGGAATTTGCCTTGGTATGCTAATATTGTGAACTACCTCTCAAGAAGCAAAATTCCTTCTCATTGGTCAAAGTAAGAAAATAACCGTTTTTTCTCTCAAGTTCGAATGTACTTCTGGGAAGATCCTCAATTATTCAAATATTTCCTTGACCAAATAATTCATAGATGCGTTCCTGAAAGTGAGTTTCATAGCATTCTTACCTTCTGCCAGACTCTTGCTTGTGGGGGAACAACTTCTAAAGTCCTTGAAGGCCTTCTCTATTTCGGGATTCGTATGAGTTTTGTAGGTTATGTGAGCGATGTCAAAAGTTGGAGTCAATTTCTAGGAAAAACATGATGCCTTTAAATCCTATTTTAATTATAGAGGTCTTTGATGTATAGGGCATAGATTTCATGGGTCTTTTTCCTTCTTCTAGTGGTTATGAGTATATTCATGTCGCTGTGGACTATTTACCTAAATAGGTTGAGGCCGTGGCTATTGTAATCGCCGACCATAAAGTTATGGTTGAGTTCATTCAAACAAACATTTTTAGTTTGTTTGGTATGCCACTAACTATTATTAGTGATAGAGGTGCTCATTTTTGCAATACCTTACTGTTGAAGTAATTTATCACTCATAAAGTTGCCACACCCTATCATCCCTAAACAAGTGGCTAAGTTGAAATATCCAATCGTGAAATTAAAAATATTCTTGAAAAAACGGTTAATTTAGACCACAAAGATTGGTGCTTGAGACTAAATGATGCCTTGTGGGCTTACCGTACTGTTTTTAATAATAATAGTTAATAAAACTAAAAAATAATTAAAGAAAAAGAACAATATAACCTAGTTTAAAAATCCCAATCAAATGCTACTACAAATTCTTCAATAGAATAAAAAAGTGTTCAAATTGAGAGTAATGAGTATTGAGTAGAAAAGAAAGAGAACTATAAACTTGTAATGAGAAAGGAGGAAGATGATTTGTTGAAAGATGAGAGAAAGTATGTGAGGAGTAAGAAACAATAAAATAAAAGATAAAAGCTAGAAAAAGAATTTGGAAAGTTTCACCACTTTCCTAAACAACGGTTAAATATATATTTAATATTTACTGTGGTTTAACTTACCAAAAAGGAAAAAATTAGTGTTTTTGTAAAAATCACTAGAGAGAAAGAAAGAGAGAAAAAAGAAGAAGAATTTATTTATGAATAGAAATCTTTGGGCTCAATATTAAGATTTATATGAGGAGGAGAGAGGAATGATAGATAGAACGAAAAAGAAAAAAGAAAAAATAAAAGATGGCAAAAAATGCAAAATAACCCCCTGAACTATTCCTAAAAGTAAAAAATATCACCTTGAACTATTTAGGGTTGCAAATCGAACCATCATCTATACGAAATTTGCAAAAAGGACTATCCCGGTCATCGGACCACATTTTCCGGTGCCAAGAGGGTCAAAATTATCAAAATACCACCACTTATTAATTTATATAAAAATTATAAAATATCATAAATATACAATACCCATAATACCCTTCAGGGGCCATATTGCAACTAACCAATAGCTCAGGGATTTTTTTTTTTTTTTTTTTTTTTTTTTTTTTTTTTTTTTTTTTTTGTAATTGTGCCAAATAATAGTAAACAATATCAATAAAAATAAAAATAAAAATATTAATATTAATAATAACTACTAATATTAGTAGTTGTTGTAATAATAATATTAGTAGTAGTTGCAAAAATAACAAAAATAAATTGCTTAGTTGTAAGATATGTGAATCGCTTTTACCTCCTATGAATTAATAGTAAGAATAATAATAATAACAATAAGAATAATAACTAATAATAATAGTAATAGTAGTGGTACTGTGATGGTAGTTATAATAATAATTTTTTTAAATAATAACAGAAATAAATTGCTTGATTAGTTGCTTGATAGATCTATATACCTATAAATAATTTTTGAAAGCTCATAAATTATCAAAACATAAACAAATAAATAAATTAAAAAAATGATGATGGTAAACATATATGTACATACACACGTATGTATGAAAATACTTTTTAAGGTGAAAAATTAGGCGAATTTTCATTTGTTAAATATCTTCTTGAAAAATATTTTTATATAAAACTTTTGGAGATAAAATATATTTTTTAATTTTATTTTTTGGTATTTGACAAAGGTCCTGAAAAAATTTCCAGAACAAAAGCATAAGTTATTTTTTGTTAGGTTTTGGTAAATTATTTTATTCAGTAAATATTTTACTTAAATTTTGGATAACCAAAAACCAAAAAAGTATATATATATTTTCCACGTAAATTCATAATCTATCTATTGGTCACTTCTTTATTTTATTTTTATTTTTTTTAATTATTATTTTGCATCGGTTAGTTTGGTTTTTACTCACGTACATGTATATAATTAATGAAATTAAATGTTTTTACTGTACTTTTTGTTTTTGGCGCACTGTTGTCCATCACAGATATTACTATTATTTACCCCCACAAAATACAGATATTATTATTACACAGTCAACTCAACTAGCACATCATTTTTTTTTTTAATTTATTTTTTTTTTTTATAATTTGAGCTTGCAAAAATTATTTATAAGTATATGGATCCTTTAAGCAACTAATCAAGCAATTTATTTTTGCTATTATTTTAAAATTTTATTATTATTATTACCACCATTATTATTATTATTGTTGTTGTTGTTGTTGTTGTTGTTATTATTAATCTTATTGTTAATTCGCAGGGGCTAAAAGTGATTCACATATCTTTCAACTAAGCAATTTATTTTTGTTATTTTACTGTTATTATTATTATTATTATTATTACTATTATTATTATAAATACTACTACTACTATTAGTATTATTATAATTATTATTAGTATTACTACTACTAATATTATTACTTAATAATAATAATAATAATAATAATAACATTATTATTGATATTGATATTGTTTATTATTCTTAGGAAAAATTGTAAAAAACTCCTTGAACTATTGGTTAGTTGCAATATGGCCCCTGAAGGGTATTATGAGTATTGTACATTTTTGATATATTATAATTTTTATATAATAAATTAATAAGTGGGGGTATTTTGGTAATTTTAACCCTCTGGGTACTGGAAATTATGGTTCAATAACCGAAAGGGTCCTTTTTGCAATGTTGATATTGATGAGGTTTCGATTTGCAACCCTAAATAGTTCAGAGGTATTTTCACTTTTGGTGATAGTTCAAGGTTTTTTTACACTTTTGCTACCAAAAAAAAAAAAAAAAAAATCGGATATAAATCTTTGGGCCCAATATTTTTGTATGAGTAATGAGATACAGAAACTGAACCATTATTGCTGAATTAGACCCCGAATCTGATGTGGCAAAAAGCCATGTCACTTGCTTAATCCTTCTGTTGGAAAACAATTGTTCAACAATTTAGAAAGGACAATTTAGCTTCAGAAAATCATCTTATTTACATTTCAAACCCTTTCACTTTTTCTCTCTCAAATTTATTGGATCACTGCGTGGAATTTCTTCTCCATCTCCGTTTGCTGTCTTACCATTTCTTTGTTCGATGGTGTAAACTTAGTTTGATCGGGAAATTATTGATTGACAGAATAGTGAATTTGAATGTGATTAGATAAAGACTTTAACTCAACTATGAGAGAGAATGTACACAACATAACCTCTTTAAAGAATCTGACGTGGATCGAGTCACGTTAAGTTCGGTTTTTCATTGATAAGGTGTGGCCTCCTATCATTATTCTTTTTGTATTGATTAGAGTCTAATTAAAAAAGGAGAGAGAATAAAATTTTATTTTAGGATATAAAATTTTGAGCTGTATTATTAAATTTCTATATTGTCATTAGTTTTATTAATATTAGGAAATAATTATAATTTAAAAAATTTAAAATTTTGGGTATTCCTATCGACTGTCTCAGGCAATCTCCTAAATTTGAGGTGTTGGTATGATTTATGCTTCAAATGATATTTAAGATATAACTAACATTATACTGATATGCCATGAAATAATTAATAATATGCTAAAATAATTAATTAAATATGCATAGTATTTAATTAAACATTCAAATTGAAGCAATAAAATAATAATAATAATAATAAATAAAGAACCTGGACCGAGGCTAGTATTGGATACTATGTCCTTAAGACAACTTACACCTCGTATGGTGCTGACGAACTCTGTAGCGTTTGTCTCCCATGATACAATGGTTTAAATCCACCAGTAGTAGAACTACAAACTCGTGGATACGATGAACCTCATTCGTGTAATACTCTCTCTGACTAAAAAATGCATCTATATTATATAAATGCTAAATTGGATGTAATCTGAACCAAATGGTTCGGACCAATCTTAATATGGTTTGATGAAATTGGATTAGGGTCTAAGTGGCTCGGACCACTTGACTTATGGTTTGAACCCACTTGGGTTGGGTTCAAGTCTAGAGAGGGCGAGAGAAGGTATTTATAGAAATAGAAGTGCCTTTTCGAATTGAGTATTCCTCTTTATCATTGGACACCGCCATTTATATGCGTCTCTTCATCATTGGACACAACCATTTAAATGTGTCCTTCCATCACTAGCAACAACCATTTATAAGTGTCTCTTCATCACTGGACACAACCATTTGTATGTGTCTATTCATTATTGGACACAACCACTCCAATTGGTTGCAATGATTCACATGGTGTCTTTTCACCACTAGACACATCCATTCTAATAGGATGCAATGGTTCACATGGTGTTTGCTAGTTTTGAGTTGTATCTTTTTATTCCACCACCAATTATTGATTATACATGTTGAGTCAAAGGCATTTGTTGATGACTGATGAAACAATTTTCATTTAAAAATTCTAACACAAGAAACTTTCAAATTGGAGGGCATAAGCGACCGCTTAGGTCACTTATGCTGACCCTGGCTAAGACGCTGATCTAAAATCCAAACTACCTATTGCTCCGGAGATGAGCTCCGTGATGCAGTTGCTGGGATGACCCCACCGAGGAAGCCATTAAGGACCGGACAACCAACGACCAACATGCACTAATGGGTGGTGAAGGGTTGTTGGAACTTGGAATAGATAAGTACATTCTCCTCCATTCATTTGATATGACCTACAGTTTCTTTTCTAATCTTCATTTCATATATATATATATATATATATATATATATATATATATATATATATATATTTCAAAATCTTCATTTCATTTGACTTATGTCAATATTCATGTCTTTTTTGTGGCTTGTTTGGATACAATGCAGACTATGCAGTTAACAATTTTTTTTGATAAATATTTTTGAACTCCTTAAAAAACTGTTCAAGTTGCTTTCGTTTGCAAAAGAGGTGATTAAGATAAGCCTACACTGTTCATCAATAAGTTATTCCATTTGCAACTTGAAATAGTCTTATCTAATTATTTATTTAGTAACACTAAAAGGTCAAACAAAAAAAGGAAATTGATTAATTGTTGTTTTGTTTTTAAATTTTTTAATTTTTGGGTCATTGGCAAGAAAAATGTATCTCATTCATGCACTCATTTTGTTCATTTGGAGACTCAAACTCTCACCATTCACTTTGAAAGGTAAATGAGACACCATTAGACCACAAAGTTCTTGGTATCACTTCATCTCTTTAACCCAACATTTGTAAACATAAAGCTTTTTATTTAAATATTTTATATATACACCAAATAAATAATAAATGAGAATTATATCTCTTAAATATTTACAATATAGAAATAAGTTATTTTTTATTTAAAAACGAGTAAAAAAATTGATGGTTATTAATTCATCAAAAAGGAAAGTCTGGAATTAGTTTGACAAATCAGACGGAAACATTGATATGTGTTTTGAACATAAATATAAAAAGGAAAAAAAGGGATCAATTTTGCAAAAGTAAATAGTTTAAATTTTTTCCACGGTCGTAATGACTATGGTGGTATCCCCCGCCCCTTTCATTTAGGGCTGCAACTCGAACGAGTTGGACGGACTTGATACTTATCTCGGTTTAGGCTCATATAAAAAATCTTCAACCCAAGTCCAGTCCGAGCTCGCATTAAGCCCACCTCAGAAGAATTTGTATATAAAAAATAAATTAATTAATGCTACACCCATGACTTAAACCTGATGCCTTGAACATAAATCTCAAGTACACTACCAACTTAGCTATTACACTCTCATGACTTAAGAATAATTATACATATATATAATATTTTCGGGATCGGGTTAGGCTTCAGGCTTCATCCATATCAACCCAAGCCCAGCCTGAATAGAATTAGGGCTCAAAATATATTGCTCAGGCCCAAACCAAAATTAGAAAAAAATTTCCCAAGCTCACAAAATTTCGAGCTAGGCTCAGGTTATTTCGGGTTGGGCCTATTCGAGTTGTAGCTCTACTCTCATCATTCTTACATAGCATCTTTCCGATTAATTTTGCAAAAGTGAACTATTTAAAATTTTCTGGCATTAATTAAATGCTATTTCCAAAGCACTTTCAACATTGTGAATCTACATCTTCCGCTCATCATATAAATAAAGGGTAAATTTAATAGGAGCCATAATTACCAGAATGTAAATAGTAAGGTATATTACATTCACACCCCTTGAGATTTGTCCTATTGACAATCATATACAAGTTGGATAATTTTTTAACAATGGCACTCCTTAGGTTTGTTCTTTTTGATGAAAACACCGCCCGAGTGCTCAGACGCATGATAAAATGACCAAAGTGCCATTTGACTTATGAATTAACTCATTCAAAAATTAAAAATTAAAAATTTAACCTTTATAACTAATTTTAATGGACCAATATAACCTCTTTCATTTATAAAAATTAAACACAAAATACTCTTTTTTATCTTTACATATATATACACGCATATATACATATAATCCAATTCAACATTCACAAACCTAAATATAACTTGACATTTTATGCATATTTAATTTACTATTTAAGAAAAAAATATATTTAATTTACATACTAAATATAAATTTAATTTGTAAATTTTAAAATAAAAATTTATGTAACTATGCTAGCTAATTGAGATATTGCTCTACAAGCAGACATTTCATTTTCTCTCTCTACTCTGCATCGTCAAAGTAGTCTTGTTCAACACCTCCACCCCTTCTTCCAAGGTTTATGTATAGGGTCAAGTACAAAAAACACCCATATAGTATGCTTACAGTGCATATTGCACCCCTAACGTGCAAAAAAATACCCTTAAAGTACAAGATTTGTGCAAATAGGTTATACTTACACATTTATGATAAAATTGGACTAAAATGCCAATAGGAAAACATTTTATAATATATATATATATATATATATATATATAAAATAAAATTTGGTGAAATGAATTAAAAGGGTTTGAACCTTCTTCTTCTTCAAATATGTGGTTTTGCCCTTCTTCGTCTTGGTGGCTGCCGTCGCAGAGAGGGAAGGTGAAGACTGGAGAACTTTAGTGACCCATCTTCTCCAGCGAGTTGTAGAGCCAATTGTGAACAAGAACTCTAAGTTGTCAAGACCCATTCCTGTGATGGTGTACGTACCAAGTTCAACTATCTATTAAAACCGGCATGTTTGGTTTGTCCGGTGCATTCATCTCCGACGAAGTTTAATGAAACGAGCAGACCCACTTCGTTAAGATATAGTTCGGTGAGCAATGAGAAATGTTGGCCCTAGTTCGGCTCTATTCAATAGCTTGGTCAGGGTAGTTGATGCCCAGTCTCTGAAGAACTTCCATTATGACGAGCACTGAAAAGTGCGCTTTTAAACCCCTTAAGCTTAGGTATTCTAGGACCTTTATCTATCTTATTTTCCCGCTTTAGACTAATTTTGTGTTATTTCCCTTTTAAGGTCAATAAAGCTAAAATGAGCTAAAAATGGTTTATTAAGGCCTTTTTGGAGTCAAACTAAGTCTTAGTGAGGATCCGGAGCAAAAGGAAGCTGATTTGGAGCGAAAAGAGGCTGATGCTGAAAATCTGCTAAGTTAAATCGATCCAACTTTTTCTGAGATCGATTGAAGTTGGATCGATCGAATTTTTCTCTGATCGATCGAACTTTTTCTGAGATCGATCGAACTGTTCGCGAAATTTATTAAAAAGCAGATCTGGATCTCATTTCAACACAACTCGGGCAGAGCTTCAAGGGGACGATTCTAGGGTCGAGTTCTCACACTTTTGGGCTCCCAATGCCTTGTATATATGTGATTTAAACCATTTTTGTGGGGACATTCATATTCTAGATTTTAATTTCTATATTCTCTTTAGTTTCTCTCTCTAGAAAGTTAGAGATTAGGGTTAGAAGAAAAGAGAGAGGTGGAGGCACATCTCAAGATCCACTCTCCGTCTCTCTTTCTTTAGAGCTTCAAAGAAGAAGAAGAAGAAGATGGAGCCATGTTTGGAGCTTACCTTTGAGGGTTTCATGACCACATCCACCTCCTCCATGATTAACTAGATCTACACTTAGGGCTTGGATGAGCCCTAAGTCTTGTGTAATATAAACCCTTGTATTTCTATTTTTGGGGATTTATATATATATTGTTGTGATTAGTGCTTAGCCTTGTGATTATTGATTTAATTCTTCTTATTGATTCTCTATTTTAATTACATGTTGTCTTATGTGTGATTATTTGGGAATTGATCTCTACACTAGATTCTCTGTATTGGTTGCATGTCTATGTGTGATGAATTAAGGATTTAGTGATGGTTAAGCATGGGTTTTCATTGAATGGGTTTGTCAATTAATTTGATGGATTATTCTTATGCTTGATGGGTTATTCTACAATTTAATTCATGCTTGTAGGTAGGTAGACAATCTTTACTTGCTTTGATATTCCGTGACTTATTATTGCAAATTCCATGATTCTCTAGATTGATGTGTGCTACAATTGTGATTAGTTTGATGGGTCATACTTAGAATTGATGGGTTGTGCTACACTTAGTTTAAGTAGACAATTCATACTTTAATTTGATGGTTCATGCTTAATATTGCAATTGGTAGTCGCATTTTGTTCACAACAATGTATTCCCCATTAATGGAAAGCAAGTGGTTAATTACATGAGCTTGGTGGTGATTCCAACACCCTAAGACCCCTCTTCATATCTCTTAAATCCCTATCTCTTTCTAGTTTACTTTACTTGCATTTTAATTTCATTGCACCTTAGTTTCACTAACCAATCTTTCTATTTGCAATCATTTGGTACGCTAAAGTCGAAGTTAAATTCCAACACATACAATCTCTTGGGACGATCCTTTCTCACTCATACTACATAGTATAGGTGTTAAGCTGTTTATAAATTTAAAGCATGATGCCCACTTGACACTAATTTCCAAACTCAAAGTGTTGTGCATTATTTTGTGCACATGCTCGGGTCGCATCATAATTTTGGCGTCGTTGCCGGGGATTAACGGTTTTGTTGGAATTAAACTAGACAATAGTGTTCATTAGATTGCTTCTATTTTTATTTTATTTTTCATTGTATATTCTTTTCTCTTGTTCTCATTATTATTTGTTTAATTACGTACTTGACTACAAGGAAGGCAAACTTTGGAACTTGAAGCAATAATTGGATCTTAAAGCTAATATTAAAATTTGAAGTTGCTTAAGGACCGTTGTGAGCAATTTTTGGAACTCTTGTATTTTAATTGTTTCACTTCTTTGAATGCTTGTGATATCCCTTATTGAGGCTCATTATATTGCTTTATCTTTGGCCAAGCATAGGCCCTTGTTGAGGCCAATATTTTCTTGCGTTTGGATTTTAATTATGAATAGATGAATTGTTTGATCCAAGTTTGGGGGGAAATTATATCCCTTCACCTTATGCTCCTCCATCATATTTTAATCCTTATGAGATTGAGTCCAATTTATTTCATGCATCATCTTATTATGGATTTGATCACTCATTTAGTCTTTCTTATGACTATTACCTTCCCCCACAATTTCATAAAGAACTAAATCCACCACCTTCTAGGTACTCACCCGAATTTAAAGAAAAAGTGTTAGCTTTACTTGATGTGCATATTTCACACACTTCACTTATTAATTCTCATTCTCAAATGTTAGCCAAGCTTAAAGCTCAAGTTGAGTAAATGGCAAGAACTTCAATTTATATAGATGAGGATGACGAGAGTGAAGAGGAAGATGAGACAAGTGAGTTAATGTCTAACACTCTATCTTATATGGAGGAGGAAGTGGCAAATGAGTTAGTGGCTAGCCCAATAGAACACAACATGATTAGTGAGGACTTTCCTTGTTTTGATTAAATATTGCTAGTCCCTAGCAATGAATTAAGAAGTAAAGGAATGAAATGAACAACTAAACAAGTATAAACTGGAAAGCAAGTAAAATGATAGCGCCACTTTCGTAGGGAACACGATTGCATTTAGCATATGCAACAAGCCTTTTAAACCCCTAGGTTACCCCTAGTGGACGAGTAAAGTCTCGTGAGGGTTTCCAGAAATGGTACCCACAAACATTAAGCTCATTTTTTCAAGAGAGGCACCAATATTGCAAACAAGCATTGGGAGAAAACTACCTCAAGTATGCAATTTTTCAACCGTTTCTAAGCAATCTCCCAAAATTTCAATATCAAGCAAGCAAGCATGGTCCTCCACACATCAAGAAAATGATCATGAAAATCAAAACAAGTCTAGAATCCATGTGAGATGTCCGGCATCAAGTATGTTGCTATCTTAGCTAACTAGAGAAGTAATCACATCCTTACCCTCAAACTAGCACACAAATCTAGTACCGATCATCAAGATAAGAGAGTGGACCTTTTATTAAAGCTTTATTGTTCTAGGTGCGCTTATTCTTTTCACTCTATTTTTTTTTTTTAATTATTTTTTTTTATTGAGGATCAAAGATGGAAGTATTGTGCAATGTGTTGATCTTTTAAGCTTTCTAGAAGATTCATGTAGCGAGCTTAGGTCAATGACTCCCAAACTAGATGGCTTTAAGGCATTAGGTGTTAAGACACCCATACGGACTTACAAACTCAAATCAACTAGGCTACAAATCAAGACAACAACCATCTAATCATTTCTCACTTCTCACCTTTTGGGAGAAGTCCTCACTTTTATTGCTTTTTACAACTTCTTCTTCTTCTTCTTTTTTTTTTTTTTTTTTTTTTTTTTTTTTTTTTTTTTTTTTTTTTCAATTATTAACCTAGAGTTTGGGCCCTCCACCTTTCGGCGCGAGAAGTTCACTGCTTAATGAGGCAAGAATCCCGGCTACTCAATGAAAAGGGGTTGTTATCCACCTTTATCAAGAATGAAAGCTTTCAATGCACTACTAGCCCAATTGGGATATAACCAATTCAATAATCAACAAAGCATGTACCCCACAATTGAATGCTAGCGTGCGCCGGTGCTAGTGTAGAATCCTAGAATGAATCTCAAAACAATCACAAAATCAGGATGATGTGGACCACAAATGCAAGCAAGATATCAATCTTTTGAAAGATTTACTTCTAAATGGCATCCTCAAGGCATACAAGGAGTATTGGACTCTCAAGTCAAGCAATTTTTAAATTTTATGCAATATAGTCCTCAAAAGATCAAAATCATAGCTAGAAATGGACCAAGTATAGAAATATCCCTCAAATACACAAGACATGCTCAAAATTTGAATTTTAAAGTAACACTGAAATATACACCAATACCCCCAAACTTAAACTGCACATTGTCCTCAATGTGTGAAGAGAACAAAGGAAAGAGTATACCAGTGCTTTAGACATGAATGATCGGGATAGAAGTATCCAAAGTGGGTGGCATGACCCCCCCAAACTTGGGATAAACTGTGGTCCTGAAAAGTTTGCACTCGGATAAACTCATTAGATAACAAGATAGGATAATCAGTGCATAGTGGACATGCAAGTGTAAGATGGGATAAATAGAGAATAGAGAGAGAGGTGTAAGAGTGGTCCTGAAAAATTAGGCAGCACTCTCTCACTGAAGTCACTGTGGTGTACCTGATGGAGTCAAACATACGAATATGAGATACTAAGAGACATCCATAATCAAAAAGCAATATATAGAGAATATAAAGTGCAGGTACATCAATAAAATAATAAAGCCGACAGACCGGCCGCAAAGTATAATACAGTAATAGTGACAGTATAATACAGATCTAGAATAAAAGAAATGAAAGCATAAAATAACTGGAAGTGGAGTCTCAGGAGGCCTGATCGTGAAGATCTGCAGTGGCTGGAGGTGCAGGTGCGGGTGCAGGTGCAGGGAGTCGGCTGGAAAGATCGGCAAAGCAAGCCATGACATCCGCCCTGAAAGAGGTGAACTCAGCTCGGTGGGCAGTGATGTCGGCTCGCATGGCTGCTACGTCCTCCTCCAGTGTCTGTAAGCGTGCTCCGAATCCGGGAGTGGGAACTGGAGACTCAGGCAGAGATGCCTCTGAAGAAGACTCCCGAACTCGCTCTTGAGCAGCGGCTCGATCACTGGTATCATTGGCATCAGCATCATCTGCAGCATTGGCATACTCCTCCGTAGGTCGCTCCAGGTCAATGTCCATGTGATCGGTAGCCGGACCGACTGGTGCGTCGTCCGCTGCGATATCTGCTGCTGCTGGAGGTGCCGGCTGTGTCTGGGCTGCCTCCTCCTCCTCTAGGTCAGCTGCTGCCTCTACAGCTGGCTCCTGAAGACTCCGAATAAGAGCATTGTAGCTCTTATTCCAGTCGCTCCTCCTATAGAAGCTGGACCGTGCAAGGGGCTCCTCATCTGGGGGCACTCTGTAGCGCTGGTCAAGAAGGATCTGCGTGATGAGGTGTCCGAAGGGCAGGACCTTGGACCGCTTAGGGTCCTTCCTGGAAATGAAAGAATCATACAGTAACCTCATCACGCTCCAGATGAGGACTGGGATAGATACCCAGCAGCCCGTGTAAAAAGCGTAAAGAGCTGTCAAGTAGTCATGACACCTCTAGATCTTGTGGCCCGCCATGTAAATGTTCTGAAAAAGAACTGTGTCGATGAACCAGAGGTCGTCAGGCAAGAAGGTCCTGGTGGCGAATGTCTGACCACTGGCATGATGGCCTGTCAAGGAGACAGCCATGTCAGAAAATGAAGGCCTATGCAGCCTCGGGTATGTCTCTGCAAGCTCAGGTGGACACCGGTGTGGGAACCGGCAAGCACGGGCCAGAGTGTCAACTGTGATGACAATCTCGTGGCCGTCTAGTGTAGTGATCATCTCTGTGGTAGATCGTGGCGAGGGCCGGAGATGCTGAAAGAATAACCGCACCAGTCGCGGGTATACAAGGCCGGTGAATGGGGCAAAGATGGCTGAGAGGCCCCGCTGCATGATATCCTGATAGCCAGACCGGGTCAGGATAGACTCAGAGAAGTACGCAGTATCGAAGTACGACTCCTGACCTACGGTCATAGCTGCATATCTCGGCAGCAACTGGTCACGGCGCTGAGCCGGTAGAGGTGGCTGCGGTAATGGCATGGCGGCTGCATCTGCCTGATGGTGCACAGGAGAAGGTGATGGTGTGAATGCTGGAGGAGCCTGGGATGTAGATGGAATGTGCTCCTCAGCCTCGTGGGATGGGGACTGAGCGGGAGTAGCCTGTGCGAGCTACGCCTGAGCATGAGATGGCTCTGCAACCATCTCTATCCTGGGCCGCATATGTCTGCGGGGTCGCTGTGGCCCCGAAGATCTCCTGGCTGTACTCTTGTACCGCGGAGGCATGATCTGTAAAAAGATAAGAAAATTGCAATATAAGTCAGTGCCAGATATATAAGAATTTAAGTACATAATAGAAACATGTATGTCAAATAAGATAGACAAAATATGGATGACATGAATCTATGATGATGATGAAATGTGAATCATGCTAAGCAATGGAGGTATGAAATGCATCCAATGTGGAATATCACAGGCATTGTGCATATAAAGATAGCATGAAGACAATATAAGATGAATGGAGTGTGTATGTATGATCTGTGAAAGTTCGATCGATCGAACTTTAAGTTGGATCGATCACAGAAATTTTCGATCGATCGAACTTTAAGTTGGATCGATCACAGAAATTTTCGATCGATCGAAGTGAAAAATGTTCAAAAGTTGGATCGATCGAAGTGAATTGGATCAATCCAACACTTGGATCGATCGAAGCATGAAAGTGCACAAGATTGGATCGATCGAAGATAGTGAAATGAAGTTCACTACTTTGATCGATCGAAGAACAAGTTCGATCGATCGAACTGTGCGAATGCCGAATTTGAAAAGTCACAGATCTGTGAGATCTAGAGCACGGGGCCCACACAAACGTGTTTGTGGGCCCATCTACACACCAAACAGCCCATCCTCAACATCCAAACACTCCCCAAATGCCAAATCAAATAAAAAATCCCCAATTTGGTTCGGTCGAATGCATGTGTGAATATGTATACCATAACCATGAAATTGATGCTTCAAAATGGATGATTAATACACATACAACATAAATCAATATAGAAAATCATGAATCATGCATTGATTAAACTTTTAAATCAAGAAATGGCTCACGATTTACCTCAAAACCGAGAGGGATGAGATGAGAGAGAGGGTACGAAGCCGCGGTGAAAATAAGGCTCTACCTTGCCGGAATTGGCTCGTCGGAGGTGGGGAAGATGATTGGAATGGAGGTTGGCCGGATTGAGATGAGATTGAGAGAAGAGGGAGACTAGGGTTTGGTTTCTTTGTGAAGTTGGATCGATCCAAAGTGATCGATCCAACTCGGTTATATTTTTAAAAACACGATATGCAGAGTTCGATCGATCGAAGATGGAGTTCGATCGATCGAACTTAGGTCTCCACTCTTAATGGCATTTTTTTTTTTTGATGAGATGCAAATTTCGATCGATCGAAGAAAGATTTCGATCGATCGAAGAGGATAAAGAATGTACAAGTTTAAGGGTTCAAGAGTTGATATGTGCTGGAACCTTGGATCGATCGAACTTGGAATTCGATCGATCGAACATGAAAAATTTTGAAAAGTCCCGAGAGCATGCATTTTGGAATTCGGATGCAGGTCAAAAATTTTTCTAAGTGTTGGGACTCATGATCGATCGAACCACATGTTGGATCGATCGAAAGGTAGTTCGATCGATCGAAATGGTTTATGATCGATCGAACTTTTGAGAATTTGGAGATCCCGAGAGCATGCATTTTGGAATTTGGATGCAGGTCCAAAATTTTTCTAAGTGTTGGGTGCAAAATGAGAGCTGGATCGATCGAGTCCATAGTTGGATCGATCGAACCAAAGTTCGATCGATCGAACCAAGACTTGGATCGATCAAAATTATGTCTAAATGCTCAAAATGACTTGAATGCTCATGCAATCCCTTACTCAGTTCCTTCCAATGTATATGAACCGCAAAAACAGTATCTAGACTTCGCAAGAATCAAAATGCAAGATAGAATTGAGGGAGGAATAGGGTTTTGACATCCTACGAATTTCGGTGCTAGTCTTTAACGTCTCTAGCAAGACCTTGGGCTCTTTTAGCCCGGATCAAAGATCTTGCAATGCATCCCCTCCTTTTTGGGATGAGAGATGTTTCGAGTCACTCCCAACAAATGGTTCTTAGAAGAACTTGTTGGGGTAAACTCAAAAGACGTCTTGAGTTCTTTGTCAAAAACTTCCTTGGGCTTCCACGCCCTTTCACAACAAGAGTTCGAAATCACTTTTCTGGCATGCAATGCTGAAGATGAAGATGAAGGCTTTGAAACATTGTTCATGCACAAAAGCTCATTTCTTTTACAAGCAAGATCATGATATTCCTCTACCACATTAACCTCTTCTTCATATTTGTCAAATGGATTGGGTGTGGGGTTAAAGATGTTCAACTTCACTCTCATGTGCCCAAAAGAAATCTTCATTATCCCCGTCCTACAATTTATGTTGGCATTTGAGGTTGCCAAGAAAGGACGGCCAAGGATAACCGGAATTTGGTTCTTTGGATTGGGCACCGGTTCCGTGTCAATGACGACAAAGTCAACCGGGAAGAAGAACTTATCAATCTTAATCAACACATCCTCAATTATCCCCCTAGGCTTCTTAATGGATCGGTCGGCAAGTTGTAAAACCACCGACGTCGGTTTCAATTCACTTAGGCCCAATTTGACATAAACCGAATAGGGAAGAAGGTTAACACTTGCCCCTAAGTCAAGAAGTGCCCGGTTGATGACATGTTCACCAATGACACAAGATGTTATAGGTGCACCGGGGTCCTTAAACTTTGGCAAAGTGTTGTGTTGTAGAATGGAACTCACTTGTTCGGTTAAGACCACTTTTTTTGATGTTTGGCTTTTGTTCTTCCGTTTTTGGGTGCATAAGTCCTTTAAGAATTTGGCATAAGCTGGAATTTGCTTAATTGCATCCACAAGTGGAAGATTAACTGTGACTTGCCTAAACATATCCATTATCTCATTGTTCTTGGTCTTTTGCTTTTCTTTTGAAATGGACCCTTTCAAGGCGTCCGGAATGGAGCTTTTTCAAAAACTCTTTTAGCATTTTCTTTCAAAGAATTTTCAGCATTGGACTTGTTCGATTCATTGGATTTCAAATCACTTTTCAAAGAAGAATCATGAATAACATTTTTCAAAGAACTTTTCTCAAACATATTTTTCAACATTATTTTCAATGAATCTCTTTGGAAATCATCTTTCAACTCACAATTTGAGGGCTTCTCATTCTCAAGATCATGCACATGCAATGAAGGAGGTATAGTGTGTGGAACGGGACGGGTGACAACTTGAGGTTGTACCGGTTCACTCTCTTCATTAGGCATTCTAACTTGATTGTCTACTACCCTACCACTTCTCAAGGTTGTTACCGCACTGACATGCTCAACATTATGCCCTTCCAATGAGGATTTGGTTTCTACAACACATTGTTGTTTGATTGGGGCATTCACGTGCATCTTTCCCTTCTCTCTAGCATTAAGTGTTTCAGCTATTTGCCCTACTTGGGTTTCTAGCTTGGCAATTGACTGAGAATGAGAATGCAACAATTGAATATTTGCTTCTAGAGTGCCCAAAGCATTTAAAACCTTTTCCTCAAAAGCGGAACCTCTAGAATTTCCTTGAGAATATGATTGGTTAGGAAAATGAGAATTAGCAAATTGATTTCCTTGTGAGTTAAATGGTCTTGAACCTTGGGATCCTTGGTTTTGAAGTGGAGGTGGAATGTATTTCCCTTGAAAACCGCTTTGGGAAGAGTTCGAGCCCTCCCCTTGGTTTTTCCAAGAAAAATTAGGATGATTCCTCCAACCGGGATTGTAATGATTACCATAAGGATTGTTCCCTTGGTTCACAAATGTTGCATTAACTTGCTCAATGGGTTCATTTTGAATTTGTCCATGAGGACAATTAGAAGTAGAATGAAGAACACTAGAATAAGTCATACATGATTCATTTTGAGCTCTAGGAGAATGATTAGGAAAGGAAGACACTTGATTCGCCGAGTTTTGATTGATCAATTGATCAAACTTTTGAGATAAAGACTTCATCTCGGCGGTTATATCATTTGAGTGGTCAACTTGATGTAAGCCAACACTCTTCCTACCTTGAGAATTTCTACCATTCCTAGATGACAATGTTCTATGCAAAGAGTTTTCACTCATGCTCTCATAAAGACGCCACACGTCTTCCTCTTGCCAGTCTATATAAGAACCTCCCATTGAAGCATCAACCATGCCTTTATAATTGTCCGATAAGCTTTCAAAGAAGTATTGGACCAATTGCCATTTAGGCATGTCATGGTGAGGACACTTCCTAAGCAATTCATTGAAGCGTTCCCATGCCTCGTGGAAAGTTTCTCCCTCCCCATGTGTGAATTCCCTAATGGCGGTTCTCATAGCATTGGTCTTCGAAACCGGATAGTACTTTTTCAAAAATTCTTGTTGCATTTCTGCCCAAGAAGTTATAGAAAAAGGCCTAAGGTTGTTGAACCAATACTTCGCCTTATCTTTAAGGGTGAATGGAAAAAGTTTCAGCCTTAAAACTTCTTCCGGCATGTCCGTGTATCGAACGGTAGAACAAACTTCAAGAAACTCATCCAAATGCTTGTAAGGTTCTTCACTAGGAAGTCCATGAAAGTTAGGTAGCATTTGGATAGTTTGTACTTTAATCTCATAATGGTGTGCTCTAAATGGTGGCAATTGAATGCATGTGGGTGCATTATACTCATTAGGCACGTAGTGATCTCTCAATGCGATTGGTGGATTAGCAACTTGAGGTGCAACATGGAAACCTTGGTTATATTGAGCTTGATTAATGATGGGGGGTTGTGGTGCATACATTGGCCTTGGAATTCCCATTGGAATTTGGCCTTGTTGTTGAGGAGGTTGATGAATGTATGGCCTAGGCATGCCTAATGGAACTTGCATATTATCATTTTGTACATTAGGGTGAAGGATGCCTTGTTGGTCTATGTGACCAAGGTCTTCAACATGATCATCATTGAGAGCATCCATTGGTAGATTGGTTCTATGTGAACTTCCTCTTTCCCTTGGATTCCTAATAGTGGATTCTAAATGCAAATAAAGAGGGACAAGAGTAGGTCTCAATGAACGACGACCATGCATGCACAATGCAACACGAATAAGCAACTTTCTCAACAATGCAATTAAACTTCATAACCACAATTTTCAAATGCAATGTATGTCAAATAAATGCCTCCACATGGGCCCCCGATTTAATTAAGGAGATTGAGTAAGAAGGTCTCACAATAGTCCTTTAGCACTTCAACTCCAAATTTAAAAGCTTAGCTTAGCAAAAAAATTTTTTTAGCAACTCTTCATTTTAAGCATTTTTTTCCTTTGCTTTGCTTTGCTCCTTAGCTTGGAAGTTCTTTGCTAGTTCCTTGCTCAATGCACCTTGTTAATGAAGAACAAACTTAATAAGTAATCAAAAACAGAAAATAAAAAGAAAGTAAAGACACGATCAAAAGAGTACTAATCCTAATTGAATTTCACAATTCGACGTTGCCAATTTAAAATCCCCGGCAATGGCGCCAAAATCTGACGACGGCCGTTCCAATACGCCAAACTGAATGTAGTGAATGTGTGGTTCAAGAAAAGCCTTTTATGTCAAATTTAAATTTATAAAAACCACTACCAACACCACTACTAACGTAGCAAGAGTGAGTAGGGATCGTCCCAAGGGATTATACGTGTTGGAATTTCAACTTCGACTCTAGCGTACCAAATGATTGCAAAAGAGAGTTGGGTTGGTTGATTACTTCTAGAAAATAATTAATTAAAATGCAATAAAAATAAAACTAAGTAGAGATAGGGATTTAAGAGATGAGAAGAGAGGACTTAGGGTGTTGGAATCACCACTAAGCTCATGTAATTAACCACTTGCTTTCCATTAATGAGGAATACATTGTTGTGAACAAAATTGGTTCGACTAGCAAAGGTGACTCAACAAGTGTATAATGTCTAAACAACATGTGAAAGGCCACAATATATCTATTGGAAGAGGAATATATTGTCTAGACAACATGTGAAGAGAGCAAAATATCAAATCAAGTCATTAAACATTTCATTAAGCTCATAGTCCAAATAATTCACAAGGATGACTTAGTTAAATATGTATTGTCTAAACATCATGTGAGAGGCCACAATATATCTATTGGGAGAGGAATAAATTATCTAAACACATGTGAAAGATACAACATATCATAACTAGTCATTAATCCTTCATTAAGCTCAAAATTCCATTACACCACAATATTAGAGCATATGCTTCTTGCATTAAAAAAAATATAGAACATCAAAGAACAAGCATGAATTGTCTCCCCATCTAACACTACACTACAATTACACTACTAGCATGAAAGTAAACTAAAGGAGAGGCACAATCCATCAAGGAATAAGTATGAACCATTAAGAGACATAACAAGAGCATTCCATTAAGCACTAATGTCTAGCCATCACTAGATTCTCAATTAACCACACATAGACATGTAATTAATATAGAAAAACTAGTGTAGGGATCAATTCCCCAAATAATCACACATAAGACAACATGTAATTAAAATAGAGAATCAATGGAAGAATTAACCCATATGAATCATGTGAGACATAATTCCTAATTTAATCACACATAGACATGTAAATAAACTAGAGAATTAATAGGAAGAATTAAACCATGGAAATCATAGAAATATATCAAGATTCATGAAATTCACAAGGCTAGAACACTAATCACAACAATATATATATAAATCCCCAAAAATAGAAATACAAGGGTTTAGATTACACAAGACTTAGGGCTCATCCAAGCCCTAAGTGTAGATCTAGTCAATCATGGAGGAGGTAGATGTAGTCATGGAATCAAGCTCCAAACATGGCTCTATCTTCTTCTTCCTCTTCTTCTTCGTCTTCTTTGAAGCTCTAGAGATAGAGAGATAGTGGATTTAGAGATGTGTTCTTGAGATGTGCCTCCACTTCTCTCTTTTCTTCTAACCCTAATCTCTAACTTTTCTAGAGAAATAAAAATTACAATGTAGAAAATAAAATTGATAAAAAGCCTAAAGAATCCCCTTTTACAAATGGGTTGCTTCCCTTTATATAGAAGGTCCTTTTCTTAGTCACTAAGTCTAGAATATATGCCCAAAAATATCTAATCCCACAACTTTTTGGTAGGTGAACTTTTGGGCGCGCACGGAAAAAGTGACAGCTTGCTGCCAGCATGTCCAGTTCGATCGATCCAACTTATTTTCGATCGATCCAACTTTTTCGATCGATCCAACTTATTTTTCGATCGATCCAACTTTTCTGATCGATCCAACTAAAAGTTCGATCGATCCAACTTTTTCTACGATCCATCCAACTTTTCAGCTTTTCAGTATCAGCTTCTTTTTACTCCAAATCAGCCTCTTTTTGCTCCGAATCATCGCTAAGACTTAGTTTGACTCCAAAAAGGCCTTAAGAACTCATTTTTAGCCCATTTTAACATTATTGACCTGAAATAGACAAAAACACAAATAAGTACTAAAACGGGTAAATAAGATAGATAAAGGTCCTAGAATACTCAAGCTTAAGGGGTTTAAATGTGTACTTTTCAGCGCTCATCACACCCCCAAACTTAAATATTGCTAGTCCCTAGCAATGAACTACGAAGTAAGGAATGAAATGAACAACTAAACAACTATGAACTAGAAAGCAATAAAATGATAGCGCCACTTTCGTAGGGAACACGATTGCATTTAATATATGCAACAAGTCTTTTAAACCCCTAGGTTACCCCTAGTGGACGAGTGAAGTCTCGTGAGGGTTTCCAGAAATGATACCCACAAACATTAAGCTCATTCTTTCAAAAGAGGCACCAATATTGCAAACAAGCATTGGGAGAAAACTACCTCAAGTATGCAATTTTTCAACCGTTTCCAAGCAATCTCCCAAAATCTCAACATCAAACAAGCAAGCATAGTCTTCCACACATCAAGAAAATGATCATGAAAATTGAAACAAGTCTAGAATTCATGTGAGAGGTCCGGCATCAAGTGTGTTGCTATCTTAGCCAACTAGAGAAGTAATCACATCCTTACCCTCAAACTAGTACACAAATCTAGTCCCAATCATCAAGACAAAAAGTGAACCTTTTATTAAAGCTTTATTGTTCTAGGTGCGCTTATTCTTTTCACTCTATTTTTTTTTTCTTTTTTATTTATTTATTTATTATTGAGGATCAAAGATGGAAATATTGTGCAATGTGTTGATCTCTTAAGCTTTCTAGAAGATTCATGTAGCGAGCGTTAGGTCAATGACTCCCAAACCAGATGGCTTTAGGGCATTAGGTATTAAGACACCCCGACGGACTTACAAACTCAAATCAACTAGGCTACAAATCAAGACAACAACCATCTAATCATTTTCCACTTCTCACCTTTTGGGAGAAGTCCTCACTTTTATTGCTTTTGCAACTTCTTCTTTTTTTTCTTTTTTTTCTTTTTTTTTTTTTTTTCAATTATTAACCTAGAGTTTGGGCCCTCCACCTTTCGGCGCGAGAAGTTCACTGCTTAATGAGGCAAGAATCCCGGCTACTCAATGAAAAGGGGTTGTTATCCACCTTTATCAAGAATAAAAGCTTTCAATGCACTACTAGTCCAATTGGAATATAACCAATTCAATAATCAACAAAGCATGTACCCCACAATTGAATACTAGCGTGTGCCGGTGCTAGTGTAGAATCCTAGAATGAATCTTAAAACAATTACAAAATCAGGATTATGTGGACCACAAGTGCAAGCAAGATATCAATCTTTTGAAAAATTTACTCATAAATGACATCCTCAAGGCATACAAGGAGTATTGGACTCTCAAGTTAAACAATTTTTAAATTTTAAGCAATATAGTCCTCAAAAGATCAAAATCATAGCTAACATCAATCTCAAATCTCAATCATGTATTTAAAGCTCAAATCTTAAGTAGAATGTAACAAGACACCTTATCCCCAAACTTAAACCGCACATTGTCCTCAATGTGCAATGAGAACAATGGAAAAAAAGTGGAAAGAGTATACCGTGGTGGTTTAGACATGAAGCCCGGTCATGATCCAATTCGAAAGACGTCTCCCCCAAACTTAGAATCAACAACCTACTTGAATAACCACGCTAACAAACTCACATCAAATATCAAATGGGATAAGAATAATCAAAGCAAGCATTCTAAGGCAATGTAACACATGATGCAAGAGAGATATAAGATCAAGCCCTAACTAAAGCATAAAGTATGTATGACTACACATAAGGGCACAATGATGAATCTTTTTATATTTTTCATTTAATGAAAGCAAGTATATACAAAATGCAAGAAAAACAAAAAATAAAATGCATGAACAAAATATAAAAATAAAATTAAATAAGGCAAAATGTAATGAAAGAATATGTTTAATGTAAGAAATGAAAAACAATATGTGCAATGCAAAAGAAATGGAAAGAATATGTACAATGCAAAAAAAAAATGGAAAGAATATGTACAATGCAAGTATATACAAAATTTTCTTACTTTTTGTTTTTCATTTTTTTTTTTTTTTTTCAAAAGTTAGAAGAATTAAAAATTAAAGTTAAACAAAATATTTTTGGATTTTTGGAAATAAGATAAAAGGAAATAAAATAAAATAAAAGAAAAATGTTTTTCGGATTTGATTTTTTTTTTTTTAATTTTAAATATTTGAAATAAAAATAAAAATAAAGCTTGGAAATAAAAGTAAAAATGAAAATAAAATAAAATTCTTTTTGGAATTTTTGAAAATAAAATAAAATTAACAAAAATATTTTTGTGTTTTTAACAAATTTCCAAAAACTTCTTGTTTTTTTTTTTAGTCAATAGAGAGAGGTAACTAAATGAAATAAAATAAAATAAAAAAATAAAATAAAATAAAAATAGAAATAGGAAAAAGTCAAAAAGTGAATGGGTCAAAGGGGCAAAGTTGTGATCAATCGAAGATGAAGTTCGATCGATCGAACATAGTTGTGATCGATCCGAGATGAAATTCGATCGATCGAACATGTAAAATTTTGGAGTTCCCGAGAGCATGCATTTTCAGAATTGAAACATGTCCAAAAATTTTCTAAGTGTTGGGACTCATAATCGATCGTACCACATGTTGGATCGATCGAAAGGTAGTTCGATCGATCGAAATGGTTTACGATCGATCGAACTTTTGAAAATTTGGAGATCCCGAGAGCATGCATTTTGAAATTTGGATGCAGGTCCAAAATTTTTTCTAAGTGTTGGGACTCAAGTGGAGTTCGATCGATCGAATCCATAGTTGGATCGATCGAAGAACAATTCGATCGATCGAAGGTGCTCTTGTAATCGATCGAACTGGCACCAAATGCCTAATTTTGAATTGAAAGTGCAGAAAATCCTATGCTAAGCCCCAATGATGGTAACAAGAATGAAAATTTGAAAAATAGATGGAAAAATGTACACAAGAATGAAAAATAAAAAGAAATGAGGGAGGAATAGAGTTGTGAAACTCTACGAATACTAGTGTTTAACGTCTCTAGCAAGACGTTAGGTCAACTCACTAATCAAATGAATCAAAAACTGGATATGAAACATCCTTATTGACCCTCTTTTCACTTTTCTCATTTAATGTCCCACTTATGACAATAAAATCATCCTCCAAAAGAATGACTTGAAAAGAAATAAAAGAGATGATATTGTTCCTTTCATCCACGGTCTTGAAAACAAAATCAATCATGGTTAGGCTTGCCTCTTTGTTGTGTTCTTGAAACACATTCAAATGATCATCCATATTGATAATTGGTGAGGCATTGTCTTTCAAAGACTTATTTGGATTAATAAGAAACACACTCTCTTCATCCCTCTTCTCCTCCTCATAAATTACCATTTCCTCATCTTCTAAGTAAGCTAAGGAGTCCATTAGAGAGTTTATTTCATTTTTAGAGCTTTTATAGTCAAAACCACAATTTTTATACATTTCCAAAAAACACTCCTCAAGAGGGTCATTAGAGATAATAGAAGGAAGGCCCTCTTCAACAAGTTCCTCCTCTTTCTCTCCTACCTCAAGTGTGGTCAACATCTCCTCACTCTCTAGAGTAGCATCTCCGAGATAAAATCATAATCAAAATAAGGAAAGTCCTCATTAATCATGTTATGTTCTATTGGATTAGTCACTAACTCACTTGCCACTTCCTCCTCTATACAAGATAGAGTGCTAGGCATTAGCTCACTTGTTTCATTCTCCTCACTCTCATCATCCTCATCTATATACATTGAAGTTCTTGCCATTTTTTCATTTGCCTCTTCCTCCTCCTCTTGATAAGAAAGAGTATTTGTAATTTGCTCAACTTGAGCTTCTAAGTTGGCCAAAGTTTGAGAATGAGAATTAATAAGTGAAGTGTGTGAAATATGCACATCAAGTAAAGCTAACACTTTTTCTTCAAATCCGGGTGAGTACTTAGAAGGTGGTGGAATTGATTCATCATAAAATGGTAGGGGAGGGTAATAGTCACAAGAAGGATTAAATGAGTGATCAAGTCCATAATAAGATGATGCATGAAATGAATTGGACTCAATCTCATAAGGATTAAAACATGATGGAGGAGCATAAGGTGAAGGGATGTAATTCCCTCCCAAACTTGGATCAAACAATTCTTCCATTCACAATTAAAACCCAAATGCAAGAAAAAATTGGCCTCAACAAGGGCCTATGCTTGGACAAAAATTTAACAATAAAATGAGCCTCAACAAGGGCTATCACAAGCATACAAAGAAGTGAAACAATTAAAATACAAGAGTTCCAAAAATTGCTCACAACGGTCCTTTAGCACTTCAACTTCAAATTTAGCTTTTAAGCTCCAATGATTGCTTTAAGTTCCAAAGTTTGTCTTCCTTGTAGTCAAGTACCTAATTGAACAAATAATAATGAGAATCAAGAGAAAAGAATATACAATGGAAAATAAAATAAAAATAGAAGCAATCTAATGAACACTATTGTCTAGTTTAATTCCAACAAAACCGTTAATCCCCGGCAACGGCGCCAAAAACTGACCGGTCCTTTACAAGGGTCGCGATACCAAGTCAAGCTTGAAGAGTTGTGTGTGTTTAGGAGGTGGCCAAGTTTTACATTTATAAAAAGCCACTACTACCTTTCTCTATATAAAATATAGATAGGGCGAGTGGGGATCGTCCCAAGGGATTTGATGGTGTATCGAATTGTGAAACTATGGTAATTAGGGTTTGTGATACCCCCGGATTTTCGGATGCGGGTTGGCCAGGCCCACGCCCGATTACTCGAGGATATCAAAACAATTAGCAATTTAATGAACACAGAATACAATATAGAAAACAAGAATGAATAAAATTTTGCTGAAAAGAACCTATAATGATAATCCAATAATTGAAAACCTCAGAATAAATAATTTCATTGATAATTAAAACTATTTTGATACAACTGATCCACCACGAATGGAAATCGTTCTCCAATTTATACAACTCGGGAATCCATCTAGTGGACCCCTAAAATATCCAATGGTACTCAAAAGACTGGAACAAAACCCAAGTCTTAACCTGAAATAAAATCCTACGCCATCAGTAGAGTGAATAACTGTATCTGCTCAGCACGATCAAGCTTTACAGCCCAGAACTGACGAACACCTGGAAAAAAATAATAATAGGGTGGGTCAGGCCCACGAGCAAGTTCTAATCTAACTGCAATCCATACAGTGACCCGATACGCAGATACACCATAGATACCTCACAATATCTATCTAGTCCATACATATATATATCCACACTATGGGACATTCACTGAACTACAGTAGGGATCTCAACCTGAATAGAAGGCAACATGCGAATACGCACCCATAGGTGGGCATGAGTACCTAGACCTTACAGGGTACACCCAACCTACTATAACCAGCTACACATCCACTGCATATACGCACCCTAACCAACAAGTTTGAGACTCAAGCTCAACTCGTGGTACCATAAACATATATATCTAAACTCCATTCCTAACCATTCACAAGAAATCCAATAAGTCATTCGGCGTATTCAACCGTACCGACTTATATATATATATAAGGAGGATTTATTTAACAACCCGTTCCCTTATTCCAAAATAGGTAGGACTGAGTATTTTAAATCAGTCTGTCCCTAGTATGCCACCGTCCCATACCGGTGCATACAATCCACAAAGTCCATATAATTGATAGAACCACTCATACTGTTCACCAATTAAAATCCATAAGGTAGGAATTAGCATTTTGAACTAAACCATACCTAGTATGCCACCGTCCCATACCGGTGCATACCATCCTCCATATCTATGTAAATTACAACATTCAAATGATAAGCAAGTAATTTACAATGCAAAACCAAACCCAGATAATTGACAGAATTTTAATGTGAGAATTCAGCAATTAAAATCCAATACATAATTCCAAATAATTGGTCAAATTTAATATAAGAATTCAACAATTATAATCCAATATATGATTCCAAATAATTGACCGAATTAAGTATAAGAATTCAGCAATTATGTTCCAATACATAATTCCAGGTAAATTACAAGGCATAAATAATAAGCACGTAATTTATAGTCCAAAACCAACCATCCATATCATTGCAGAATAGTATTTAGTGTTTCAACAACTTAAAACCAAAACCATGTAAATTACAGACTATGAATGATAGTACAACAATTTAAAATCCAAAACCAATATCCAATTAATTACAGAAGATTTTTAAATGTTTCAGCAATTTAAATCCAAACAATTAACCATATAGTTGCATGGGATGATTTAATAAATCAACAACTAACATCCAGAGACTGCATAGATTACATCTAATACATCAATGACCCTATAATATATTTAAGACCATTTTATAAATATATTACATCCCACTGGAATGCCTAAAAATAAGCTTAAGCATTTAAAACTTCATCCATCCACCAACCGTATACAATTGTACATAAGTGTTATACAATTTGATCCGTTAATTTAGAATTAACCTTAAATTAATTTAGGATCTTAATAACACCCAAAAATTAACTATTTAATCCCCCCGTGAAGTCTTATTAAATTTCTAAAATTTAATCAAGCCATTTAGTTCCTTTCTCTGTTAGTAGCATACACCGTTGTATATTTTTACACTGCTTCATCCTTTGTCTTAAAGACTTAAACCATGCAACATTAAGTTTAATAACACTTAAAATTAACTACTTAGATCCTCTGTTAAGTCCCTACAGTTCATTAGCATCACTCAGAAGCTTAAACAGTGCTCAAAACACCAAACAGAGCCCTAGAAAACACTTTCTGGACGTAAAAACAAATTGGAGCCGGCTCTTGGAATGGAAGAGCCGGCTCTTCCCCTATTGGAGCCAGCTCCAATCCCCTAGGAGCTGGCTCTTGCTGAAGGGGAGCCGGCTCTTGACTTCCTAGAGCCGGCTCTCTCCCTCTTGAGAGCCTCTAGTTCATCTCTGCTCCGTTTTTTACCTATCTGCTCGTTCTCTGGTCAGTCCCTACCCTTCTGTTTATTTCTTAAACTGATCTTAAGGGTTTATTATCACTCTATTAACATCTCCAAGGTTTGATTACAGTAATTTAAAACAATTACAAAGCTTAAGGTTGCTATTGAACTTACCAAGCTTTTAGTATCAAAACTGAAACTATATGCAGAAACAGAAACGGAACAGATTGCACACGTATTTAAAACAGAATAATAACATCCCTATGAGTTCTGTATAACCCCATTAGAGTTCCTATATTGTGTCTACAAGAGTTGCAGTCAAATACAGAAACTAAGGCTACGATGGAAACCATATGCTTAAAGTACAGAAAACTGAAACACCACTTGCATACACTGTAACAGATATTGATTTCAACACATACAGACCAACAATATAACACGTAATAAACATATCAATTCCAGTTTCTGCTTGATTAAACCCTAGAGATTATCTAGGTGCACAGAACACGGCCCAAAGGGAAAGTGGAAGATAGAACTTGCCTGAATAGGTTTGCAAACAAACCCTTGTTGCCGTTGGTCTCAGTTTTTTTGACATCCACTGAAACTTGTCTAACCTCCTAGAACCTCTGCTCCTTCCTTCTCCTTGGTTAAACCTTGGAACCCCAGTCGAAATTCTCACAAACTGCTATGTTCTCACCAAAACTCCCTCTGTAACTCTCTCTATTTGGCAGACTTTTCCGTGTAAAAGCTACGACAATATGTAACCCTAGGTTTAACATATACTGAGGTATTTATAATTGCAAGATTAAAACCCTAATCCACAGAGCCCTAACTTCGTCGGCCCACAAAGTAACCCAGTTTAGATACATATCAGATGCTTACGAGACGGCTCCAAAAACCCTAACTAAAACGTATCTAAAACCCTAGTTAATGGGAATTACATAATTACCCTGTTCAAAAAATTAAATACTTAATAAATAATTAATTTAATAAAACCCATTAATTAAATCAAATAAGCAAGCAACGAATCACTTAAAACACAAAAAATAAATAAAACAATTAATTAAAATAAACCAACAAATAAAGAATTACACCCTTAATTAAAATAAACAAACAATTAAAAAAAAATAACACAATGAATTAAAATAAACAAACAATTGGACACATAAGCATATAGATACAAAATCAATTTAAAATGTACAAAAAGAAAATTTAAATTCCATTTTTATCCCTTTTGAAAATAGGGGTATTACAGGGTTAGTAGGTCAAGTGATCACACAATTGGTTGGTTGGTTGATTAAGCTAAATTGAATTCAACTAAATAAAATAATATGAGGTAAACAAGAGAGAGAGAGGTCTTGGGGTGGAGAGATCACCACCAAGCAATACTTTTCTATACTACTAACAAGTGATCAATTGAGGGTAATGGATGTGTTGCAATATGATAAGGGTGTGTGTGTATTAGGTTGATTCAATTGGCAAGGATGACAAATCAAGCAAGTATTGTCTAAATATCATGTGAAGAGCACAATATATCTAAGCAATAGAGCATATATTGTCTAGACAACATGGGGATAGCACAATAGATCAAAACAAGTCATTAATCCTTCATTAAGCTCACAATCCACATGCAACACAATATTAGAGGAATATGCCGTTTGGACTCACAAGCATAGAACATCAAACATCAAGAGTAGATTGTTCTCCCATCTAACATTATACTACCACTACACTAAATCTACACTACTAGCATGAAAATAAAGCTATCTAGACTAGGGGAGAGGCACAAACCATCAAGAATAGGCATAAACCATCAAATGAACCAAAATAGCATTCATTAAGCATATCATCTTGATAATCTCTAGATCTATAGCATCAATACACATAGACATGCATCAAAAACACTAAATCTAGAGATAAGCACATGAATATCCTACTCTAGTATACATAGACATATGGGTAGAATAGAATAGTCAATTGGAAGCATTAAACCATATAAACCATGAAATAATCAAGATTTATATATACATGAATATCAAGATGTATCATACAACACTAATCCCTCAATAATACACAAGATTAGAGTATAGAAAGCATGCTTGGGGCTAACTCTAGCCCCAAGAAGATGTCTAGCCACTCATGGTAGTGATGATCCAACCCTCAAGGGCTAACTCCATGGCTGCTCCTTGTAGATGAAGATCTCCTCCAATGGTTGCTCTAGCTTCCTCCCATCTTCCTCTCCAAGAATAGCCTCCAAGATGATTTTCAGTGTGTGACAAAAGACTCTAGGCTCCCTTCCAAAAAGTGTATCATATTCCTTATATAGGTAGGTCAAATACACCCTATGATAAGCTGTGGTCGTGCAAGGCATATTCTCCAATGATTAGGTGAAGGACGGAATAAATGAGCTGGACTTTAACTTTTTCTCGCTGGAGGAAGTTCGATCGATCGAACCTTAACTTGGATCGATAGAAGATGGGTTCGATCGATCGAACTGCATCTTGGATCGATCGAAGTGGTTTGACTCCTCCGGATAAGGATAAGGCTGAGATATTTCGAAAATATTTATGGGGAAAAGGACAAAAGTGGTTGGTAGGCGTACAGCTGTGGATAAGATCAATCATTTGAATAGGACAAAATAGGGTTTGATCGATCGAAGGTGATGTTGGATCGATCGAACTTGGAATTTCAGCAAAGGCCAAGGTTGGATCTATCGAGAAGTACTGTGATCGATCATAGATGTTCGATCGATCGAACTCTAAGTTGGATCGATCGAACTTTTCAGCTGCATAACTTTGATTCCTTTTTGCTCCTTTCTTTCTCCACTTTGCTCCCTCCTTTGGTTTATCTCAGGATTGTTTCAATTAAGCTCTTATTTGGCTAAGTTAGCTTAATTTTGGGATTAGTGCCTGAAAATATAAATAACACGTAATAAGTCTAAAAAGGCAAAGTAAGATAGATAAAGGTACTAGAATGCTTAAGCTTAACGGGTTTAAATGCGCACTTTTCAGTGCTCATCATTGATCATGATTTTATCTATGCCTTTGCTACTTTAGAGAGTGAGGAGATGTTGACCACACTTGAGGTAGGAGAGGAGAAGGAGGAACTTGTTGAAGAGGGCCTTTCTTCTATTATCTCTAGGACCCTCTTGAGACATGCCTATTTGAAATGTAACAAAATTGTTTTGACCTTGAAAGCTCCAAAAATGAAGTGAACTCTCTAATGGACTCCTTAGCTACCTTGGAAAGTGAGGAGATGGTGATTTTTGAGTAGGAGAAAAAAGATGAAGAGAAGGTGTTCCTTGATATTCCAAATAAGTCTTTGAAAGACATTGACTTGCCAATTCACAAAGGAAGTGATTCTTTGAATACACTTCAAGAGCACAAAATTGAGGCAAGGCTAACCATGATTGATTTTGTTTTCAAGACCGTAGATGAAATGAACAATATCATCTCTTTCATTTCTTTTCAAGTCATTCTTTTGGAGGATGATTTCATTGTTGTAAGTGGGACATTAAATGAGAAAAAGTGAAAAGAGGATCAATAAGGATGTTTCATATCCGGTTTTTGATTCTTTTGATTAGTGAGTTGACCTAACGTCTTGCTAGAGACGTTAAATACTTGTATTCGTAGAGTTTCAAAACTCTATTCCTCCCTCATTTCTTTGTCTTTTAATTTTTCGCTCTTGTGTACATTCTTCCATCCATTTTTCAATCTCTATTTTTGTTACCATCATTGGGGCTTAGTATAGGATTTTATGCATTTTCATCTCGAAATGAGGCATTTGGTGCCAGCTCGATCGATCACAAGAGCACCTTCGATCGATCAAACATCATCTCTGCATATTTTCATCTCTCTGTTCCATCGTTCGAAGAAAACCTGCATATTTCAGTTTTCTGTCTGATCGATCATAAGTTCTTCGATCGATCCAGATTCATCTTGGATCGATCTGCAGTTCCAACACTTAGAAAAAAATTTTGAACTTGCATATTTCAGCTCTTTGTCTGACCGATCGAACTTTATGTTCGATCGATCCAGGAGCCTTCATGATCGATCGAGATTCCATACTTAGAAAAATTTTCAAAGCACTGCAAATTTAATACTCTCTATCCCATCGTGCGAGCATAGATCAATCATGGTGTGATCGATCTAAGTCAAGATTGATCATAGCTTTGCCCCTTTGACTCTTTGACTTTTTGATTTATCCTCTTTCTGTTTTTTTGTTATTTTGTTTTTCATTTTCTTTTACTTTTGCCATTTTCTTTTATTTTATTTTAGCTTCTTTTCTCTTTAAAAATAAAAAAAATAAAAAAAAATAAAATTTATTATTTCTTTGAATTCTTTATTTCCTTACATTTTTACTTCTTTCATTTTTATTTACTTACCTTTTATTTTTGTTTGTGTACATATTTGTTTTTTTCTAAAAAAAAATAATAATATAATAAAAATAAAAAATAAAAAATAAAAAATAATTTTTCAAAGTAGTATTCCGTCTTGCTAGAGACGTTAAACTTAGCACCCACATGACACATTGTGTCTTTTATCTCTTGTATCATACATATTCATGTTCATTCTTATTTATTTATCTTTCTTGCATTTTGTTTTATTGTACATACTTTCAATATATAAAAAAAAATTGCATCTCTTATTTCCTTACATTTTCATTCCTTGCATGTTTATTTGTTTTATTTTTATGCGTGTGTACATACTTGTTAAAAAAAAAAGAAGTAAGAAAATTTTGTATATACTTGCATTGTACATATTATTTTTCATTTCTTGCATTGTACATATTCTTTCATTTCATTTTACCTTCTTTATTTTTCTTTTTGTATTTTGTTCATACATTTTATTCTTTGTTTTTCTTTCATTTTGATGAGCGCTGAAAAGTGCGCATTTAAACCCCTTAAGTTTAGGTATTCTAGGACCTTTATCTATCTTATTTTTTCGCCTTAGATTGATTTTGTTTTATTTCCATTTTTAGGTACTTATCCCCTAAATAAGCTAACTCAGCCAAATAAGAGCAGAAATGAAGCAATTCTGGGATGAATCAAAGAAAGGAGCAAAGTGGAGCAAAAGGAAGCACAAAGGTGGAATTTTAAGCATGTTAAATCGATCCAACATCAGTCTTTGATCGATCGAACTTCCATCGATCTCAGCACTTCAAGATTGATCCAAGCCATAATGTCATTTTTAGAGATCCCAAAAGTTCGATCGATCTAACATCATTCTTCAATCGATCGAACCTTCTTGTCCTTATCCAAATGCCAGATCTTATCCAGCTGTACCACCCTACCAACCACTTTTGTCCTTTTCCCAAAAATATCTCCAAAATATCTTAGATTTGTTTTTATCCCAAAAGGCGCCGCCATTGAGGATCGATCCAGCCTAAGTTCGATAGATCTTAGCCATGTTTGATCGATCCAACCTCAAGTTTGATCGATCGAACTTCCCAAATCGCGAGAAAATCCAAATTCCAGCTCACCAAAAGTTGTCTCATATCCAATCATTGGGGAATATTTGCTGTACGAGCCTAGCTCATTTTGGGTGATTTTTGACCTACCTATATAAGGAATATGAGCCACTTTTGGAGAGGGGAGACATATTGATCATTCATTTTTCACTCTTGGAGGCTTAGAGGAGGAGGAGGCTAGAGACACCATTGGAGACTCTTTATCAACTAAGGAGCAAATCTCTACTATAGAGTTAGCCCTTGAGGGTTGGAGGACACCATCCATGAGTGGCTAGACATCCTCTTGGGGCTGGAGTTAGCCCTAAACATGCTTTTTACATCTTGATTTACGTATTTTTGAGGGGATTTGCATTGTGATACTTGTTTTGACATATATATATATATAGATCTTGTTTATTCAATGATTTGTATGGTTTAATGCTTCTAATTGATCATTTCATTCTATCCATATGTCTATGTATGCTAGAATAGATGTTCATATGTTTGCCTCTATTTCTTGTGTTGTTGATGTATGTCTATGTGCATTAATACTATAGATCTAGAGATTGTCAAGATATAGTGCTTATTGGAGTGTCCTTGTGGTTTATTTGATGGTTCATGCTTATTTCTTGATGGATTGTGCCTCTCCCTTAGTTTAATTAGCATAATTTCATGTCATTAGCTTAGTTGTAGTGTAGTGGTAGCTAGATGTTAAATGGGAGGACAATCCATGCTTATTGTTTGATGTTCCATACTCATTAATGCAAGATGCATGTTTCTCTAATTTTGTGATGTGTTTGGTTATGAGCTTAAAGAAAGGATTAGTGGCTTACTTTGATATGTTGTGCTATCCACTATGTTGCTTAGACAATACATGCTTAATTTGTCATCCATGCTTGTTGAAATAACCACACACATACCATTGTCATAATACATGCCTTTCCCCTCATTAATTATTCATTAAAGGTGTAGAAAAATTGTGCTTAGTGGTGATCTCTAAACACCAAGATCTCTCTTATTTTACCTCTATTGCATTCAATTGTTTACTTTAGTTTAATTACATCTTAGCTTAATTCAACCACCAACCAATCCTTTGATCACTCGACCTACTAACCCTAATCTTAATTCCACAACCTTTTGCGACCCTCACAATCCCTTGGGACGATCCCTACTTGCTTTAGCTATTTTTTTAGTGAAAGGTGGTAGTGGCATTTATAAATGTAAAACTTGGCCCTCACCTTAATGCACACTCTTAAGCTTATGGTAAGACGGCACACTATAGTTTTTGGCGCCGTTGCCAGAGATTGATTGATTGGCAATGTCGTATTTGTGGAATAAATTAGGAATTAGTACTCTTTTGATTGTGTCTTTACTTTATTTTTATTTCTATTTTGGTTACTTATTGTGTTGGTTCTTGTTTGACTAGGAGCATTGAGTAAGAAGGTGAGCAAAGGAGTATCCAAGCAAAGGAGCTAAGTAAAGCATGGAAAAGGCTAAATTCTAAAAAATTGCTAAGCTAAGCTAAATTTTTTGGAGTTGAAGTGCTATAGGACCTTTGTAAGATCTTTTTAACTCAATCTCTAGTTAAATCGTCGGCCCGAGTGGAGGCTTGTATTTTAGTTCTTAGATAAATCGTGAGCCCGTGTGGAGGCAATTTTACTTTTCTTTGCATGTTGTTCAAGTATGGGAGTATGGGAACAATGTATGTGGAGGAAGTTTATTGATTATTGATTTGTTATGAAGGTGAAGTATTTGACATTTTTGCTTGTTGTGTTGCATTATGCATGCATGGTCGTATATCATTGAGACCCACTCTTGTCCCTTAAAATTTTCATCTTGAATCCATTGTTTGAAACACTAGGGGAAGATGTAGTTCTAGTCAATCCATTTCATCAATGGAAGAACACAATGAGGACCATGTGGAGGACCTTGGTCACATAGACCAACAAGGTATCCTCCTCCCCAATGTGCATTATGATAACATACAGGTACCATTAGGCATGCCAAGGCCATTCATTCATCCACCACAACAACAGGGCCAAGTTCCATTGGGAATGCCAAGGCCAATTTATGCTCCACCACCCATCATTCAAGGCAATCAAGGTGCCCATGTTGCACCTCCAATTGCTAATCCTCCCCTTGCTTTGAGAGATCACTATGTGCCTAATGAATACAATACAGCCACATGCATTAAATTGCCACCATTTAGAGCACATCATTATGAGATCAAGCCACAAACCATTCAAATGCTTCCTAACTATCATGGCCTTCCAAGTGAAGAACCTTACAAGCATTTGGATGAGTTTCTTGAAGTATGTTCCACCGTGAAATATACGGACATGCAGGAAGAGGTCTTAATGCTTAAACTTTTTCCATTCACCTTAAAAGAAAAGGCAAAATATTGGTTTAACAATCTTAGGCCTTTTTCAATAACTTCTTGGGTAGAAATGCAACAAGCATTCTTGAAGAAGTACTATCCGATTTCTAAGACCAATGCCATGCGAACCTCAATTCGAGAGTTTTCACACGGGGATGGGGAAACATTCCGTGAGGCATGGGAATGCTTTAATAAATTGCTTAGGAAGTGTCCACATCATGACATGCCCAAATGGCAATTAGTTCAATATTTCTTTGAGAGCTTATCTAATAATCATAAGGGCATGGTTGATGCTTCCATGGGAGGATCTTATATTGATAGGCATGAGGATGACGTGTGGTGTCTTTATGAGAGCATGAGTGAAAATTCCTTGCATCGAACTCTATCTTCTAAGAATGGTAGGAATTCTAGTGAAAGAAAGAGTGTTGGCTTGCATCAAGTCGACCATTCCAATGAAATAGCCGCCGAGATGAAATCCTTATCTCAAAGGTTTGATCAATTCTTCATCAACCAAAACTCGACAAATCAAGTATCTTCCATTCCTAATCATTCACATCATGCATCGAATGAGACATGTATGACTTGTTCAAGTGTTTTACATTCTACTTCCAATTGTCCCCATGCACATGTGCAAAGTGAGCATCATGAACTAGTTAATGCAACTTTTGTTAATCAAGGGAACAATCCTTATGGCAATCATTATAATCCAAGTTGGAGGAATCATCCCAATTTTTCTTGGAAAAACCAAGGGAAGGCTCAAACCATCCCCAAGGTGGTTTTCAAGGGAAATACATTCCACCTCCAATGCAAAGCCAAAGTTCCCAAGGATATAGACCATTTCAATCACAAGGAAACCAATTCTCTAATTCTCATTTTCCAAGTCAATCATATTCTCAAGGAAATTCTAGGAGTCCCGCCTTTGAAGAGAAAGTTTTGACCGCTCTAGGCACTTTAGAGGCTAACACTCAATTGCTTCATTCTCATTCTCAATCCATTACAAAGCTAGAAACCCAAGTAGGGTAAATAGCTAGCACTTTAAATGCTAGAGAGAAAGGGAAAATGCCTTTGAATGCCCTACCCAAGCAACAATGTGTTGTGGAAACCCATTCCTCATCGAAAGGGCACACAATAGAGTATATCAATGCGGTGATTACCTTAAGAAGTGGGAAGATTGTGGATAATCGAGTTGATATGTCCAGTGAAAAGAGTGAACCGGTGCAACCACAAGTTGTCACCCGTCTCGTTTCACATTCTATTCCTCTTTCATTGCATGTGCATAACCAAATGAATGAGAGAGTCTTAAAATGTGATTTGAAAGGTGATTTTGAAAGAGAATTGTAGAAGAAAGAATTGCTAAAAAATAATTTTGAAAATGATTTATTGGAAAGGTCTTCAAAAGAAAATTCTGAAAAAGTTTTTGAACCAAAAGCTCCATTTCCGGATGCCTTAAAGGGATCCACTTCAAAAGGCAAGCAAAAAGCTAAAGCCAATGAAATAATGGAAATATTTATGCAAGTTAAAGTGAATCTTCTACTTTTGGATGCAATCAAGCAAATTCCAGCTTACGCTAAGTTTTTAAAAGATCTTTGCACCCAAAAGAGGAAGAACAAGAGCCAAGCACCAAGGAAAGTGGTCTTAACCGAGCAAGTGAGCTCAATTTTAAAACATAACACTCTTCCAAAGTTTAAGGACCCCGGTTCACCTACCACTTCTTGCATTATTGGTGACCATGTTATTAATCGGGATCTTCTAGACTTAGGAGCAAGTGTTAATCTTCTTCCATATTCGGTGTATGTGAAATTAGGCTTAGGAAACTTGAAACCGACGTCGGTGGTTTTGCAACTTGCTGACTGATCCATCAAGAAGCCTAGGGGTATCATTGAGGATGTTTTGATAAAGATTGACAAATTCTTCTTCCCCGTTGATTTCGTTGTCATTGACACGGAACCGGTCCCAAATCCTAAGAGCCAAATTCCCGTTATCCTTGGCCATCATTTCTTGGTAACCGCAAATGCCAACATCAATTGTAGGACGGGGATAATGAAAATCTCATTTGGCCATATGAAGGTGAAGTTAAATATCTTCAATCCAAGCCCTAATTCATTCGACAAGTATAAAGGAGAGGTTAATGTTGTAGATAAATGTTATGATCTTCAATGTCAAGGAAGTGAGCTTTGTGTAAGACCAAAACTTCAAAGGGATCATCTTCAACCTTGCATTCTCAAAGTGTTGTTTCAAATTCTTGCTTTGAAAGGGCATGGAAGCCCAAAGATTGTGATTGCATTAACAAGGGATCAAAATTTTCTTTTGAGCTAAATTCAACAAGTTCTTCAAAGAACCATTTGTTGGGTGGAGTTCAAAGCATCTTTCACCCCAAAAAGGAGGGGATGCATAATAAGATCTTTGATCTGGGCTAAAAGAGCCCAATGTCTTGCTAGAGATGTTAAAGACTAGCAAAAACATTTCGTAGGGTGTCAAAACCCTATTCCTCCCTCATTTCTATCTTTAATTTCATTTCTTGCGAAGTCTAGATACTTGTTTTTGGTTCATATGCATTGCTAGGAACTGTGATAAGGATTGTATGCACTTTTATGTTGTGATTGAGCATTTTTGCAAAAGTTCGATCGATCGAACTTCATCTTGTATCCAACACTTAGAAAAATTTTCAGCTTGCATCCACCTGCATCCAAATCACCTCTCTGTCAGATAGATCGAAAGCATTTTTGGATCGATCCAAAGATCTTCGATCGATCCAACTTCATTATTAGATCAATCTTCAGTTCCAACACTTACACAAATTTTTGAACCCAAAAACCTGCATATTTTTGCTCTCTATCAGATTGATCGAACATTTTGTTTAGATTGATCTCAATTCTTCATCTCACCATCTTTGACTTTATTTGACTTTTTAATTTTCAAAAATCTAAAAATATTTTTATTTTATTTTATTTATTTAAAAAAAAAAAAAGAAGAGAAGAGTTGGATTGATCCAAGTTCGATCGATCTGAGATCTCAGTTCGATCGATCGAACTTGTTCGGGGGTATTTTTAAAACAGATCTAGGGTTAGATAGATCATAACAGATCGATCCAACCCTCTCTCCCTCGTTCCTCACCCATCTTCACATCCATCCATCATCTCCACCGCCGGCAAAGACCTCCGGCAACCATCTCATCTTCGTATCTTCATCTTCATCTCTCTCTCTCTCTCATCTCTCGCGGCTTGAGGTAAAATCTGAACCTCCTTTTGTGCTTTAAAGCATTGATTTGATATATATGCATACTCTAAATGATAGATCTAGGTTGCTTAGATGATAAATCCTCCATTGTTGAAGCTTGAAGCTTTATATATATATGTGTATATATATGTATATATATGGTTATATATTTCGTGATTTTGATGTGATTTTGATGTCAAGGGCCAAACCAAGTGGCCCACTATGATGATTTGATGTGTTGAGCGGCCCACAAACCCATTTGTGTGGCCCCCGTGCTTCCATAGTCACAGATCTGTGACTGTCCCCATTTTTCACAGAGTTCGATCGATTGAACTTTTTCCCAGATCGATTGAAGCTTCTTTAATTCGATCGATCTCACTTAGTTTCGATCGATCGAAGTTCATTTTGTCAGATCGATCTCACAATTTTTGTGATCGATCGAACTTCATAGATCTCATCTTCACACACTTCATTCATCTTATTTTGTGTCATGCTACCTTATATATGCCCAATGCCTATGATATTCCACATTGGATGCATTTCACACTTATACTGCTTAGCATGATTCACTTCCTGTCACCTGCATAGACTCATGTCATATCTGTTTTGTCTATCTTATTTGACAAACATGATTCTAACTGTGTTTATATTCTATACTCTGGTATTGACTTCCATTTGAATTTTTATTTACAGACTATGGTTCGAGTTAAGACAGTGGCACGTGGCCACTATCACAGAGACAGACGCAGACCAAGTGACGATGCCGGTCTGTCTTATGTCCGGGATCCCAGTCCCGATGACACTCCGAGGAGAGTCCGGCAGCGGACAGAGGTGCCAGCAGAGCCCTCCCATAAGCCTACTCCACCTCAGTCACCTTCTCATGCGGCTGAGGCTGAGCATTCTCCATCTCCTTCTCAGGTTCAGGCTGCGTTCACACCATCTCTATCTCCACCAGCGCAGCCCGATATTGATCTTGACCGGCCATTGCCGCGATACTTACGCCTGCAGGTGGCGCACGAGTCTTTCTTCGACACAGACTATTTCTCCAGGTCGGTGTTGACCCGATCAGCATACGATGATATTATACGGCGAGGCCTGGCCGCCATTGTGACTCCAGTCACTTTCCCGGTTTACCCGACGCTTGTCTGGATGTTCTACCAGAACCTCCCGCCTGCCCCGCGTAATCCGGAGGAGCTGAGAACTTCTATTGATGGCCACTTAATTTCCATCATGATGGACACCTTGTCCAGATCATGCCATTGTCCCCATCTCAGCCCTCCGAAGCTACAGGAGCTATGCCCTACTCTCTACCGGCCCTCATATACAGATATGGCCGTTCTTCTCATAGGCCATCATGCCGATGGCGAAACTTTCGCCACCCGGACATATCTTCTAGATGATTTATAGTTTTTTGATTCGGTGCTCTACCGAAACGTATTTATGGCTGGCCACAAGATTCAGAGGCGCGGCGACTTTCTTACAGCCCTCTATGCTTTTACTTAGGGCATTGGTTTTCTATCCCCTCCCTCATCTGGTGCGTGATGAGGAAGTTATATGATGACTATATCAGCAGGGAACGGCCCAGGCAGCCCAAGTTCCTCCCCTTTGGCCATCTCATCACCCAGATTCTACGGGATCAACGCTACCCTTTCCAGCCACAAAAGCGCCCCGAGAGAGGATTATGTATCTTCGAGAAGAAGGATTGGGACAAGAGCTATAATACTATTATCACCAGACTGCAGGACCAAGCAGTAGTGGTTGCAGAGGAGCTCGAGGCAGAGGCAGCAACTGCAGTAGTAGCAGACCCGGCAGCGGACGATGTACCAGTAGGTCCAGCTGCCGAGCACATGGACATCAATTTAGAGCGACTTGTAGATGACACAGAGCAGTACTCTCCAGCTGGGTTGCCAGTACACGAGGAGGAACCGACTCAGGAATTTTATTCTTCAGATTCTTATGTACCTAAGGCTCCCAATCAGACCCGCAGCTTTGGAGAGCGTCTTCAGGCTCTTGAGGATGCAGTGGTTGCTATCAGAGTTGATACTGCTGCCATTCGAGCTGACGCTGTAGCCCACAGAGCTGATTTTGCCACATTCCGCACGGATGCCGTGACTGCACTCTGAGACTTATCTCGTGATATCCGCTGAGCACGCCCTGCCAGTCCTACCTGAGATTCTCATTCCTTCTATCTCTCTATACTTCATTTCTTTGATTTATACTTTATTTTTGTCACTGTATATTATTTGCAGCCGGTCTGTCGGCTTTGACCTTTTGATGTATCCAGTATTCTATTTTCTTTATATATGTTTTTGTTATGAATGTCATGTGTTATATTTTTATATCTGTATGTTTGACTCCATCAGGTGCATCACAGTGACTTCAGTGAGAGAGAATACTGCTCAAAATTTTTAAGACCACCCTTATACCTCTCTCTATTTTCAGTTGCTATCCCATTTACACTTGCATGTCCAGTATGCACTATGATTATCCCTTTTTGTTATCTGATGAGTTTCATCCAAGTGCCAATTTTCAAGTCCATAGTTAATCCCAAGTTTGGGGGGGGGGGGGGGCATGCCACCCACTTTGGATACTTCTGTTCCGATCATTCTTGCTATAGTTGCACTGGTATACTCTTTCCCTTGTTCTCTTTGCATATTGAGGACACTGTGCCATTTAAGTTTGGGGGTGATGGTGCTTTGTAGTGTTTATTTTTAAATTCCAAAATTTTGAGAATGACTTGTGTATTTGAGGGATTTTCTATGATTAGTCCATAATTAGTGGTGATTTTGATCTTTTGAGAACTATATTGCTCAAAATTTAAAAATTGATTGACTTAAGAGTCCAATACTCCTTGTATGCCTTGTAGATGCCATTTAGGAGTAAATTTTTCGAAAGATTGATATCATGCTTGCATTGTGGTCCACATCATCCTGATTTTGTGATTATTTTAAGAATTCTAAATAGGTTAGGACATTTTACAATTGGTATTCCATTCAAACTTACTATATACAGTGTGTCAAGCTTAAAAGAACCATATTTCAAGTTTTGGCAAACTTGAACCAGTTCAGCACCTCTGAACTGGTTCAAGGCTTCTAGTTTGGATTCGAGAATGCTTCTGCCAAACTTGAACTGGTTCAGCCCCTCTGAATCGGTTTAAGGTGTCTTATTTGGTTTATAACTTTCAGTTTTCTTTTCCTGAATTTTTTTCCAGTTGGTTTAGAATTGTACCAAGTCCCATGAACGAATTTTTCATATTTTTAGAGGGATTAGGTCATTCTATACTCTATATAAACCTTGACATATACATTAGTTTAGGTATGGATTTTGCATTATCAATTTATTATTCTTAAAAGCCTTAGGAAGATTTTTGTCTTAGAAATTCTTAGAGAATTTTCTGTTTGTCTTTCTAGAACATATACACATAAGCACTTGAGTTTAGAGTTTTGTTATTCAAATCCTGATCGTGATTATACAGTTGCATCTACATCGATCAGACAAAAGCAGATCAACTTCTACATTGAATTTAGACGATTGAAGAATAGAAGTAAAAATGATCACATTTTGAAAGGGTTGGAGTATTCGAGGAGTGTTGTTTGATCTACCTGCTACTCTTCTACAAAAATCAAGCATAAGCCTGAGATCAAGTTGCTGTTGGACGGGGAGTCACAAAGCCAGAGGATTGTCAGCAGTTGGTGTTTGGTAGAATGATAGGATATGAGCCAGAATCAAAGTTTAGTGTACTTTGTTTCAAGCATAGTGGATCTGTTTACTTTGGACTGCGCTGTCTACGAGGTTTTTCGCATGTAAACAGTCGACGTATTTTATCAACTGGGGTTTCCTCGCTAAAATCCTGGTGTCATTTCTAACTTTATATTGCTTTATTTTAGATTACATGATATTAATTTATTAATTGCTAAAATAAAGTAAGTTAGAAAAACACAAGATCTGTTTTTAAAATTAAACAAAACTTTCTAAGTATTTTCTACTGCGTGCAACTCACAAATTGGTATCAAAGGCAATCTCTACACATTGAGTTAATCCTTGTTGAAAGTTTTGTTTTATTTTTCAAAAAATGGTTTTTAATCATGTCTTATGCGTTGAAAGAAGGTGGTTCTAGTTAATGTGGTCCTTTATTTGAAGGAGATAATTACAATTTTTGGAAATATAAAATGAGAGCCTATTTATAAAATTCTGGTGGTAAAACTTGGGCGATAGTTAAATCTGGTTATACACCACCTATAGTAGATACAACTGTGGATGGTAAAATAGTTAAAGAGTTAAAAGATACTTTTGCTTTTACTACTATTGAAACTGAGCGTAATGATGCTAATGGCAAAGCTTTATATTCAATTATTAATTCTGTTGTTCCATCTGAATATGCTAGAATTTCTGAATGTAAAACAACTAAATAAGTTTGGGATATTTTGCAGGTTACTCATAAATGAACTTCAATAGTGAAGTTGTCCAAAATTTAGATGATTTCTTATAAATTTGGGAACATCGTGATGAAAGAAGATGAATAGGAATAAA
Organism: Cornus florida; assembly: GCF_030987335.1. Lineage (NCBI taxonomy): Eukaryota > Viridiplantae > Streptophyta > Magnoliopsida > Cornales > Cornaceae > Cornus > Cornus florida. The sequence continues at coordinate 41,779,355 of NW_026775573.1, read as the reverse complement.
GGAAAAGCAATGAAAGTTTTTATGTCTGAAAATTCTACTTTAAGTGATAATGGTTCTCCTCAGGATGATACTAATGATTTTTCTTATGTCGTTTTTCTTGAAAAAGGTCCTCATGTTGCTACTTTATCTGACTCTGATATTTCAGATAATGAAGACAATGAAGCTCATTATGAATAAGTGCAAGAGGTTGAAAAGGACGATGAAAGATTGAAAAGGATGGTCAAAGAAACCATGAAAGTAAAACAGGCAATCAATAAGCTAGCAAAGGAGCTTATCCAAGCAAAAGGAGAGAATGGAGATCTAAAGAAATAGATTGATGAAGGCAAAAGGAAAGCTTTTGAAAGCAATTCTGTCATCACTGAGCTTGAGAAGCAGATTATCATTCTTGAGGATAAAGAAAGTATTGCTAACTCATTGAAGGAATGTCTTGCTTTGAAATATGATTATCTTGAAATTGAATTAAAATTTGAACAAGATAAATTGAAAGGATTCAATATGAGTTAAAACAGTTTGAATAAGATAATCAACATGGGTAAGGATGTGAATGATAAAACAGGGTTAAGATTTGTTAAAGGTTCTTTTAGTAATCAAGGTAAAATAACTTTTGTTAAACCTGCTATTATGCCTAAACCATGTTTATTTGATACATCACATTCTGAAATGTCTTATATGCCTAAACTATTGCATTACACTTTCTGTGGTAAGACTGGACATACGTATCACTCATGTTTTTAATGGAAAAAGAAAAAAAACTTGGCAAATTCATTCTCAGAATATTCAAGATAAGAAAAAAGGTGTTTTCTAAAAAGAAAAAGAATTTTGTGCCACATAAGTTTTCTAAAGCTGTAAATTTCCCTAAGAAAGAAGTAAAGAATGAGAGAGAATTTCAGGAAGTAATAGTAAAGACTGTTTGGATCAAAAAGACTGATTTGATTAATTTTATGCCTGTTGAGTCCTTGGAACTAAATTGCAAAAGGACTTCACCTTCAAACTGAGTCCTACAAACTTCAGTGATCATGGCTTGTGCTTAAAAGATTTATTTATTTATTTTGCCATTGGATCACTTGTTAAGGTTTGGTTAGGGGTTTGAGTTTTTGATCATAATCTTCTTGATATACATGTGAAAATTCTTTTGAAGAATTTATGATCTATTTTTGAATGCAAATTGAGACACATGATAATTTGAATAAAAATAGATTCTTGGTCTGTATTCTATACAATGAAAGATGATTTGCATTGATTTGGGGATTTTTAGATTTGAATCTCTTAAGTTCATAGACTTTTGTGCATTAGTCCATCTCTGACAAATTTGGTTGAAAATCTTTTGATCTGTTGACTATGGTTTATTGTTCACAAAAGCTATAAAGGTTATTGTCTGAAAAAAATAAGAGCTTGAAAAAAAATGAGAAAAATATATTCTGCTTGAAAAGAAAGAGAAATTTGAAAAATGTTGAATACTTTGCTAAGAAAAAGGCTACCTATTGAGATTTGATCGAAAGCTCTCATTAAACTGTGAATTGAAGCAAAAAGTGGAGATAAGTTGAGTTAGGGAATTATGGCCTACTCTTTTGAGTGAAAGCCATCTTGCTTAGAAAAATTGCTCAAAACAATTTTATCTTGATGCTTTTCGATCAATAAGGTTTAAATAATGATCTGTTGAAATTCAACTGAAGATGGATCAGATTGGATTTCACACACACACATGAACTTGCTAGATTAATTTCTAAATTTTTCAGTAAAATTTGCAAGTTTGATTTCATGTTGTAATTACTCTCTGAGATTTGAAATCATTTGAAAAGTCTGTGGAGTCAAATATTTGTTCTCTGGGATATTTTTAAAATTCTCTGTAAGGGTTTTGAATCATGTGTTGACCGGATGATTTTAATGATTGGTGATTTTTGTTTTATTTCTAAAAAAAAATCAAGAAAAAATTTAAAAGTTTTAAAAAATTCAAGAAGATTCTGATTTGTTTTTAGGTTTTTAGTTTGTTTTATTTCTAAAAAAAAATCAAGAAAAGTTGATGTTTGTTAATCACCGATGTGTTAAAACATTTTTTTGGATGTGTTCGAAAAAGTTTTTTTTTTTTCAAAATTCACTTTGGATTCAAGACTGGGGGTCTTGAACCTGTTTAATGGGGGTGAACTGGTTCAAGTAAGTCAATAGGCCAAGCCTAAACTGACTGCCCATCTTGAATCGGTTCAATAGGGCTGAACTGGTTGAAGGGCTCAGGATTTTGGGTTTTAAACATGTTGTTTGCCTCATTTTTGCATAATCTCTCCATCTCTCTTGCTCTTCCTCACTCCATATCACTTCACAACTCATATATATATATATATATATCCATGCACATCATATCATATTTTTTTCATTCATCCATGATATATAATTGATCATTACATGATAAATTTGAGATTGAAGACAAGAATTGAAGGAGTTGTGTGAAGAATTGAAATTCAAAATGGGTTTGAATGAAAGTTATGGAGTTTAGGCTTAAAATCTTAGAGGATTGGTTAAGTTTATGGGTTAATTGAAGAGATTGAAGCTTCATGGTGCTTGTTGGGATACAATCTTCATGGGATACAATCTTACAATTGTTGATTGATTTTGGGAGAATTGAAGATTGAATCAAGCTTTTCTCTATAACACCTTTGGGGTTGCACACCAGGTGTTCGATAAAATTCTTGAAAGAAATTTCAAGCTTCAAAGTGAAAAAGTTTCTAAAGAACATAGCTCCTAAACTGTCCAAGGAAGCAAAGGGGAAAAGAATTGCACATCCAAGACCTCCAAAAAGGTCTCGAACCAGCATCAACATACAAGAACCTCAAGTTGGTTCAACTTTCCAAGCACTGCTCTAATGTGATATCCATCTGTTTCTAGCACTGGAAGGATTGAGTGTGATGAGTCACACTTCTACAATGAAGATGCTTGGAAAGTATATCTCTCTGTTTACCAGGATGGTCCAATCAAGTTAGAGGGGAATGTCAATCTTCAGAAGCTTCAAGAGACAGCTGGACGCGATCTAGTGAACTACATCGAGTCACATGATTGGCTTTACTTAATTAAGCTTGGCAAAAGCTTTAATTGTCCAGATATGGTTAGCTATTTCTACACTAATATCCATGAGGTACATAATTCATACTTTATCATATCTCTTTTTGGAGTTGATTATACTGTTAACGAGAAGGATATTGAAACTATTCTAGGCCTTCAGGGCAGTCATCAGTTGATTGGACATACTCTGCCCTTTGACGGTCATGGGTCCTGATTTTTCCCTGATTGTTCCAAAGATATATGTGCCAAACTCTTCTTTGAATCAAGATAGTATTCCAGCTCGATTTCTGACAGATGAAGCTGCTTTTTTCAATTTATTTGCTATGGCAAATCTGGGCTACTTTGGGAAGAAAGATGAAATAAATCTTAAGCGAGCACAGGTTCTTTATTTTCTTGCTAATTATGAGACTATTCTGCTTTTATACTATATTGTGTAGCTTATGATATCTCGTTATAAGAAAAACTCGCGCAAGTATTCTTCTTTTTTTCCAATGATTATCATGGAAATCTTCAAGAAGAAGAATGTTCAGATTCCTCCTTGGGCTTATCATAAGCCTATCATGACTGAATTGGATCCTCGTGCTTTGAATAAGTCTAAGACTGCTTGGGAGAATGCTAGGAAGGCTCGAAGAACTATTAACGACGGGTCATCACAAGCTCTAGAGATTACTCAGATATTTCTTCCAAAAGGAAATTTCACTAGAATAGATGCCAACGTTATGTATTCTCATCTACTGCAACATCAGAATTCATTGTTTGACAAGATGATGGCTGAGATTCGTGATCTCATAAGAGGACAGTAGTCAGGGTTCTAGCTGAGGATGTCTATAGGCCCGCACCTCCAAATCCATCACTGAGAGCTGAAGATGAGGAACGGGATGAGTATATAGTTGAGGATGATGATGAGGAGGATAGTGGTGAAGAATGAAGAAGATGCTTTTCTGACTTAGTGGTTAAGAAGATAATGATGCTGACTTTTGTATTTCTTTTAATCATGCATCATGACATCATACTCTTGTTCACATGTCATTATTTTTGGATATTCTTGGTATATGCTTTAATGACTTGTTTGGATTGGAATTATCTATTCTCTTATTTATCTCCTATACTTTAAGAATTTTTTACAAAAAGGGGGAGATCACAGTGAGATATTAAGGGGGAGAGATAGATATGATATATCTATATATATATTGAATTTCCTCTGGATATATACTTAAAGGGGAGTTTTTATAAATTTTTATTAATTAAACTTCCCTGGTAGTTGTTGCTTGATAGTGTGCGGGAAATCAGGTCAAGAGAAAAATGATCATATTCCGTATTTCTGCCTTTGAACAAAAAATGTAATTTACTTTTCTGATTTGGGTAGGTTGTGAAAATTATTTTTAGGGTGTTGTCATGAAATTTCCAAAGGGGGAGATTGTGAGATATTATTTTATTTTTGGCAATTATTGTAGACAAAACAAGTCCAAGTCGAGTTGTAATTCAAATTACTTGTTCCCAAGTTATCAAATTCAACAGCGACTACAGAACTGGGAAGTTGTTCAAAGTTACCTTAATTGAAGATCATTCGAAGAAAAAAGTAAGGACAACACTTTAGGAAAAATTCTAAACAGGTTAGGACATTCTACACTTGGTATTCCATTCAGACTTACCATATACAGTGTGTCAAGCTTAAAAGAACCATATTTCAAGTTCTGGTAAACTTGAACCTGTTTAGCACCTCTGAACCGGTTTAAGGATTCTAGTTTGGATTCGACAATCCTTCTGCCAAACTTGAACCGGTTCAGCCCCTCTGAACCAATTCAAGGTGTCCTGTTTGGTTTACAACTTTCAGTTTCCTTTGCCTGAATTGTTTCCCAGTTGGTCTAAAATTGTACCAAGTCCTATGCACAAATTTTCCATATTTTCAGAGAGACTAGGTCATTCTATACTCTATATAAATCTTTTCATATACATTGGTTTAGGTACGGCTTTTGCATTATCAATTTATTATTCTTAAAAGCCTTAGGAAGATTTTTGTCTCAGAAATTCTTAGTAAATTTTCTGTTTGTCTTTCTAGAACATATACACATAAATACTCGAGTTTAGAGTTGTGTTGTTGAAATTCTGATCGTGATCATACAGTTGTATCTACATCGATCAGACAAAAGCAGATTTACTTCTACAACGAATTTAGACGATTAAAGTGTAGAAGTAAAAGCGATTACACTTTGAAAGGGTTAGAGCATTCGAGGAGTGTTATCTTATCTACCTGCTACTCTTCTACAAAGATCAAGCATAAGCTAGAGATCAAGTTGATGTTGGACGGGGAGTCGCAAAGCCAAAGGATTGTCAGCAGTTGGTGTTTGGTAGAATGATAGGGTATGAGCCAGAGTCAAAGTTCAGTGTACTTTGTTTCAAATATAGTGGATCGGTTTACTTTAGACTACACAGACCATGAGGTTTTTCCCACTTAAATAGTTGACATATTTTATGAACTGTTCGCTAAAATCTTGGTGTCATTTCTCTCTTTATATTGCTTTATTTTAGATTACATGATATTAATTTATTAATTGCTAAAATAAAGTAAGTTAGAAAAACACAAGATCTGTTTTTAAAATTAAACAAAACTTTTTAAGTATTTGCCGTTGCGTACAACTTACAAAGATCGAATAAGAGGATACCTTTTTTTTTTTTTTTTTTTTTTTTTTTTTTTTTTTTGTAAAGAAAACATCATAGGATTGTACTTATCGATTTTCATAAATCAATAAAATCTTTATTTGCTCCTTATTTCATTCTTTAATTTGCCAATACGAAATTTGTGTGTACCAATATGTACTCCAATTACTTGGTTAAGTGAGTTGGCCAATTGAATTTAAAATGGCATTGTATTTCACTTCGGTGTCTATTTGTCCAAACATTTAAATTATAAGAGTTATATAATTTAATATTTAAACTAGTTACTTATTTCAAACATTCAATACCGAGATACAATGACAGTACTTAGGTCATTATCACATATGTGGTACAATCTTATTCTGCCACATCATCGTTAATAAAAAATAAAAGGGAATAATGCCATCTTAGGATGGAATGGGCCCACCTAATTTTCATTCGTTTTTCTTCTTGATTTTTTTATTTTTATTTTATTTTATTGATAATCAAAGATTATGTATCACAACAAAATTGTGTCACATATGTGGTATGAATGGTGTAAGTTCTGTGAGGACCTAAATATATGATCTTAGGATATCATATACTGACAACAAAGAATATATATAATTCATTAATCATTGATTATGTTGGCTTACTAAATTCTAAAAGGAGTTGGATCTCACCGGTGATTCTATTTAATAGAATTATCTTAGAGAGAAACATTTTAATTTCTAAACAAGGATAGTCATAAGATTAAGAAATTCTATACTTAGATAGAAATAATATAAGAGAATCACATAGACCTATAATTCAAATATATATGTATCATCCAGCTAATATTTCAAGTGAGTTGGCTAACTAAATTTGAAACTGGTTGGACCTCACATGTGATTCTTTTTAATTGGCTACGGGGTTATGTTAGGTGGGTGGTATTGGTGGTAAGTAGCCTTAAATATTTTTTGAAATTTACTGTAAATCTTAATTGAATTTGTTGTATATTGTCGTAAATAAACATTCTTAGATAATGTGACATTATTTACATCAAATAATATATATATTTTTCCAATACTTCAAAGTAAATTAAGTATTCATATCATAAGGTCATTAAATAAAATTTATTTTTGGCATGTGATTATGAAAACATTATTGACTATGTAGTAAATTAAGTATCCCCATTGAAAAGTCCTTAAATATAGATATTTTTATGGCAAGTGATTAGGACAAAATTAATTTAGAGGAAAATGATCAATGATCCTAACTCCAATTAATTACCAAATAATAGAATTTAAAAGGAGTTAAACCTCACCTATGTTTATGATCTATCATTCTAGCATAGCCCTTCCATCACAATTTAAGCATCCCTTTTTGAAAACTTAATCTTTTATGATTGTAGTTTTTAATGTTTTTTTATTTATTGTAATGGTAGTGAATGAATTTTTAAACCTACCCTTATAAAATTTTGTCTTTATTCTATGGTGGGTCCACAACAAAGTATAGTTTTAAACTTTAATTATTATTATAACTTCAATGCCAGAAAAGTAAATTAGGAATGTTACAGAAGATAGTGCATTTGATTTTCAATTGGGACAATTATTTTGGAGCAACCAAAAATGGTAAGGTGGACACTAATGTGGGACGAAGGGAGTATATAAGATTGTAAACACCAGCAACATCTCATCACAAATACAAAATCCCTTTCTCTCATTCCCAAAGTTTTAAAAAGATGAGTTTATTCAACAAATGTCCAATGTTGCTTGTTTTGTTCATTGTCGTTTGGACTAGTGCTGTTTTTTGTTCACCCCCTATTGCAACCCAAGCCACAAGGCCAGATTACGTGATTTTCCCACCATATCGACCTAAAATTACAGTTCAAGTTTTCAATAACCTAGCAAATGGGGTAGATCTCAACCTTCGTTGTCAATCAAAGGATGATGATCTTGGTTATCATGTGTTGCATTATGGAGACTTCTTTCAATGGCGTTTTCGCAACAATATTTGGGGTACTACACTTTTTTTTTGCAGTATGTCATGGCAAAATGTGAGGGGCAGTTTTGACATGTACAGTGAACAAAGGGACATAACTAAATGCGTAACTTGTGTTTGGAAAATACAAGTAGATGGATTACATTTATATGATCAAGGTAATGAGAAACTTTTTCTTGGGTGGCCTGGAACACCACCAATTATTAGAAATTGATGGTGTAAAAAAAAAATAAAGAAGCATGTATCGCTAGTACTCCAACCTTTATAAATATGGTGTAATAATTGGAGTTTTTATATTTTGATGCACCTTTCTTTATAACGTATAACTTTGATTCATCTAGTAAAATATTATTGTTTTATTTTTTGTATGAATCAAACATTAAGTATTTTAATATTTGAATGAGATTTGAACCTATTAAAATTGTAGTAAGTTGAACCAATCTATATATAGATTTATTTTGTTAATATATATATATATATATATACATATAGATTACTATATGAATTTATGAGAGAGTATAATTTCAACAAGTTTAAATAAATATCTCTAGTTATTTCTACACCACTGTTCACCTTACTAATAACAATGCCCAAAAATTTATCTAGAGAATAAATATTTTTATAAAAAGGTATATTAGTGTTGAAGAAAAAAATTAAGTTACAACATCTAAAGAGATTTAAATAGAGACGATTTTGTGAGATATGATTTGGATATCACTAATTTTGAGGTAAATGATAAATGATATTTTAGACACTAAAATTTCGTGGGCTTTTCCCGTGGTAAATTGGCACATCAAATATGGGTTTTATGTTTATTTAAATTGTTCAATTGGCCCAAAATTGATCAATTTAAATTATTTAACTAGCCCAGCCAAATTAGTGAATTAAAAAAGATAATTATGCCCAAAAAAAAATATAGGGCGAATTGTAAAAAAAACTCCCCTTTGACTATCACTCAGTTGCAAGAAACCCCCCTTATGAATATTTTTAGTAAAAAATCCCCTTTAAGTATCATGAGGGGATTATTTTAAGGGCGAATTGCAAGAAACCCCCCTTGTGAATATTTTTAGTAAAAAATCCCCTTCAAGTATCATGAGGGGATTATTTTAAGGGCGAATTGCAAGAAACCCCCCTTGACAATTACTCATTTGCAAGAAACCCCCATTGTGAATGTTTTTGGCAAGAAACCCCCCTCAATTATGAGGAGGGGGTGATTTAAATTATCTCCGTTTGACAATCTTGTGAGCCAATTTTTTCTGACCAAATTATCCTTTGAGTTAGTTGCTTCATTTGGGTCTTCTCCACTGATTTTTTTTTTTTTTTTTTGGTTCTTCTCTAGCAGTTTTTTGTTTTCTTTATTTTATTCTGCTCCCTTACTAACCAGACATGATTTTAGGAAAAAGAATGAAAAACATACCACTGTCTCTGATTATAATTTCAAATCATATATAATTAACTCCGATGAAATCCTAAAGAATTAAGCCATTGGAAGAAAGAATTAAAAATCTAAATAATTGAGGCCCATTAGTCTCTGATTATAATTTCAAATCCTATTTTAAACCCAGATATCCTAGGATAAGCATCATGGTCTTGGAAATTATACTTAAAAAAGAGATTTATTGAGAACACCAATGGAAAAAAATCATGGGGCTTAGTTTGGACCAATCAAAAGAAAGTGGTTACAACTTTTTACCAGATCCCACCCTAGAATCACCTAGTCACTCATTACTCAGACTTACGCAAGATCAATTTTAGATCTTTCAGTCACTTTTCCGTCAACATGCTCGTTCTCCATGGACTTATATTAATGGTTGGCAAACTTCAAAATTAGAGGCAGCTGTATTTTGAAAAAAATCAGTTCTCAAAATGGTTTCTACATCAACCAAACAATTAAATATAAAGCACTTCCAATGGTGATAAATAAATTAAAGGTGCCTTGAATTTTTTATTTATTTAGTTTTTCTCATATGCTGAAAACCCAATTGAAGCTAAACCCAGATATAAGAGTAATTTGGTCAGAAAAAAATTGACTCACAAGATTGTGAGACGGAGGTAAGTTAAATCACCCCCTCCTCATAGTTAAGGGGGATTTCTTGCCAAAAACATTTACAAGGGGGGTATTTTGCAAATGGGTAACAGGCAAGGGGGATTTTTTGCAATTTACCCTTATTTTAACTTACTTCCGTTTAAGTGATTAAGTGAGCAAATATTTTAGACTAAATTACCCTTAATATGAAAATATTATTACTAAAGTACCCACCACCGAATTTTTGCTTTTTTCTTTCTTTGTTGACTGCCCTCTCTTTTTCTTGGTTGGACTATGAACCACTTACACCACCAGGTCGATCATCCACCTTAGTGTCATTCAACTTCCTCTTGCAAACTCAATTCTCTAACAAACTCTATGTGTAACGACCCACTCCACCACATGGTATGATATTGTCCGCTTTGGGCCTGAGCCAGCACGGATTTGCTGTTGGGCTTTACCCCAAAAGGCCTCATACCAATTGGAGGTAACACACTTACATATAAGCACTTCACCTTTTCTCTACCCAGGCAATGTGGGACTGTGCACTCGTAGCTCACTAGTGTGGTAGCCTGACAGTGTCTCTCACACCCGCCACAGCACACCAGCCCACAAGGTCATCACATTCCACCCCCTTTGAAGGCCCGACGGCCCCGTCAGCACACTTCCGACTATGTCAGGCTCTGATACCATTTGTAACAATCCACTCCACCACATGGTATGATATTGTCCGCTTTAGGCCTAAGCCCGTACGGTTTTGCTCTTGAACTTTATCCCAAAAGGCCTCATACCAATTGGAGGTGACACACTTACATATAAGCACTTCACCTTTTCTCTACCCAGGCGATGTGGGACTGTGCACCGGTAGCTCGCTAGTGTGGTAGCTTGATAGTGTCTTTCGCACCCACTCACGGCACACCCGCCCACAAGGTCGTCACAATCTACCCCTCTTAGAGGCCCGACGTCCCCGTTGGCACACTTCCACACGATCAGGCTTTGATACCATTTATAATGACCCACTCCACCACATGGTATGATATTGTCCGTTTTAGGCCTAAGCCCGCACGGTTTTGCTCTTGGTTATTTTGAGTGGGCCGTTACAAATGGTATCAGAGCCTGACCCAGCCAGAAGTGTGCCGACGGGGACGTCGGGCCTCCAAGGAGGGTGGATTGTGATGACCTTGTGGGCGGGTGTGCTGCGAGCGGGTGCGATAGATACTGTCAGGCTACCACACTGGCGAGCTACGCGTGCACAGTCCCACATCACCTGGGTAGAGGAAAGGTGAAGTGCTTATATGTAAGTGTGTCACCTCCAATTGATATGAGGCTTTTTGGGATAAAGCCCAAGAGCAAAATTGTGCAGGCTTAGGCCTAAAGCGGACAATATCATACCATGTGGTGGAGTGGGTCGTTACAAATGGTATCAGAGCCTGACCCAACCGAAAGTGTGCCGGCGGGGATGTCGGCCCCCAAGGGGGGTGGATTGTGATGAACTTATGGGCGGGTGTGCCGTGGCGGGTGCGAGAGACACTGTCAGGCTACCACACTGGTGAGCTACGAGTGCATAGTCCCATATCGCCTGGGTAGAGGAAAGGTGAAGTGCTTATATGTAAGTGTGTCACCTCCAATTGGTATGAGGCCTTTTGGGGTAAAGCCCAAGAGCAAATCCAAGCGGGCTTAGGCCCAAAGCAGACAATATCATATCATGTGGTGGAGTGGGTCATCACAAATGATATCAGAGCCTGACTTAGCAGGAAGTGTGCCGACGAGGATGTCGAGCCTCCAAGGGGGGTGGGTTGTGATGACCTTGTGGGCGGGTGCGAGAGACACTATTAGGCTATCACACTGGCGAGCTACGGGTGCACAGTCCCACATCGCCTGGGTAGAGGGAAGGTGAAGTGCTTATATGTAAGTGTGTCACCTCCAGTTGGTATGAGGCCTTTTAGGATAAATCCCAAGAGTAAAACCATGCGGACTTAGGCCTAAAGCAGACAATATCATACCATATGGTGGAGTGGGTCATTACACTATGGCTCCTCCAATAATGGAAGCTTGATCACCCTGTCATTAATTGCAACAAAACCAAATTAATTTTAACTAAATTTTATTTTTTTGGCTTTAAACATTATATATTTATACATATGTTCCATGGTAGATTTTCTAATATATATATATATGTATAGATGTACATCTGATGAATTTTATGTTGGGATAATCACATATTAATTGACACAAAAACCAATCTAGGTAAATTAAACATTTGCTTATATATATATATATATATATATATATATATATATATATATAGATATAGATGTACATCTGATGAATTTTATGTTGGGATAATCACATATCAATTGACACAAAAGCCAATCTAGGTAAATTAAACATTTGCTTCCAACATGACAGTGTGTGTATATATATATATATATGCAGTTTTGTAGATTTATTGATAAATATAGATGTGCAAATGATGTTATACTTGGTGACAAAGCACATATCAATTGGCACAAAACTAATACTCTAAGCTAAATACTAGTTTTACATATATACATATAGATGCATGGAAGTGTGTACCAATACTCTGAGCTAAATACTAGTTTTGCATATATACATATAGATGCATGAAAGTGTATAGATTTATTGATAGATCTGTAATATTGTCAAATCTACAATCGGATTTTGACTAGAGACCTAATACGCTCAGGATTCGTCGCTGACGTCCTGAGTCCGTCAATCTCTTCCGCTTTCGGTGAATCTCCATCACAGATTGCTTTGGTGGAAAATAGTACTATGATTTTAATGGCCATGGAGACATCCACTTAGGAGTCGGTTTTTGTCAGATTTCTTGATTGCATTATCTTTGTATTCAATATATCTTGTATTGCTAGTTTAGAGCTACAATGTTCTTGTTTTCCTAAAAATTATTGGTGCTTCAAGTTGCAGACATGGCGGTAAGGCCCATCGTATTCAATAATCAATATGTATGTGCAGTGTGAATTTTGTACAGTTTTGGGGCGTTTTTATTTATCTAAGTCCTTTAAATAGTATCAAACTTTCAAAAGAGGTTGATTATAAATAAATTAGTCTGGTCCAAAATTTCATAAGGGGGGTTTCTTGCAAAGTCCTTTAAATAGTATCAAACTTTCTTAATGTTTTGAGACTATTTCAAGAAAGCGTTTTCATTTTAAGAAGGCTTTCTTGACGAAAAGAGAGAGTAAAGATAGAGAAAAATAAATAAGTTTTTTAAAGAATATTCTATTAAGGGGTAATTTGGTCCAAAAAAATCTTCACACAATCATTCAAATGGAAGTCAGTTAAAATGACACCCTCATGATAGTTGAGGGGGATTTTTTGCTAAAAATATTCATAAGGTGGTTTCTTGCAACTGAGTGATAGTCGAAAGGGGTTTTTTTGGCATTCACCCTAAAATATTTTGGGATAATTACTCTAATTTATTATTATCACAATATAATAATAAAAAATATATATTATTATGATTATGTGTTTATCAAGAAAGAAAATATATCATCACCCTATTAATCCATGAAGTTTATAAATAGAGGCATGGAGGGAGGAAGAATGACATTTAAAAATCAAGACTCTCAAAGAATATCATTCTCTCAACACCTAAGTCTTGAAGAAGAACAACAACAAGCACTTCCAAAATCGTTTCATTCTTCCATAAATACAATAAATTCTATAAAGATGAAGAACTACAAGAACAACCAAAATTATGTCATTCTTTCTCAAATTAAACACCTTTGAAGAATCACCAAACAACACTGTTCTAAATTAAGCATCGTCAGTTCTCGATTAGAACTCTAAAGATGATGAATAAACACATCCAAAGTCGTGACCTTTTTCCTCAAATTCAATAAGTTTGAAGAATCACTAAACAATACTGTTTGAGATCAAACTTCGTTAGCCCTCGATCAAAAATTGTTGGCGGTCTTCCTTAACTTCAAATATTTAAAGAAAATTGTCAGCAAATCGATTCAAGACTAAGCTCCAATAGTGTTGTTTGGAGATCGAATTAGAGGATACCTTCTTTATTTTGTAAAGAAAGCATCAGAGGATTATACTCATCAATTTTCATAAATCAATAAAATCTTTATTTCCTCCTTATTTCGTACTTTAATTTGTAGATACGAAATTTGTGTGTACCATTATGTACTCTAATTACTTGGTTATGTGAATTAGCCTTTTGAACTTAAAATGGTGTTGTGATGACCGTGTCATCTTTGTCCTTTTTCTGGCATTAAATTTTTTTTTATTTGTTTAATTATTTATTTAATTGATTTATTCTTTTTCTGAGTTGCCTTAGGGTTTTGTTGCACCCGAGGAAGGATTTGGTGCTCGGAATTGATTTTCGGCACCACCGCATTGGATTATATTATCTTTTACAGTCCGTGAGCAATTTAATTTCGTTAAAAAGCAAGCTCATTTTATTTTATTTTCTGAGGGTATGGATGCATAGTTTCTTCGGAAACATTTTCGTTTTTTGGGGTGTTTTGTGTAAATAAGTGATGAGTGCTCAAATGTGACGCGTTTTAGCATCTAAGCTAGGGTATTTTAGTCCATTCATCTATCTTACTTTCATTTCTTAGATACTTATTTGTGTTATTGCCTATTTCAGGTGAATAATGTTCAAAAAAGGCTAACAAGAGCCATTTAGCACAGTTTTGTAGCAAAGGAGCAAAGTTGGAAAGAAGCCAAGAAAAATGCACCAGGGGAACTTCGATTGATCGAAGGGAAGTCCCGATCGATCGAAGTGATCTTCAATCGATCGAAATTCAAGACGGTGCCAGCTCAGCAAAGTGGATAAGGCCTGAAAAAATTTTTGATGCCACATCAGCTTCGATCGATCGAAGCTAATTGTTTGATCGATCGAAAATCTTCGATTGATCGAAATGCCTACAAGCAGTGAGCTGTCTAATTCCCAAACGCGCCGATTTCTACCTACTATGCATAGTTGTCAATTTCCTCCAATCAGAGGCTGTTATTCTAACTTGGAGGCTACTCAGTAGTGGAATGTAATGAATTAATTGAATATAATTTCAATTTACCTTGTAAGAATTTTAGAGAGATATTTTTAGATAGATATTTTCCTCTCTAGAACTATGGTTTTTGAGAAGAAAGTAAGGATGAAGATGATGATGCCAACCTCCAAGCTAGCCCTTGAGGGTTCCATAACCACTACAATGAGTGGCTAAATCATTCTCTTGGGGCTAGAGATGGCCCCTAGGCTTGCTTCTCAAACCTATCTCTTGTGTATTTTTGGGGATTGTAGTTATAACAGATGTTTTGACCATGAATAAATATAGATCTTGTGATTTCTACTTGATTTGTATGGATTAATGCTTTCAATTGATCATTTTGGCTCTAGTCATATGTCTATGTATACTAGAATTGATGTTTATATTTTTATCTCTAGATTTAATGAATCTGATGCATGTCTATGTGTATTGATGATGTTAATCTAGTGATGGTCAAGGCATGGTGCTTAATTGAACATTCTTGAGATTTATTTGATGGTTCACACTTGTTTCTTGATGCATTGTGTCACATCTCTAGTTTAATTTCATGTCTGTAGTCTGGTGTAGTGTAATTGCTTTAAATTTTTAGGTAGGTGAACAATCCATGCTTATTTCTTGGTGTTCCATGCTACTGAACTCAAGAAGTGTATTTCTCTAGATATTTGTGTGTGAATTAATTGTGGTTAAATTGAATGGATTTTGGTCTCATTTGATAGGTTGTGCTACTCATTAAAATTGGCTAGACAATCTATACTTATTTGCCTTCCATGCTTAGTTTCAATTAATGTGTCACACACACAAAAGTTACAATTTAAATTTCCCCATTAATATATAGTTATTAGTGTTTGATAAAGTAAGGTTAGTGGTGACTCTATGCCCCAAGATCTCCCTCCTATATCTTTTCCTTATTTTATAGATTGCTCTTTTCTTACTTACATTAATCTTTATTGGCATCGTTGTTTAATTAAACAATCACCAATCAATCTTTGATCATTCGACCTACTAATCCGACATTAATTTCCATCACAAATACACAACTAATCCCTTAGAACGATCCCTACTCAACCTAGAAATATTTCGTGTTAGAGGTAATAGTGGCATTTATAAATTTAAACTTGGCCATACTACATTTTAATTTGGTTGCTTCGGCACACGACAACACACCATTAAGTTTTTGAGATATTTTGCCTTAGGGACTTTTGTGCAAATATTCTTTGAGATATTTAGTGGAGGGACTAAGTTGCAATTTAGGTAAAGAGTGACAAGTGGCACTCTCCTATTTGCCTATTTGTTGACTTTTCATTGGATACACTTAGAAGCCTAGGATGGTGACAAGTGTAAGGCTTGGATTAAGCCTAGTGAGGAAGCCTAGATTGGTGACAAGTGAAGGGTGGATATGTGTGTGTGTGAGAGAGGTAGTGTTGGTGTGGTGTGTTTGACTGATAAGTGTTCAAATGTGACGCATTTTAGCACCTAAGCTATAGTATTTTAGTTCATTAATCTATCTTACTTTCATGTCTTTGATACTTATTTGTGTTTTTGCCTTTTTTAGGTTAATATAGTTCAAACATGCTAACAAGAGCCATTTATCTCAATTTTGGAGCTAAGGAACAAAGTTGGAAAGAAGCTAAGAAAAATGCACAAGGGGTTCTTCGATCGATCGAAGGAATGTCCCGATCGATCGAAGAGGTCTACAATCGATTAAAATGAGGCGGTGCCAGCTCAGCTAATTGGATCAAGCCTGGAAGATATTTTCGAGCCACATCTGTGACGACCCTAGATTTTACAACCCAGTGTGTCCTGTGATGACCCGAAATGGATCCAGAATGCGAAAGAAAAAGATAAAATAATGGTCTCTAGAGATACAACACGTCTTTAAGACACCAATGTGACCCTCAATGAGGTTACAGAACCCAAAGAAAATAAATGTAGAAGTGACGTTTCAAAAACAGAGAAGAATGAACCTAAGGGCAAAATGGTCATTTTCAAAATTAAAGTGGGTGCTACCGAGCACACCATTGGAAAAACAACGAAAAATTAATAAACTTAGACTAAAGAATTACTTGATTCGGAGTCCGGACGAAGAAGATATGGCTAACGGAAGAAAAATGGGCAAAAAGGTCAAAATAGTCAACCTAAGACCATCTAACCGGTTAGAAGGCAATTAGAATGACCACAACACTGCCTAAGCTCTCGTAACCAGTTACAAGAATCCACCACCCATACACTTGTACTAAAAGTCTGCAAAAACCTGTCAGCAAGAGTTTTTCAGAATAAAATAGGTTTTTGAGGGCCAAGATGACATTTTCTGGAAAAACACAAAGAAGAAACCCCCCCTCCCCTCGAAATCAAGTTTTCTATCCAATTGAGTGGAAGAAAATGAAAAAAAAATATAATGTGAAATACCCAAAATGGCCCTAGATCAGAAGAGGTCAAGAGGGCCCAAAAAGATGCTACAATAACTGTCCACATCTGAGATAAAAAATGGGCTATCAAACAAATTTTTCTGGAAAAACACGAAGATGAAACCCTTCCCGAAATCAAATGTTCTACCCAGCTATGTGAGAGAAAATGAAAAAAACACATTGTGAAATGGCCAAAATGGCTCTATATCAGTAAGGGCTTATTAACTTAAAAAATGTAACTTTGCACCAAGTATGCATTTGACCCTAAATGCATTTCTAGGTTAAAACGAATGTGCACGCAAGTGTAATAAATGATTCTAAGCATACGGGAATGGTCCGCGGCTCCCGAGAAGCCTCGACTCAAAATCCGACCCCCCCGACGGCCAAAAATGATAAAAATAAACTTGGAATTGGAATTTTGAAAATTAAAAATATAAAATAGAGTCAAATTTCCGTTTGGCCCTTGGTCATACTTCATACAAGATTAATGAGACTCTATGAAAGAATAAAAATGGAATGCAAAAGTAATGAAGCAATGACTTATGAATTTTTAAGGTTTTCATAACATTTCATGAAATCAAAAATTACATAAGATGCAATATAAATGTCATTGGCCTCCGGCCTCATCTCATATAAGTCAACTACATCGTAAAAGGTGTACTTATGTACACATTACATATATGGAATTAAAGATATAAGTTTTGACATATAAGGCTATAAAATAATATTTCATGCTAACATTTGTATGAAATGGAAACTTAAAAGTTACAAGTCATCCAAGGAATGATGCGCATCACGAACCAAGTCTTCATACCTGAAAAATACCCCGGTAACTTTGGGTGAGTAACATAAAGCTACTCGTAGGAGATGAGCATGCATAGACCTAACATTTTACAAATTTATCACCTTAAGGTGAAACAGGTTAAAGAGGCTCATGCCACCTAACGTCTATGTCAAAGTGAGACTCAGGGAGCATCCTAAGCTACGTTAAAGAATTTCTAGCATAAACTACAACACTTATGCATTTAAACAATATAAAAGCATACTATACAACACAACATGATATAGATTCTCAAAGTTATTAACTTGAAATCTAAGATACGAAATCAACTAAAGTGGTTCATGCCACCTAGCATTTATGTTCCAAATGAGTCTAAGGAATCGTCCTAGGCTACATTAGAACAATAAAACACAAATTATAATATCGATACAATTTAACCAACATTAGAACTTTCAATACAACGCATAAAACATGATTTCTCAAAGTTAACATCTTGAAACTCAAAATGGAAATCAAATAAGGAACAACAAGTTACGATATCATCTAGTTATCAACTTGAAATGAAATGCGAAATCAAACAAGGTGGATACTCGGACATCACGCCAGATCAGACTGATAACATAGTTACTTTAGGGTTACTAGCCCACGGGTAACCTCCCTATGTACGCACTAGACTATAGGGGGACAATCCCTCGTATTAGAACCATATCCTAGCCGTAGTCTAACAACGACATCCCCAAGTTTCCAAAATCAACAAGTTGTGCAACAACGTATATATCAACATGTATATACAAGATAATCAACTATCTACCATGCACAACCAAATTTGGAAACACATGCAATACATGCTCTAAGTTCACAACTACTATGGCATGAAAGATGTCAAATACAAAGTGTGCAATTCATTACACAAGACAACAATATTATCCAATACTCAAAATGTAACCAAATGAATATACAACAAGTCAAAGTCCATGATTTAAATATAGAAACAACTTCTAGAACACAATTAAATCCATGGAGTAATTAGATAGAATTTAATTAAACAAAAATAATTAAATTCTCTAGATTTTAAATCAATTCCAAATAACCTCAAATTAATATATGTGAAACAACATAGCATGGTCATTACATTTATCAAATCAAAAGTGCAAAATGAGTAAGACATCATCATGTAGAATTTAATTAATTTAAATTAATTAAATCTCTAGATTTCAAAAGTTATTCAAATGATCCAAAATTAGTATATATCAAGGACTAAGCCATGGCCATACCATATATCAAGTCTAAAATGGAATGCAAGCAACGTACAATTAAGTAGAATTTAAATCAAATTAAATTCATTAAATCTATAGATTTGAAAACTCATTTAAATCATCCCAAATTAATGTATATCAAAGATTAAGTCATGGCTATGTCATATATCAAGTCTAAAATAAGTTATATGTAAACTACAATTAATCATTAATTTTTCAAATTAATAAACGAAATGCATACAACTTATATTTCACTACAAAAGCAAGTAAAACCCTTAGATAATAAACTATAACACCTCCTGTCTCAATCTGAGATGAAATCTCAAATCCCCACCGAAAGAAAAATGCTCCGAATCCGACGATACTTCGGTGTTTTGTCGAGGACAACCCGGTGATCATAAAACTCCAAAGAGGACATACCAAAATCCTAACTTGGTCTCAAACCCGAACTCAAAAAATGGTCAAAAACGGATTCTAATAAGAGGGAAAGATGCATGTAATCAAGACAAACATAAAACATGAAGGCACCACGACTTTTTAACAGAGGGAAGAAGTCCAAAAGAAGAGAGAGAATGTGGCAGCCCCATGGGCTTCCATGGCTGTCGGCTAAGAGGGAGGAAGAAGACGAAAAAAGTGATTTTTCACTTTCAGACATTCTATTTATAGTAAAACTCTAAAAGTGCCCTGAAAGGGCCCCGCCGGGTCTGGAAAAGTGGAATTTGAGCAGACGTGCTCAAATGACAAAACTCCATGAATGAAAAAGAACCGAAATGAGAAAAGATGAACAACAAAAGAAACGGCATAAAAAACTAAGTCCTGAGAAGAAAGATATACCCCAAACAAGTTCGGCGGTAACTAGGGCCAAAGACCCTGAAATTGGTGGAAAACGACGAAAAGAAAATTCTATGAGTATACGACTCGATGAAAAGTGAAAATGAATCCCGTATGAGGATCCAGGCTCAAAATGAGGCATTTTTGCAATAACTTTCATTAATTGCACAATGGCCCCTCCAAACAGGGTTAACTGCACTAATGACCCAGAATGAAAATATCTTCTAAAAATATTTTCTTAAAAACCCCTGAAATAACATATCTTCAAAAGATATTGATGAAAAACACCCCAAGAAAAGAAAATGTTTTCAAAGAACTATGCATCCATGCCCCTATGGGCACCCAGAGCAACCAGAGTATTTCGTGGAAACCACTTAAAACGAAGGTACGTGAAGTTGGAAATCAACTCCGAGCACAAAAAATGAGGCTATGTCAACAAAGTGACAAACGGGGAAACGACAAAATAGGGAAAAGGACGAAAAGTGAATAGTGTCCAGAAAAATGAAAATGTGGAAATGACTTGGTCCATACAGGAAGTTGTCGAGTCTCAGAAACCATTTCCGAGTACTCGAGACGACACTAAGTGATGAGAAACTGAACACAGAAGAAAAAAGATAATGGAAAAAAAATTTATCCGTAAAATTTGAGGAAAAAGGGAGGGAAGGAAAATGACCGAGTCATTACAACCTTCCCACCTTAAAGGGATTTCGTCCCCGATATCCAACCCCAACAAATAAAAGACGAAACCAGGATAACTATGGAGTACATCTCCGAGTACCCCACACAACATGCTACGAAAACAAATCCCAAAACTGAAAGACAACACACAAACCAATGTCATTCGCACCCACGTGCTTTCGATAGGATAACCTCTTAAAAGAAAAGTGACCACACGGCCACACGATAAGTCAAAAGTCACACGCAGAACCCAAGGTCAGACAAAGGAACGAAAGGCAACAACCATAAGCATTTCTCCTAATGAACCATCATACCGATCCAAAAACAACCACCAAAGAACTCCAAAATCTTTACATATCAAATCAAGGTACTGACCAAAGTCGACGTGGTAGTATGAATAGCGACTAGAACCCGCCCACGACGTACTCAAATGTGTGGTAGCAATGACAGTGCCAAGTGCCCGCCCACACCTACTCGTCAGTAAGGTAGCATCGACGGCAACTAGCACCCGCCTGCAACACATAACTTTGTACGGTAGCATGACAATACTAGGTACTAGTTTATAACCTTCCCCCACTAGGTCTATCCATGAAACCTCTCGATACAAAAAGAAGCGTTCACAACTATAACAATTAGCTTGGGGAAAACAATTACATGTAATGATAAAGTGTAGAAGCATTCACAACTATAACAATTTTCTAGAAATTCATGCAATTCAAGAATAAGCATAACCAATCTGTGATTAACATGGCTCATCCACCTAAACTAGGGTGTGGTATGAGCCATCTTCCCTAGGCATGGCCTATCAAGGTCTTAAATTTGCAAGTTTTAACACATGAAAATAATTATCTAGCATAAACTATCTTTTGTTGGTATGGACCATCTACCTAACTACATTAATCTAGGGGTGTACCATAGCCCATCTTCCCTTGGCATAATTTATTTAAAGTCATACATAGCATGCCTATAATCCTATTTCATGAAATCAATCTTTATTGTCATCATAAAGATATCAAGAGTATAAGCATGTAAACATGGCTCTAAGACAAGAATTATATGATAAACACACTTATATATATGAATTTTGCCCGGATCATACATCAATTTAATATAATACATAAATTGCACATAAATCCTCATCTTATTCATGAAATCCATTACATACAATATTATTTCTCTAAATTAAATTATAGAAATTACATAATTAATCTAGTTAATGCTACCTCAATCCCCTAGGAGGGGATTTAGCTCATCTTGGTGGTGGTTGAAGGTTCAATGGTTGAAGAGGAAGCCTTCATCTTCAGCTCCATAGCAGCCACGCCCAAGAACACTCAAGAACCTTAGCTATTCCTCACTTTCTCTCTTTAGAAGTATACAAAATTTGAATCCCAAATGATATGTCATATGTATTACAACATTAGACAAATGTATATAACCTATTATGTTAGAATCAGCTTTAGACTCCCTAAAAATCGTGCATTCAAGTGGAGAAGAGAGAGAAAAGTAACTAAAATTTTGAATTCATTCATTAATTCGTAGGTTAAGTGTCAAAGTGCACGCTGAGTGTTAAGGTGGCTGTCAAGGCGCGCACTGGGTGTTGGTGGACATGGCTTCTGGCACTTGGTGTCTGGACGCAAGGCTGATTGTCTGGATGCAATTTTGCTCAGCTACTGGAATTTTATTCTTTGCAACTACTATTGTTGTCCTGATTTACAAAAGGGCGTCCAGATGCCAAACCTTATGTTTAAAGGTTAACTTCTTCATTCTTGTTTAACTTCACGGGTCTGACTTCTTTCTTAGGTTGAGTATGCTCTTGGACTTAAGTGCATTTTGCCAGGTTCCATAGCTCGCCAAACACCTTGTTCATTAAAAACCCTTAAAATCTAGCTTACGCTATGTAATAACCCGGTCATTTTCCTTCCTTTCCTTTTTCCTTAAATTTTACGGATAATTTTTTTCCGTTGTCTTTTCTATGCTGTGTTTAGTTTTTCGTCACTTAGTATTATCTCAAGTGCTCCAAAATGATTTCTGAGACTCTTTCCTTTGGATTGACAATTTCCTTTAAGGACTGAGTCAGTTCCACATTTTTCGTTTTTCGACACTATTCACTTTTCGTTCTTTTTTCTATTTTGTCTTTTCCCCGTTTGTCACTTTGTTGGCATAACCTCACTTTCTATGTTTGGAGTTGGTTTTTGACTTCACGTATCTTCATTCTAAGTGGTTTTCACGAAATACGTATCTTTGCTTTTGGAGTAAAGTACTCTAGTTGGTCCTAGTGTCCATAGGGGCATGGATGCATAATTTTTCAGAATCTTTTTCTTTTCTTAGGGTGTTTTTCATAAATATCTTTTGAAGATATTTTATTTCAGGGGTTTTTTAAGAAAATATTTTTAGAAGATATTTTCATTTTGGGTCATTAGTGCAGTTTTCACTTTTTGGAGGGGCATTGTGCAATTATTGAAAGTTATTGCAAAAATGCCTCATTTTGAGCCTGGATCCTTGTACAGGATTCATTTTCACTTTTCTTTAAGTCATGCACTCTTAGAATTGCCTTTTGGTCATTTTCGCCCTGTTTCAGGGTTTTTGACCCTAGTTGCCACTGAATTTGTTCGGGGCATATCTCTCTGCTCGGGACTTGATTTTTGACGTTATTTTATTTATTGTTCATATTTTCTCATATTGGTTCTTTTTCATTCATAGAGTTTTGTCATTTGAGCGCGTCTGCTCAAATTCCACTTTTCTGGACTCGGTGGGACCCTTTCGGGGCACTTTTAGGGTTTTTCTATAAATAGGGGACTTAAAGTCAAAAAGTCAGATGTTGTCATCTTCCTCCCCTCTTGGCCAGCCATCCTTGGCAGCCATGGCTGCCACCTTCTCTCTCTTCTTTTGGATTTCTTCCCTTTGTTAAAAAGTCGTAATGCCTTCGTGCTTTATACTTGTCTTGACTACGCGTATTTTTCCCCCTTATTAGAATCCATTTTTGGCCATTTTTTGAGTTCGGGTTTTTGGTCAAGTTTGGATTTTGGTATGTCCTCTTTGGAGTTTAATGTTCACCGTGTTGTCCCCGACATAACCTAGGAGTATCGTCGGACTCAGAGCACTTTTTTTTTCAGTAGGGATTTGAGATTTTCATCTCAAACGGAGGTAGGGGATGTCTTAGGATTTTATTCATGTTGTATTGATGATTTTATAAGCTTATACCACTTGTTTGCATGTTTTGTATTAATCCTAAAATTTAATTTAATTATTTTTGATGAGCACTGAAAAGTGCGCATTTAAATCCGTTAAGCTTAAGCATTCTAGTACCTTTATCTATCTTATTTTGCCGTTTTAGACTTATTACGTGTTATTTATATTTTCAGGCACTAATCCCAAAATTGAGCTAACTCAGCCAAATAAGAGCTTAATTGAAGCAATCCTGAGATAAACCAAAGGAGGGAGCAAGGTGGAGAAAGAAAGGAGCAAAAAGGAATTAAGTTGTGCAGCTGAAAAGTTCGATCGATCCAACTTAGAGTTCGATCGATCGAACATCTATGATCGATCACAGTACTTCTCGATAGATCCAACCTTGGCCTTTGCTGAAATTCCAAGTTCGATCGATCCAACATTACCTTCGATCGATCGAACCCTATTTTGTCCTATTCAAATGATTGATCTTATCCACAGCTGTACGCCTACCAACCACTTTTGTCCTTTTCCCCATAAATATCTTCGAAATATCTCAGCCTTGTCCTTATCTAGAGGAGTCAGACCACTTCGATCGATCCAAGATGCAGTTCGATCGATCGAACCCATCTTCGATCGATCCAAGTTAAGGTTCGATCGATCGAACTTCCTCCAGCGAGAAAAAGTTAAAGTCCAGCTCATTTATTCCATCCTTCACCCAATCATTGGAGAATATGCCTTGCACGACCACAGCTCATCATAGGGTGTATTTGACCTACCTATATAAGGAATATGATACACTTTTTGGAGGGGAGTCTAGAGTTTCTTGTCACACATTGAAAATCATCTTGGAGGCTATTCTTGGAGAGGAAGAAGGGAGGAAGCTAGAGCACCATTGGAGGAGATCTTCACCAACAAGGAGCAGCCATGGAGTTAGCCCTTGAGGGTTGGATCATCTCTACCATGTGTGGCTAGACATCTTATTGGGGCTAGAGTTAGCCCCAAGCATGCTTTTTATACTCTAATCTTATGTATTATTGAGGGATTAGTGTTGTATGATACATCTTGATATTCATGTATATATAAATCTTGATTATTTCATGGTTTGTATGGTTTAATGCTTCCAATTGACTATTCTATTCTACCCATATGTCTATGTATGCTAGAGTAGGATATTCATGTGCTTATATCTAGATTTAGTGTTTTTGATGCATGTCTATGTGTATTGATGCTATAGATCTAGAGATTATTAAGATGATATGCTTAATGAATGCTATTTTGGTTCATTTGATGGTTTATGCCTAATCTTGATGGTTTGTGCCTCTCCCCTAGTCTAGATAGCTTTATTTTCATGCTAGTAGTGTAGATTTAGTGTAGTGGTAGTATAATGTTAGATGGGAGGACAATCTACTCTTGATGTTTGATGTTCCATGCTTGTGAGTCCAAATGGCATATTCCTCTAATATTGTGTTGTATGTGGATTGTGAGCTTAATGAAGGATTAATGACTTGTTTTGATCAATTGTGCTATCCCCATGTTGTCTAGACAATATATGCTCTATTATTTAGATATATTGTGCTCTTCACATGATGTTTAGACAATACTTGCTTGATTTGTCATCCTTGCCAATTGAATAAACCTAATGCACACACACCCTTATCATATTGCAACACATCCATTACCCTCAATTGATCACTTATTAGTAGTATAGAAAAGTATTGCTTGGTGGTGATCTCTACACCCCAAGACCTCTTTCTCTCTTGTTTACCTCATATTATTTTATTTAGTTGAATTCAATTTAGCTTAATCAACCAACCAACCAATTGTGTGATCACTCGACCTACTAACCCTAATTACCATAGTTCACAATTCGATTCCCTACTCATCCTATCTATATTTTATATAGAGAAAGGTAGTAGTGGCTTTTTATAAATGTAAAACTTGGCCACCTCCTAAATTCACACACAACTCTTCAAGCTTTGTTGGTTGTGGCGACTCCATCAAGGAAACCAACAATTTTCTTTGTATAGGATTTAATTTTCAAGAATGTGTATAACTTAGAATTAAAGTATAGCATGCTAGTAAATTTGGCCATGGTATGGTTGTTGACTTATATTAAATTTGGGTCATTTGAATAAGAATTGCAACTTTTATTTAATATTTTTCTTTTGTGAAAGATTAATTCCTATGGCTATACCTTGCTTGAAATTAATTTGTGATATGCTATTAAATTAAGTCTTGGTATGCTCTTTAACATAATTTAATTTGGAGCATTTGGATGAGTTTAAAAATCTAGAGATTTTAATTAAAATCGATTTAAAGGTTCCATTGGCTTAATTGAGTTTTAAACTTGATATTTGAAATGACTGGGACTTGTTTACTAGTATATATTAATTTGGGACCATTTGAAGTTGCTTTAGAAATTAGAGATTTAATTAAATTCTACTTTGTTGTTCCATTAGCCTAATTAAGATTTTAAATGGATGTATGTTATTTAACATGTGTTAATTAGGGGTCATTTGATTGAGATTTGAAACATAGAGAAATTAATTAGTTTATTTAATTAATTTTGGTTTCTATAGTGTTAATGATTTAATCATGTGTTTGACATTGGTTATATATTTAAATCATGATTTTGGACTTGTATTAGATTCATGAGTTTATGTTTTCAATGTTGAAATATATTATTATAGCGTGTAACGAATCACACACTGAAGATTCGACATTTGTCATGCCTTAGTAGTTGTAGACTTAGAGCATGTATTGTATGTGTTTCCAAATTCGGTTGTGTATGATAGATAGTTGATTATCTTGTATATACATGTTGATATATATGTTGTTGCATAACTTGTTCATTTTGGAAACTTGGGGATGTCGTTGTTTGACTACGGCTAGGACATGGTTCTAATACGGGGGATTATCCATTTACAGTCTTGTGCGCACATAGGGAGGTTACCTATGGGCTAGTAACCCTAAAGTAACTATGGTATCAGTTTGATCCGTCGTGATATCCAAGTATCCACCTTGTTTGATTTCACATTTCAATTCAAGTTGATAACTAGATGCTATCGTAACTTGTTGTTCCTTATTTGATTTCCCATTTTGAGTTTCAAAATGTTAACTTTGAGAAATCATGCTTTATAGCGTTGTATTGGAAGTTCCAATGTTGGTTAAATTGCATTGATATTATGATTTAGGTTGTACTGTTCTAATGTAGCCTAGGATGATTCCTTAGACTCATTTGGGACATAGACGTTAGGTAGCATAAACCATTTTAGTTGATTCCATATTTTAGATTTCAAGTTTATAACTTTGAGAATCTATATCTGGTTGCTTCATATAACATGCTTCTATGTTGTTGAATTGCATGAATGAGGTGATTTTTGCTAGAAGCAATCTAAGGTAGCTTAGGATGCTCCCTAAGTCTCATCTTGACATATACGTTAGGTGGCATGAGCCCCTTTAACATGTTTCACCTTAAGGTGGTATTATTGTAAAATGCTAGGTCGATGCATGCTCATTTCCTACGAGTAGCTTTATGTTACTCATCCTGAAGTTACTGGGGATTTGTTTTAGGTACGAAGACTTGGTTCGTGATGCTTATCATTCCTTAGATGACTTGTAACTTTTAAGTTTCCATTTCATGCAAATGTTAGCATGAAATGCCATTTTTTGTAGCCTTATGTATCAGATCTTGTATCCTTGATTTTATGTATGTGATGTGTACATAAGTACACTCTTTTCAATGTATTTGACATGTATAAGATGAGGCCAGAGGTCAATGACATGCATATTGTATTCTATGTACTTTCATTTTCAAGGTTTATTATAAAAATATTGAAAATGTTAAGTCATTGCTTCACTATGTTTGCATCGGGTGTGGGAATTCCATTTTTTTTCTTTCATAGGGTCTCATTAATCATGTATGAAGTGTGGTCAAGGGCCAAACAGTAATTTGAAATCATATGTTAATTTTGGTTTTCAAAATTTTCATTTTTAGTTCATTTTTGTCATTTTTGGCCGTTGGGGGGTCGGATTTTGAGTCTGGCCTTCTCGGGAGCCGCGGACCATTCCTGGGTGCTTAGAATCACTATTTACACTTGTGTGCATATTCGTTTCAACCTAGAAATGCATTTAGGGTCAAATGCATACTTGGTGCGGAGTTGCATTTTCTGAGTTTTTAGCCCTCTTCTGATCTAGGGGCATTTTGGGTATTTCACAGTGTGTTTTTTTTTTTTATTTTCTTCCACAATGTCGGGTAAAAAATTTGATTTTGGGAGGGGTTTTATTTTCGTGTTTTTCCAGAAAAATTTATTTGATAGCCCGTTTTTGCTCTCAATCGTGGACAGATTCTAAAAAAAATCTATGTAGCAGTTTTTT
The DNA here is from genome assembly GCF_030987335.1 of Cornus florida. Taxonomy (NCBI): domain Eukaryota; kingdom Viridiplantae; phylum Streptophyta; class Magnoliopsida; order Cornales; family Cornaceae; genus Cornus; species Cornus florida. The sequence goes on along the minus strand of NW_026775573.1, from coordinate 41,751,126 downwards.
GGACTTTCTTGACCTATGTGGATCTAGGGGGCATTTTAGGATTTTACAACATGTTTTTTTGGTTTCCTTCCACATAGCTGGTTAGAAAACGTGATTTTAAGGGGTGTTTCTTTTTCATATTTTTCCAGAAAAATTTGTTTAAGGATCCATTTTTAGCCTCAGTTCTGGGAAAAAAAATCAAATGATGCTTGCTGTCAAAACACTATTTACTACCCAGATTACCCGGAAAGTTAGTTTTTTTTAAACTTTGACATTTCATATCTTCTTCGTCTTGACTTCAAATCAAGTGATTTTTGAGTCTAAATTTATTAATTTTTGCTTGTCTATCCAACGGAATGCACGGTTGCATCCAATTATATCCGAAAAGACCATTTTAACCCTTGTCAAATACCTTTGCCGCACTGATTTTAAACCCAAAAGTTGGTTTTTTTGAAACTTTGACGTTTCATATCTTCTTCATTCGGACTTCGAATCAAGTGATTCTTGAGTCTAGATTCATTAATTTTTCCTTGTCTATCAACAGTATACCTAGTTGCATCCAATTCTATCTAAAAAGACCATTTTACCCTTTGTCAAATACCCTTGTCGCACTGATTTTAAACCCAAAGTGATTCTTGACTCCTCATTCATTAATTTTTGCTTGTCTATCTAACAGTATGCTCAGTTGCATCCAGTTTTTTTTTTTTTTTCCTTCTGAAAAGACTATTTTACCCCTGGTCAAGTACCCTTCCCATTTTATAATCTTAGCTTCCGCATTTGATTCCTTTGGGTTTCGTGACCTCATGGAAGGTCATCTTAGGGTCTTAGAGGTGTGTTGTGCCTTAGGAGACCGTTGTCTTGTTTGTTGCTTCTGCATCTGGATCCATGATCGGGTCAATCTTCGGTTCATCACATGAGGCACTAGCTTGAAAAACCAGGGTCGTCACACGCCATTTTAGAGATAAGCCCTAAAAATAACAAATATATAAGAAAGTACGTAAAACACACTTTATTAACATACTAAATAGACTAAACATGCAATTAAGGGCGCTTGAATATGCAACATTCGGCGTTTATCACTTAGCCCTTAAGCAATGCAATTGTAGTGCATACAATATCACTCTAGGACCACAACAACGTGTCACACGCTGAGCTTCATGTAGAAAGACCAAAATGCCCTTCGACCATCTACTTGTCATTCTCAGCATAATACAAGTCCTAAGACTGTATAAATCACAATATAGGCTCAACTATAGCAGTTCAATATAATACAGCTATCTGGACACATGGATAAATATATAATATTGTTGTGAAAAGACTATAATGCCCCGACAAATCCCTGTAGTTAATTTTCATGTGTTGAACCTCAATTTACACAACAAAATAGCCTAAGCAGGTAAAATAACTACAATGTACTATCTCAAACCCTTGTGTAATTGTGTCACAAGATGGTAAAAGATAATACTACCCCGTGTGATGATTCAGGTGACAGTGTAGCACAACATAGGTGGTAGAACCCCATGAAAACCCTGTAATTACTATTTTTGACATTAAATAGACAAACGCAACTTAGGACCAACAAAAATTAATTTAGAGGAAAATGATCAATAATACTTTAATTAATTGCCCCATTAGAGAATTTAAAAGGAGTTGAACCTCACCTATGCTTATGTTCTATCATTCTAACATAGCTCCTCCATCCCATTTTAAATGTCCCTTTTTGGAAACTTAATCTTTTAAGATTGTAGTTTGTTTTTTTTTTTTTTTTATTATGTTATTTTATTTTATTTTATTTTTAATTTATCGTAATGGTAGTGAATGAATTTTCAAACCTACCCATCTGAAATTTTATCTTTATTCTATGGTGGGTCCACAATGAAGTCTCATTTTAATCTTTAATTATTTTTATAACTTCAATACAAGAACGGTAAATTAGGAATGTTATGGAAGATAGTGCATTGGATTTTCAATTGGGACAATTATTTTGGAGCAAATAAAAATGGGAAGGCAGACACGAATGTGGGACGGAGGGAGTATATAATATTGTAAACACCAACAACTTCTTATCACCAATACAAAACCCTTTGCTCTCCTCCCCAAAGTTTTAGAAAGATGAGTTTATTCTACAAATGTCCAATGAAGCTTGTTTTGTTCATTGTCATATGGACTAGGGTTATTTTTTGTTCACCCCCTATTGTAATCCAAGCCGCTAGCCCAGATTACATAATTTTCCCACCATATCGACCTAAAATTACAGTTCAAGTTTTCAACAACCTAGCAAATGGGGTAGATCTCAACCTTCATTGTCAATCAAAGGATGATGATCTTGGTTCATGTCTTGCATTTTAGAGACTTCTTTCAATGGCGTTTTCGCAACAATATTTGGGGTAGTACAAACTTTTTTTTTTTTTTTTTGGTAGTATGTCATGGAAAAATGTGAGGGGTAGTTTTGACATCTACAGTGAACAAAGGGACATAACTAGATGCGTAACTTGTGTTTGGACAGTGTAAGTAGATGGATTACATTTATATGATGAAACTGGTTCTGAAAAACTTTTTCTTGGGTGGCCTGGAACACCCCCAATTATTAGAAAATGATGGTGTTAAAAAAATAAAACATGTATTACTAGTATTCCTACCATTCTAAATATGTTGTAATATTTGGAATGTTTATTTTTTAACACACATTTCTTTATAACGTACAACAATGACTTTGATTCTTCTAGTAAAATATTATTGTTTTAATTTTTGTATAAGTGAAACATGGAGTATTTTAATATATGAATGAGATTTGAACTTATTAAAATTGTAGTAAGTTGAACGAATCTATATATAGATTTATTTGTTAATATATATATTTAGACACAAAGATTTCTATATAAATTTATTAGTGTGTATAATTTCAACCAGTTTAAATAAATATCTCTAGTTATTTTTACACCACTATTCACCTTGCTGATAACAATGCCCAAAAATTTATCTAGAGAATAAATATTTTTATATAAAGGGATATTAGTGTTGAAGAAATAACTTAAGTTACTACATCTAAAGAGAATTAAATAGAGATGATTTTGTGACAAGTGATTTTGGATATCACTAATTTTGAAGTAAATGATAAATGATACTTTAGACACTAAAATTTTGTGGGCTTTTCCCTTGGCAAATTCACCGATCAAATATGGGTCTTATGTTTATTTAAATTGTTCAATTAGCCTAAAATTGATCAATTTAAATTATTTAACTAGTCCGACCCAGTTAGTTAAATAAAAAGATAATTATGCTCAATAAAATATATTTGGGATAATTACTCTAACTGAGAATTTTCACAATATAATAATAAAAAATACATATTATAATGATTATGTGTTTATCAAGAAAGTTAAGATCTCATCGTCCTATAAATCCAAGAAGTTTATAAATAAAGGCATAGAGGGAGGAAAAGACATCTAGAATTCAAGACTCTCAGAAAATATCATTCTCTCAACACCTAAGTCTTGAAGAAGAATAACAACAACAAGTACATCCAAAATCATTTCATTCTACCTCAAATACAATAAATTATATGAAGCGAAGAATTACAAGAACATTTGAAGTTGTGTCGTTCTTTCTTAAATTCAACACGTTTGAAGAATCACCAAACAACACTATTCGAGATCAAGCTTCGTCAGGTATCTGAACTCTAAAGATGAAGAACAAGCACATCCAAAGTCGTGACATTCCTCCTCAAATTCAACAAGTTTGAAGAATCATTAAACAACATTTTGTCAGCCCTCGATCAAGCATCGTCAGCCCTTGATTAGAAATTATTGGCGGTTTTCCTCAACTATAAACCTCAATTACAAATATTTAAGGAAAATTGTCAGTAAATCAATTCAAGACCAAGCTCCAACAGCCTTTGGATCCAACCAACATAGGAGATTGTGAGATATATATATATATATATATATATATATATATTTTTGCAATTATCTTAGATAAAATAAGTCCAAGTCGAGTTGTAATTCATATTACTTGTTCTATAAGTTATCAAGTTCGACAACGACTACAGAATTGGGAAGTTGTTCAAAGTTACCTTAATTGAAGATCATTTAAAGAAAAAGGTAAGAACAACGTTTTAGGAGGAATTCTAAATAGGTAAGGACATTCTACACTTGATGTTCCATTCAAACTTACTATATATAGTGTGTCAAGCTTAAAAGAACCATATTTCAAGTTCTGGCAAACTTGAACCGGTTCAGCACCTCTGAACTAGTTCAAGGCTTCTAGTTTGGATTCGAGAATCCTTTTGCCAAACTTGAACTGGTTTAGCTCCTCCGAATCGGTTTAAGGTGTCTGATTTGGTTTACCACTTTTAGTTTTCTTTTCCTGAATTGTTTCCTAGTTGGTCTAGAATTAAACCAAGTCCCATGCATGAATTTTCCATATTTTCAGAGGGATTAGGTCATTCTATACTATATATAAACCTTGACATATACATTAGTTTAGGTATGGCTTTTGTATTATCAATTTATTATTCTTAAAAGCCTTAGGAAGATTTTTGTCTTAAAAATTCTTAGAGAATTTTCTGTTTCTCTTTCTAGAACATATACACATAAACACTTGAGTTTAGAGTTTTGTTATTCAAATCCTGATCGTGATTATACAGTTGCATCTACATTGATCTATTTCTACATCGAATTTAGACAATTAAAGAATAGAAGTAAAAATGATCACACTTTGAAAGGGTTGGAGCATTCGAGGAGTGTTGTCTGATCTACCTGCTACTCTTCTACAAAGATCAAGCATAAGCCTGAGATCAAGTTGTTGTTGGATGGGGAGTCGCAAAGCCAGAGGATTATCAGTAGTTGGTGTTTGGTAGAACGATAGGGTGTGAGCCAGAGTCAAAGTTCAGTGTACTTTGTTTCAAGCATAGTGGATCTGTTTACTTTGGACTGCACTGTCCATGAGGTTTTTCCCATGTAAACAGTTGACGTATTTTATCAACTGGGGTTTCCTCACTAAAATCCTGGTGTCATTTCTAACTTTATATTGCTTTATTTTAGATTGCATGATATTAATTTATTAATTGCTAAAATAAAGTAAGTTAGAAAAACACAAGATCTGTTTTTAAAATTAAACAAAACTTTCGAAGTATTTTCCGCGGCGTGCAACTCACAAAATGGTATCAGAGGCAATCTCTACACATTGAGTTGATCCTTGTTGAAAGTTTTATTTTAATTTTCAAAAATTGATTTTTAATCATGTCTTATGCGTTGAAAGAAGGTGGTTCTAGTCAATGTGGTTGATAAGCGCTGAAAAGTGCGTATTTAAACCCCTTAAGTTTAGGCATTCTAGTACCTTTATCTATCTTACTTTACCGTTTTAGATTGATTTCGTATTATTTCCTTTTTCAGGCACTTATCCCGAAAATAAGCTAACTTAGCCAAATAAGAGCTTAATTGAAGCAATTCTGGGATTAAACAAAGAAATGAGCAAAGTGGAGAAAGAACGAAGCAAATGAAGCCAAAGGTGGGAAGCAGCAAAGTTCGATCGATCTAAGTTTAAGGTTCGATCGATCGAACAATGATCAATATTAGCACTTCAAGATAGATCCAAGCCTTAGCCCAAAAGTATAAAGTCTCAAAAGTTCAATCGATCCAACACCATCCTTCGATCAATTGAATACTTTTGTCCTTATTCAAATGATTGATCCTATCCATAACTATACCACCCACTAACCACTTTTGTCCTTTTCCCATAAATATCTCTCTAAAATATCTCGGATTTGTCTTTTCCCAAAAAGCTCAACCAGTTGGATCTATCTAGCCTAAGTTTGATAGATCTCAGCCAGTTCGATCGATCCAAGTCCAAGGTTCGATCGATTGAACTTCCTCCAGTGTGAAAAAGTTAAAATTCCATCTCATTGAAAGTTGTCCTTTATCCAATCATTAGGGAATATTATGTGCACGACCCCAGCTCATTTTAGGTGTCATTTTGACATACCTATATAAGGATAAAGATTGCTTTTTACAAAAAGAGCCAACATTATTTTCATATCATCTCTTGGAGAGTAAGCTTAGAGGAGGAGGAGGCTAGAGACACCATAGGAGACTTTTCATCAACAAAGAGCATATTTCAACCATGGAATTAGCCCTTGAGGGTTGGAACAACATCACCATGAGTGGCTAGACATCCTCTTGGGGCTAGAGTCAGCCCCAATCATGTTTTCTATATCTTAATCTTGTGTATTATTGAGGGATTAGTGTTGTAATTGATGTTTTGACACTTTGATATACATAGATCTTGTGTATTCAATGATTTATGTGGTTTAATGCTTCCAATTGATCATTTCATTCTATCCATATGTCTATGTATGCTAGAATAGATGTTCATGTGCTTGTCTCTAGATATTGTGTTATTGATGCATGTCTATGTGTATTCATGCTAGTAGTATAGATGTAAGGTAGTTGTAGTGTAGTGTTAAATAGGAGGACAATCTATGCTTGTTATTTGATGATCTAAGCTTTTGAATGTAATTAGCATATGTCTCTGACCTTTTGTTATATTTGGATTGTGAGCTTAATGAAAGGATTAATGACTTGTTTTGATCTATTGTGCCTTTCACATGTTGTTTAGACAATATATACTCTATTGCTTAGATATATTGTGCCGTTCACATGATGTTTAGACAATACATGCTTAACTAGTCATCCTTGCTTGTTGAATCAACCAAACACACACACACCAATATTGCAACACACCATTTGCCCTCATTAATCACTTGTCAATGATATAGAAATGTATTGCTTGGTGGTGATCTCTAAACCCCAAGATCTCTCTCTCTCTCTTACTTACTCTTAATTGCATTTTTACTATCACTTAGTTTAATTTAGTTGCTCTTTAATCAACCAACTAACTAATTGTTTGATCACTCGACCTACTAGCCTTAACAACAATTCCACGACATTGCTCGATCCTCACAATCCCTTAGGACGATCCCTACTCGCCCTAGCTATATTTATAGTGAAAGGTAGTAGTGGCTTCTATAAATGTAAAACTCTTGGCCCTCGCCTTAATGCACACACTCATCAAGCTTGGTGGTGGTGCGGCATGAACCGCGTCAGTTTTTGGCGCCGTTGCTGGGGACTGATTGATTAGATTTGGCAGCGTCGGATTTGTGGAATTGATTAGGATTAGTACTCTTTGATCGTGTCTTTACTTTACTTCTATATTTCTTGTTAGTTACTTATTGTGTTGATTACTTGACTAGGTGCATTGTTGGAGAGGAAACAAGCAAAGGAGCCATCAAGCATTCAATTCAAGCAAGCAAGAAAGTAAAAAGCTAAAAATTCTAAAAATTTGCTAAGCTAAGCTTTAAATTTGCTAAGCTAATCGTCGGCCCGCGTGGAGGCTTATTTTTAATTGTCTTGCATCATTGTTGCTAAAGCATGGGAGTATGAATTAAATGTATGTGGAAGAAGTCTAATTGCATTGTTGTGAAGGCATAGTATTTGTCATTCTTTGTGTTTCTTTGTGTTTAGCATTGTGCATGCATGGACATCGTTCATTGAGACCAACTCTTGTCCCTCTTGATTTACATCTTGAATCTATCGTTAGAAATCCTAGGGGAAGAGGAAGTTCAAATAGATCCAATCTTTCAATGGATGACCATAATGATGATCATGTTAAGGACATTGGTCACATAGACCAACAAGGTATCCTCCATCCCAATGTGCACAATGAGAACATACAAGTACCTTTAGGTATGCCTAGGCCATTCATTCACCAACCACCACAACAACAAGGCCAAGTTCCATATGGAATGCCAAGGCCAATGTATGCTCTACAACCTTCCATCAACAATCAAGGAATTCAAAATCAAGGTGTTCATGTTGCACCTCAAGTAGCTAATCCACCTCTTGCTTTAAGAGACTATTATGTGCCTAATGAGTATAATGCACCTACATGCATCCAATTGCCTCCATTTAGAGCACATCATTATGAAATTAAGCCACAAACCATTCAAATGCTTCCTAACTATCATGGACTTCCAAGTGAAGAACCTTACAAGCGTTTGGATGAGTTTCTTGAAGTATGTTCCACCGTAAAATATACGGACATGCCGAAAGAGATTTTAAGACTCAAACTTTTTCCATTCACCTTAAAAAACAAGGCAAGGTATTGGTTTAACAATCTTAGGCCTTTTTCAATCACTTCTTGGGCAGAAATGCAACAAGAGTTCTCGAAGAAGTACTATCCAGTTTTTAAGACCAATGCCATGAGGACCTCAATTTGAGAATTTTCATATGGGGATGGATAAACGTTTCATGAGGCATGGGAACGCTTCAATGAATTGCTTAGGAAGTGTCCACATCATGGCATGCCCAAATGGCAATTAGTTTAATACTTCTTTGAGAGCTTATCGGACAACTATAAGGGTATGGTTGATGCTTCCATGGGTGGCTCATACATTGATAGGCATGAGGATGACGTGTGGCGTCTCTATGAGAGCATGAGTGAAAATTCTTTGCATAGAACACTATCATCCAAGAATGGTAGAAATTCACAAGGTAGGAAGAGTGTTGGCTTACATCAAGTCGACCATTTAAATGAAACAGCCGCCGAAATGTAGTCTTTATCTCAAAGGTTTGATCAATTCTTGATTAACCAAAACTCGGCGAACCAAGTATCTTCCTTCTTTAACCATTCTCATCATGCATCAAATGAAACATGTATAACTTGTTCTAGTGTTCTTTATTCTACTTCTCATAGTCCTCACGGACAAGTGCAAAGTAAACCTAATGAATAAGTCAATGCGGCTTTTATGAACCAAGGGAACAATCCTTATGGTACTCATTATAATCCAAGTTGGAAGAATCATCCGAATTTCTCTTGGAAAAACCAAGGAGAGGGCTCAAACCCTTCCCAAGTCGGTTTTCAAGGGAAGTACATTCCACCCCCAGTTTAAAACCAAGGATCCTAAGGTTATAGACCCTATCAATCACAAGGGAATCAGTTTGTTAATTCTCATTTTCCCAACCAATTTTATTCCCAACGTAAAACTAGAAGTCCCGCCTTTGAAAAGAAAGTTTTGAATGCTTTGGGCACTTTAGAGGCTAACACTCAATTGCTTCATTCTCACTCTCAATCTATTGCGAAGCTAGAAACCCAAGTAGGGCAAATAGCAAGCACTCTCAATGCAAGAGAGAAGGGAAAGATGCCTATAAATGCCCCACCTAAGCAACAATGTGTTGTGGAAACCCATTCCTCATCGGAAGGCCACACCATTGAACATGTTAATGCGGTGACTACCTTACGGAATGGTAAGATTGTGGACAACCAAGTTGGAATGTCCAATGAAGAGAGTGAACTGGTGCAACCTCAAGTTGTCACCTATCCCGTTTCACATCCCATTCATCCTTCATTACATATAAATGATCTTGTAAATGAGAAAGTCTTGAAAGATGTGTTTGAAAAAGAAGTTTTGAAAAATGATGTTGAAAAGGTTTTGTTGAAAAATGATTTGAAAACTTTTTGTGTTGAAGAGAGTTCAGAAGAAAATTTTGAAAAAGTGTTTGAACCAAAGGTTCCATTTTTGGATGCCTTACAAGGATCCATTTCAAAAGACAAGCAAAAGGCAAAAACCAATGAAATCATGGAAATGTTTAGGCAAGTGAAAGTTAATCTTCCACTATTGGATGCAATCAAGCAAATTCTGGCTTATGCCAAATTCTTGAAGGACTTGTGCACCTAAAAGCAGAAGAACAAGAGCCAAGCACCAAGAAAAGTGGTTTTGACTGAGCAAGTAAGCTCAATTTTGCAACATAACACTCTTCCAAAGTTTAAGGACCCCGGTTCACCAACTACATCATGCATTATTGGTGATCATATCATTAATCGGGCGCTTCTTGACTTAAGAGCAAGTGTTAACCTTCTTCCATACTCGGTTTATGTCAAATTGGGCCTAGGTGAATTGAAACCGATGTCGGTAGTTTTGCAACTTGCCGACCAATCAATTAAGAAGCCTGGGGGTATAATTAAGGATGTTTTGATAAAGATTGACAAATTCTTCTTCCCGGTTGATTTCGTTGTCATAGACACGGAACCGGTTCCCAATCCTAAGAGCCAAATTCCCGTTGTCCTTGGCCGTCCTTTCTTGGCAACTGCTAATGCTAACATCAATTGTAGCATGGAGATAATAAAGATCTCATTTGGCCACATGAAGGTGAAGTTGCATATCTTTAATCCCACACCCAATTCATTTGACAAATATGAAGGAAAGGTTAATGTTGTAGATAAATGTTATGATTTTCAATGTCAAGGAAATGAGCTTTTGTGTAAAACCAAAACTTCTAAAGGATCATCTTCAACCCTGCATTCTAAAAGTCTTGTTCCAAACTCTTGCTTTGAAAGGGCATGGAAGCCCAAAGGTTGTAATTGCATAGACAAGGGACCAAAGGTTCATTTTGAGCTTAGTCCAACAAGTTCTTCAAAGAACCATTTGTTGGGTGGAGTTCAAAACATCTATCACCCCAACAAGGAGGGGATGCATTATAAGATCTTTGATCCGGGCTAATAAAGCCCAATGTCTTGCTAGAGACGTTAAAGACTATCAAAGGCATTCGTAGAGTGTTAAAACCCTATTCCTCCCCTATTTCTATCTTTCATTTCATTTCTTACGAAGTCTAGATACTTGTTTTTGGTTCATATGCATTTCAAGGAACTTTAGTGAGGATTGCATAAGCTTTCATGACATTATTGAGCATTCTGCATAGTTCGATCGATCTCAAACATAAGTTTAATCGATCGAACTCCATTCTGCATCCAACACTTAAAATTTTTTTCGACCTGCAGAAACCTGCATCCAAATCACCTCTCTGTCCCATCATTCGAACTAACTCTTAGATCGATCAAGAGACCTTCGATCGATCCAACTTCCAAGTTCGATCGATCTCATAATTCAACACTTAGAAAAATTTTGAGCCTGCATCAACCTGCATATTTCAGCTCTCTGTCTGATCATTCGAAACATTCCAGAATCGATCAAGAAGTTTTTCGATCGATCTAACTTCCCGGTTCGATCGATCTCATGTTCCAACACTTAGCCAATTTTTTGAGCCAAAAACCTGTATACTTTTGTTCTCTGTCTGATTCATCGAACTCTTGTTTCGATCAATCTCAGCCTTCATTTCATTATTTTGACTTTAATTTGACTTTTCAAATTTTCAAAAATCCAAAAATATTTTCATTTTTGTTTTATTTTATTTTCATTTTATTTCATTTTATGTTATTTTTCAAAAAGTTTTCAAAAATCCAAAAATATCTTAATAAATTTTTAATTATTAATGTTTATTCAATTTAATTTACCTAAAAAAAAAAACCAAAAATATTTTATTTTATTTTCCAATTTTTAATTTTAATCCCAATTTTTAATTTTCATTTTGCAATTTTCAAAAAATTCAAAAATCAAAAAATAATTTGAAGAGGGTTCATTAAAGTTCGATCGATCATAGTTGAGTTTGATCGATCGAACTCTATCGGGAATGTTTTTAAAATAGAACTGAGGGTTTGCAAGATCGATTACAAAGATCGATCTAACTCACCCTCATTCTCAAGCCCTAACCCCTCTTCATTGCCGTCACTGTCCAATCACTTCACCATCTCCGGCGAAGCTTTTCGGCGAGTTTCCAAGCTTCGCATCTCTTTCTCTCATCTCGGATTCCATCTTTCCCTCTTCGTATCCACTTCTCTCCTTCGGTTGAGGTAAGACCCGAGTATCTCATGTTCATTTAAGCTTCAATCTCATCCATACATGCTCTATGTGTTGAATCCAAGCCATTTTTTTGATGAATCCGCCATTGATGAGCCTTTGAAGCATTGTATATATATGTGTATATACGTGTATATGTTTTGTAGATATTTTGAGATTTGTTTAGAATTGTTGAAGTTTGGGCCTCTATTTGTGATGGATATTTGTTGATTTGATGTGTTGTTGAGCCCACGAACACGTTCGTGTGGGCCCCATGTTCCAAAGTCACAGATTTGTGACTTTTGAGTTTTCAATGTTGCACAGTTCAATCGATCGAACTAGTATCTCCGATCGATCAAAGTTGTGAGATCGATCTCACTTACTTTCAATCGATCCAACTTTTGTGATCGATCTCACTTCTTTTTATGATCGATCGAACTTCACAGATCTCACACACACACTTCATTCATCATATCTTATGTTCATGCTATCATATCTATGCCCAATGCCTGTGATATTCCATATTGGATGTATCTCATATTTATATTGTTTAGCATGTTTCATATTCTACCACTTGCATAGATTCATGTCATATTTGTTTTGTCTATTTTATTTGACATACATAATTCTATTTCGTGCTTTTAAATTTCTTATTCTAGCACTAACTTCCATTGTAAGTTTTTCTTTTTGCAGGCCATGGTAAAGAGGAAGACCGTTGCCAATAGGCAACACGGGCCCACCCGACATACTAGGCCACGGATAGATGAGCCAGCAGATCCCTCTAATGCACAGCGGGAGCCAGCACAGGCTACCCCACCTCAGTCACCATCTCATAAGCCTGAGGATGACCACATACCATCCACTTCTACAGCTCATCATGCTTTCACTCCATCACCATCTCCACCGCATCATGGAGCTAAGCATTCACATATACCAACTCAGCTTGCTCAGCCAGCTCATCTGGAGCGTGATAGGCCATGCCTCGATATGCGCGCATGACACTTAACCATGAGTCCGAGTTTGACACGGCCTTCTTCTCTAGATCGGTGCTGACCCGATCCGCCTACCATGATATTATTTAGAGGAGCCAGCACAGGCTACCCCACCTCAGTCGCCATCTCATGAGCCTGAGGATGACCACATACCATCCACTTCTGCAGCTCATCTTGCTTTCACTCCATCACCATCTCCACCGCAGCCCCGAGCTGAGCATTCATATATACCACCTCAGCCAGCTCAGCCAGCCCATCTGGGGCGTGATAGGCCCACATCTCAATATGCACGCATGACACTCGACCATGAGTCCGAGTTTGACACGGCCTTCTTCTCTCGATCGGTGCTGACCCGATCTGCCTACCATGATATTATTCAGAGGGGCCTAGCCACTATTCTTGCCCCTGTTACAGAGCCGGTCTACCCACGGCTAGTTCGATTGTTCTACCAGAACATCGGACCATCGCCGCTTACCATAACAGAGATGGTCACTTCTGTCGATGGCCATCCAATCACCATTACAATGGACACTTTAGTCCGCTCTTGCCGCTGTCCACACAGATGCCCTCCAGAGCTTCAGGACACATATCTGAGGCTATTCAGGCCTTCATATGCCGACATGGCAGTTTTCCTCATAGGTCACCATACCAGTGGCGAGACCTTCGCCACCCCGGACATTCCTTCCCGACGACCTATGGTTTACTGATTCCATTCTTTATCAGAATATATATATGGCAGGGCACAAGATTCAGAGGAGGGGTGATTATCTGACAGCCCTTTACTCTTTCTACATCGGGCACTGGGTGTCTATTCCCGCGCTCATCTGGAGCATGATGAGGAAGCTGTATAACGAGTACATCAGCAAGGAGACGCCCGGATGGGCTAAGTCTCTCCCTTTCAGCCACCTCATCACCCAGATCTTCATCGTTCAACGCTACCCCATCCATCCTCGGGAGCACCCCGAGACAGGTTCCTATCACTTCCTCAGGAAGGACTGGAACAAGAGCTACCGCTCTATTATTACCAGGCTACAGGACCACGTGGTATTGGCTGTAGCAGAGTTAGAGCTAGAGGAGGCCCATGCACAGGCAGAGGCACCAGCACCAGCACCAGCAGAGGCAGCAGTAGCACATCCCGCAGCGGACGACGCACCAATTGATTGAGCTGCCAAGTATTTAGATAAAGACTTAGAGCGCCCTGCAGACGATGCAGAGTAAGACTCTCCAGCCAGGTCGCCCATTCATAAGCAGGAACAGACTCAGGAGCTTTCTTATAATTCATCTATGTTTGTGACTCCAGATATGAACCCTGGCTTTGGAGTATGTCTGCAGACACTTGAGGATGCTGTTGTTGCCATCCGAGCTGATCTCACAGCCCATAGAGCTGATTTTGCTGCCTTCCGCACGGATGTTGCGACCATGTTCAGAGATCTATCCAGAGACATCCGTGGAGCCAGACCTGCCCGTCCTACCTCATCTTCCTAAGCTCCCAGTCCATTCTATCTTATGATCCCTCTCTCCTTTTAATACTTTACTATTGTCACTGTACACTATTATTTTTACAGTCGGTCTGTCGGCTTTAATATTTTTGTTGTACCTGTACTTTATCCGTTTTATATATAACTTTTTTTGCTATGGATGTCATATGATTGTATTCTCATATTTGTATGTTTGACTCCATCAGGTGCATCATAGTGACTTCAGTGAGAGAGTGCTACCCAATTTCCAGGATCTCCCTTATACCTCTCTCATTTCTTTATCTGTTTATCCCATTTACACTTGCATGTTCACTGTGCACTGATTATCCCATTTTGTTATCTGATAAGTTTATCCAAGTGCCAATTTTCAGGACCACAGTTCATCCCAAGTTTGGGGGGGGGGGGGGGGGGGGCATGCCACCCACTTCGGAAACTTCAGTCCCAATCATTCTTGCTTAGTTGTACTGGTATACTCTTTCCTTTCTTCTCGTTGCACATTGAGGACATTGTGTCATTTAAGTTTGGGGGGACTGGTGTTTTACAGTGTTAGTTTTAAATTCAAATTTTGAGCATGACTTGTGTATTTGAGGGATATTTCTATGATTAGTCCATATCTAGCTATGATTTTGATCTTTTGAGGACTATATTGCTTAAAATTTAAAAAGTGCTTGACTTGAGAGTCCAATACTCCTTGTATGCCTTATGAATGCCATTTAGGAGTAAATTTTTCGAAAAATTGATATCATACTTGCACCTGTTGTCCATATTATCTTGATTTTGTGATTGTTTTGAGATTCATTCTAGGATTCTACACTAGCACAGGTGCACACTAGCATTCATTTGTGGGGTACATGCTTAGTTGATTATTGAATTGGTTATATTCCAATTGGGCTAGTAGTGCACTGAAAGCTTTCATTCTTAATAAAGGTGGATAACAACCCCTTTTCACTAAGTAGCTGGGATTCTTGCCTCATTAAGCATTGAATTTCTCGCGCCGAAAGGTGGAGGGCCCAAACTTTAGGTTAATAATTGAATACAAAAAAAAAAAAAAAAAAAAAAAAAAAAAAAAAAAAAGCAAAAGCAATAAAAAAAGTGAGGACTTCTCCCAAAAGGTAAGAAGTGGGAAGTGATTAGATGGTTGTTGTCTTGATTTGTAGCCTAGTTGATTTGAGCTTGTAAGTCCGTAGGGGTATTTGAATGCCTAATACCCCAAAGCCGTCTGGTTTGGGAGTCATTGACCTAACGCTCGACCTCATGAATGCCTAGAAAGCTTAATAGATCAACACATTGCACCATACTTCCATCTTTGATCCTATAAAAAAAACAAATCGAGTGAAAAGACTAAGCGCACCTAGGACAATAAAGCTTTAATAAAAGGTTCAACTTTTTGTCTTGATGATCGGTACTAGATTTGTGTGCTAGTTTGAGGGTAAGGATGTGATTAATTCTTTAGTTGGCTAAGATAGCAACACATTTGATGCCGGTCTACTCAAAAGGATTCTAGAGTTGTTTTGATTTGGATGATCATTTTCTTGATATTTGGAGGACCATACTTGTTTGTTTGATGTTGAGATTTTGGGAGATTGCTTGGAAAGGTTTGAAAAATTGCATACTTGAGGTAGTTTTCTCCCAATGCTTGTTTGCAATATTGGTGACTCTTTTGAAAGAATGAGCTTAATGTTTGTGGGTACCATTTCTAGAAACCCTCACGAGATTTCACTCGTCCATTAGGGGTAACCTAGGGGTTCAAAAAGCCTTGTTGCATATGCTAAGTGCAATTGTGTTCCCTACGAAAGTGGCATTATCCATTTATTGTTTTCTACTTCATACTTGTATAGTTGTTTATTTCATTCCTTTACTTTTTAGTTCATTGCTATGGACCAGTAATATTTAAGTTTGGGGGTGTGATGAGCGCTGAAAATTGCGTATTTAAACCCCTTAAGCTTAGGCATTCTAGTACCTTTATCTATCTTACTTTACCGTTTTAGATTGATTTCATATTATTTCCTTTTTCAGGCACTTATCCCGAAAAGAAGCTAACTTAGCCAAATAAGAGCTTAATTGAAGCAATTCTGGGATTAAACAAAGAAAGGAGCAAAGTGGAGAAAGAACGAAGCAAATAAAGCCAAAGGTGGGAAGCAGCAAAGTTCGATCGATCCAAGTTCAAGGTTCGATCGACCGAACAATGATCGATCTCAGCACTTCAAGATAGATCCAAGCCTTAGCCCAAAAGCATAAAGTCCCAAAAGTTTGATCGATCCAACACCATCCTTCGATCGATCGAACACTTTTGTCCTTATTCAAATGATTGATCATATCCATAGCTGTACCACCCACTAACCACTTTTATCATTTTCCCATAAATATCTCTCCAAAATATCTCGGATTTGTCTTTTCCCAAAAAGCTCAACCAGTTGGATCGATCCAGCCTAAGTTTGATAGATCTCAGCCAGTTCGATCGATCCAAGTCCAAGGTTCGATCTATCAAACTTCCTCTAGTGCGAAAAAGTTAAAATTCCATCTCATTGAAAGTTCTCTTTTATCCAATCATTAGGGAATATTGTGTGCACGACCCCAGCTCATTTTGGGTGTCATTTTGACTTACCTATATAAGGATAAGGATTGCTTTTTACAAAATGAGCCAACATTATTTTCATATCATCTCTTGGAGAGTAAGCTTAGAGGAGGAGGAGGCTAGAGACACCATAGGAGACTTTTCATCAACAAGGAGCATATTTCAACCATAGAATTAGCCCTTGAGGTTTGGAGCAACATCACCATGAGTGGCTAGACATCCTCTTAGGGCTAGAGTTACCCAAGCATGCTTTCTATATCTTAATCTTGTGTATTATTGAGGGATTAGTGTTGTAATTGATGTTTTGACACTTTAATATATATAGATCTTGTTTATTCAATGATTTATGTGGTTTAATGCTCCCAATTGATCATTTCATTCAATCCATATGTCTATGTATGCTAGAATAGATGTTCATGTGCTTGTCTCTAGATTTTGTGTTATTGATGCATGTCTATGTGTATTGATGCTATAGATTTGGAGATTGTCAAAACATAGTGCTTAAAGGAATGCTTTTGTGATTCTCTTGATGGTTCATACTTATCTCTTGATGGATTGTGCCTCTCCCCTAGTTTATTTTCATTCTAGTAGTATAGATGTAGTGTAGTTGTAGCATAGTGTTAAATGGGAGGACAATCTATGCTTGTTGTTTGATGATCCAAGCTTTTGAATGCAAGTAGCATATGTCTCTAACCTTGTGTTGTATTTGGATTGTGAGCTTAATGGAAAATTTAATGACTTGTTTTGATCTATTGTGCCTTTCACATGTTATTTAGACAATATATGCTTCATTGCTTAGATATATTGTGCCTTTCACATGATGGTTAGACAATATATGCTTAACTAATCATCCTTACTTGTTGAATCAACCAAACACACACACACCAATATTGCAACACACCATTTGCCCTCATTAATCACTTGTCAATGATATAGAAATGTATTGGTTGGTGGTGATCTCTAAACCCCAAGATCTCTCTCTCTCTTACTTACTCTTAATTACATTTTTGCTATCACTTAGTTTAATTTAGTTGCTCTTTAATCAACCAACCAACCAATTGTTTGATCACTCGACCTACTAGCCCTAATAACCATTCCACGACATTGCTTGATCCTCACAATCCCTTGGGACGATCCCTACTCGCCCTAGCTATATTTATAGTGAAAGGTAGTAGTGGCTTCCATAAATGTAAAACTCTTGGCCCTCACCTTAATGCAAACACTCATCAAGCTTGGCAGTTGTGCGGCAAACACCGGCCAGTGGTCCTTTATTTGAAGGAGATAATTACAATTTTTGGAAAGATGAGAGCCTATTTGTAAAATTCTGGTGATAAAACTTGGGCGATAGTTGAATCTGGCTATACACCACCTATAGTAGATACAACTGTGGATGGTAAAATAGTCAAAGAGTTAAAAGATACTTTTGCTTTTACTACTATTAAAACTGAGCATAATGATGCTAATGGCAAAGCTTTATATTCAATTATTAATTCTGTTGTTCCATCTTAATATGCTAGAATTTCTGAATGTAAAACAGCTATATAAGTCTGGGATATTTTGCAGGTTACTCATAAAGGAACTTCAATGGTGAAGTTGTCCAAAATTGAGATGATTTCTCATAAATTTGGAAACATCGTGATGAAAGAAGATGAATAGGAATAAAGGAAAAGCAATGAAAGTTTTTATGTCTGAAAATTATACTTTAAGTGATAATGATTCTCCTCAGGATGATACTAATGATTTTTCTTATATCGTTTTTCTTGAAAAAGGTCCTCATATTGTTACTTTATCTGACTCTAATATTTCAGATAATAAAGACAATGAAGTTCATAATGAATAAGTGCAAGAGGCTGAAAAGGACGATGAAAGATTGAAAAAGATTGTAAAAGTAACCATGAAAGTAAAACAGGCAATCAATAAGCTAGCAAAGGAGCTTATCCAAGCAAAAGGAGAGAATAGAGATCTAAAGAAATAGATTGATGAAGGCAAAAGGAAAGCTTTTGAGAGCAATTCTGTCATCACTGAGCTTGAGAAACAGATTATCATTCTTGAGGATAAAGTAAGTATTGATAACTCATTAAAGGAATTTCTTGCTTTGAAAAATGATTACCTTGAAATTGAATTGAAATTTAAACAAGATAAATTGAAAGGATTCAATATGAGTCAAAACAGTTTGAATAAAATAATCAACATGGGTAAGGATGTAAATGATAAAACAGGGTTAGGATTTTCTAAAGGTTCTTCTAGTAATCAAGGTAAAATAACTTTTGTTAAACCTGCTATTATGCCTAAACCATGTTTGTTTGATGCATCACATTCTGAAATGTCTTATATGCCTAAACTGTTACATTACACTTTCTGTGGTAAGACTGGACATACGTATCACTCATGTTTTTAATGGAAAAAGAAAAAATAAACTTGGTAAATTCATTCTTAGAATTTTCAAGCTAAGAAAAAAGGTGTTTTCTAAAAAGAAAAAGAATTTTGTGCCACATAAGTTTTCTAAAGCTGTAAATTTGCCTAAGAAAGAAGTAAAGAATGAGACAGAATTTCATGAAGTAATAGTAAAGACTGTTTGGATCAAAAAGACTGATTTGATTAATTTTGTGCCTGTTGAGTCCTTGGAACTAAATTCCAGAAGGACTTCACCTTCAAACTAAGTCCTACAAACTTTTGTGATCATGGCTTGTGCTTAAAAGATTTTTTTATTCTTATTTTTTTTTGCCATTGGATCACTTGTTAAGGTTTGGTTAGGGGTTTGAGTTTCTGATCATAATCTTCTTGATATACATGTGAAAATTCTTTTGAAGAATTTATAATCTATTTTTGAATGCAAATTGAGACACATGATAATTTGAATAAAAATAGATTTTTGGTCTATAATCTATACAATGAAAGATAATTTGTATTGATTTGGGGATTTTTAGATTTGAATCTCTTAAGTTCATAGAATTTTGTGCACTAGTCCATCTTTGAAAAATTTGGTTGAAAATCTTTTGATCTATTGACTATGGTTTATTGTTCACAAAAGCTATGAAGGTTATTGTCTGAAAAAAATAAGAGCTTAAAAAAAAGTGAGAAAAAATATATTCAGCTTGAAAAGAAAGAGAAATTTGAAAATTGTTGAATACTTTGCTAAGGAAAAGGCTACCTTTTGAGATTTGATCGAAAACTCTCATTAAACTGTGAATTGAAGCAAAAAGTGGAGATAAGTTGAGTTGGAGAATTACTACTTACTCTTTAGAGTGAAAGCCGTCTTACTTAAAAAAATTGCTCAAAACAAATTTATCTTGATGCTTTTTGATCAATAAGGTTTAAATAATGATCTGTTGAAATTCAACTGAAGATGGATCAGATTGGATTTCACACACACACATGAACTTGCTAGATTAATTTCTAAATTTTTTAGTAAAATTTGGAAGTTTGATTTCATGTTGTAATTACTCTCTGAGATTTGAAATCATTTGAAAACTCTGTGGAGTCAAATATTTGTTCTCTGAGATATTTTTAAAATTCTCTGTAAGGGTTTTGAATCATATGTTGACCGGATGATTTTAATGATTGGGGATTTTTGTTTTATTTCTAAAAAAAAAATCAAGAAAAAAATTGAAAAGTTTAAAAAAAATTCAAAAAGATTCTAATTTGTTTTTAGGTTTTTAGTTTGTTTTTTTTGATGTTTTTTAATCACCGATGTGTTAAAACATTTTTCTGGATGTGTTAGAAAAAGTTTTTTTTCAAAATTCACTTTGGATTCAAGACTGAGGGTCTTGAACCGGTTTAATGGGGGTGAACTGATTCAAGCAAGTCTATAGGCTAAGCCTAAACTGACTGCCCATCTTGAATCGGTTTAATAGGGCTAAACTGGTTCAAGAGCTCAGGATTTTGGGTTTTAAACATGCTGTTTGCCACATTTTTGCATAATCTCTCCATCTCTCTTGATCTTCCTCACTCCATATCACTTCACAACTCACATATAAATATCCATACACATTATATCATATTTTCGTCATTCATCCATGATATACAATTGATCATTACATGATAAATTTGAGATTAAAGACAAGAATTGAAATTCAAAATGGGTTTGAATGAAAGTTATGGAGTTTGGGCTTAAAATCTTAGAGGATTGGTTAAGTTTATGGGTTGATTGAAGAGATTGAAGCTTCATGGTGCTTGAGGGATACAATCTTACAATTGTTGATTGATTTTGGGAGAATTGAAGATTGAATCAAGCTTTTCTCTATAACACCTTTGGGGTTGCACACCAGGTGTTTGATAAAATTCTTGAAAGAAATTTCAAGCTTCAAAGTGAAAAAGTTTCTAAAGAACATAGCTCCTAAACTGTCTAAGGAAGCAAAGGTGAAAAGAATTGCACATCCGAGACCTCCAAAAAGGTCTCAAAGCAGCATCAACATACAAGAACCTTAAGTTCGTTCAACTGTTCCAAGCACTGCTCCAATGTGATATCCATCTGTTTCTAGCACCGGAAGGATTGAGTTTGATGAGTCATACTTCTATAATGAAGATGCTTGGAAAGTATTTCTCTCTGTTTACCAGGATGGTCTAATCAAGTTAGAGGGGAATGTCAATCTTCAAAAGCTTCAAGAGACAGCTGGACGCAATCTAGTGAACTACATCGAGTCACATGATTGGCTTTTCTTAATTAAGCTTGGCAAAAGCTTTAATTGTCCAGATATGGTTAGCTATTTCTACGTTAATATCCATGAGGTACATAATTCATACTTTATCATATCTCTTTTTGGAGTTGATTATACTGTTAACGAGAAGGATATTGAAACTATCCTAGGCTTTCAGGGCAGTCGTCAGTTGACTGGACATACTCTGCCCTTTGACGGTCATGGGTCCTGATTTTTCCCTAATTGTTCCAAAGATATGTGTGCCAAACTCTTCTTTGAATCAAGATAGTATTCCAGCTCGATTTCTGACAAATGAAGCTGCTTTCTTCAATTTATTTGCTATGGCAAATCTGGGCTACTTTGGGAAGAAAGATGAAATAAATCTTGAGCAGGCACAGGTTTTTTATTTTCTTGCTAATAATGAGACTATTCTGCTTGTATGCTATATTGTGCAGCTTATGATATCTCATTATAAGGAAAACTCGCGCAAGTATTCTTCTTTTTTTCCAATGATTATCATGGAAATCTTCAAGAAGAATAATGTTCAGATTCCTTCTTGGGCTTATTATAAGCCTATCATGACTGAATTGGATCCTCGTGCTTTGAATAAGTGTAAGACTGCTTGGGAGAATGCTAGGAAGGCTCGGAGAACTATTAATGAGGGGTCGTCACAAGCTCCAGAGATTACTCAGCTATTTCCTCCAAAAGGAAATTTCACTAGAATAGATGCCAACGTTATGTATTCTCATCTACTGCAGCATTAGAATTCATTGTTTGACAAGATGATGGTTAAGATTCGTGATCTCATGAGAGGACAGCAGTCAGGGTTCCAGCTGAAGATGTCTATAGGCCCGCACCTCCAGATCCATCACTGAGAACTGAAGATGAGGACGGGGATGAGTATATAGATGAGGATGAGGAGGATGACGATGAGGAGGATAGTGGTGAAAAATGAAGAAGATGCTTTTCTGACTTAGTGGTTGAGAAGATAATGATGCTCACTTTTGTGTTTCTTTTAATCATGCATCATAACATCATACTCTTGTTCACATGTCATTATTTTTGGATATTCTTGGTATTTGCTTTAATGAATTGTTTGGATTGGAATTATCTATTCTCTTATTTATCTCCTATGCTTTAAGAATTTTTTACAAAAAAGGGGAGATCACAGTGAGATATTAAGAGGGAGAGATAGATATGATATATATATATATATATATATATATATATATATATTGAATTTCATCTAGATATATAGTTAAGGGGGAGTTTTTATAAATTTTTATTTATTAAACTTCACTAGTAGTTGTTGCTTGATAGTGTGCGGGAAATCAAGTCAAGAGAAAAATGGTCATATTCCGTGTTTCTGCCTTTGAACAAAAAATGTAATTTACTTTTCTGCTTTTGGGTAGGTTGCAAAAATTATTTTTAGGGTTTTGTTATGAAATTGCCAAAGGGGGAGATTGTGAGATATTATTTTATTTTTGGCAATTATTGTAGACAAAACAAATCCAAGTCGAGTTGTAATTCAAATTACTTGTTCTTAAGTTATCAAGTTCTACAGCGACTATAAAACTGGGAAGTTGTTCAAAGTTACCTTAATTATAGATCATTCGAAGAAAAAAGTAAGGAAAACACTTTAGGAAGAATTCTAAATAGGTTAGGACATTCTACACTTGGTATTCCATTCAAACTTACCATATACAGTGTGCCAAGCTCAAAAGAACCATATTTCAAGTTCTGGTAAAGTTGAACCTGTTCAGCACCTCTGAACTGGCTTAAGGCTTCTAGTTTGGATTCGACAATCCTTCTGCCAAACTTGAACCGGTTCAGCCCCTCTGAACCAATTCAAGGTGTCCTGTTTGGTTTACAACTTTTAGTTTCCTTTTCCAGAATTGTTTCCCAGTTGGTCTAGAATTGTACCAAGCCCTACGAAAATGGCGTTATCTATTTATTACTTTTTAGTTATAGTTGTTTAGTTGTTCATTTCATTTCTTTATCTCATAGTTCATTGCTAGGGACTAGCAATATTTAAGTTTAAGGGTGTGATAAGCGCTGAAAAGTGCGCATTTAAACCCATTAAGCTTGAATGTTCTAGTACTTTATTCTATCTTATTTTTCCATTTTAGTCTAATTTCATCTTATTTCCCTTTTTAGGCACTAATCTCCAAAATAAGTTAATTCAGCAGAATTAGAGCATTAAAATAAGCAATCTCAAGCTTAAAGGAAGAAAGGAGCAAAATGGAAGCAAAGTGGTGAAAGAAGCTCTCCATGATTTATCGAACCCAAGCTCCGATCAATCTCACAGTGATCGATCCAACCATGCCATGATGGATCGAGCCTTTTGTCCTTTCCTTAGAAAAATATCTTGTTCGATCGATCCAACATTTCCTTCAATCAATCGAACCCCTTTTGATCTTATCCTCATCTACCAATTTTTTCCTTTTTCCAAAAATATCCCAGCCTTGTCATTATCCAAAAAGTATGCCGCCAAGGTTCGATCGATCCAAGCAACCTCGTGATCGATCGAACTACCTTAAGTTAAGTGAAAAGTTGATTTCAAGCCAAATTAAATGTGTGCTCGTGATGCAATCATTTGGAGGTCCTAGTACACGAGGTCTGACCATTGGGTGTGACACTTGAGCTAATTATATAAGGATTTTGGCTATTTTGAGTAAAGAGGTTGGTTAGTTAAAGAGGCTTGGCTAGAGATTAGAGAGAGAAACTATACAAATTGGGAAAGTTCTTCCTCACATCTAAGGTTTTTACCAAGAGCATAAGAGGAGGAAGATGAGCTCTACCATAGAGATAGCCCTTGAGGGTTGGATGACAATATCAATGAGTGCCTACACCATTTCTTAGGGCTAGAGATAGCCCTAAGCATACCTCCTAGACCTTGACGTTTGTAATTAATGGGGATTGGTGTTGTATTTCTTATCTTGACATTTGATATATATATATAAATCTCGTTTATATAATGATTTATGTTGTTTAATACTCCAATTGATCATTTAATTCTATTCATATGTTTATGTATGCTAGAATGAATGTTCATGTGTTTATCTCTAGGTTTTGTGACATTGATGCATGTCTATGTGTGTTGATATTATGAATGTAGTGATGGTTAATGCATGGTCCTTAAATGGAATGCTCTTATGGTTTATTTGATGGTTCATACTTATTTATTGATGGATTGTGCCACCTCCATACCTTAATTAGTTTAATTTTCGTGTCACTAGCCTAGTTATAGTGTAGTTGCCTTACTTTCTTAGATAGGTGGACAATCCACTCTTGTTGTTTGATGTTCCATGCTTATGAATGCAAGTAGTATATTTCTCTAATTTATTGAGTGTGCATTGATTGTGGGCTTATGGAATGATTAATGGCTTAATTTGATATGTTGTGCTATTCACTATATTGGTTAGACAATGTATGCTTACTTGGCCATCCATGATAATATTTCAATCAGTGGCACACACTTTCATTTGCAACACATATTCCCCCTAATCCATCAAATATTGAATGTCTAGGAAGGTAATGCTTAGTGGTGAACTTTATGACCTAAAACTTCTTTCTTATATTCTCTACACCTTACTTACTTTAGTTGTTTTACTTTGCATTTGTTCAATTTAAATTGTAGTTTAACTCAACCACAAACTATCTTTTGATCACTCGACTTACTAATTTAACATTGTTTTCACAAAAATACCATTCACATCCCTTGGGACGATTCCTACTCACTCTAGCTATATTAATAGTTAGTAGTAGTAGTAGCATTCTATAAATTCAAACTTGGCCACACTACACACTTTTTAGTGCAATTTGGGTGCATACCGCGACAATCACACTAGTAGACAACAATTTCCTATTTTGACTTGTCTGCTCCTTTCTTTTTACTCAGTTTACTCCACTTCATTGTCTAGTAGGAGCTTTCGAACTAATTTCAATAGGTAGTCTTTTCCTTAGCAAAAATTTTTTGCATTATTTTGATTTATCTTTTCTTTTCATGCTGAAATTTTCAATTTTTTTTTTTTTTTTTTTCAAACACATGCTCTATTTTTTATTTTTTATTTTTTATTTTATAATACAATATCCTTTATAGTTTTTATAAGCAATATGACCTAGTCAACTTCTCAATGATTTCTAATTAAATTTCTCATAATTGAATTAGTGCACATGAAAAAAAAAAAAAAATTACGAACTCAAGAGACTTATCTCTAAAAATAAATAAAGAAACCAAATTGTCTTTCAGCGTATAAATTACACATCAAGAACATTTTTCATCAAATAATTATATGTCCCAATTTGCATTAAAAAATAATGAATTCAAAAGAAATAATTATCACTCATGTATTGACGGAAAAAAAAAACATAATCATTACTTTCTCATGAAAGCAAAAAAACAAATCAAAAACCAAATTCTAAACTACAAGATATAGTCCAATGGAAACAATATATTCATCAAAGTATAATCCATGACCATAAAACCTCTTTAGAATTTATTCTGGGGTTTTACATCCAATGAACTATTGGAAACAATTTTCATAGCATCAATAGGTACAAACAATTTCAAATCATCTTTCTTTACCCAAACAACTTTTACCTTCAAGAACATTCTTTTTCATATGTGAATTCCTTTCAGTATTTTATTCCAATTATTTTGCTTTCTAGCATAAAACCTACTATGTACAAAGGAATTATAAGCATGAAATTCAGAAAAAAGAATTATCCCTTCTCTTCTTTTAGCAATAATATTGATTATGTCCAGTTCTACTATAATAAGAACAATATAAAGCACATTAGATACCTTCTTAGCATGCATAGGCTCAACAAAAATTTTAGGCTTAACAATAGGCACATTCAAGTTCATGGATTTAACAAAAACAGTTTGAACCTTTTTACTAGATGAAGCCTCATTAAAACCTAATTTAGTTTTATCATCCACATGCTTACCAACACTAATCATCTTAACAAGCTTGATTTGCCCAGAAGTAAAATAAATTAATTTTACTTGTAACTTTTTCAATTCAAGCTTAAGAAAATTAAATTTTGCAATAAAAGATTCTCTAGCAGAATTTGCACAACTTACCTCGCTCTCGAGCATTTTTATTTTACCTTGAAGATTATGAATTTCAACTTTGTTCTCCTCAAGCAATTTATGTTTTTGCTCATCTCATTCTTCAAAGTATCATTCTCTTTTTTCACCAGATTTAGTTCATCTTGTGATTGAACATTGCCTCAAAAAATTTCAATGGATTGTTTTTACTCGGTTTTTCTTCAATTTTCTTATCATCTGAATCATAAGAACTAACCTTATTCAACGTCCCAAATTTAGTAGAATCTCCTACACAAGAAGAAGAATTATTAGCAGTATCATTATCAACATGAGCAAGAAAATCACTAGAAGCACCTTTCTTATTTTTCTTATCTCCTAGAATTTCTACAGAATTTCTATGTATGTCTCCTATATGGAAAAGGGAACTTTAGGGCTGATCTTTTATTATTTAAAAGGGGGTCCTCTACAACTTTGAATTATCATACAAAGGAACTTGAGGCTAAGATCAGAAGAGAAGCATTCAGAAGTAAGGAAGGGATCAATCCATGGCGGTGAAGATATCTTCCTCAAGTATGAAGAATTCCACTCTAGTCATGCTTGGCTAAACACTTTGCTAGGGTTGTGATGTAGCCCTAGCTTAGCACACTAGTTTGATTGCATTTAATTATTGGAGAACAATTTTTATCATGCATGATTGTGTAATCTATAGGGCTTTTAATTGACTTTTCAATAAGAATCAATTTTAGAGTTTTAATTCAATTACAAATATTTTTCTATCTTGTCTTAGATATTTTAATCTTGTGATTGAACACAACTCATTCACTTCTTGTAGTTATGAATGAGATGATTACACAATGATATTTCTTTGAATATAATGTTAGAGATTTGATGGATTATACCTAGAAAAGATAGACCATACTACACCCTAGAGTAAAGTTGATAGGTAGGTGGTTTATACCAATCGAAGATAGTCAATACTTAGCTTTAAATTATATTATTTTCTAGCTGAATTGATATGTGCTTGTAGCCATGATTAATTCTCTGTGCATGTTATTGTTGGGAAATGTGCAAGTTTTAAAAACTTTTCGAGAGATTTTAATACATAGATCTTGATTCATCACATAGAGACAAGTTTTATGTAAAAATAAAATATGATGTATCATTCAATTAACAGATTGAATACTTACATCAAATGTCTGAGTAAACCTTTAATTCTTTCCTCTAAAGTGAATGTTCTCACTTAATGTAGATCCCTTAGCAAGACGCCTTCTCCTTGGATCTCCATCTTCTTGATAATTGTTTTGCCTTTAGGAATCACTCATATGCCTCCATGAATGACCTTGGAAAATTAGGCTTGTGGGAGCCTCCATTAGATGAGAACATAAACTCTAATTTTCTAGAGAGAGAAAATATATTCCATTTTTCCTTCTACTCAAAATCACCCCTAAAATATACATAGACCATGTATATTTATAGGCAACATAAAGGTAAAGAAAAGGAAACAACTAATCCTTCTCAATCTCTAATTCATATGTCTCAAATCTAATATGATTCCAATATCAAGTTGGGCTATGAGTGAGAATCCTTTGGGCTTATTATTTTATTGGCTACAATGAATTAATAATTGGCCCGGTCCATGGACCCAATTCAATCAATTCATAAATTAATTTCTACTCCACTAAAAGAAATTAATTGAACTCCAATTAAATAATAAATAACTTCTAAGTCAATATTGCACTTTGACTCCTCTATAAATAATTAGTTATCAGATAAATAAAACCATCAATTCGACTACTTAATTAATATATTTATTTTGGTATCTTTGATTATTTCTGGCTCGATCACAATAAAACATTAGTTTGACAAAAATAATAATTTAAATAAATAAATATATAATAAATCATTTTGTCTAAAAACACACGAAGGCCTTCGAATTTACTTTGTGATCAACCATAATCAATACAAAATAAATACAAGTAACAATGATGCAAATATCGAAAATATAACCCTCTAACTATTAATTACACAACCACCCAAAGTGTCGGTCTAAGGATCCCGAAGAATCCGCCGAACAAATCAAAGTAATTATTAATTAATAAAAGAGTCTATAATTTTCTCATGCTTAAGAGTCAAATGCCATGACGGTGATAGGGAGCAATTGCATACAACGGCTCTCGCAATATATCTCAACCTAACGCGGATCTAGTTCAAATCTTAATTAATTATGAGTCCACCCATAATTACCGACTATGAACCATTTATGATTACTATTTATATATCATGCATTGATTCCCATCACATACATATATATAAATATCTCTTGTAATCAAATAGACACTATCAATTCTATAATGAATCGAAATATAATACATTGAATTCGCCAATTGTATAAAACATAAATATTTCAGAAACGTCAGGAACATATGTCACTTTAATCCAAACAGGAATTTTCTATGCCAGGGCATATAAATCCCAACAGCTCCCACTTGCCCTCATAGCCAATTCAAATTGCACCTAACTCCGATGTTATCAAGATGATGATCAAAATTATTGATCAATGACACATTTGATAATGGATCAACAAAGTTGTGTTCCAATGCAATGTTTTAACTACAAGTACATTTTCTTGCTGGACAATATCATGTAGAACATGATACTTCCTCTCAGTGTAACTTGTTCCTCTATAGAACATTGGGTCATTGGTTTGGACTACTTCTACACTATTGTCACAACATAGCTCAATACGCAGGCTAGTATACTCCACAACCTCTAAATCAATGAGATCAAACCAATAGGCTTCCTTTGCCGCCTTTAAGGCTGCAATATATTCCACCTGTAGGTTTGAGTCAGCAGTTGAAATCTGCTTAACAATCTACCAACTGATCTCCCTTCCATTAAGTGAACATACACTAAGTCATGAACCTCATAATATCTACTTCTGATTGAAAATCAGAACTAGCATACCTGACTAGGACCATATCATCACATCCATAAATGAGTATGATATTTTTGGTTCTCTTTAGGTGCTTAATGATATTTTTCACAACAGACCAGTTATTAAGTCCAGGGTTGGACTGATATCTACTGACTATCCCTACTATGTAACGGATGTCCTGTTTGGTATAGACCATGGCATATATGAGACTTCCATATGCCAAAGCATATAGTTCAAGTCTCATTAACTCAATCTCCTCTGCTAGTCTTGGAAAACTACTTACTAGAGAGAGCAATCCATATCAATAAAATAAGAACTCATTCTTTGGGTTATGCATACCAAACCTGGTCAAAACTTTATTAATGTAGGATTATTAAGATAAGCCTATTTTCCTTTTAACCTGATCTTGCAAAAGCTTGATCCTAGGAATATAGCTTAAATCTTGAAAATCCTTCATTTAAAAGTAATTGAACAACTACCTCTTTATTGATAACAAAACTTCTACATCATTCTACATGAGTAGGATGTCATCAATATATATAGAATCAGAAAAATAATGACATTCCCTTGTACACTCATAATTTATTTACTAAGAAATCTTCTGGTATCTATTTGTAGATTAACTTGCCTTCTATAGGAGTCACTGATAAGCGCTGAATACTGTATATTCAAGCGCCCTAAATTACATTAACAAAGTCCATTAATTGATTATTTTATGTAGATTAACTCCATTT
The DNA here is from genome assembly GCF_030987335.1 of Cornus florida. NCBI lineage: Eukaryota > Viridiplantae > Streptophyta > Magnoliopsida > Cornales > Cornaceae > Cornus > Cornus florida. Next base: position 41,721,012 of record NW_026775573.1, on the reverse strand, counting down.
GCATGTTTTTATGCATTTTCAGGTTAAAGTGCAAAAAGGAAGCAAAAATGATGCCTTGTGGAATTTTGAACAAAAAAGGATGCCATTTCTGAATTTCTGGCAGCAGTGATCCTGACTTTTGTCGCCATTTTCGACCTAGCAAACTCAAGAACTGGACTTCCATCATAACATGAAAGATTTAGATCTCTGAATCAGCTTTCCAAATCTTCAAGCAGTTTATCATTCGGAGTTCGGAGCAGAGAGTTATGATCTTCTTAACAGAGGTACGCAGAACTGCCTGGCAGCACTGAAGTACTGCCTTTCTCCCCATTTTCGACCAACCAAACTTGAGAATTGGGTCTTCATCAAAACATGAAGTTTTTAAAGCACTGAATCAGCTCTCCAAATATTCAAATAGATCATCATTCGGAGTTCGGGGTACAAAGTTATAGCAGTTTTACCAAAGTAGGTCAGCGTTGAGCAAGAAGAGCATGTTGCACATTACACTAATTTAGAGTGCTCGAGACCACTTTTCGTGTGCTCGAAAATCAGGCAGATTACACTCGGAAATGGCTCATTTTCAGCCACTTGCACATTGGTTTCTTCAATGCCATCTTCCCTCTTTATGTAGTGGTTGGAGGTGTTCCTTGGAGGAAAGAAAGGGTTTTGTTGGAGAATAAAAGGCTACCAAAGGCCACACATTTGGTATGCTTCATTTTGGGAAAATAGAGGAGAGAGAAGAGAGCAAGGAAAGAGAGTTCTTCAAGCTAACAAAGGGAAGCTCGAAAATTGGAGATGGAGTTCAAGCTTCTTCTTCATTCTAAGGCTCCAATGGGTAACTAACTCTTCTTTTAGGGAGGTGATGAAGCCTCCCTTGTAAGCATACTCTAGTTTTGTTCTTAATTTGGGGAATGAAGTATGTATGTGGTATTTTTCATAAGCTAGAGCTCTACACATGTTGTAATGGATCTTAAATTCTATTAATGATTATGTTGAGTTTTATCATCTTGTTTTAGGTTATATTCTCTCATGATTTTATAGCTTGCATCTTCATAGTGGGAATGGAGATGAGATTATGAAATGGTTTTCTTGGCATGTCTTGTGAAGGTTTTGATAGTCCATTCCTAGGAACGATGAACCATACTACACCCTTAGTTTAATGTAATTAAGTAGATGGTTCATACCAACCGTGGATGGATTATACTTAGTCTTTGATTACATGTGCATTTACCATACAAAGTAAGGGATTTGATAGGCCATTCCTAGGGGATTATACTTAGATGGTTTATACTTAGCTCTTGATTGTATGAACTTCTTGAAGATAGTGTAGTTATCATGCATCTCTACATATCATGGTCATTTACATAAGTAGCTCCCCAAGTTAATTGTAAGCTAGCATGTTTATGAGGTGTGTGGTGGATTCATTTCCCTAGTCCTCTCCACCTAAGTTTCACTCCTTTTAATCTCCTTCCATTTATTATTTTATGCATCTTTACATTTCTAGCTTAGTGACAAACCAATCAACAACTCTTTATTACACCTTATCACTCTAAAATGACTCTAGACACTTAGGTTGCCATAGATTAGCGCAGTCCCAGTGGTTCGACTTACCCGACCAATAGCCCTATTTTACAATGATTCGTGCTATTGCGAAGGTTGATGTTAGTTGATCAACCGATCAATTTTTGGCGCCGTTGCCGGGGACTTGCAAACGGTTTAGCAACCAAAGTTTAGGGTTAAATTTAGTTTGATTGTGCATATTGTGTCTTGTGAATATTCCTTGTGTGTTTTGATCATCTTCGTGTTGTAAGATTCTAGGGACTCGAAGCTCGCCGTGGGATTGCTAGCAAATTGTAAGTCTAGAGGACCCCAGGTAAGTCTCGTGACACCTAGTTTCAAATTGTGAATATCGTGCATGTGTTAAGCTTAGAAGTAGATAAATTACAAGCCCTTGTCGAGGCTATTTCAATTGTGTATTTTCAATTCCAAGCATCGGTCCTTGTCATGGCCATTTATTTTCTGTCTTGATAATTGAGGAGAAAGGGAACATCGTATGTGGAGTTGATGATAAAGATTTGTTGTGATGATGTTGTTGTGAATTGTTGATGTTTGGCCGTAGGTCACTCTCTCTACCCACACTCGACTCGCCTATTAATATAAATTCACTTGAAAGAACTCTTAGACCGAACCTTAGGGAACCCACTCTTACAAGGGACCTGGAAACTGAATTCAATATAATGGGGGATAACGTAGGAAATCCGGGGAATGAAAGGGCTGAAATTCCTAATGTAGAACCAATGACTCTTAGAGATCATTTCATTCCTACCACCTATGCTTCTCCTTCTTGTATAGTGATGCCAAACATCGATGCAGCTCAATATGAGATCAAGTCTAGTACCATTCAAATGCTTCCATCATTTCATGACTTTGATAATGAAGATCCATATAAGCATCTTGATGAGTTCCTTGAAATCTGTTCGACCATCCGGTTGAGAGGTTTTCCAGACAATGCACTTCATCTCCATCTTTTCCCATTCTCCCTAAAGGATAGGGCAAAATATTGGTTGAACTCCCTCGCTCCCAACTCTATTACTTCTTGGGCTCAATTGCAACAAGAATTTCTTAAGAAGTATTATCCGGTGAGTAAAACCAACAAAATGAGGCGTTCCATTCTAAGTTTTTCTCAAGTTGATGGAGAACAACTCCATGAGACTTGGGAAAGGCTACAAGATCTTCTTCGAAAATGCCCTCATCATTTGATCCCAAAATGGCAATTAGTGCAAGCTTTCTATGCTGGCTTGACCGAAACCATAGATTCATGGTTGATTCTTCTTGTGGTGGGATGTTCATGTCCAAGAATGCGGATGAGGCTTGGACCTTACTTGAGAATTTGAGTGAAAATTCACTTCAACACAATTCTCGTAGGGCTCCGACCGCAACCACTCCAAACAACACCAACCCTTGTCAACCAAAGTTAATAAGGGAGGAATCATCTCAAGTGGATGCCATCGCTCGTAAATTCTACCAATTGATGGCACCACATCTTCCTCCTTCATTGTCTCAAAATTCGGCAAATTCAGTTTGTGCTTCGTGTACTAGTCCATTCCACCTCTCAGAAGATTGCCCCACACCGGAGCAATTTCCCAATCCCAACCAAGAGCAAGCTAATGCCATGTTCTCGCGGCCCGGGAACAATCCATATTCCAACACCTACAATCCGGGTTGGCGAGATCATCCGAATTTCTCGTGGCGGCAATAAGCCCCACAAAATTCCCAATTCCAAAACCAAGGGTGGCAAAATCAGCCCTCTTCTCAATATCAAGGTAGACCTTTCCAAGCTTCTTCAAGCTACCGTCCTCCTTACAATCCAAATGTCTCCAATCAACCTCCTGTGTGTCCAACTGACGAGATAGTAGCTGCAAACAAGCAAATGATGGAATCATTAAATAAGCAAATAATGGATACCAACAAGCAACTCTTGACATCCTTGCAGCCTACTCTCCAAATGGTTCACTCTCATACTCAATCCATAGCTAATCTCGAAAATTAAGTGGGCCAAATAGTTAACTCGGTGAATCAATTGCTTCAAAAGGACAAGGGCAAGCTTCCCTCTCAACCTTTTGAAAATCCTAGAGGAATGCATGTGATTGACGAAACCCCTCCTCCGAGTGGGCCGACTCATGAACAAGTTCAGGCTATCACCACCCTTCGGAGTGGTAGAGTGGTTGACAACAAGGTCGATGGAGACAAAAGTGAGGAAGTTTCTCCTTTGAAAAATCCAAATTCAAGCTCTTCTAATCCAAATTCTTGTCCAAATACCATTCACGGAAATCCCACACATGTCACCCCAAATGTGGACACGACTTATGAGCCAAAAGCTCCTTTTCCTCAACGTCTTCAAGAGTCGACACATTTTGGGAACAAGAATTGTAAAATTCAAGACATGTGGGAAGTTTTCAAGCAAGTGAAGATTAACTTGCCCCTCTTGGATGCTATCAGGCAAATCCCTCCCTATGCAAAATTTCTCAAAGATTTGTGCACTCAAAAGCGCACTTCTAAAAATCATTTGCCAAAAAAAGTGAGGTTGACTGAAAATGTTAGTGCTATCATTCAGCACAGCACTCCCCCGAAGTATAAGGATCCGGGTGCCCCCACAATCTCGTGCGTCATTGGTGACAGCAAAATCGAGAGGGCCCTCCTTGACTTAGGAGCTAGTATGAATTTAATTCCATGCTCAGTCTACCTACAACTTGGTTTGGGAGATCTTAAGCCGACTTCCGTGGTTTTGCAACTTGCCGATAGATTGGTCAAGCATCCACGAGGTATTCTCGAGGACGTTATCATCAAAGTGGACAAATTCTACTTCCCGGTAGATTTTGTGGTTCTTGATACGGAACCGGTCCATGACCCAAAAAAGCACATTCCCGTGATCCTTGGTAGGCCATTTTTAGCCACGGCTAATGCATCAATTAATTGCCGAACCGGGGTGATGGACATTGCTTTTGGAAACATACAAGTCAAACTCCACATCTTTCATGCAACTCAACATCCCTCCAATGAGGATGATTGTTTTCTTGTGGATGTCATCGATAAAGTGGTCGAAGAATCTCTCCCCTTCATTCTAAGCAAAGATCCTGTTGAAACTTGCATGTCCCATTTTGACTTCTCAAACTTTGATGTTGATCAAGCCATTCAAGAAGTCAATTCCTTGCTTGATATTAGTGCTATCATGGATGTACCTCCTTGGAAAATTCCAAAAGAACCACTTCCCCAACTTTCCACCACTCTTCCGGTCCCATCATTGTTATCTCCGCCACAACTTGAGCTTAAGCCGCTCCCGGCCCATCTCAAGTATGGTTTCCTTGGTCCAAAGCAAACCCTTCTGGTCATTATTGCCTCGAACCTTCAAAAAGACCAAGAGACCAACCTTTTAGTGGTGCTCCAAGAGCATAAAGAAGCTATTGGTTGGACAGTGGCAGATTTGAAAGGAATTGACCCCTCCATTTGTATGCACCGCATTCATATGGAGGATGACGCAAAGCCTACTAGAGAGGTCCAGCACCGGTTAAATCCAAATATGAAGGAAGTGGTCATGAAAGAGGTGATCAAATTGCTAGATGCGGGAATCATCTATCCTATCTTTGATAGCAAGTGGGTGAGCCCCACACAAGTTGTCCCCAAGAAATCCGGGCTCACCGTTGTTGAAAATTCAGCGGGTGAGCTCGTGCCACAACGAACTACCACCGGGTGGCATGTGTGCATTGACTATCGGAAACTCAATTCATCAACTAGGAAGGATCATTTCCCACTCCTATTTATTGATCAAATCCTAGAAAGGTTAGCCGGCCAAAGCTTCTATTGTTTTCTTGATGGTTATTCCGGCTATAACCAAGTGGCAATCGCCCCCCAGGATCAAGAGAAAACAACATTCACATGTCCCTTTGGTACTTTTGCCTATCGACGCATGCCTTTTGGTCTATGTAATGCACCGGCAACGTTCCAAAGGTGCATGATGTCCATATTCTCCGATATGGTTGAAAGGTTCTTGGAAGTTTTCATGGACGATTTTTCCGTATTTGGCTCCTCCTTTGACTCGTGCCTCAAAAATTTATCCCTTGTGCTCCAAAGATGCAAAGAGACGAATCTCATTCTAAGTTGGGAGAAAAGCCACTTCATGGTCCAAGAAGGCATTGTTTTAGGACATGTCATTTCTAAGCGGGGAATCGAGGTAGACAAGGCAAAAGTTGAGTTAATCTCTAATCTTCCTCCTCCGAATTCCGTCCGTCAAATCCGTTCTTTTCTTGGCCATGCCGGATTCTATCGTCGCTTCATCAAAGATTTTAGCAAAATCTCACGGCCCTTGTGTAATCTCTTAGCCAAGGATGTTCCGTTCAATTTTGATGACGCTTGTATGGAAGCTTTCATCAAACTTCGCATTCTCATCTCCTCCGCCCCAATCATGAAACCCCCTAATTGGTCTCTTCCCTTTGAGATCATGTGTGATGCATCCGACTATGCATTAGGGGCGGTTTTGGGCTAACGTGTGGATAAACTTCCGCATGTCATTTATTATGCTAGCAAAACTCTCTGCGATGCCCAATTGAACTACACCACCACTGAAAAAGAATTGCTAGCTGTGGTGTACACCTTGGATAAATTTCGCTCTTATCTTCTTGGCTCCAAGGTCATCGTCTTTTCAGATCATGCCGCTCTTAGGCATTTGTTAGCGAAAAAAGAGACAAAACCCCGTTTAATTCGATGGATCCTCTTACTTCAAGAGTTTGACATTGACATCCGGGACAAAAAAGGGACCAACAATGTTGTCGCCGATCATCTCTCTCGCTTACTTATTGAGAAATCTTCAGAATTCGCAGCCATCCGTGATTCCTTTCCGGATGAGCAACTTCTTCAAGTTTCACATTCTACTCTTCCATGGTTTGCGGATATTGTCAATTATCTTGCGGTTGGCAAAATTCCAGCTCATTGGTCCAAACAAGAGAGGGACCGGTTTTTCTCTCAAGTCAAGCATTTCTTTTGGGAAGATCCGGAACTATTCAAATATTGCTCGGACCAAATCATACGGCGATGCATTCCTGAAACCGAGGCCATAAGCATTCTAAATTTTTGCCATACTCTTGCTTGTGGAGGCCATTTTAGTGCCAAAAAGACCGCTAACAAAGTTCTTCAAAGCGGGTTCTTTTGGCCTACCTTGTTTCGGGATGCATACAATTTTTGCAAATCGTGTGAACGATGTCAAAAACTTGGGTCCATGTCCCGAAGAGACATGATGCCCCTCACCAACATTTTAATTGTTGAAATTTTTGATGTGTGGGGGATTGACTTCATGGGACCATTTCCATCTTCTTATGGTTATGAGTACATCCTTGTAGCGGTGGATTATGTGTCTAAATGGGTTGAAGCCGAGGCTACCAAAACCGATGATCATAAAGTCGTGATCCATTTCATTCAGTCTCATATCTTTAGTCGTTTTGGTACGCCCCGAGCAATCATTAGTGATGGCGGATCTCATTTCCGAAATCGTTATCTAAAATCCGTCCTTGCTAGGTATTCCGTCATTCATAAGGTTGCTACACCTTACCACCCTCAAACGAGTGGTCAAGTAGAGATTTCTAACTGGGAGATTAAGCACATTTTGGAAAAAACGGTTAGACCGGACCGCAAAGATTGGTCAGTAAGGCTAAACGATGCGTTTTGGGCTTACCGGACAGCTTATAAGACACCCATTGGCATGTCACCATATCGACTTGTCTTTGGCAAAGCATGTCATCTCCCGGTAGAATTAGAGCACCGTGCTTATTGGGCCATAAAAAGGTTCAATTTTGATCTCAAACAAGCCGGCTCTAATCGTGCATTGCAATTAAATGAACTTAAGGAATTGCGTAATGACGCGTATGAAAGCGCAAAAATTTACAAGGCAAAGACTAAAGCTTTTCATGACAAACACATCGTCAAGAAGTCTTTTGCCCCGGGACAAAAGGTCTGGCTTTTCAATTCCCGCTTGAAACTCTTTCCCGGTAAACTCCGGTCAAGATGGGATGGTCCATACATTGTCACTACCGTCTTTCCTCATAGAGCAATCGAACTTCATGATCCTGCAAGTGGATCACTCTTCAAGGTAAATGGCCAAAGGCTTAAGCCTTGCATTGACGGCACCATCCTAACCCGAAAAGTTGAGGAAGTCCTCTTGACGGATCCAATTTATGAGGATTAGTGCCTGATCTAGCTTTGTCTAGCTATCGACAATAAATTTAGCAAAGCAAGGGAAGCAATTCTTTCAATTTCCAAGCTTCCTTCTCTTTGAAATTGCTCGTGCCTTACAAATTTTCTGGGAAACGGTGTAGAAATGCCAAAATTTTACTTTCTCTGGAACTATCTTAAGTTGTGTTCCACATTTTTAGACTGGCTTCTTAGACCTTCTTCATTCTTGTTTTCATTCCCGGAAGTTTTTGGCTCTATCAGGCAATCTTCTCGGACTTTCGACATGGCTCTCACATGCATAGCCTCTTATCTTCAATGCATTGTTGGATCATGGTTTCTCAAAATCATCCATGCATTAGAGAGAAGTCGAAAAGTTTTCCAATTTTTTTTTTTTTTTTTTTTTTCTCAAAATCATCCATGCATTGGATTGGAATAATGTGCCGAGTTTCAAATTTTCCATGCATGGCTTGAATTTAGGACTGACATGCAAAATTTTCAAAAATTCTCTATGCTTGAAATATTCATTTTTGAGAATTCCATCCATTTTGCATCATGTTGCGATGTATCAAGGCTTGGAAAGTTTTCCATTGATCTATATAAAAAAATAAAAAAAAATAAAAAATAAAGAAAAAATTTCAATTTCAAGCCAATGTATCTAGGCAAAATCCCAATCGCATCATGTTTATCCTTGCATAGGACTTTTACATGCATTCACAATGAATAAGAATAAAAAAATAAAAAAAATAAAAAAAAATTCATGCATGCTTCCATGATGAAAATTTTGCATTCATGCATGCATAAAAATGAAAAATTTTTGCCTACATCCATGTTGGATGAAAGATTCAACTTTCATGATGCTCAAAATTTCAGCTTTCTGTGCTCATTTCGAGCAATCCAAAGTCCCTTTGGAGTTCTTGCAGCTTCAAACCCACTGCCTCCTTGTCGAGCACTCTCCCTTCCTGTTGGAGTGCTCGATTTTCATGCATTAACCATGCCCAGCTCACTGCCAAGAATTCGAGCACTCGCCTGGCCCATTTCGAGTGCTCGTCATTGCTCACACCAAGCACCCAGCTCACTGCTCTCAGTTCGAGCACTCGCCAAGCCTCTTTAGAGTGCTCGAACTCTCCAACCAAACCATCCTCATCTCTCTCATCCAGCCTTCCCAACCACCTCTCCCTCACCAACCCAGCCTCATCTCCAACCAAACACCCACTTCATACAACCCAACCTCACTCTCTCATGCCACCCTCTCGGCATTCCCCAACCCAACCCTCACCACCCTGCATCCCCAACCCACTTCCTCACCTCATGCATGCCATGCATGAACACCCACATTCCACCACCACTCGGCCACCTCTCCACTCTCCACCAAACAACCCACACCTCCCCACCCCAACATGCAAACCATGCATGCTCCATCACCTCACACCATCATCCAACCATCCCAACCACCTCTCCTTCACCACCCAAGACATCCACGCATGCATGCATGCAAAAACCAAACTCCCTCACCAACTCTCTCTCTCTCTACAACCCAATTATCAAAATAAACCACCCCTCACCTCCCTCTTCCTGCAAACCCACCACCCTTCTAAAAAAAAAAAAAAAAAAAAAAAAAAATCCCCAACCACCTCTTCAATCCAAACCTCTAACACCCCTCTCGGCATCTATCTCTCTCCCCCAACCAACTCCACCATCCTCCAAAACCTCGAACCAAACCCACCACCATCCCTTATCCTCACACCACCTGGCACCACACCCACCTCACCAACATCACCTCCACCCTCTGCATTAAACCAACCTTCTCACACTCAACCAACCTCTCTCTACACAACCGAGCCCCTCCACCTCACACCAACTCCAACCTCATGCATCCCATTCTCGGCCACCCTCACAAACCACCACCTCCTCAATGCATGCAGCCCATCCTGCATGTAAACCCAAAGCTGCTGAGTGCTCGAACCTACTACTCATCTCTCTGCCAAATTCTAGAGCACTCGAAGCCAAGCTTCGAGTGCTCGCCCCTTGCTTGAGTTCTTACACAACAACCACCCGAGCCTACTGCCTTCACTTCGAGTGCTCGAAGTGAAGCTTCGAGCACTCGACCAAACACCCACTTCCTCTCTCTTTTAAACCACCCTCTCTCACTCGAAGCTCCCACCCTCTCTTTCTTTTAAACCCACAAACCCATCTCACACCTCACACCCAACTCCCTCTCTCTCGGCTTATCACCAACCTCAAACAAACCAAACCCTACCTCAACCTCATCACCTCGCAGCCAACACCACATCCCTTCCTTAAGCTTCACAAACTCCAAACCACCTCTCGGCCTCCCTCTTCATCTCTCCCTCTCACCCTTCACCTTTGGCCACCCACCACGTACAACCTTCTCTCCCTTCCACCCCACCTTCCCCGTTTTCCCTCTCATTCATGCATGCATTCACTCCATGTGCCTCCATTCTTTTTCTACTTCGCAAGGTATGTGAGCTTCATTTTTTTTTTTTTTTTCTTCTTCTCAATTCCTTGCCTTTATTTCCGTTATATGGAGGATGGGAATGCATTGTGGAGGTTGTGTTGTTTGTGGTTGCTGAGTGCTCTATGCTAGAGCTTGTTTTGATTGTAAAAATTTTTTTGGTTTTCTTCATCCCTCCCACTCATCTTCCCATTCTCTCTTTTGTGGTGCACGCCAGGTGCTCGCTGAAAGTCCTCAACCAAGTCCACCTCTCTAAATGTCTCGTGCCGGTTCTTCTCGCCCTCCTCGACCCACTTCGGGTGCCCGTGTTGTCAATCGTGAGCGACCACGTGATCCTTGGGATCGCAAACACCTCAACTATGAACTCTCATTTCCGCCCACAGATGCCTTTGACATTATACCCACTACTTCGTGGGCTGTCGCCGAATTGACTAACCGACGTCTGCAGCACATTTGCGCCCCCCTTTCCAGGGTTACCTACCCCCGTGTAGTGCGCCTCTTCTACCAGAATCTCCAATGCCCTGAAGAGCCACCCATTTCTCTCACTACATCCATTGATGGCACCACCTATGCTTTCACTATGACTGACATCATTCAGGTTTCTGGTTGCCCCATTGAGTGCCCCGATGACATTGTCAATCGTGAGAATCTCCCTTTATATGAGGAGCCGGATACATTAACTGTGGAGCAGATTGCCGCTGCCATTTGCACTGTTGACGATCCTACTCGGCCCCGGTCTTTTATCCGCAAAACCAATCTTCCGGAACGCCTGTGGTTCATTGACACTGTCTTCAAGCACAATGTCTGCCCTTTGGTGCATAGCACCGAGCGTCGGGGCCTCCTTTTACAAGCCTTATATGCCATGGACCAAGGCCAATAGTTCTCCATCCCAGAGCTCATTTGGACCACGTTTATGAAGTTTTGGCATGACGCTCATAATGCACGGGTTCCGCGAGTTGAAAATCAGAAATTGCCGTTGCCGTTTTTCATCACTCGGCTCCTTCAGCACAAGGGTTTCATTGTTCCTCCCCATGAACCAAAAGGCGAAAAGATTAAAATTTTTACCCAGCGCCGGTGGATCAATGTTCTTAGCCATTCTAGTACCCCTCAGCCTGCTGCCCCCCTGTTCATCCACGCTCCACCTCCTCCTCCATCTGAGGATGCTTCCACCGCAGCAGCCGCTGCAAGGGTAGAGCCTCCGGTCGACTCTCACCAGGACCAGGCTTTCATCCGGGCTAGCTTTGCCGGTATTCATGAGCGACTGGATCGTTTTGAGAATTCTTTGTCCGCGTACACTCGGACTCTGTGTGAGACTTCTTCACGTGCTGAAGAAGATCGTCGTCTTGCTGCTGAAGACCGTCGTGTCGCCACTGAGGAACGTCGTTTGGCCTCCGCTAAACGGCGTAAGACTCAATCTCTCCTCCATTCCATCCTCGCCCGTTTACCCTCTGGACCGTAGCTTATTGCGAGTGTTGGACCTTCTCTTTTTGTTTCATATGTACCTATTTCTCTTGTATCTTTTGTTTTCCTTTTTGAACTGTAAGAATTTGCTCTGTATAGGTTGCTCTAGTAGATATGATCTCTGTATAGCTCTTTTTGTAATCATGTAAACTCTTTTTGCAATGCAAATTCTTTCTGTTCTGTTAACTTTCGGTACATTCTTTTTCTATATTTATGCTTGTGCTATTAATGTTGTTTGTGGTTGTTTCTTTTTGTTCTTCATGATGCTCTCCAGGTTGCGCAGTCCAATTCAAGTTTGGGGGTTTTTGTATCAAAATGTCGTTTCCTCCCCCTGGGTATTGTTGTTTCTTTTTATACTCTTTGTCATTTTTGTCTCTAACTTACATCCATGTCCCACATTGAGGACACTGTGTAGTTTAAGTTTGGGGGTGCATCAAAGCATTCTTGGCATATTTTTGGTTTCATAATTTTTGCTAAGCAATGATAGTATAACTTAACACTTGTCGGAGATGAAACATATGTTTAATACCTTGTGTATAGAAGCAATTGAAATTTTTGAAAATAAAGAAAAATTTGAGTTGAAATGATCATGTAGATTCAAATTAGTCTGTATAAATGTTTCAATTAGATTCTTGCTGGATTTACACTCTTATAAGCTTCACAATGCACAGATGCACATTGGAAACTTAACTGTGAGGCATGCAACTTGATCAACCTTGACCTTGGCCTAGTTAATCTGATTTGATGAACCTGATAGATGAATATCTTTGGCATGATTTAAGTTGAAAAAAAAAAAAAAAAAAAAAAAAAAAAAAAAACTGAAAAAAATGATGATGACCAGTTGACATTCGTAGCCTTTCCAACTCGAGCTATTAAGCCCTAGGAGTGTCTCTACACTTAGCACCCTAAAGCCGTCTGGTTTGGGAGTTGTTGGCCTAACGCTTGCTACAAGGGTTGGTTAGAAAGCTTAAGGGACTTAAACATTGCACGGTCATTCAAAAAAAAAAAAAAATTGTAATAAACATGGTTCGCTAGAGTTCGTAGCCTTTCCAACTTGAGCTATTAAGCCCTTTGGAGTGTCTCTACACTTAACACCCTAAAGCCGTCTGGTTTGGGAGTTGTTGGCCTAACGCTTGCTACATAGGTTAGTTAGAAAGCTCAAAGGGACTTTAGCATTGCACAACCATTCTATGTTTCGCTTATGAGTTGCAATAAATTGTTAACAGGCAACAAAAGTTGTCTTGAAAATAAAATCATGCCTTAGGGACTTCATGTAAAGGGGAATTCATTGATTTGAAAACTTGTGCCTTGGAATTGGAAAAGAAAGTAAAAGCCGCATCTTGAGGATTCAATTCACTTTCACTGGAGTTTGAGTTATTTCCATTTAAGAGATGACAATTGAATTATTTATATGGACTATGATGTTGATGCATGCATGTTGAAATGGTTTTTCCCATTTTTTGTATCAATGCTTCATATATGCAAGGTAGTCTTCCCAATGATCCCGTCTCCAGCTCTTATCTGTTTCAAGTTGTATTTGAGCTATGTTTATGTTTATCTTTGCCATGGTGAGTATTTTTGTAATAGCATTCCCATGTTTTCATTCCATTGAGCTTTGGATTTTGGTTTTGCTAAGGGACTAGCAAAATGTAAGTTTGGGGGTGTGATAAGCGCTGAATACTGTATATTCAAGCGCCCTAAATTACATTAACAAAGTCCATTAATTGATTATTTTATGTAGATTAACTCCATTTGCATGTTTTTATGCATTTTCAGGTTAAAGTGCAAAAAGGAAGCAAAAACGATGCCTTGTGGAATTTTGAACAAAAAAGGATGCCATTTCTGAATTTCTGGCAGCAGTGATCCTGACTTTTGTCGCCATTTTCGACCTAGCAAACTTAAGAACTGGACTTCTATCATAACATGAAAGATTTAGATCTCTGAATCAGCTTTCCAAATCTTCAAGCGGTTTATCATTCGGAGTTCGGAGCAGAGAGTTATGATCTTCTTCACAGAGGTGCGCAGAACTGCCTGGCAGCACTGAAGTACTGCCTTTCTCCCCATTTTCGACCAACCAGACTTGAGAATTGGGTCTTCATCAAAACATGAAGTTTTTAAAGCACTGAATCAGCTCTCCAAATCTTCAAACAGATCATCATTCGGAGTTTGGGGTACAAAGTTATAGTAGTTTTACCAAAGTAGGTCAGCGTTGAGCAAGAAGAGCATGTTGCACATTACACTAATTTAGAGTGCTCGAGACCACTTTTTGTGTGCTCGAAAATCAGGCAGATTGCACTCGGAAATGGCTCATTTTCAGCCACTTGCACATTGGTTTCCTCAATGCCATCTTCCCTCTTTATGAAGTGGTTGGAGGTGTTCCTTGGAGGAGAGAGAGGGTTTTATTGGAGAATAAAAGGCTACCAAAGGCCACACATTTGGTATGCTTCATTTTGGGAAAATAGAGGAGAGAGAAGAGAGCAAGGAAAGAGAGTTCTTCAAGCTAACAAAGGGAAGCTCGAAAATTGGAGATGGAGTTCAAGCTTCTTCTTCATTCTAAGGCTCCAATGGGTAACTAACTCTTCTTCTAGGGAGGTGATGAAGCCTCCCTTGTAAGCATACTCTAGTTTTGTTCTTAATTTAGGGAATGAAGTATGTATGTGGTATTTTTCATAAGCTAGAGCTCTACACATGTTGTAATGGATCTTAAATTCTATTAATGATTATGTTGAGTTTTATCATCTTGTTTTAGGTTATATTCTCTCATGATTTTATAGCTTGCATCTTCATAGTGGGAATGGAGATGAGATTATGAAATGGTTTTCTTGGCATGTCTTGTGAAGGTTTTGATAGTCCATTCCTAGGAACGATGAACCATACTACACCCCTAGTTTAATGTAATTAAGTAGATGATTCATACCAACCGTGGATGGATTATACTTAGTCTTTGATTACATGTGCATTTACCATACAAAGTAAGGGATTTGATAGGCTATTCCTAGGGGATTATACTTAGATGGTTTATACTTAGCTGTTGATTGTATGAACTTCTTGAAGATAGTGTAGTTATCATGCATCTCTACATATCATGGTCATTTACATAAGTAGCTCCCCAAGTTAATTGCAAGCTAGCATGTTTATGAGGTGTGTGGTGGATTCATTTTCCTAGTCCTCTCCACCTAAGTTTCACTCCTTTTAATCTCCTTCCATTTATTATTTTATGCATCTTTACATTTCTAGCTTAGTGACAAACCAATCAACAACTCTTTATTACACCTTATCACTCTAAAATGACTCTAGACACTTAGGTTGCCATAGATTAGCGCAGTCCCAGTGGTTCGACTTACCCGACCAATAGCCCTATTTTACAATGATTCGTGCTATTGCGAAGGTTGATGTTAGTTGATCAACCGATCAATCACTCTACTAGAATGTTCTACAAGATCCCAGAATTTATTAGAATACATAGATTCCAACTCTAATTTCATAGTAACTCGCCAAAACGATCTGTATCCATATCGGTTCACGCTTCCGTGTAGCTTACTAGGTCCAACTCATGTTTAACAGGGATGTCCATAATGGTCTCACCTAAAAACATAATTTTGTCGGATTGGATAATTATCCTCCCACTACATCAATGTACCGATGAAGGAATCTGTGTACTAGACGATGCTGACGCATTAATCGGGAATTCATCTATAATTCTAAATCTCTATACTAAGTGTGTTCATATCTGGTGCATCTGGTACTCATACCATATTCTCTAACACTAGGCTACTAGGTATGTGATTCATAATATGATTCTCCTATAGATAAACAGTGAGTATAAACAATCAACTTTTATCATTGAGATCATAAAATAATCCATCCTAGTGACTTTTTGAGTAGCTATCAAATCTATCATGCGTATGATCTGTTTCCAACTTACTTGTCCATATCAAGCGCACATGTGCAAGACTACCCTATATGTTCATGTGATTCAAACTAAGATTTAGTCAAAAACACAGCTCAACGGTATCCTTGAGACAGACTAAGATGGAATGCAGTTCATAATGCACATCGATATCATTAACGCTAAACTCTTAAATGAAAGAGATAATATAGCATAATAGATCATAGATCTAACCATGTTAAGCGGAATTCTGTTATTCCTATTTGACACCTAAATCCATTTTGCGTCAATTGCGGAAAACCTGGTACACCACACCCTCATTGACCATATAGTCTTTGCACTATCCCAAGAAATACTCATCTCTACGATCAGATCGGATTGTTTTGATAAGCTTACCTAATCTGTGCTCCACATCAGTCTTGACACTTTCAGAATATACCAAAAAAATTTAAGACTTGTGTCGCATCAGATAAATATATCCAAAACGTGAGTAATCTTGCTTGGATGTTCATAAGACCACACGTGTCTGTGTGTATCGACTCCAATTGTCTTTTATGTCTATTTCATCTGGCTTATTAAGCCCTTAGAAGTTTGATTTATGCTCCTCTGCCTCACTAGGTAATAAACCTTCTTTGACTAATCTTTGAATCTCATTTTGATTGATAACAACCCAAAAATAGACATTAAAAATACAATAAGTCAGAAATAACAAATTTTCTCTTAACATTCAATCTAGAAGATGCAACATTAGTTTCTACAAACTGCAAATCTTAAGAGCTTGTGATTATAGTATATTAACCATCTTTCAGTGCACCAGAAGCAACCGCATATCTATTCAATTTTATAAAACCAGTTTTACAAAATAACAACATAGTTTTTATAAACCAAAAGTGAAACAAGAATTAGATTGCGTTTAACATCTGTACATAACGATAGTTTTCTAATACTAATATCCTCATACTCTCTAATTTCAGATGTAATACTCCCACTGACTTAGCTACAACCTTGATATCAGGTTAAAAGACAAATATATATCCATATCATCGAGGCTTCTGGATTCCTGAAATCCTTGCAACGAATTGCAAACATGTTTAGTGGCTCCAGAATCTATCCATCAGGAATTAATAGATACAACCACATAACATGGCTCAATGATTAAATATATATTTTCCTATGCCACGTCATTGCTTAGACAGTTCGTCCTTGAGTGTCATAGTTAACGGCAAAAGAAATAATTTCCTTCGCCCTCAACATACATTACCTTATTCCCTTTAACCTTTTAGATACCCATGTTTTGTGCTAGCCTAATCCTATTATCATCCTTCTTCTTTGCTTTGCCCGTCCACTTGAGCCTAGAAGAAGATGGTATAGACTAGGTTAGATTGATAGGAATGCCCATACTCTTGATTATCCCTTCATCTGTTACCAATTCTATAAGAATATCAGCGAGTGTGAACTCAAACTGATTCCTTATTTAGTTTACTCTAACAGAGTCGAACGAGTTTGGTAACAAGGCAATAATCATGTCAACTTGAAACTTATCACCCAAGTCAGCCCTATTGATCTCCAACTAATTTTTAAATAATAAACAATCATTTTCCAAAATTCGATTTCATACTGGAGTTCCTTAGACTATCTTGATAGTGTTCAAGTCTGACATAGTACGTAGGCATACACCCTATCTAATCCCACTAAAACATCTCATTAAGTATCATAAAGTAAAGTAATTAGGTATAGGAGTATTATATACATTTTGTACCCTTTCGTTGTGAATAAAATATCTAAGTTCCTTTCCCAGTCAATATTAATGAGGTCCAGTTACATTGAATATGTAAGCAAGCAGATAAACTGGATTAGACATAAATAATCTGAATATAAATGCAATCATACAATATGCAAGGTGAATTATTAATACTGTCATGCACATTTAAAATTAAAATGAGTTTATTAACCACATAATATAATAAATCTCAATCGAGCAAAAGATCATTATCATTATTGGTGAACAATCCCTTTTAATTAATGCGGGTCCCTCAACTCTGTAGCATAATAAATCAACCAATGAATATGTCAATAACTTATCCTGTTAGAGGAGTTCATTATTACTATTGTTGAGATTCATTTACTATTAGGCGAAGACTTCCATTAAAATAGTATGTGGGTCCATTAACCACTGCATGAAAAATCGGATAACCAGTGCGCCAATAACTTATTCGGTAGGCGAAGTTCATTATTTCTATTGGCAAGCAAATCCCATCATCTCCATATCTCTTAAGACAATGCCTTGTCTATCTATATGAAATGATTCCCGATTATGTTTAGACTTTCTAAAATCACCTAGTGTAGACCACTCCATTGGGGAGCTAACACTATTGATTTTAGATTGAGTGTATAACGTTATTAATGCTCTAATGAAAAATAAAACATTAAATATCTTGTCATTATAATCTAGACTCTTTAAATCATGCGTAGGGCCTTATTTTTAAAGATCTAATTACAATGAACATTTAATATTTTTTTATTTTTATGAGACCACCATTCTTGTAATATTAAGACTCTTCAAATCATGCGTGGGGCCTTATTTTTGAAGATCTAATTACAATGGTGTTAATAACAAAGGCCATAGGGCAATGTATAAAAATTCCCGCTCCCACTCAATTTTTAATCATTCATAATTAGGGTTTTCATTTTATTCATTTACATGATATAATGCATGCAAAACGTCTTGATTTTAATCCAATTAAATTTAAAAAATATTTGGACTTTAAACGATTCACTAATATTTAATTTGAGGCACACTTTAAAAATAATTTACAAAAATAATTTTTCGTTTCCCAATGAGTGCTCTCAAATTAATTAGTAATCAAATCCAATTAATTTTCATAATTTAATTAATATAAATCAAGTCATTTAATTAAATATCATGGATCCAATGCATGAATAATAATAATAAACAATTAATTATTTCATGCATCAGTTAAATAAATAAATAACAGACAGAAGCAATTTAAATGGCCAATGGATTCAGCTTTTAACATTTATATACTCTAAGTAATGCGCGAAGGTCTATCATAGGCTTGTATACACCTAAAAGAGGCTTTAACTCGATCCCACGCGCCACCGGACACAATTGGACACCTCAAAACTCATCTGATGCACCTGCACGCGCTTCTGGAGGTTACCAGCGCGTGTCACGCGCTCCCACGCGCCTGCACGCGCTAGGAGGAGGTAGGAGAGTCTGTCACCCGCTCCCAAGCGCTTTCACGCGCGTGGGAGCACTTCCACGCGCGTGCACGCGCACTTGGAAGAGGTTAGCTTGTGCTGGCGGGTGCTTCTCACGCGCCAGCAACCTGTTGACCCTGGCGCGTGTCAGGTGTATTATATTGGTGCTGCACTTGATTGCAGCCCTTCATCCAGCGGCTGTGGATCCGGTTGCATGGTCTCGCGCCGCACTGGATCCCAGCTTTTACTCCGGCGCTTGTGCTTGCCGCTGGTGAATCTCCGTTCGCCGGAAAATCGCCGAAAAATAATAAAAAATTCTGGAAAAATTAAATAAAGCTCCAAAAATTCCAGAAAATTTCAGAAGCCTAATTTAACCCTTTTGGACCTTCTTGAAGCTTCATAGTATCCTTTGACGAAGATTACATGGCTTTAAAAATATTTAGAATTTGAAATACAATGGAAAAAAATTAAATTACATCATTGAACTTTCAAACGGCTAAATCAAAGCCTTAATTACATTCATCCAAAGATAAAATTACATTCAATAACCTATAAGCTTCATCCATGACCCAAACATACATCATCATCCATTCACAATTTTACATACATCATCATGTATCAATATATTAAATCATACATTAACATACATCAATATATATATATATATATATATATATATAATTCGATCCATGATGATGATTTTGATAAAAAAACATGATCTCTAGTAATGAATCAAACCATGCTCTGATACCACTATTGGGAAACGTGCAAGTTTTAAAAACTTTTCGAGGGATTTTAATACATAGATCTTGATTCATCACATAGAGACAAGTTTTATGCAAAAATAAAATATGATGTATCATTCAATTAACAGATTGAATACTTACATCAAATGTCTGAGTAAACCTTTAATTCTTTCCTCTAAAGTGAATGTTCTCACTTATTGTAGATCCCTTAGCAAGACGCCTTCTCCTTGGATCTCCATCTTTTTGATAATTGTTTTGCCTTTAGGAATCACTCATATGCCTCCATGAATGACCTTGGAAAATTAGGCTTGTGGGAGCTTCCATTAGATGAGAACATAAACCCTAATTTTCTAAAGAGAGAAAATATATTCCTTTTTTCCTTCTACTCAAAATCACCCCTAAAATATACATAGACCATGTATATTTATAGGCAATATAAAGGTAAAGAAAATGAAACAACTAATCCTTCTCAATCTCTAATTCACATGTCTCAAATCTAATATGATTCCAATATCAAGTTGGGCTATGAGTGAGAATCCTTTGGGCTTATTATTTTATTGGCTACAATGAATTAATAATTGGCCCGGTCCATGGACCCAATTCAATCAATTCATAAATTAATTTATACTCCACTAAAAGAAATTAATTGAACTCCAATTAAATAATAAATAACTTCTAAGTCAATATTGCACTTTGACTCCTCTATGCGTAATTAATTATCGGATAAATAAAGCCATCAATCCGACTACTTAATTAATATATTTATTTTGATACCTTTGATTATTTCTGGCTCGATCACAATAAAACATTAGTTTGACAAAAATAATAATTTAAATAAATAAATATATAATAAATCATTTTGTCTCAAAACACACGACGGCCTTCGAATTTACTTTGTGATCAACCATAATCAATACAAAATAAATACAAATAGCAATGATGCAAATATCGAAAATATAACCCTCTAACTATTAATTACACAACCACCCAAAGTGTCGGTTTAAGGATCCCGAAGAATCCGCCGAACAAATCAAAGTAATTATTAATTAATAAAAGAGTCTATAATTTTCTCATACTTAAGAGTCAAATGCCATGACGGTGATAGGGAGCAATTGCATACAACGGCTCTCGCAATATATCTCAACCTAATGCGGATCTAGTTCAAATCTTAATTAATTATGAGTCCATCTATAATTACCGACTATGAACCATTTATGGTTACTATTTATATATCATGCATTAATTGCCATCACATACATATATATAAATATCTCTTGTAATTAAATAGACACTATCAATTCTATAATGAATCGAAATATAATATATTGAATTCGCCAATTATATAAAATATAAATATTTCAAAAACGTCAGGAACATATGTTACTTTAATCCAAACAGGAATTTGCTATGCCAGGGCATATAAATCCCAACAGTTATATGATATATCTTCAAGAAATTGATACAATTAACTGGTTGTGCGACGTTAGTGGTGAAGTCATACCCCTAGCTCTCTCTCACTCTCTATTTTCTACATCGTATTTGACAAACTTATTTTACACAAGTCCCTTGGGTCTGACACCCTTACAAGTAAACCCTATCTGCAAAGATTTGTACACTTGCGAGTGGTACATATAAAGCTCACAACACTCACTATCTATTTTGGGAGGTAAAAAAAATTTCAACGGGCCACAAAACCCTTAATAAATAAAACATTTATTTTGAAACAACAAAAATAGAAAAATTAAATATTTATTTTAGAACCATGGGAATATATTTTATCATATTGTTAAGATATATATATATATATATATATATATATATATATATATATATATAACCAGACGTGACTTAGACGTGTCTAGAGAGTCGTGTGAAATAAATAATTACTTTTGCTTATAAGAGAGATTCCAATTTGGAGTATAGCCTTTGATGCGGTTTTGGGGTCAAAGTTTGACTTACATTAATTTATATATCAACAATAATTGTTATTTTTATTGATGCCTTCAAAGTATGCGTACCAACTGGCAATGACAACACACTTCAAAGTATGCAAACCCACTGGCAATGACAACGCACTTACAAAGACCCTCTGCCTTCTCGCTTTCTTAGCCCCAAATACCACCGAGTTGGTCTAATCTACCTTCTTTCTCTGGAGCTTCAAATTCTAGCTCTGCTTGAGCTCTGCGTCTCTGTTCCTATCAATTTTTATTTACTATTTACTCAGTGGCCACAAGATCAGCAATATTCATCGACAATTCTTTCTTCTTCCTTTTTTGAAAAGTAATATTCATCGCCATTTTATAGTTCTAGCTGCCTAACTGCCATTAATTACAACTCATAATAACAAGTTAGGATGGATAATGTTCAAAGGTTGAATGCTCATGCTCAAGATGGAAATATCGAAGGGTTGTGCGCAGTGATTGGGGTAGATCCACATGTATTGGAGGGCATTGATAAGATCCCATTTGTTGAAACTCCTCTTCACGTAGCTGCTTCTGCTGGGCAAGTCCATTTCGCCATTGAAATTTTTAGCTTAAAGCCATCGTTTGGTCGGAAGCTAAATCCAAATGGACTAAGCCCGTTGCACCTGGCTGTCCCCTCTGGCCTGGCTGAGCCATTGACACGAGCACAACAAGCTGAAACTGCAATACGGCTCATAAACATTGACAGGGAGCTCATCAGAGTCCAAGGGAGGGGGAGGATGACTCCATTACATTATGCAGCTGAAAGAAATAAATTCGATCTTCTGGCGGAATTTCTGTGCGCTTGCCCATTATCTATCGAGGATTTGACTATTCGAGGTGAAACTGCTTTGCATGTTGCTGTGAGAAATGGTAGTTTTACAACTTCTGAAGTCATTTTGGGATGGCATCGAAAGATCGATGAACGATTTAACTGGACATATATACCTTACCAGTTTTTACTGCGAGAAACCTACAAAGGGGTGCTAAGATGGAAGAACGAGGATGGAGACACTGCATTGCATATTGCAGCATCCACTAACCAACCTAAGGTTTGAAATTCTCCTTCTCTTTAATTTTCTCAGCTTTTGAATTTAGTGTGTGTGTGTATATATATATATATAATTCATTAATTTATATATAGTCTATTGGAGACTGATTAATCCATTTTTGGGACTGTATATATATATATATATATTCAGGATGTGAAGTTGTTGATGAATAGAGTATACATGAATGATAAGAATTTACAGAATTCGACCCCGCTTGATTCAGGTTACCAACACCAAGAGGTGAAAGATATTTTAATGAGTGCAGGAGCTTCAAGAGGTGCAACCATTAGTAATTCGTCGGCTAGTACTAGTCTAGCAGACTTTATGAGTGACAGTTTGTTCCATGTTCTGCACAGGGGCTTGTCAGGCGACATGGGTAATGTGGTACTAGTGGTGGCTGTGCTCACTGCAACTGCTACCTTCCAAGTTCCACGCACTGGCATGACTACAATTCTTGGACACAGAATAATCGCACGTTCAATTATGCTCGACATTGCCCTGGTTTTGAACTCAGTAGCATTTTTCTCCTCAGTAGGAGTGATAGCTTTTACTCTCCGAAATAGCTTTGTCACTCAGTTGCTGAAACTATGTCTATTTTTTGTGACATTAACGTACCTCTCTTTGGTGGCTTCCCTAATATCAACGGCTGATGCTATTGCTCCTCGTGTTGCCTTCGGTATGTGTGTCTGTGTGTACTTTTCAGTTCTTTATGCGGCCATCGTACGCAGGGTTTTCCAGTCTAAAAGTCAGATCATGACTTTCTCAAAAATATCAATTGGCAGGTGTAATCCTTCTGGCTTCTTTGAAATGCGTCGCCAAATTGTTGGTTGGTAATTAAGGTAATAATAAATATTCATGCTAACCCAGCGTGAATATAAGAACCAAAAAAAGTAGTGCGATCATGTCATCCATCTATTTTCAAGAATTGCAAATACGTGGAGGAGTGATTAAAAATAAAAATAAAAATAAAAAATGCATTCGTGTGATAGGATCATAGGAGTGTAAGCAATGTGTTTATGATGGGTAGTGTGTGACTAAAGGGGAGTAACACTTCTGTGTAATCAAAGAAAATTGTGTGGTTTTAATGGTGATAATGGAAATTCGCAGTATAAAGTTTTTGCCTCAAGTTTTCTCTAATTGAATTTAGCCCGTCCTACTTTGTCCTAGTTACATGTTGAAGGAATTTTTGACCTTCATCCTTTGCATTCTTTATACATGACGTATTCCTTTAATGGAGGCTTGAAATACATGATTAACAAATCTATTGCAGAGGATTCATCCACCGTACTCCATAGAATGTAAATAGTTCGTTACCTTTTTGTACTAATTGCAGTTACACCTTCCACTTTCTAAAAATTTAAACTGTTATTATAAAAGGGTGTAACTTAAATGATTTATATATTACCAAGAAAAAAATCTTTAATGATATGTATCTCATAAATTAACCATTATTATTATTATTATTATTATTGTATTTTATTAAAACCTTAATTACTTAACCCGAGTGGAAAGAATATATATAGCTAGTTACAAAAAAAGATGCCTTCAGAAATGCAGCTTCCAATGCAATAGCTGCGCTTTTGCAGTGTCTGTGAACAATTAGGAGCGGGGTCTTCTCATTTTAGTGCTTAAATTATTTATGGGTAAAATGTTCGGGCACCCTTCTACACACAGATTAAATTAGTGAATAAAACCCCAAGTCTTCCCTTGACGTTTGGTTGACTTTTTCGATCATTCCGTTCTGTTAGTTGACCGTCAGCCATGTTAAAAGCCAATTAATTTTGAAAATGATGTATCAAAGCTACCGTGCTTGTGTCCTCAATTAAAAATGGATCAACTCGCTCGAAATGAGTTAATCCAATTAAAACCCATTTGATGCCATGGACGGGCATCTTCATTTCTGTTACTACACTCTGTGTTTATATCCGATTAAAACCCAAAACTTCGTCTTCTTCATTGCGACCAGACTCCATCTTCTTGAACTCCAACCCAACCCATTTGATTCATCAAAGGACCAAAACGTCAAAGTTTCGACTCACTGTTTGAACAACAATCCATCTGGGTTTATTCCCAATTGAATGGTCATCCACCGAAGAGAAACAAATCAAGGAAGTCCTCTCCTTTCTGATTATGTTAATTATCGGAGCGAGTCCGCGCTGTCGACGAGGCTGAATTGTTCAAGTTCAACTACTCCAAAGTCGATAAACATGCTGATACTATTGCGGAAAAGGTATTGTTGTCTCTATGTCCTTAATTGCGGGTAACAATCCTATTCTTTGTTGTCTCTCTTCATCTTCTTCATCGATATCATGAGTGGCGGTTAGATTTGTTGCTCGAAAT
The DNA here is from genome assembly GCF_030987335.1 of Cornus florida. Lineage (NCBI taxonomy): Eukaryota > Viridiplantae > Streptophyta > Magnoliopsida > Cornales > Cornaceae > Cornus > Cornus florida. The sequence continues at coordinate 41,696,170 of NW_026775573.1, read as the reverse complement.
TTGTATACAAAAATTAGTTTCTTTTTTGTTTTGGGTTGTTCTATTTTAAGGGTTGCGATTAATATAGTAACTCCTCATAGTTAACTAGTGTAATTCTTGTTCACAAAAAATGATTTTTGAAGGCAAAATAAATAGAGATGGGTTTGGGTAGAGAGAGAATAGAAGAAATATGTAAGGAGTTTAAAAGTTAGTGTTGTAAGCAGAGGGAGAGTTATGTAATTCTTGTTGAAAATAAACTTGATTTTAGAATTTTAGTTTTAATTAGTATTTTCAAGTATTTGGTATACATGATGCATGTGTGCATTTCATGTTAGTGGGGTAAATGGTGCTGATGGAGAAGGTTATATAAGACTAAGCCCTGTTTGGATTGGCTTTTCAAACGCTACTTTTGACTTTCTGGGCATAGAAGCTATTATGAAGGGTGTTTGGATAATTTTATAGAAGAGCTTTTAGCTCTTAGAAGAGCGTTTTGAGAAGCTAGGGACCCCCAGCTTTGGCAAAACACTCTCTAGATACACATGAGAAGCCGTTTATGGATTTAATGAATCTTTCAATATTTCAAGCGTACCATTTTCTTTTAGGCATTGAGAAAATAAAATTACAACATCTGCCATTATAAAAGATATTTATTATTCCTAAACCCTAAGGACAACTCAAACGACAACTTCTCGCTTTAAGGATCTCTTTCGTTTCAGGCAAGGATACGACATCTTTTACTTTGTTGTATATGAATGATTGATTATATGTTGTATATGAATGTTGGATTGAATGTATGATGTGAAGTTTGGAGTAACCAAAATTTTGAACTAATTAATTATACTGTTTTTCTTAACCAATTTTTTATTTATGTGCTAATCGATCACATGAATGTTGCATTATTAAACATCCATTTTTGTATTAACAACCATTTTTTCATGATATATGGATGCATATACATATACAACATTATAACATTTGTTATAAATACGTTTTTTATATTATATTTGACATATTATTATAACTATGCTTTTTATACTGTGACTGAAATATTAGAGAAAACTTTAACAATAATTAAAGTATTGAGTACTGTATTCTTTTACTTTGTTGTATATGAATGATTGACTCTACTTTGTATATGAATGTTGGATTGAATATATGGTGTGATGTTTGGAGTTACCAAAATTTTGAACTAATTAATCATACTGTTTTTCTTAACCTATTTTTTATTTATGCCCCTAATCAATATGTTGCATCATTAAATAACCATTTTTGAATGAACAACCATTTTTCCATGATATATGGATGCATATACATATACAACATTATAACATTTGTTATAACTATGCTTTTTATACTATGTTTGACATATTGTTATGAGTGTTTGTGATTGAGATATTGGAGAAAAGTTTAATAAGAATAATTGTAATATTTTATTTTATTATATATGAATGATTGATTCTATTTTGTATATGAATGTTGAATTGAAGATATGGTGTGAAGTTTGGAATGACCAAAATTTTGTACTAATTAATCATATTGTTTTTCTTAACCCATTTTTTTTTTTTTTTTTATGCCCGATCACATGCATCATTCACATATGAACATTGTTGTATGGATACATATACATACATATATGTATGAACACTTAAACAATCATTTTTGTATGAACAACCATTTTCCCATGATATATGGATACATTTGATGAGTTAATCCAATTAAAACCCATTTGATGCCATGGACAGGCATCTTTATTTCTCTTACTACCCTCTGTGTTTATATCCGATTAAAACCCAAAACTTCGTCTTTTTCATTGCGACCAGAAGCCATCTTCTTGAACTCCAACCCAACCCATTTGATTCATCAAAGGACCAAAACATCAAAGTTTCGACTCAGTGTTTGAACAACAATCCATCTGGTTTTATTCCCAATTGAATGGTCGATCGATGGCTAAGTTCTCTCCTTTCTAATTATGTTAATTATCGGAACGAGTTCGCGCTGTCGACGAGGCTGAATTATTCAAGTTCGACTACTCCAAAGTCGATAAACATGCTAATCCTATTGCGGAAGAGGTATTGTTGTCTCTGTGTCCTTAATTGCGGGTAACACTCCTATTCTTTATTGTTTATCTTCATCTTCTTCATCGATATCATCAGTGGCGGTTAGGTTTGTTGCTCAAAATTTGTGTACAAAAGTTAGTTTCTTTTTTGTTTGGGTTGTTTTATTTTAGAGTTGTGATTGATATGGTAACTCCTTGTAGTTAACTTGTGTAATTCTTATTCACAAAAAAATGATTTTTGAAGACTCTATAAATAGAGATGGGTTTGGGTAGAGAGAGAGAATAGAAGAAATATGCAAGGGGTTTAAAAGTTAGTGTTGTGAGTAGAGGGGGGAGTTATATAATTCTCAAGCGTATAGATGTATGTAGTCTCAAAAGTGATGAACCAAGAAGGGGGTGAATTGGTTCTTTTTAATCCAAGGTTGTTAAAATCGGGATTCTAGGTAGAATCATTTTGAATTCCGTAGAATTGGAATCATAGAATTAGATCGTAAATCGTGAGATTCTACCAAATTAATAAAAATACAACTCAAACTAATTTTCTCAACAAAAATTATCTTCAAAATAAATAAAAAATAGCCAAAAACACAAATATAAATATTTATATATATATATATAAAAGAATAAGTTCATATAAAATTATCAACAAATTCTTTTAAAATTTAATTTACTTATTTAGTTTTTGGAATGTAAGACAAATTTTATATAAATGTAAATATTACATTAAGCTTCAAAAACTTAAAGTTTGCAAAGCCTATTTGGCCCAGCTATATAATAGAACAAAAAGAGCACAAGAAAAGTATAAGGCCCAAGACCAATCTTTTTTAGGCAAGTCTCAACTTGCCCATCTGTAGAGAGTGAAATTCCCCAGCGATAGTGGCAGACGAACTGACAGAGAGAGCAAAATTCCCCTATTGCAATTCCACAGCGGCATCTCCTATCGTCTTTTTTAGGTAAGCTCTCTTAGCCTCTTGTTCCCTTTATCCTCCTCCTCTGCTTCTTCTTCACCAAAACCCTAGCATTCTTTTTGTCCTCTACATCTTATCTCTTCTCGGAGTTGTGCTGGAGGACGCGAAAGAGATGGAATTGTTGCACTGTGGTAATCGATTTAGGGTTTCTTCACAACTCTTAAACCCAAAACAAGACCATAATCATGGATAATTCAAAATCGTTGGGATCGTATAGAATCATACGATTCCACGATTTTACGTATGATTTCGACAATTCAACTCATGATTTTGCACAAGCCATGATTTTCCTGCAATTCGGATCGATTTGGGCATTTGGATCGTAAAATCGCACGATTCTATGAGTTAGAATCGCGATTTTAACAACCATGTTTTAATCTCAGTTACAAAAACTTAGTCCAATTTTCAATTCCAACAAGTGAAGTGTAAGCTGTCTATCACAATGTAACCAAGCCACACAAGCAACCACAATTTTTTTACTAATTTCTCCCTTTATATATTTATATATATGTATTTAAATGCCCATTCGATTTATATATGTATTTATTTGGAATGGAGTCATAGTTTTTTTTTTTTTTTACTCTATGTTCATTGTGTTTGATCATTTTTTTTCTTCATTACTTTTTTCGAATCTCAAGAGCGTTATCAAAGCATGATATTGGAGGCAATAATAAAAACATGCATGTCAAGTTGAAATAGGGGAGGGAATTTCGCCACAAATGTCATACAATTGGCGGAGCCTCCGCCAAGGCTGGACGACCTCAAGGCCAACGTTCAATACCCCCCTTGTAAGGTAAGAAAAAAAGAATCTTGGTACCGACCAAGATCTAAGGTAGATCTTTATTAGCAGTCTTTTGGGTGAAGAGTTCAAGGCCAAGTTAATCAAGCTCTTGATCGAGTTTAAAGATTTCTTTCACATGGGATTACTGGAAATGTCTGGGGCTATAAGACTGGACTGACTGCACCTCTGTACACTCCAACCCCATAGAGACAGATGAGAAAAAGCCATTGAAGTCGCCCGAAAAGTCATAGGATCAAGCACAGTCAGGCTTTAAGTTATTGAAGTCCTTTTGCTTGGGGTTTTTAGTGTGACACAGCTTCACAACATATATAAATATATTTGAGATGCATATTAATTACTTGTGATGTAAATTAACTGCATGCTACTTATAATTGGTTATATTGCTTAATTAAATGCAATAGATGTCACCTAGTCAAAATCTAGGTGACCCCCACGACATCATTACTCTGAAGCAGGAAAGACAAAATCATAATAAATTCAAAGGTTGGGGCGAAGAGTATAACGACCCAACCATGAATCGTCGATTGAAGGCCCAGAACCTAGATCCGACCCAGGCATGAATCGACGATTGACGGGCCTAGAACCTCGATCTAACCCAAGTACGTATTGTCGATCGACGGGCCTAGAGTCTCAATCCGACCCGACCACATATTGTCGATGGACTGGCGTAGAACCTTGATCTGACCCGACCACGTAACGTCGATCAACGGGCCTAGAACCTCGATCCGACCTGACCATGTATCATCAATCGATGGGACTAAAACCTTGGTTCGACCCGACCACGAATCGTCGATCGACGGGCCTAGAATCTCGATCCGACCCTACCACAAATGGTCAATAGACGGGCCTAGAACCTCAATCCGACCTGACCATGAGTCGTCGATCGATGGACCTAAAACCTCTATCTAACCCGATCATAAATTATTGATCGATGGGCTTTGAACCTCGATCCAACCTGACCACGAGTCGTCGATCGACAGACCTAGAACCTCAATTCTACCCGATCATGAATTATCGATTGACGGGCCTAATTGTCCAACCAAACCAGAACGAAGAGTAAATGGTAGGACTTACTTTGTTATCAAAGGGAATACAAAAGGGACTTTGGAATGGAGGACATAAAGCTAGTCAAGTCTTGCAAAGCAAGACCCAAATTGAGGACCAGAGTGAGAGATAGCCGGAGTGAGTATCGTTACTATTAGGCTTAATCCTACCAGGGTCATTTAAAGGAACGTAGCACTTATTAAATGGGTCCTGAAGAATATGAATTAGGGCAGCGTGATCTTAATGATTACGTGAGCCCTACCCTATTTAGAAAAAGGCCCAATAAGTGCTAATAAATCCCTGTTTAGTGACCTTAAGCTATAAAAAGGAAGGAATGGAAAAAGGTTAGAGGCGGACGACTCAGACCATACACTTCGGGCATCATCTCTCCTACCATCGCTCCAATCCTCGCTTTTGGGCTAGCTTTCCCTCCCTTCCTTAGCTCTTCTGCTTTCCTCACATTGTTTTAAGTGATATATCCCAGACTCATTGACCTTTCAACGGTATAGTAGAAGCAAGGATCTACAGATATCTATTTGATTTATATCATGTTTATTTTTGGATTAATTGATGTACACATATGCTTGCATCATTATATGGATTTGAAAACTCTTGCTTGGATATGTTACAGATTAATGCACCATTGTTAGAATATGGGGGCATATTTTGGATGAATTGGCTAATAAGTTAAGTCTCGTCTATTCATTTCAGGTCACGGAACCATGTGTATGACAGGCTATTGAAAGACTATGGCGGATAGTCTATTTTTATGTTTTGGATATGATAGATTTATATATATGTATGGATATATGCCCTGATATGAGCTTGAATTATCATGATTAGTGGTTAGGGAACGTTATTGCCTGGGATGCATAGCTAGATATAGTGGATAGTTGTGTGCTCTAGTAGAACATGGTACTCATGACTACTATGTGTGTGTTTTGCATGTTGCCTACTATCCAGGTTGAGACCGCCCTATAGTCTAGTGAGAGTCCTTTAGTATGTATCTATATATATACGGACTATGTAGTTATTGTATGAGTTGACTAGGATGTATATGTGTATTGGGTCTCTATTTGAAATGTAGTAGAGTAGAAATTGTTCGTGGGTCTGACCCATTATTATTTTCAGGTGTTCATCAGGTGTAGAGATTATTCGTGCAGAGCAGAGACCAGTCGTCATCACTATTCTACATAGGATTCTTGTTTATGCTTTCAGACTTTGGATTTTGTTATTTCAATTATTGTTTAGTTGGGGATTTTATTAGGGGTCCACATTATGGATTCCTGAATTGTAATCTAGCTATTATTAGTATCAGAGTATTTGGAAGATTATTTTATTTGGATATTATTTATGGAGAATTTAATATTAGTTTATTTTCAGCTTTATTATTTATTTATCTTTTGTATTTCATGTTTGTTTATTACCTTAATTGCTTGATATTCCATCAGTGTCGTGTACGGACCTGATCAACCCGTGTTCTGAAATCGAGTGGTATCACAAGTTCAAATCCTTTGAACCGGTTAAAACTTGCTAGCAGCCAAAATAGACACCTAATCAATAAATTTGAACCTCCCAAATCCTTTACGTGATCAGACTCCATAAAACCACAACAGTAACCCCGATATATTTGGAGTACAAAAACTTCTAAAACATAAACATGATTAACTAACCTCATGCTTAGTGTTTATTTTTTGTTTTTTTGGGTTAACAATAGTAACCCCTTTATCCCACATGTATTGGACAATTACAAAAAAAAAAAAAAATTGTCTTGGGGTACTGACCATGAGAAACTTTAAACTTCCAACCATCCAAATGTGATGTGGAAGTTTTTGCCATTAGGCAATTTTCTGGAGTTCTACTGTCTAATTAAATAGGAGCATTTATATATTTTACTCCCTCTGTCTCAAATAAAATGTCCTTTTTTCAAAATCTAAAATTTAATATTTTTTTTTATTGTATTAATAGTGAATGAATTAATAAATATGTCCATAGTTGGTCCACATGATGTGATGGTTTACTTTTTATGAATTCAATATAAGAAGATGAAATTAGTAATATTATAAAAAAATGTACTTTGATTTTTCAAATAGGATATTGATTTTGAGACGGCCAAAAATAAAAATGTAGACATTTAATTTGAGATGGAGGAATTAATTAACAAGTCAACTTAACTTTGATTCTTCAAAAGTTTCTTGAGTCCCATTCTATATCAGACCTTTCAACATTCAAAACTTCACAACATATAATCCACATAATTAAAGTTCATGAAATAAATTTCTTAAAATTTAGAAACATTTACAATATTAAAAAAAAATGTTGGCATTTAGTTTTAAAAGTCGGATAAATTTTGATAATGCTCAACTTTTTTTTAGGGTAGAGGGGGGGGGGGGGAAGGGAAAAAGAAACAAAACAAAACACTATATAATACCATATGAAATTCAACCCTTAAAAGAGTTGTTACAAGCTAGTAAGATGCCCTTTATACTACTAGTAGCAGAGACATACAATAAACTTTGTATTACACAATCCAACGATCACTTAGAAGACTGGGATACCGGGAAGAGGGAAGCTGATAAGGCCTAAGCATACAAGGTGACAAAATATATTTATGCACACATAAAGAGAACTTAATTGAGATTATAAATATATATATATATATATATATATATATATATATATATATATATATATATATTCTAGTCTAGAGAGTAACAAATATCTTTGAAGGAAGACAAATTGTCCCTGAAAAGAGGAATGAAAGTGATCGGTTGTTAATTATACATCAACCTTTGCAATAGCACAAATCATTGTAAAATAGGGTTATTGGTCGAGTAAGTCGAACCACTGGGACTGCTAGTTTATGACAACCTAAGTAACTAGAATCATCTTTTAGAATGATAAAGGGGTTTATAGAGGATTTGTTGGATTGTCACTAAAAATAGGAATTAAAATGTGTATAAATTGAGAATGCAAGGGAGTACTAGATAAAAACAATAAGAAATGGGAGTTAGGGAGGTGAATTCACTACCTATCACTAAGCATGCTATGGCATGATTTACTTTGGGGAAGTAACATATATAAATGACCAAAGATTATAACAACATAAAGTAGCTATATTTCCTTCAAGAAAAATATAAAATCAATAGGCAAGAATAACCTATCAAAGCACTATACGTTTTGGTCACCTAGACTAGGGTGCAACCTTAGACATGATCACCAAGCCATAGATCATCAAGCCCTTAATCTCATACTAGGAGCATATGAAATAGAAATCAAGAAGAATCTATTAAAAGAAAGCCCTGAGCAATAGATTATCAAAATTCCTAAATATCATGCCAATAAAAACACTTCCATGAACTCATCCCCATTGTCACTATGAAAATGTAGCAATATAATCATGAGAGAAAAATAATCTAAAACAAGATGATTAACCCAAAATGATCATTTATAAGCATTGGAGTTCTTTACATAACATAAATTGCTCTAGTTCATGAAAAAATCACACATATACATTAATCCCCAAATATAAATCAAAATAGAGCAATGCTTACAATATGGAGCTTCATCACCTCCCTAAATAGGGAGTTAGTTACCCATAATTACAAAGTATGAAGAAGAAGAGGAAAAACCACTCTCCATTTTCACACCCTAAACTCAAGAACACTCCTTTTTCTCTCTAGCCCTTTGCCTCCCCAAAACTTGAGATATGAGATATGAGATGAGTGCCTCTTCTTTATTCTAATCAAAACCTACTCACCATACCCCCTAAATCCCGAGCTCCCCCCTCTACATCAAGCTAAGCCACACAAAATGAAGATAAGGAGACAAAAATGCTGAAATTCAAGGGCAGTTGAGCTACCTGCAGCAGGTCGGCGGGCGCCTGCGGGGCTCTGGTGGGCACCCGCGGTGGCTTGCGAGGGACTGGAGTGTTTGGCGGGCGCCCGCGGCGGGTCGCGGGGGCTCAGCAAGGCCCCGCGAAATGGGAGAGAGATGAGGGGTTCGGCGGGCACCCGCGGGAGCTTGCCTCTGCTATATTAGCAAGGCTTCTTGCAAGCCTTCTTCACACGCGGACCGTGGACGCACTTCCACGACGAACACTCAGTCATGACTTCACAAAACGGCAACAGAAGAAGTCAAGTCCAAAAGATGACTCCCCGACACGGCGCACGTATTTCAACGGAAAGTTGTCAAAACCGCTTCTTTGATCATTTGTGGGAAAAAAACCTGAAATCAGAAAGAAATACACAACTGAATTAAAATTGTACATTACCCTCTAATAATGGACTTAACTAATGCAAGAAAAGACGCTTGAATATGTAATATTCGGCGCTTATCAGAAAGCATCTATGCTTCCGTCACCAGTGAAGGAGGGTATAATAAACATCATGCCTTCTATGGGAAAATATGATGGCATGAAAATGAAAGGGCATCCTCCTCCGAAATCTAGGTCATAGAAAGGAAAACGCAGCCAGCTATCAACCTCCAAGTTAGGACACAGCACAGACGAATTCATGTTTACAGTGGGATTGAGGTCTTTCTCTTCCACACCATTTTTTTTTTTTTAGTGAAATTCAAGTCAATTTATATAAAATAACAAAGGTCCATACACAGCCCAAAGGATAGTTAGCCAAGAGCTAAGCAACGAAGAGGGCCCAGACATAGCCCAAAGGCCTACAAGGCTAAAAGGCCAACAAAACTTAAGGAATCAAACAATTACATATTGTTACTGAAGTCCTCACATCCGGTGAACATGGAGAGTGGCTCCAACATTTGACGACGGTTGTCTGTATGTAGTGACGTCCGGTGGCTTTCTTAGTGGCCAGATTATGGAATCATGTAACTCACATTCATCTGCAGCTCTGTGAGGGATGGTAGTGATCACGAAATTGGAAGAGAGAAGTTTGGATCTTACTGATTGCAATGTCAAATGAAGAATTGAATTGGCAGACATGGCTTTCTTCTTGAAGATCCGACGGTTACGTTCAATCCAAATGTTGTAAACCAGAGAAGCAAGACACATTTTGGAGATGGATTTACTGCAGACACCGTGGTTGCCGTTCCAGTGGTGAAATACCCAAGTTATCAACTCATTCTAGGTGGGAGGGAGGATGTAGAACCCACAACGCATTTGAATAAATGTCCATAAGGGTTTGGAAAAGGTACACTTGAAGAATAAATGATCATGGGATTCTGATTCCTTGGAACAGAGAGGGCATAATGTGGCATTAATATGGGGCAGTGCATCTCCTATTTAGTGTTGGAAGTTTATTCTGAATGGCTACCCAAAGAGTAAAGCTATGCATTGGGATTAAAGGTTTGGACCATATCAAATTTATCCAAGGTAGGGAGGGTAAATGGTGAAATTGGTGTTTCAGAGTTGAGGCAATTGAGAAGCTGCCTGAGGGGGAAGGAATCTAGATGAATTTGTCTTTTTTGTGATGGTTTGGGATTGGAAGGGATGAAAAGCACCGCAACTGAAGAAGCAACTCAATTATTGCACTTGGGAAAGACCATGTGGAAGCTTTGATGAATGAGCATAGCTTTGTCTTGCTGTCCTGACCTGATTATTTATTTGTTGAGGGGAAACAAGGAGGTGGAGGGGACCAAGATGGCACCAATTATCAAACCAAAAATTCATGATTTTTCCATCACCAATTTGCAGTTTGAAAAGACGCTTGATTTTCTCTCTGAGGTGCCTAGGTATCTTCACCTCCCAAATACTTCTTCCTTTAAGTAAGTAGGTTTCAATCCATTGTACCCAAAGTATTTCTTTTGAACTGTTAATTCTCCAAAACTGTTTCATGATGGCTGTTTCATTCCAAGTAGCTAGGTTAGGCAGCCTGAGACCTCCCAACCTCTTAGGAAGACAACACTTCTCCCAATTAACCTTACCACTAATCTTTTTAAGAGCTGGGCTAGTCCATAAAAAGGATCTAAAAATGCCCTCTAATTCATGAATGATGCTCATTGGAAGAACAAATTTTGAGCTCCAATACATCTGTGTTGAGAAAAGCACAGCCTTGATCAGTTGGAGTCTACCAGCGAAAGAAAGATTTTTGCTTGTCCAGTGGCTAATTATAGTGGTAATTTTATCAATCAAAACCCTGCAATCAATGGCCTTCAGCATGGTAGTTATAAGAGGGACACCAAGGTATTTTATTGGCAGATCACCCTTCTGGAAACCAAATAGATCAAGGATGTCTGCCTCTAAATTAGGAGGAGTGCTAGTAAGGAAAATGTTGCTTTTCCCATAGTTAATTTGTAGGCCAGAGATAGAGGAAAATGTTTCTAGGCAGTGCTTGATGGTTTGAAGAGATTGGATACTACCATGTGAAAAAAGCATGAGGTTATCTGTAAAGATTAAGTGGGTAAGGTTCAGTTTTTTGCATCTCTAATGGTGCTTGAATGGTCTTTCCTTTGTGAATTTATTGACAATGAGGGAAAAGACTTACATGACTATGACAAAAAGGAATAGTGAGAGGGGGTCTCCTTGTCTTAGGCCCTTGATACTCTTGAAGTTGCCATTGAGTTCCCCATTAATGGAGATAGAAAAGGATGGTGTTGATAAGCAAGTGTGAATCCATTGCAAAAAGGTATAGGGGAATCCAAAAAGTTTGAGTGAGTCCATAAGGAATTCCCAAAAGACAATATCAAAAGCTTTCCTTAAATCAATCTTGAGTGCACATTTAGGAGAGTTGGTTTGTTTGTGGTAACCATTGAGAAGCTCTTAGGCAAGAAGGATGTTGTCATCAATTTGCCTACCTTGGATTAAGGCAGCTTGAGATGGACCAATGATGTGGGGTAGGATTGGTTTAATCTTGTTGGCTAGGAGCTTGGATATGCACTTGTAAATGGTATTACAATAAGATATTGGTCTAAAGTTATTAGGGGTTGAGGGGTTGAATGATTTTGGCACAAGTGTAATGTATGTGGAGTTAATTTGTTTAAGTAATTTGCCATTCACAAAGAAATCTTTTATTGCCTTGGTGACATCACTGCCTATAATTGGCCATGCTTTCTTGAAAAAGTAAGCATTGTAGCCATCAGGACCGGGTGATTTATCACTGATTAGTGATAGCATGTAGTTTTGAATCTCTTTATTAGATGGGATAGAGCACAATGAAGTGAAAAAATGTGGTGGAACAGCAATTTATATGAAGGGAAAAAGTGAATCAATACCTGGGTAGGGATGGGGATTCATCCCTAAGGCAGAATGGAAATGAGCAACCAATACCTTTTTGATATCAGCTTCTATTTCCAGTAGAGAACCATTAGCATCCTTGATCGTTGTGATTTTGTTCCTGTTGCATCTAGATGCAATAGATTTGTAAAAATAAGCAGTGTTCTGGTCTCCATCCTTCAGCCATTAGATCCTTGATTTTTGCCTATAGGTTTGCTCTTCATTGGTTCTGAGATTAATGTAGGATGAGAGAAGTTGTTTTTCTTTACATCTGAGGTTGGAATCATTGGACATTGAATCTAAAGTAAGTTGGCAGTCTGTAAGGAGGGACTTAGCAGTATGGACCTCTTCTTTGATTGAACTGAAATTGGATGCAAACTTCATCCGCAGAAATAGCTTCAGTTTCTTGAGTTTTGAAACAACTTGGAACATAGTATAACCTACCACCTGAGAGTCCCAAATGGATTGCACTAAGGGTAGAAAGTCATCATTATTGCTCCAACAATTGAAGAATTTAAAAGGAATTTTCTTGTGAGGTTGTGGATTTCCAAGGGTAATAACCATTGGACTGTGATTTGAAATCCCAGGACTGTGGAAGTGGCAATGTGACATAGGGAAGGTTTGATTCCAAAGATCATTAATTAGAACCCTATCAAGCTTCTTGGAGATGTTGGCCACCTCAGGACTTTTGTTGGACCATGAATGAAATATTCTAGAAAAGTTGAGGTCTTCAAGGTTTGACTTGTGAAGGCAACTTCTGAAGTCAATCATTGGCTTAGCAGTTTTACTAGAGCCCCCATGGTTCTTAAAAGATGATTTGATTATGTTGAAATCACCTCCCAGAATCCAAGGTGATGAGGTTAAGGTAGATGCATGGTTCTCAATGTCACTCCATAGGGATAACCTCTCAATAGGGTCATTAGCTGCCTAAACAAAAGATATGTAGAATGTTGTTCTACAACAAAGGATGGTGGCATGGCAGTGAATTACTTGCCTAGAGCAATGGAGGACTTGAAGCTTAACTGAGTTAAGGTTCCAGAGAATCCAAATTCTCCCTAATTGTGAATGATTGCAATTATAGGCAATTTCCCATGAACTTGCAATGAATTTGTGAATTGAATCAACATTGGTTGGCTGAACTTTGGTCTCAATAATGGATATAATATCCACTTTGTTTTCTTTGAGAAGATGTTTCACTTCACTCTGTTTTAAGGGACGATTGAGGCCCTTATATTCCAGATAGCTATTGATACCATTTGATGGTATTGAGGAAGCTGCCACTTGGGAATAAATTCCCTCTTTGAGATGCAAGAGCACTTTTGGACGACCCCTTCTTTACTTTGGATTTACCTTTGTTCCTATGCTTGCATAGGTCAGCTGGAAAGCTAGTGGTTGATTCAGTTTCAGAAAGGTTTGAAGTTTCAGGATCAGAGTGGTGGATAAGATGTGATGTTGTGGGATGGTCAAGTTTGGGTGGAGATGTAGCTAAGGTTGTATCACAAGGGGTTTCAGGTACTATTTGAGTTGGTTTGTAAGGACTTAGATCAATGGTGAAACTATCATTTTGTTTGAAGTAGTGTGTGATGACATTTTAACTTGGGTGAGGAATTATAGTGAGAGGAGTTTCTTGACAAGATGCAGGTGGAGGTGGAGAAGGATTAGTGGGTGTGGATAGTGCCGCCTTATTCCTGTTGGAATGGGTCTTGAAGGGAACAATTTTCCATTTAGAGGATGGTTGAAGAGTTCTTTTCAGGTGCGTAGGTTGATGACAAGTCTTATTAGTGTGACCAAACATTTTACAGGTGTTGCAGATTGGTGGGTAATTAAGATATTCCACTCTGACATTGGCAGTTTTGCCTGAGTTCATGTGAATCAAAAGAGTAGTTGGAAAATCAGCTGAGGCCTTGACATTGACACAAATCTTGGCAAACCTTGTTTTGTGTTTGTTTTGAGTGATTAAGTCAGTGAAAAGGGGGTGACCAATGCTACTTGTGATATAGCTGAAACCTGAGGCTAACTAGAGACGGAGAGATAATCCAAATAGTTTGATCCACACAGGTAAGGTTGAGTGCAACCTTTTCTGAAACCCTAGCTCCCAATGGTTTAGGATTAAAGGTTTATAGCAAAGAACCAAGGACCATCCGCTAGAATGAGGTTACATGGATCTTTGGTTGAGAAATGGAATTCAAAGATACCTTTTTTAGAGCTGGTCACTTTGAGGAGGCCTCTATCAGGCCACAATTCATTAGCAATGTCTTTAACCATGCCAAAGGGGAGATATTTGTGGATAAAGTAACCAAAAAGATTAGCTTTTAAATTCATGAGACCAACATATTCAATTTCAGGTGGGGAGCAATGTAATCAGTTGAACCCTCAAGGTTGACGAGGTGGAGTTAAAGTTTGGATGATGGGGGGTTAGCGTTGGGGTCCAACACAGGTGCGGGGTTCAATGGATGAGTACTAACAACAGATGCCCATGATGAAGGGGGACCAGAGGTCATTTGGAGTTTAGTTGGAATAGAGGGCCCATGGTTAGGGTTTAGGAAAGAGTTGTGATGCTTGGTTGGTTTGTGAGGAAGGTGGTTACCTGGTTTAGTGTGCGTGGTTTGATGTATAGGGTCAAGGTCAATAGGCTCAGAGAGAGGTATGGTTTTTGGAGAAGTAGGGATAGCTTTAGTGGTTAGGTAGGTGGTAAGGTCAACTAGCTTCAAATTAAAAATGCAATAGTCAGAAGGATTACCTGTTGGATAAGAAGTGAGTGCCAACTTCAAATTTAAATTTGGTGGTTCATCAACTCCAAGGTTGTTGATTGGATGGTTATGGCGGAGGAGGGTGGTGGAGGTGCTTTCTCTATGTTGTGAGAGATTGAGCTATTGGTCATACCATAGTATGATTCGCAGGGCAGTGATTATGCTCTTGTGGTGCTTGGTCCTCTATCTGATCATCAACAATAATCTCTGGTGATGGCGTAAAACCAAGTACAGCATCTCATATAATGAAGAAACCTCTAAGATCGGCCATGTCTTTGGATAGTGAAGTGAACCGAGATAACTTAGAGTTTAAAGTACACAGTTCCACCTCCAAGCTCTTAATTTTCTCCTTCAGCTTTGCCACTTCCTCAATGAGTTCAAACTTAGAGGCATCCATAATAGAGGCATCAATGCCCTCTGGAAGGTAAACAATGTCATCAATGGCTTTGTTTGAGGGGTTGAGGATTTTGTCTTGCTGGAGCACAGATAAGACTTTTGATTTAGTTAACCTAGTGATGGAAGGGGCTTTAGGTTTGAGGAGATTTGTGAGTGGGAAAGATGGTGATGGTGTGTCCAAATTCTGCTCCCTAACTATTGCTTAAGCTTCATATGGGAGTTCAGTTTGTGTGATCCTTGGTCCAAGCTTTGATGAGGCTAAGGGGGGTTTTAGTGGGTAAGTAGGAGGTTTTTTTGAAGAGATCCTATTAGGGAGTGGAGCTGGGAGGTGGGAAGAGGGTGGAGGGAAATGAGACAATGGTGGTTTCCTGTGAGTTAGAGTGGGGTGGAAGGGGTGGTTTCAGGTGGTTTGGTGGTTTGAGCATGGTGACATTCCTATGTTTCTAAAATTGCTTCATGTACACGGGCACTTACTATTATTATGATTTCCTCTTCCACCTTGTAACTTGCAAAGTCTATAAAAGATCGGAAGTAGTTATTGTTCCCCTATGCGACGGCCTAGTGGATGAGCTCGGCAGCATACGGCAATGGCTCATTCAAAAGGTCCTTCACCCTAGCACTTGGGAAAGCCCAGAGCACTAAATTACCAAAGTGGTCATTGGGTACTTGAGGATTGAGCAGCCTCTCAAAGCACGAGCCTTTGTGATTGCCCTCCATAAATGAGCAATCAAGCTCTCAAAAGTGCTATATGTTTGTATTGTTCAGTGAAGAAGCCTTGTCTTTGAGCTTGCCAAGCAACTCCAATGTAAAATGAGCTTTGTGCACCACAATGTCATTATCATTAACTAGTTGATAACGATAATCCTTTTTGAGTTTCTTGCTCATGAACTCCACTCCTCTATGCTCAAGCTCGAAATGAGGAGGGTCTCCGAGGGAGAAAATGGTGCGGTCATGGAAGGGGAGTGGATTAATGTCGAGTCCACGGCAAACTTGGCCCTAAGCAACCAAGAAATTGCTGACCGAATGGCCATCAACAACAAAATGGTGGGTGGTGAAGCCAACCACCAATGAGCCACAAGCAAACCTCGTGAGCTGAACTTGCAGCAACTCCTCCACCCCTTTCAAGCTAGGGTGAAGGTTAAGCAAAGATTCGGAAGGCTTAAAGGGCATGGATTGATCGAGAGTGCTATCAACCGATGCCTCCACAAACCTTACACCTTCATCATTAAGAAGAATGACATGATCACCTTTATCACCTCCAAACCTACCAACCCATTATCTTTATATAGACTGATAACACCTTTTAAAGCCCCATCTCAATGGTTGCATTTAGCAGAGGTGGTGCGCGATAGGCATAAATAATGGCGACATGGGACTTAAAAGTGACCGTATCGAAGATGCTAAGAGGAATGTAGTCTGTGGTTGGAGGAGATATTGTGGATTGGTAAGATGGCTTAATGATTCTTGAGCTCTCTTTTTGGACCTTCATGGTTAAGGCTAATATGTGTGGAGAAGAAAATGAAAGGTGTATTTGATAAGTTTGGGGAAGGCATTGGGATGGGTTTATATACTCCCTCCCCTCTGACTCAATTTAATTGTCCATCTTTTATGACACAAAAGTTAACGGGAAAAATAAATAAATCTGGAATATGTACATCACAACCCTTTTCATGAGACTGAGAGAGTATTAAAATTTACTAATCCAATAATAATTAAGTCTAAGTGCTTGACACCTATCCGTAATCAGGATATTATCATTATTAACGTTAATGGAAGGGCTAAAACAGCTTTCCATGTATAAATAGGATATTGTCATTATTATTGCTCCATAATTAATGTTAATGGAAAGATTAATTGACTTGAGTGGCCATAAAAAGATGATTATACATGCTTGAATTCCCGAATAGAAAGGAGGATTAGTTTTTTTTAAAAAAATTAAAAATTAGATTGTTGTGTTATTAAAAATCAGCAAGCTTTCAAGGGCATAATGTATAATTAATATTTTAAGGTACTGGTAGAGGGAAATTTCTCACCAATAAGGACACGATAGCTATACAATACATGAATGAATCATAACTTGACATCGATAATTTTCTTGCCAACCCGAGGAAGGAGAATTTATTATGTGGACTTGGACCTGGACCATTTGACACTTGGTGACCTAATTCATAAAAACTAGTGTTTAAATTTCTTTGTAATTTATTAATTCACACTTGTGGAACCGTTTTCTCAATCGAGAATCTGGATTAAACTAGAGTCTGAATTAAACTAATTCACCAAGTATCTATC
Organism: Cornus florida; assembly: GCF_030987335.1. Taxonomy (NCBI): domain Eukaryota; kingdom Viridiplantae; phylum Streptophyta; class Magnoliopsida; order Cornales; family Cornaceae; genus Cornus; species Cornus florida. Next base: position 41,678,703 of record NW_026775573.1, on the reverse strand, counting down.
GATTATTCTTGACCATCTTTCTCAAGAGCAAGAGTGGTCAACATAACCCGGGAGATTGATCCTAATCCCCTTAAATGAAAGGAGAAATAAATGACAGATACATTTTCTCTCCATAAATGTGAAGGGGACAAGAGGAGATGAGTATTGCCTGAGGAATAGCAAGATATTTTTCTCATTCTCTCTCTAATTTTTTTATAAACACGGGAGAATTAATGTGACTAAGAATAAAGACAACATAAAAAATAAAACAAATAAAAATAAGCCTTTTGATGCAACAAAATAAAAAGAACGATTGGGGTCGTTTTGCACGGTTTTGTAGATTAGTTGGGACAAAGTTCCGAGTACCCCGATTAATAAAAAAAATAAAGAACGAGTCCTACCATATATTGACTTGTGGTGTTACCAGAGCATATTATTTGATAGTGCTGTCGATTGTGTTTATCCCAACTAATGACATTATTGAAATGGTCTAACAAACTAATGAAATGAACAAATTTAGAGGTCTGATTATGCATGAAGAATGTGTTGCCAAATTGTTTCACTTCACTTTTAAAAATGTGTGTGTTTAATGTGATTATGGGCATGTTAAGATGATATCATGTGGTGAGGTTCACAAAACACCCATTCTGTTCCTAACATTCTTGTCATTGTGCCTGATGGTCACAAGTAGTACATTATGGGTAACGAAATTTTGCTGTCATGGATAAAATTATAAATGACACTTACACAAAAATGTCACAAATGGATCCCTTAATTGTGATGGAATTAAAAACGTTACTAAAAGTATAATTTTTTTTAATAGTATTTATGTGTCACAATTAACAAGCATTAGTGACGTAGTCGATGGACAACAGGTGAATATTCCTATACTACCCCTTGTTGGTCCCGAGGGACGGAGGAGGCTAGGTTAGCCGAAAGATGGTTAACGGTTTAAGGACGTAAGGTGACCCTGCTTTTTCAGGGTAAGAAGGGGTAGAGAAAATGCCTCGGGAGAAATCATATTGATAATGACCTCTTAACCAATTTTATCATTGATTCATTAGTTGTTAATTGATTAAATGTCACAATATAGAACTCGCGACCCAGCTTTTTGTGACAGTGCCGATATATTTTTGTAACTAGAATTTTGTAATGATAAAATATTGTGCATTACTTAGTGACACTTTTTTCTGTAACAATTGCTTTCATTTGTTGTAGTGGTAGGACCCACCACAAAATGTTAGGATGATGCCATGTGATGGAGCTCACATCCTCACTCACTTAACACCCACTCTGTTTATTCGAAATTAGAAGGATGTATCATTTAAAAAAAAAAAAAAAAACAAACAATCATTCTTATAATTGCGAATAGGTGTAAATTTATCAAATCATCCGCATCTACTATAAACATCTTAGGGGAGAGTGATGTGTGTCAGAAAAAGTAAGGGGTGTGACTGAATTTTTGCAAATGTGAGGGGGTCTCCTTGAAGATTCGACAAACCACAGGGGGTCTAACTGAATTAAACCTTATTTTAATCTGTATACATAAATATTTTTTAGTTAATCTCTGGTATTGGGAAGCCACGAACCCGAGGGCTCCTCAACAATCCGACTAATTCCTGAAGATCGGGAAGAACGTCTCTCTACCCAGATCGGGTAAGTCGATGGGTAAGTCAGTGCAGGGGCAGCGGAGGTTACCCATAAAGAACACCCAGCAAGACTCGAATCTCAGAACTTGGTATGCAAAGCACCAAAGTCCAGCAAGCAAACTGCTGGGCTATATCCGAAGTGGATAATCTATATATATATTTACTAGTTATAAAAGTGCAAATAATATATATATATATATATAGGGCAAACTACAATGACACCTTTTGAGGTGTGTTATATGGACACCGATATATAAGTTGGCTATTTTTTGGATAAAGACATTTCCTGTTAGAATTGTTATCCAATTAAAGTCTTATATGGTTTGAAAAGACGAAATTACTCCTTAATATTAAAATCAATTTTGTTGTAAAACATCCGACATGTTAAAATGTCGAAATTACCTTTAAGTTAATATGAGCAATAAAATGACATCAATTTATTGTGCTGAAATTCATTAATTTCTCCAAGGTATTGTAATATTCCGATTGTTATGAAATTTTTACAAAATGTTTGCTTTGAAAAATTTCATAATTTTTGGCTAAAAATATATTTTTATAAAAATTTGACAATAGTTGCTGTCTGGAATTTTCCACTTTTTGAAATCAAAGTTTTAATTTATTTATTTGACAGCCTTTTGGACATCAGATCGTCACCAAAATTTTCAGTTTTATACTTCCGTGAGTCTACTTTTCAAACATTTTCATTTGCTTCATTTTGTTTTCAAATGAATTTTTTATTCACTATTATGCAAAATTTTCCTCTAACTCAACACTTCAACATTTTTGCATCAAATGTTAATGAGGGGTAGATTGGTCCAATTCATGAAGTTGTAAAGTTGAAAGGTCCACTAAACGGTCAAAGGGCAAGTTTGTCAATTCCTCATGTGTCATATGTGGCAAGTGGCTACAGGGGTGCCTTTGTTAACTTTTCAAACTTTAGGAGATATCAATGTCCAAAAAATAGCTAACTTGATCTTTTAAGTAAATGATAAGCGCTCACCTGTTACATACGCCTACATTATATGTAAACTATTAAACTATTGGTTATTTTCAACTAATCCCCTAAAAGAGAGAAAAAGAAAAATCCCCAATCGTGAAGCATTTTCTCAAACAATGTTTTTTTCTTCAGGAAAGTGGTCAACAACTATCATGGATTTGAAACCGAAGCGATAATATTGACAATTGTTTCCGGAAGCAATTTGAAGCTCATGTTCTTGTATAATATTTTAAATATATATATATATATATATATATATATATATATATATATTTCCATTCAGAAGCGTGAAGAGGATGAACAACATTAAATATATATATGTGTGTAATGTGTATAGACTGATGGGGCATAAGGGTTTGTTTGGGTGTAACAATTGGTGTTTGGGTGTAGTAGTGACAATAAGGGCATTAGAGTACTTTCATGCTTATATGGGCATTAGAGTTATTAAATTAATTATATAAGGTTAAGTGCAAAAAAAAACCCTGACAGGGTTAGTGCAAAAATAGTTCCTATTTTTTAAAAATGTACATTTTAATTCATAAAATTTTTAAAAGGTGCAAATAAATCACTTTTTGGTCAAAATTAACATAAAATAAATTTAAAAATCCTATTTTGCCCTTTTCTATTCCTATTCTACCCTTTCTAAAATAAGTCCCTTTGAAATTAGTCCCTCTGAAATTAGGTTTGGGGATTTCAGTTTTCTGATGCGGGTTCGGTGGATGATCTCAAGAATTTGGAATTTGGAATTTGGGATTTGTATTGTGGACCTCCGGAATTTGGAGACGAGAGAGATAGAGGGGTGGTGGACGCGAGGGGGGTCGTTTGGTGGCAAGCCAGAGGTGGTAGTTGATGAAGGAGGTCGGCAGAGGTTTGACCAGTCGCGGGGTTGAGTTTTGAGATGAGAGAAAGGAAGTGGTGGTGGGTGCCGGCGAGGAGTTCTTTGACGGGGACAGAGACGAAGCCGAGAAGGAGCTAATTTTTTAGCGGCCAAGGATGCCGTGGTCAGAGCAGAGTTTGAAGAGGAGGAAGAGGTTAGTGGGGTTGGCCAAGTTTCCAGCTATTTTCATATTTGCCGATGTATCACTATATTCTCTTTTCCGGTTACTTCCATATTCATGAATTCACACAATTGTCAATACCAGATTTGCTTTCTCTCTCTACGATACTACTAACAGAAAAATCTTATTATTGATATATATGTATAGAAGATCTCAGATTACCAAAAATATAGAAATAAAGAAAGAAACATATCAAATGACAAAAAAAATTGAAATCAATGGAAGAAATAGACTAGACGTGCTCTTAAATTGGAAACTTCTCAGATTACCATTGAAAGGAAGAAATAGACGTAATTTGTAGTTCTAAACGCCTTTCTTTACTCGCGGGACCAGTCTGACATAAGGAATATCCCGATTGAGAAGGCAAGGGTAGAGAGTTCCAATTGGAAGGGTTTCACTTGATAAGGCTTTTGTATGACCTGATTGAAGGTTGAAAAATGATTCATTGATCATCTAATGGAAATCTTACAAAATCTTGATTTCCTTTTGTTGGCATTGCCAAAAATTACAATTAATGGAAGAAATAAACACACACACACACACACACACACACACACACACACACACACACATATATATATATATATATGTATTATACTCGTATCATATAGGTATAGATTTTGCACGAAATCAGAGGAGACAAAACGACGTAGTGTTTTTAGATAATAAAAGGGTAAAACAGTCATTTTACATAGCCTATGTTTAAAATTATTATTTTATTCTACTAAAATTAGAGTATTATCCTCATTTTAAGTCTTCAGGGGTTATTTGCACCAAATTAATAGTATAGGTGTGTTTTATACTACACAGGACTATTTTGCACTATATCGATAGTAGAGGGGAATTTTTTGCACTTAACCCTTCTATTGTGTCTCGTTTAGGGTGTATTTGGTAGGATTGATTTGGAGTGATAGGGAGAGAAACGAAAAGAGAGAATAGTGTAAGAGTGTATTTGGATAGGTTAAGTGGAGAGAAAATAGAGGATAGGGAGAGATAGGGGGAATAGTTATCCCTTCCTATCCATGATATGCTTTCTCTCCCAATTTGAGAAGATAGGGAGAGAAAGGATAGTGGAGTAAGTTATAAATTCTTAATACCAAAAATACCCTTTACAAATCAACATGCAGAAAAAGTAATTCCATTTATGTCCCAATTATATAATTCTATTGGTTGTTGTTTATTAGTCCTTTCGTTTGTTTTTTACGTGTCCCCAGTGCACTAATTGTCGCTAAAGAATATAAATGGGTGGTAATAAGTCTCATCCAAAGGGTGTGAACATACCTCCAGTCACCAAAAATTATATATATATACATATATATATATATATATATATATATATATTTATAGGCATAAACATTTTAATGAGTCCTATCTAATTTTGTTAATTTCTTTTGTTGTGCTTAAATTGGTTTCGAAAAGTTAGTTTGGATACTATAATTGTGATTTTATCCTTTAACGTATTACTTTTTCCGTGGGCTTCAGGCAAACAATATCATTTCTATTTCCTAGTTGCTTAGGTAGAATAAGTCCTATCTAATTTTGTTTTCACCCATTATTTTTATTTTTTACTTTTGTTTTTACCCATGGCATTGAACTATCAAAAAGAAACAAGATTTTAAAAATGGATAATGTATGAAGTGGTTATGAAATGGTAGGACGGTAATTTGGTCACTATCCTTTCTTTTTTTTTTTTTCTCTTCTTTATCTAATCCAAACAAGAATAACTATCATTTCTTTTCTTTTCTCCCCTATCTATCCAAATAGGAATAGAAATTATTACTATCACTTCATTTCTTTTCTTTTCTTTTCTCTCCTAACTATTGTTATCCTTTCTTTTCTTTTCTCCTCTATTTATCCTTAATGATAAGTTATCAATTCAAGCTTGTCGGAAGGGGCAATCTGCAACAAAGTAAATGGTTCAAAGAATTTTTTTTTTCAAGTTTTGTAGTTTGAGGGGATTAATTTTTTCCTATTTTGGTAATAGTTAAAGTACTTTACCCTATATTTTAAAAGTTCAATGTCTATTATTCTGGTTTAATAGAAAAGAAGTTGGATACTTAAATGGTTACACTTCAGGATTTTCCAATTATCAAGAACAATATATCTCCAAGAATACAATAAAATTATTGAAAGAATACAGTAAAATTATTGAGAACTTACTACGACCAAACTTGGATGTAATTTGACCAAAAATAACTTAATGAAAGCATTTCATTGGAAATTGGAGCATCTTCATCTATGAAGGAATTGAGACTAAAAAATAAAAAAACCTTAAAATGAGGAATACCAATTTCAGTTAGTAAGTTCTCTTTCCTCTGTAAATCTCTTTAAATTATTGATCAATAAGGCCCTGCTTGGACTGACACTCTCAAAACAATTGTTTGTTTTTAGAGTGTAAAAAATTCAGAAAACCCGTTTTTGCACTGCTTGGTGCCTGTTTTTGAAAAAGAGTTTTTAGAAAACTGAGTTAAAGGAGTATGGATTTCTTGAAAACAAGTCAAAGTTGTTTTGGGAGTTTTCAGAAAGAATGAAAACATGGAGATGGGAAGGTCGCTTAAAAAAAAGACGCTAAAGGGGTTGTCGTTTAAAAGCTTCTCTCTCTAAGCCCAAACTGTAAGTTCTCTCTCTAAACCTAAACCATACCTTTTTCATTCTTTCTCTTTTTACTGTAAAACTCTAGCGCTTTGCCGTCTTTCATCCCATGTTGGTGAGTTTTTCTCTCAGGCTTTGGATTCGCCTTCAGGGAATGGAGCCCAATCTTTAGATCATCAAGTTCTCCCGATTTGGGTTTAAGGATCATGGCTTCTTCGAATTCATGGGTTTTTCATTGGTTGTGGTCGGATTCTTCTTCGAATTCAGCAACTGTATGATCACAATCATGATTCACTATGTGTTCATGTGCATGTGTTCTAGAAAGACAAACAAAAAATTCTCTAAGAATTTCTGAAACAAAAATCTTCCTAAGGCTTTTAAGAATAATAAATTGATAATGCAAAAGCCGTCCATAAACCTATGTGAATGACAAGGTTTATATAGAGTATATAATGACCTAATCCCTCTAAAAATATGAAAAAATTTGTGCATAGGATTTGGTACAATTCTAAACCAACTACGAAACAATTCTGAAACAGGAAACTGAAAGTTGGAAACTGATTAGGACACCTTGAACCGGTTCAGAAGGCCTGAACCGGTTCAAGATTGGCAAAAGTTAGTCAAAGTCAATCTTGAGCATCTTGAATTGGTTTAGAGGGGCTGAACTGGTTCAAGTTTGGCAGACTCGAATTCCTTGATTCATTCAGCCTAAAAACATTCTACGATAAGTTCTGAAAAATATGGAAATTGTAAAATGTGTCATACCCTCTTTAGAATCCTTCCTAATTAATGTGTTATTTTTACCTTATTTCGAATTATCTTAATTGTGGTAACTTTGAACAACTTTTCCAATTTCATAGTCGCCATCGATCTTGATAACTTGCATTACAAGTAACTGGAATTACAACTCTGACTTGGACTTGTTTTGTTTACAATAATTGCGGAATACAAAATAATATCTCACACCTAGATCCTCCGTCCGACAAATTGTAATGTTTTTGACTTTATATATATATATATATATATATATATATGTTAAAGTTAAATAAAATTTTATTCACCTGCGGGGCCTACATGATTTATAAGCTAATATAATGACTTATCTCTTCCTCTCTGCGTATCACACTCTCTCTCGTCCAGTAGTTCTCTTCTTTTTTTTTTTCTTTTTTTTCGTTCTTCAAAGCTTCAAGGCTTAATTTCTCTCTCATCTCTTATCGGATTAAGGTGCCGTTTGAGGCAAAACGAAGCCCACGACGAGCTCTACGCATCCATACGAACAATTCCAGATTTGGTGCCCTTCCTGGAGTTCGAAATTCAAGACCCATATTAAGGGTTTTGTGCAAATTTGAGATAGGGACACCTTAATCCACTACCTTCTTGTTCCATTGTGAGTTATAATCATTTGTTGTGCCAAGCATGCTTAATTAAAAGTTAATTGTATCAATGATTATTTTAAATGTTGTCTAGAGAAATTCATGTATTTGAATGTGAGTTGTTTTATGTGTAAAGCATGCTTAAATATATTTTGTTATATCTTAATGTGTTAATAATTACTTGGGAGATGTTGAATATGTTGAATGTTTAATTTTATGGTGTAGAATTTTAAATGTCATGACATTGAATGTATGGAACATATATACATGCACATACCATTGGGTTTGCATGAAATGGGAGAAATTGTTCTTGAAATAAATATGGGGAATTTCAGGGAAGTGTTTTTGATGAAATGGTTTTATGCGAAACCCGGTCGCTGCGGGGTTACCAATGGGCCGGAGGTTAATTTAGCCTAAAGGGGACTAGGGAGTCGCCCTAGCGTGGTTGAGCTAGTTGGGCCCCATAATGACGCTACGGGGTTACCAAGGGTCAGGGACACTAGCCAATCCTCCTCTCGTGTCGCGGCGGGGCTACCAAAGGGCGGGCTGTATTAACAGTTTGGAAACGATGTTTTGGATTATGAAAATGGGGAGCGACACTAGCATGCATTGCATCTCATACCATTGCATTGGATATACTTGAGATTGAATCGTCATGCTGTATTATTTCCCGACATTGTATATGATCCCCATTTCCCATTGGCCTATCCTTTGTTTGGATTCACAAGGACACAAGATGTGTGTCATAAGTGTCACCTACTGAGCTTTATGCTCACCCTACTATTTATATTATTTTTTTCAAATTTTGGAAATGAACTGGTGGACGACAATCCACCTCAAGCTTGAAAGTTGTTAGAAAGTTGTTTGTTATTTTGTATTTTGACCGTTCTATGTATATTCGTAGTTGTGGAAATGTAACTAAGTTAGTATTCATGGCCTTGTAACTTAAGAACGAACTTATCTTTTGTTTGATGTAAAGGAAACTAATGGAATTATGGTATAAGTTTCCATGCAATTGTATCATATAACGTTGTAAGACAGAGACTTTAAATATTAATCTTGTATTTTGGGACTGTAATTATGATAATTTAGATTAATTAGTGTGTGAATGTTCCACCATGAGAGGAACTATGTTGAGGTATAATGAATGGATGAATGGGATGCTGGATGATTTTATGTGTTTTGTGTATTGGGACAGGTTGTTGAAGGCCCATTTTTAGGGGAGGTTATGCCGAATTTTTTTAAATTTTGGCATCAGCTAGAGTCGTTACACAAATTTTTTTTACCTTTTCATTTTCAGTTTTTCCAAAATAATTGTCTGAGTTGAAAAATTAATATATTATTTTTTTGAAAAATAAATACTCAGAAAAATGCTTCAATTATGGGTAGATAAAAAAAAAAAAAAAAAATACTTATTGTCGAAAGTAGAAGATTCAGCGTTCTCCATTTGCCACGGTGAGACTAGCGACAGCATCATATATATCCCATCTGATTTGTGGAGAAAGTATTTATCTTAGCATTTTATGTCCAATATATATATATATATATATATATATATATATATATATATAAGTAGGCTCATATTACATGATATGATTTACAGAAAAAAAACACGAACAAATACATTGTTATAACAAATAAATCAACTTGCATCAACTTGAATCCATTTTCTTAATTGTCATTGTACGTCCTTTTAGTTCAAGCTGATTAATGGATGTCTACAATGAAAATGAAATTATATAAAGTACCAGTGATGTTTAAAGTGAAAAAAAAAATACTAAAGATGATTCAGTTTACATGCAAAAAATTAAATGTGCTATGTTAAAGAATGGAAAAAGCATGTAAAATGTTGGGATACATTTATTTCAAGCATCTAAAATGTTGGGATACATTGAGTCATATCATTGTAGAGAGAAATTTTATTTACTTGTATTACATATAAGTTATAACTCAATCAAGATTTTTAATTGGTACACAATAATTCCTTACATAAGCTCAGGTACAAAAAAATATCATTCAATCTCACAACACCTAGAAAATAACAGGGATATATGAACTTGCAGAACCATTTTCTTAAATGAACTCAGTTTCTGAAACATGGCCCTGGTAGCACTCCTGTTTCTTTGCCACGAGCATTAGCACAATTTGCAGTGGCTTGCTTTCCAGCTCTGGCAGAGGTAAGTTTTATGGACTGCAACGATATTCCAGTACACGACACTGATCGGCTGCAGTTGAGATTGATAGCTACTTCGGTGCTCGATGTTCCATACAAGTCCTTGAATGTCACGTCGCTTATGTGAACTCCGGTTGGCTTGAACAAAGAATGCAAGAAAATTGAATGATCAGTACTTTTTGTTTCCTCCATGCAACAAATGAAAATTGATGAAATCTTCTAATTTTCTTTTATTGGGTATTACCAATTCTTTGCATGTACCCCTAACTCCGCAGTAATTCTGATCAATGATTATTGGGTTATCCACGGAATCAAATTTAATGTCCTCAAATGTGACATTTCGGACGTATCCTTTTCCAACCTATTTATGCATAGACAATGAGTAAAAAGTGACATAATGAAGAGCTAAGTATATACATAGTATGCTGGTGAAAATGGAAGTGTGGGAGTCTGGATGATGGTTGAAGTAAATTTGGCTATATATATACCTGATATGTTTTGATCCGAGCTCCGTTGGTAGTTCCCTTCAAGGAGACATTTTTCACATGAATGTTCTCTACTTGTACAAAATTGCCTCCCAAACCTAAGCTTCCAATACTGTTTCATTCAAGGAAGGAAAAGATGTTTCACTTGACTGAACCACACACACACACACACACACACACACATATATATATATGTATGGCCATGCATACCACCAAAGTAATGTTCTGAAACTGCCATGTTTGTGTAATTACATGTAAATTAAGTAGGTAAAGAAAAGAAAGAGAAGTAATCTACCTTATTCCATGACCAGGTCCACATTCAATATTGGATATGTATAGGTTAGAAATGTAATCTCCAATAGAAATACAATCATCTCCTAGTGGAACAAAACCAATTAATCAGTCAGTTTGTATCATATATATGAATAATTGATGGGAACTTATAGGCCAAAATATGGGAAGAGTAGTGGGAAAAAATATATTAGAAAGAGATAATATATGGCCCTAATTTTACCACTTTCTATTTTGGACTGAATGACACTTATATTGTGAGAGGCATGGATGTGAATGCCATCAGTGTTGGGACTATCTCCAGGAGATTTGATCATCACGTTTTGAACGTTCATCCTATTGCACCCCATTATGAGAACATGAGTTTGTGGACTGTTAGTGAAATCAATGTTGCTGAGACTGATGTCGTTGCCCGAAAGAAACTTTAAGGTCTATGAAAAATGAAAAATATTCATTAATAATGATATAAAAACAAGCCCTACCCAAACTGACATTAATTTTATTAATAATTATATATACTTACAGTTGGTGCCAGTTTAGTGCATCCTTGCTGCAAAATTGGAGCAAGTGAAAATGAAGTTAGGGATGCCAAAGTAGAAGCATTTCTAATAGAATTATGAGGCAGTCTTTCATATTTATCAAAATCTACATACCAAGTCAGGATGAAATCTGCAAGATTGATCCCACCAACCTTTGCCCTGTTCATCAATTGTGCCCGAACCATAGACATTGAGGCCACTTACGCCACTGAATCCTAGCCATTGACTCGCATCACGCCCCTTCCATACAGAAGGTGAGGATGGCGCCACAATTTTTCCCAAAATCTACATAGTATTTGGGTAAAGGGAAAGAAGAAGAAGATTATATTATGATAAAAACCCGTACTTATTTGATGTTGAAGCATTTATTTTTTATTAATATCAAATTATGAATTATAATTTTATTGATTTTTTCCTTACCATAAAATCAATTTTCTTAGCCTTGCATGGACCGCTAAACATGGCTGGAATTAACAAAAATGTCTTCTTTTTAGGAACGACCAACTTTGGAGTTCCATTTGTTGTGCTACATGCAGCATTCCATGCTCTGAGAAATGCCTGAAATGGAGTATAAATAATTTAGTTTCTCAAGGTACAAAGTGAACTAAAACTCACAATGAAAATAAATAAATTTACTTGAGTATCGTCTTTTTGGCCATCCCCGATTGCTCCATACTCTAAGACATTAAAAGTGCCTGCATTTCCATTGGCGTTTGAGGAAGCAATCTTGGATGAAACTATGCCGAGAAAAAATATAAAAGCAAAGATATCCTGCAAAACATGAGAAATAAGAAAGGCCGGTTAATTAGTTTAATGCATAGTTTTCAAGTTTATCTATATCATATATATTTTGCAAAACATATGGATGTATCCGGAAAAGTATGAATTGTTATGACGCTTGAGTTACCTATGCAAAAGAAACTAATTATTTAAATTGAAAAAGAAATAAGAAGCTAGTTCTCACCATGATGTACAAGAATTATTAGAAATGGCCAAACACACTGGCGAAATGTGGACCTAAAATACATGCAAAAACAAAGTTACAATTAGTAATTCTAAATTAAAGAATCAACTGTAAAACTGTAAGAGTATAAAGTTAAAATACATGAATCAAGCATTTAAGTTTTGCAATTTCTCTTGTCATTTATTCATATCCTTGTGATATATTATTACTACTTCATGTCATTATGGAAGATATATATGAACATCTCACTTCTGTACACATCAGAGTTCACTACAAATCATGTTCTTGTCTTTTCAACTTTCCTACTCAAATGAGATTTTAATTCTATTGGAAAATTAATAAAATTTTATGCTAAAATTAAAAAGTAATTATTCGGGGTATATAAGAAACTGAATGATTAATTGCTTGATAGTGATTGCAATTGATACTATGTAATGAAATCAGTAAAAAGCAAAAACAATATGAAAAGAGAAGTGTAAACTGAAATTGGCTTTAGGCCATGACTAGGCCTCATGTAAAAGATGTAAACTTGAAACAAGGGGTCCCAAAAATGCTTACAATGATTGTAGTACGTACTACTGAAATTGGGTTTACAAGAAAGATGTATTTGAATATTGAGAATGATAACGAGAATGTGGGGATACATATATAGATGAGAATATGTTGTTCTTACAGAAGATTGGAACCAAAAACTAAAAACTAAAAAAAAAACTAAAAACCAAAAAAAAAAAAAAAACTAAAAAGAAACCATGCTATTTTTGTCACAAAAACAAACAAAACTCCTAACACATCAACTGAAATTGTTAAAAGGCATAGAGATGTTAGAGATGGAATGGAAATGTTGGGTGGTAGCAATTACTACAGATCAGTTTTAGTAGATTGAAAGTAAAAAAAAATGAATTTTCACTGATTACTGTATTATCAAATGGACAATGAAAAGCAAAGAATAGCAGTGAGCAACAGTTTGGTGCATTATTTTTTCCATAAATAGTATCATAAGAAACGAGTAACACTAATGAGCAAAAGTTGTCATGCAGCTCATGTTCTGCTTTGTGGCAGACTTTCATGAATGTAGGATTTGCGTGTTTGGTCAGGTGTATATCATATGATGACCACTGCATTTTAGCATTTTATGTCCAGAAATATACAACAATGATAGCTTACCCTTTAACTAAAAAAAAAATATATATATATATATATACAACTATGCTTATACATATAAGATGTTCTACAGAAACAACACGAACAAGAATTAATGGCGACTGTATAAATATTATAATTAGTATAATTTCTTGTACAGTATAAATATAACATATAAATCAACATGCAGTGGCTCCCATATATATATTTTTCCAAAACACTGGTATATTGGCCCCCAAATAAAGAGTTTAAAAAGAAATTTAGCATTTGTTCCATTAAAACATATAAAATTTTCAACTTAGACATATTTAACTATACACTTTTGAAAGTTCAAACATTGTGATATAGAAATTTAAGTTCATTATTGTTATAGTCCTTCCCACAACATATCGTTATTTTATTTGCAAATACATTGTACAATATCTAATATATTAATGCAAGAGAGAGAAGTAAAAAACAAAGGAGATAAAATCAACAATATCGTTCTCTCATAGTTAATAAAAAATGCATGAACTTTTTTGTCAAACAACAACAATATCATATATATATATGCTAGCTAATGCTTTTAAATTGTCACTTGTTAAATGACAAATTTTGTAACTATTTTTATAAGTTAATAAAGTAATAATCTTGTTTAGTTTAAACTTCAGATGTTGTTTTGTTAAAAATCATTATCCATTTTCTAATATTTCGTCTACGTAATAATTAATGATTTATCTTTTTCGAAGTAGAATCAAAGAACTCAATTTTTTATTTTTTTAAAATTAGATTTTAGAAGAACTGAAACAAATGATGAAGTACCTCTTCTCTTTTTAATTGTAACTTATCACTTGTTCATCTCTATATTTTTCTCTCTCATATTAATTTTATGTCAGTTTATTTTTTATTTTATTTTTATTTTTTTATCATTTTTGGATTTCTTTCAAGGTATATATATATTATGACTAATATTTAAACAAAATTATATTACAATTTATTTACAATTTTTTCAAATTTAATTTACATAGTACAAATCCCAAAAAGTATATAAAAAATTATATATATATGAGGTGACATAGATACACGTCTCAATAAACTTTAAAATTTAATTAAAAAGTTTACAAAATGACCTTATATTGTGATAATCTATGAGGCGACATATATTCAAAATGACCACGAAGTTTATATCTGTTTCCTTATTCTATGCCTCGATCAATCGACATCCTTGAAAGAAAATAGAAAACTGACAAAAGGAAGAAGATGGACTGAACCAAATGGCTTCGACTGAAAACCTTAAGAAGCCATCTAAATAAGATATTATATTTATAGATGTTTATTTCTTTTCAAAACAAAAAGTTTCCAAATATAAGAAATTCTCTAGAAACCAACTGGCTTAGCGGTATCAGTCTCTTACTTCCCAAAGGAAGTTCAGGGATTTAAATATCAGGAGAGACGTGTGTGTAAGTACCAATTAAAAAAAAAAAAAAAAAAAAAAAAAAAAAAAAAAAAAAAAAGGAAGAAATTCTCTAGAATATCTTTCTCCAAAGATTGCTATTGATAGCTTGATTCTGGCACTTGCTCACGAGCTGTATGTTTAACACTCCCCCTCAAGCCTGAAGGTGGTGATAGAAGCACACCAAGCTTGGTTCGTAAGGCTTAAAAGACATCTTTAGACAAAGCTTTGGAGAATACATCAACGTTTTGAGAGTAGGAAGGGATAAATTTTGTGACCAAAGAACCAAGTGCAACTTTCTCCCGAACAAAGTGATAATCAATTTCAATGTGTTTTGTGCGTGCATGAAACACTAGGTTCACAGTCATATGCAAAGCACTCAAGTTATCACAAAAGAGAGTTGGTGCTCGAGTTAAGCACCCCTAGAAACCTTCCACGATTCTCCATTGGAGGTAGTAACAAAACCTTCCTCTGACCATTGTCCCACCAAAACCAGATTCTTCCTTAAGTCAGGGATGTGCCTAACATCCTTCAACTTCCAAACTGACCCATTCATCTTGATCTGCACTTTACCCTTGCCAATGATGTTGCAAGGCTGATCGTCACCAAGATACACCTTGTCAAGGTTACCCAGTTCATAGCTATTGAATAGCTCTGTGATTGAGGTACTATGAACCGATACGCCAGAATCTAAAACCTATGACTCCACCTTGCTCTCCAAATAGCATATCAATGCATCATTTGATTTTTCTGAGACAATGTTTACTTTAATTTTCCTTTCGGTTCCCTTCTTTGGAAATTTGCAATTACTACGGTAATATCCCTTCTTACCACAATTCCAACACTCAACATCACTGAGATCTCTGGAATTCCTTGGATTTTAAGATTATGCCCTTCCATTCATTAATATGCCTTTGTATCCATTACCGTTGCCCTTCTTCTTGTTTTAACCCCTACCTTTGTTTTCAACATTCGAAGCCGAACTATTGATAGAAACCCCTGTTGTTTGCCTCTGATTTCTTCAGTTAGAATCATGCTCATAACTTCATCACACTTTAACTTGGTCTTTCCTACAGAATTGCTGATCGCTGTAGCCGTGCCACTCCAACTCTCGAGTAACTGCCGTAGAATTAGCAGTGCTCGGACCTCATATTTGAAGTCGATATCAACATACTCTAATTGACCAACAATTTTATTGAACATATTTAGATGTTTATTGAACCTACCACCTTCGACCATTTTCATGCATATTGAATAACTTCTTGATCAAGTGCACCTTATTCACTGTAGACGATTGTCCATATATATTAAAAAGGGCTGCCGTGAGAGACTTCATCGTCTTCTCGTTCTTGATGTTAAAGGTAACTGACTTTGACAACGTCAACCTGACGGTGCCATGCCAATAGCCTTCCTATCAAGTAATTCCTAATCCGCATCCTATGTATCATATGGCTTCTTTCCTAAAGGTTGATATAGATTTTTCCAAAACAATAGATCCTCAATTTGCATCTTCTAGAAACCGAAATTTGTGCCATTGAACTTCTTGATCATTGCTCCCACTCGAACGGACAGGTTTGCTATAAAAGACTTTCGAAATTTCGTCAAACACCTTCTGTGCCCAAGGTTGTGAACTAAAGGCTCTAATACCAGTTGTTAACGAAAAATGTACAAAAAACAATGTTATTCGAGGAATAAACATAAGTAATCATGAAGAAAAAAAAAAAAAAAAAAAAAACAATCATACACAAGGACACAAGATATACATGGTTCACCTAAAAATTAGGGCTACGTCAATGGAGCACACTGAACAATTCCACTATGAAAAAGATGACGAGTACAATGGAGAATTTTCATTCAATCTCTCTCAATTGTTTTCTCTTATATTGGCACAAATTAATCCCTATTTTCCTCCTTAACCCTAAAATCTAATTAGAGTTGATGCATATAGTCCTATACAATGGAACCCAATTTGTCCTATAAGGACTTGCCTTTTTTAGAATCCAAAACCAGTAAGGAAAACAATTCACGTAACTTCGTAGGAGAGTTGAACCGGTTCAGCTCCACTTGAACTGGTTTAACTTTATTGTTATATACGTGTTGCAAGTCGCTTGAACCGATTTAAAGGACACTAAACCAGTTTAACTTTGGCAATAGCCAAAGTCGACCACACACTTGAACCGGTTCAAAGGCCAATGAACTAGTTCAATTTTGGCAATAGCCAAAGTCAAATTTGCAACTCCAGGTGAACCAGTTTCAAATGCCAGTAGCCAAAATAGACACCCAGTCAATAAATTTTAACCTCCCAAATCCTTCACGTAATCAATATGTGATCAGACTCTACAAAACCACAACAGTTACCCGAATATATTTGGAGTACAAAAACTTCTAAAACATAAACATGATTAACTAACCTCATGCTTAATGTTTATTTTTTGTTTTTTCGGGTTAACAATAGTAATGCGGAGGTCTTTTAGAGCACTCCATAATTCACCACCAGACACATGTAATACCTTTATCTTAAATGCATTGGACAATTACTAAAAAAAAATGTCTTGGGGCACTGATCTTAAGAAAAATTAAACTTCCAACCATCCAAATGTGATGTGGAAGTTTTTGCCATTAGGCAATTTTCTGGAGTTCCACTGCCTAATTAAATAGGTACATTTATATCTTTTACTCCCTCCCTTAAATGTCCCTTTTCGGGAATCTAAATTTTTAAAAAACAAAAATTTTAATATATTTTTTATTGTATTAGTAGTGAATGAATTACAAAATATGTTCATAGCGGGTTCACATAATGTGATGGTTTACTTATTATAAGTTTAATGTAAGAATGTTAAATTAGTAATATTATAAAAATAATGTACTTTGACTTTTCAAATGGAAAATTTATTTTGAGACAGTAAAAAATATAAATGTGGACATTTAATTTGAGATGGAGAAATTAATTAACAAGTCAACTTAACTTTGATTCTTCAAACGTTTACTTGAGTCCCATCCGCATATCAGACCTTTCACAATATTCAAAACTGCACAACATATAATCTATATAATTAAAGTTCGTGAAATAAATTTCTTAAAATTTAGAAACATTTACAATATTAAAAAAAAATATATTGGCATTTAGTTTTAAAAGTCCCATAAATTTTGATAATGCTGAACTTTCTTGAAAAAAAAAAAAAAAAAAAGAAGAAAGGAAAAAGAAACAAAACAAAACACTACATAATAATTCAACTAAAAAAAAACACCATATAATACCATATGAAATTCAAACCTTAAAGAGTTGTTTCAAGCTAGTAAGATGCCCTTTATACTACTAGCAGAGACATACAATAAACTTTTGTATTACACAATACAGTGATCACTTAGAAGACTGGGATAAGGACTAAGCATACAAGGTGACAAAATATATTTCTGGACATATACGGAGAAGATGATAGAGATTATATATATATATTCTAGTATAGAGAGTAGCAAATATCTTTGAAGGAAGACAAATTGTTCCTGAAAAGAGGAATGAAAGCATCTATGCAACCGTCTTCTCAATCCGAGACTCTGGATTAAACTAGTTCATCAAGCGTCTATTGATCTTCTCAATCCGAGACTCTGGATTAAACTAGTTCATCAAGCGTCTATTGATCGTACAAATCTAATAATTTTTCAAGAGCAAGATAGGTCAACATGACCGTGGAGATTAATCCTAATCCCCTTAAATGAAGGGAGATATAAATGACAGATATAAATGCGAAGGGGACAAGAGGAGATGAGCATTGCCTGAGTAATAGCAAGATATTTTTCTCATTATCTCTAGTGTTGGGTGTATGTTTGTCTTGTTTTAATTTTGAGCTGAATTTTAAGTTCTAAACAACAAAGGTTGTAGTAGAATGGTATCTCCTTTATCGATCATGTGGGAGGTGAAGGGTCGAGCCCCATAGGGATAAATGGGTGGGTGAATTTCTTGCAATGAAAAATAATAATAACAAATTTAGCATTCGACCTTCAATTTAGTGATAAGTGAAGTATTTGTGGCTTAAAATTTTATTCCAATTTAAGTGGCTCTTGCATTTTCAAGTGATATTCAAAGTACATTAAGTGACGCACAATAAGTACTTAATTCGTTCAAAATTAAGTACTGAATTGAATTATCACACAAAGTCTAAGTTTATGGCACAAAAATAAGGCCAACATAGTAACATTTTTCTTTTTAATTTATTTTTCTTTATCTTTTTCAAAATAGATGAAAAACACGACATTAATTACCGGGGAGGCGAGAGTAGGAGCATCGTAGCAGCCATATATGGGTGTGTTGTATTTACCTAATTTTGAAAAAAGAATATATATATATATATATATATATATATCACAGTTACAACATATTAAGCAGGGGCCATTCCCTTCCATTAGAAAAGACCATTACGGAATTATCAAGAAAATAAACTCAACATATGGAAAGTATCCTAGAGAATTGGTTTTGCAGTACGGTCCTCGAGAAAGGAAGCTAGGACTTGGTTTAACACAAAAGGGAGTGAGTAGCGTGTATGCAAATGTGGCGCTTTAATTATTATTATTATTATTATTATTATTATTATTTTAAACAAGCTTATGGGAGAATTGATGTGATTAAGAATAATGACAACATAGAAAAAATAAGCCTTCTGATGCAACAAAATAAAAAGAAGGGTTAAATGTAAAAAAACCCCCTGAATTATTAGCCAATCAGCAATAAACTCCCCTGAACTTCAAAATTTTCAAAAAACCCCCTGAACTATAATTTTTTGTTGCAGATAACTCCATCCGGCGACCGGCCGGTTGAATTTCGCCGTTAAAACCATCACATGCAGTCACGTGATCACACAATATATACCTAATGGCCATAATGCCCTTATGAGCATGAAAGACTATATTACCCTTATTATGAACATTACACCCAAACAGACCCTTAGTTTACTGTTACACCCAATTACCCAAACACACCCTCATCACTTTATATATATTACATGTAGAGAGAGAGAGTTACAAACACTGTTTATCTTCTTCATCAAACCCAACTGCAAGATGGTAGTAAGTTTCTTTCCCTGTGATGCCTGCACTACGAATTTAAGGAGGAAACAAGAGAGCCCTCAATTTGAGAACTGGGTTTACAAGGACTCATCAACATTATGTTTTTACACTACATGATTTGAGTCAAATTGACCTCCATATCATCTAAAGGATCAAAGTTCCAATTAGCTGTTGGGTTACAGTTCATTGATATTATATATATATAAATTCTAATGGTGTATTAAAACCAATTCAACTTCTCCATTAAAGCTTACAAATTTTTTTCTATTGTGATGAATCTGCTGATCGATTAAATGGTCTATACCAGTCCAATCAAATACTTAAAAAGTTAAATTTTTTGAAATCTTTCTAACAATATGTACTGGGTTTGTTTAAAACAACAAAGTTGTAGAGGTTTGTTTAAATTTATTTATTTTCTTATTTTTTTTAATAATTTGTACTGGGTTTGTTTTGTTCCTACACCCACAATCATACCCATATCAGATTGCAACAGCTCCAAGCCTCCAATAAACAAACCACTGCCAGATATTGATTTTTCCATACCCGGCTTCAAACTCTATGGCCATCGGTGGGAAGCTCTGAGTATCACCGGCCCAACCGAAGATGAAGACATGTGCAGAGTTACAACGACCCATCCATTCCAGCGAGCTCCTAGCAGCAGCAGCGTCCATTGAAGCCGGCGAGCTTCGAATCGAAGTTGTATGAACTGAACTAGAGTTCCATTGAAGACCCAACTGATACCTCCATATAGACGGCGACCAAACCTGAAGAGCATCAACATTCAATCAATCAGAAAAGCTTCAGCGACCTTTATCAGAAAAGCTTCAACGACCTTTATCGGAAAAGCTTCAACAAGGAACCGCAAGATTGCGTTTGAGACAGACCCAGAACCTTCAGCGATTAACTTCAGCTACCCCAAGTTTTAGATGACTTGCATCGGAGAGCTGAAGCGACCCACCAATTCGCGAATGAAGAGATGAACCCGCCGAGCTCACCGCCGTTCCTCCGGCCGATCCTCTTCGTCGTCCCCGTGGCTGCAGTACTTTCCCCTTCTGGGTTTGTAGAGGCATATATGATATACCATATATATGTATAATATATCCCAGTAATCTGTTTGGCTACTAGTGTAGCACTATCCTAGGTCATAGTAAGGGCGGAATTGTCTTTTGCCTTTTCCGGTAACCTGATGGGGTGAATTGCAACAAAACAATAGTTTAGGGGGTTTTTTGTAGTTCAGGGGGGTTTCTTGCAAAACCCCAATAGTTCAGGGGGGTTTTTTGCATTTAACCCTAAAAAGAAGGAAACCATGTGGCCACCCAACCACCTGAAACCACCCTTCCATCCCATCCCAACTCACCGGAAACCACCACTCAATCATCATCCTCCGTTCCCACCTCACTCCCCTACTCCACATACACACAAATGCCTCACGCGCAAGCCACCCATTTACCCACAGAAAGTTCATAATGGTTCAGCTAAGGCAAGAGCAAAGGGCGCACAACCAGGACACTCATATGACGCACAAACAACAAAGATGCAGCGGACAAGTAAGAACACATCAACAGCCTCTCCAGACAGGAATGGCTATAAGCCGAGAGCCCCCTCTATCACTGGCTTTACTAAAACAAGGGTGTTGATTGCACTCCAAAATGACAAATTCCTCAACCTCTCCAATAAGGTCATTGATGACATTGTTTACCTCCCTGAGGGTACTGATGCCTCCATCATGGATGCCTCAAGGTTTGAGCTTGTTGAAGAGGTAGCTGAGCTGAAGAGGAAAATTAAGAGCCTGGAGGAAGAGCTGAACACATTAAACTCCAGGTTATCTCTTCTCACTTCATTCTCCAATGATATTGTTGCTCTTAGGGACATTTTTGCTAGATGGGATGCTGCTTTTGCTCATGTACTGCTGCCGGATTATTTTACTGACAAGAGGAAGGGGGATCACGCGCCACTAGACTCCAATATTGGCTTTGACCACGCCCAGTTAGTTGACCCAAATTCAAATTCAAAAGGAAAGTCAATCCTTTCCCCGGTCTTGGGGGATTTGACTTGCACTTTTCCTACCATGACAGTGCACCCAAACCAAAGTATGATGGTAACTAACCCACATAATTTCCCATCCTTCTCATTCCACCACAACCAGACAAGCACCATCCCTCAACCAGCTCAACTAAAGGAGCCAACAGTACCTAGTCAGAATGTAACAATTCCCGTTCAACTTGAAGGGACAACAAAAGATGGAATGGAACACTGTGACCAAGCAAATAGAACCAACCATGTTTTAGGTGAGAAGGCAATGGACTCCAGGAGCTGGTCCTTAGTGGCACAATCACCATAAGAGAAGTGGGAATTACAGTTTTTTAAGCCAACTATGACCAATGATGAAATGTTGGTGGAGTTACTTGAAGATGTGTGTGAGGATGGAGCTGACTATTGGAACAGATGTCAGTTAGGCACTTTCCAAGTAAGGATGCCATTCAAGCAAATCTCTCACTTGGCTCACAGGCTTTGGGACTCAAGGGGTCTTCAGAAGGTTGTTGTTAACAAGGAAGGGATGTTTGCTTTCACCATTGATACTGAGGAGAGGTGTAGAGCTATGCTTGCAGGTAGACAGTGGTCTTTTGGGGGGAAGGATATCAGGCTAACATTATGGCAGAAGAACTCTCCCACTCCCCTGCAGTCTAGCACCCAACCTTCCTCTCCCCAAGCAACATCATTATGGATCAGGCTTTTTAATGTTCCTTTTGACATGTGGTCACCAAGAGGACTCAGCTACATTACCAGTATTATAGGGAAACCCTTATTTGTTGATGCTAACACTCAGACTAGGAATAGACTAGACTATGCTATGGTGTGTGTGGAAATTATTCCATCTTTCCCTTTACCAAAAAGTTTCAAGACCAGGATTAAGAGGGGTAGCTATGTTACAATCACTGTCCAATATCCTTGGATTCGTTTACTATGTATGAAGTGCAATGAATTTGGTCACGATGATGAATCTTGTGGAAGGATTAGCAACACAAAGGCCACTTCAACTGAGAATGGAAGAGCTCAGTGTGATCCTAAACCTCAAGGCAAATGGCAGCTTGTCACGAGAAAAAACAAAGGTATTTAAGATTTAACCACATGTCATCCATTCCCAACCCCTTCAAACCTGGTGAAAACACAGATTTTTCAGCACAAACCTCTACCATAAAGGTCTTGGAAGGAATTGATTCTCTCACTTATCATCCAGCCCCACTCCCCAACACAAATACCTCAAAGGAAATAGTTTGCTACCAAAATCCATTGACAATTGAAGAGGTGGTAGCTACTACAAATCTATCCCCCAATGCCGTTCCATTCCAAAATAGGTTCCAAGTGCTTCCCATCGATCCATCTACTGAAGAAAGTCCAATCTCCCATGTGAAAAGTAGTGGTATCTCTTTGGTAATTGATTTATCCCCCCATAAAATGAAAACCCCCAAAATGAATCACAAACCTCCACTACTCTTAGCCATGAACTCAGTAACCCCAGTGCCCAATAACTTAAAGTGTGTGGACTCAAGCAAGAATCCTAATGATGGAAGGGAAGGGCCTTCAATCACACCAGATTTTAACTCAAAAGAGGAAGAAGAGATTTCTAGATCCTCACATGATCCCACTTACTCACCTATAATGAACAAAGCTCTCACATCTAGAAAGCCAAAGCACACCAAGCATGTTAAGATTGATAGGAGGGTGAAGAATGGAAAGTCCAAAGTGACCAATGTAGCTAATCCAGTTACCCTAAAAGGGTTTCTAGGGTTGTGTAGCCTCACAGCATCAGCTTCCCAATGAATTGGGCAGCTTGGAATATAAGAGAGCTAAACTCTCCCCTCAAGCAAATAGAGGTTAGACACTTAATTAGGGATTCTGAATTATATCTAATTGCTCTGGTTGAAACCAAAGTAGGCATTGAAAATGTGGATGATATACACAAGGCTATTACACCATCTTGGTTGTTCATTGGTAACAATGGTTCCTCTTTAATGTGCAAAGTTTGGATACTATAGAACCCTGCAAAGGTCTCAGTGGTTTCAATCTCAGAGAATTGTCAAGTTATTCACTGTACCATTGAGCTCATTGATTTTAAAGTTAAATGCACTACCTCTTTTATTTATGCTTGTAATACTGTTGTGGAAAGAAGATCATTGTGGAGGAGTATTAACCTTTAAAGGAATACAACCATGCCATGGATCCTATTAGGAGACTTCAATGTGCTTCTTCATATCAATGAATCCTTTGGGAATGCACTGAGATGGACTACTAGAATGCATGAGTTCAGGGATTGCCTCCACAAGAATGAATTGGAGGATCTCAAATACACTGGAACCTACTTCTGGCAGTTTTGGTTGTGCAAACATTTCAAAAAAGCTTGATAGAGTTCTTGTTAACCATGTATGTTTGAATCAATTCCCACAGAGTGAGTGTTATTTTTTTCCACATGGCATTTCTAACCACTCACCAATCGTGTTTAGGCTTGGTACCATTTCCTCTAGAAGGAATTTACCATTCAGGTTTTTAAACTTCTGGATACTTAATGTTAAATTTCTTGATATTGTGGCTCATGGTTGGCAATTGGTAGTCACAGGTACCAAGATGTTCTATGTGGTTAAAAAATTAAGGGCTCTCAAGTTACCACTGAGGCTTTTGAACAAAAATGACTTTGGTGCCATCTCATCTAGAGTGGAGGCTTGTAGGAGGAGCTTTACCACTGTCAAAATTGCCTTGATCTCAATCCCGTGGATGATCAATTAAGAGTGAATGAGAAGGAGCTTGCTGCTAAGTTTTCAGAATTATGTCTTGTAGAGGAGATGTTCTACAAACAAAAGGCACAAATCCACTGGCTTAGGGAGGGGGATCAGAATACAGCCTACTTCATAAAGTGTTTCTCATCCAAAGCCAACAAGAGGAAGGTCCAAGCACTTAAAAATTCTCTTGGGAATATGATACAGGGTCATGATCTACACAATGCATTGCTTAGCCACTTTAAAGGATTGCTGGGGCAAAGCTATTTGGAGTATCCAGGTATAAACTCTTTCTCCAACCACATCTCCAAATCAGTGCCCTCCCACCTCCTACCCACTCTCATGTCCATTCCTACTAACTTGGAAATTCAAAGCTGCATACTGTCATTCCACCCCTACAAGAGTCCAGGGCCTGATGGATACAATGCATGCTTCTTTAAGCATACTTGGAATATTATTGGGGGTGATATCATTGTTGCTGTCAAAGACTTCTTCACAACAGGGAGACTGCTTACAGAAATAAATTGTTCTTACATAGCTCTGGTGCCCAAAAAGCCTAACCCTTCCACTGTGAATGATTTCAGACCAATATTATGTTGTAATATACTTTACACATGTATTTCAAAGTTGTTAGCACATAAATTGAGCCAGGTGTTACCTACACTTGTTAGTTATCCTCAAAATGGCTTTATCAAAGGGAGAAATATTTCAGAGAACATCATTTTGGCACATGAGCTATTGAATGGGTACCACAGATCAAATCATATCCCTAACTACACAATTAAAGTTTATCTCAGAAAGGCATTTGATTCTATATATTCACTAGCAGTTCATCTTGGATTTATTGTTGTTGTTTGCATTTCCTAAAGTGTTTGTTAATTGGATTTCACAATGTGTCACAACCCCATCCTACTCAATTTCTCTGAATAAAGAGATGTTTGGCTTTTTCAAAGGCAAGAGGGGCCTTAGGCAGGGAGATCCCTTATCACCAATGCTGTTTATCCTTGCCATGGAGATCTTAACCTTGTCCATCAACAATGCCATACAACTGAATCCAAATTTTATCTATCACTGGAGATGCAGTAAGCTGTCACTCATATATCTGATGTTTGCAGATGATATCCTTTTGTTTTGTCATGGATCACTTGGTTATGTTCAGATTTTCTCCTTAGCTTTGGATAGATTTTTCTTATACTCAGGACTATCAATCAACTGTTCGAAGAGCCAAGTCTTTTTCACAGGGGTAAGCAGCCAAGAAAAGACCTCAATCCTGTCCCTTCTGCAGTGTGAAGCTGGTTCATTGCCAGTTATTTACCTTGGATTACCTCTCTCATCTTCATCTATCAATGCAAGGGACTGTCAGACACTTGTCAAAAGAATAAGGAATGTGGACATCTAGATTCTTATCAGATGCTAGAAGGGCTATGCTTATTAAATCTGTGTTAAGCTCAATGCAATCTTACTGGTCTCAGGCTTTTGTTTTACCTAAGGGGGTGATTGAGCAAATCAACCAAATCATTAGGTCATTTTTCTAGTCTGGAGTGGAACTAAAGAAAAGAGGTGCAAAAGTTTCTTAGGCTGCTGTCTGTAGGCCTAAGAATCAAGGGGGTTTAGGCTTTCCTGATATTGTATAGTTAATCTTATCTCTAATCTTAAGCATATTTGGAAGTTGTGCTCAGGGAAAGATTGTTTATGGGTTGCATGGACTAAGAGGTACTTGATCAAAGATAAATCCTTCTGGTGTGTTAAAAAAATCTGCCTTAAGCTCAGGGTTTTGGAAATGTCTACTGAAGTTGAGAGGTATGGCAAGGGGACTCATCAAACACAGAATTGGGAATGACACTTGCACCAGTATGGGGTTGGACTATTGGCTCCTTAATGGTCCCCTATGTGATCAGTTCCTCTTTTCTGATATGAAAATTTTTCAACTTAATCCAAGGATTAGAGTTGATAGCCTAATTTCCACCAATTAGTGGGTGGTTCCACCTGATCTACAACACTTACAATTCTTCCAATCAATTATCTTCACATCCTAGTTGCATGATATACCCTCACCCACAGCAGAGAATGACAGGATTATTTGGTTACCAAGCCCTACAAATCAGTTCTCTCTCTCCCACACAATCAAATACTTGTCTCCACCATCTATACTTTTCACTTGGCCTCACCTACTTTGGTATAAGATCAATATCCCAAAGCATAGTTGTATTACCTGGTTAGCATGTAGGGGCAAATTATTCACCTTGGACTCTAAGCCAATGAGGAAAAAACACTATACCAATGCTTGCTATCTTTGCTTATCTGCTGAAGAGTCACTAGATCATTTCTTCTTCAACTGCAATTTCAGTGCACAAATTTGGGGTTTCATACAGCATGTTACAGGATTCTATATTGCACACAGGAGTTGGGATGAATTAATTACTTGGTGCTCTAACACATGGAACTTAAGTCATTTCAACATCCACAAGCTCATTTTCAATGCTGCAGTTTACTTTATTTAGCTGGAGAGAAATGCTAGGACATTCAGGAATAGGGCTGCATTTCTACAACATGTCATTTGCCTCATCAAAGGTTGTATTAGAGCTAAATTGTCATCATTGAAGTTAAGAAGAGGCAATGAGTTTAGCCTTTTGGGTGAGCAAGAGGACCTGCTGCAGCTATTCTTGCAAGGATGTGCCTTTGCAGGAAATCAGACTTGGTGTGCAACCACATTTGCATAAGTATTATGTGTTGGAAGACCTCATTGTTTAACTATAAAGTTAGAGTGCTCTTGTATTTTGCTAGGGTCGGATTGCTTCCAAAATTTGTGGGATTGGCCATGGCCTTGTTGTATGTTCTCCCCCTTGTGAGGCTCTGCTTGGTTGCTGCTCCAAGGGGTCTCTTTTCTTTTGTACAGTTTTTCTTATCTTTATAAAGCTTACCATTTAACAAAAAAAAAAAAAAAAATCAAAATAAAAAGAACAAATCCTAACATTGAGTTGTTGTGTTACCTAAATTAATATTCAAACCGAGTACTTGAAGTGAATTGTCTAACCGAATAAATTTTAAATAATTAAGTACTTATTTATAGTAAATACAACGAAGTAGAGGGTTCTACTTCCTTATTTATTGAATAATTGATCAATTAAAAGAGTAGGTTAAGTAATTCACCGCAACTATTCGATACAAGAATCATTTTCTTTTCAATTATGATGATTTAGCTAATGACATTAAAATGGTCTAAGAAACTAATGAACAAATTTAGAGATCTAATTATGCATGAAGAATGTGTTGGGTGTCCCCTGCCACCACATAATATTAAAATGATGTCATGTAGTGTGGATTAATTTCTCACTCAAATATTAGGGTTTATGCAATTCAAATCCTAATACACAATACTATCAACCCTAATATACTGTGGATTAATTTCTCACTCAAATAAATGCCCACTGATTCTCTTCTTCCTTAGAATCTCTTCCACCAAGTGTTAATGGTTTAAAACTATCTAATAATTTCTCCTCCGTCAGGGTGTAGTCGTTCTTGTTGTTGAACATTGTGCAGATCTCCTCAACGCTTTTTCCTTTTATCATGTCACCAAGTGTCTCGCATGTCAGGTGCAACAGATTTTTTATGTCCAGATAGTTTGCAACCAGAATAAGATCAAAGAGAGTAGGATGATCGACATTTACAAATTCGTTGTCCCAATTCCTTAGCTCCTCATCAACCGTACCATCGTTGGTCTTGGGAACTTTGACGTGCTTCTTGCAATACTCGATCACTTTGGCCAAGATCTTGCTAGTCACGTTCGTCAGAGGAAAGACGCAATCGTCATAAGCATCTTTGATCATGTTCTTGATCGTCTGTGATTCAAATGCCACGGCCTTGTCCACTTCGAAGGACTCGCCATCTGAGCTCTGCAAGGTGATCTTTAAAGACTCGCATCGTTTTTTATCTTGTGGAAACTTTGGACCAAAAGCTAACCCTAAAAACAAAATGTAAGAAAAAAACGTGAAAAATATATAAAAATATTACTTCAAATTCCCGTAAGTGTAAACGGGTCTGTCATCCGTGAGTTTCTTGTAAAAAATAAAGTATTACTTATATTATTGTGTATATATATATATATATATATATTGATTGTAGAGTTACATGGATTGCATTCTATCTGGCACTTGCGGTCACAATGCTGCACAAGCCTTGCTGAAAATAAAAATAAGGAATAGCTTGTCATGAGACTACAAAATTAAATCTGCCGTTGATCAACATTTTTATTTTAGAAATATATATATATATATATATATATATATATATATATATATATAGATATATATAGATAAACATCTAAACCACTAAATTTGTCTAAATATTTGGGGTATGTGTATTATTATTGTTATTATTATTCTAAGATTTAAAATTTGACTAGAATAATTAATAAAAAAAAAAAAAAAAAACTTACTGTCGCTTTGAACACAACCAGTGGAACAATCTTCATAGCAGTCGAAAGCAGAAGATTCAGCAATCTCCATAGACCACGATGATATTAAAACCTGAACCACAGCTATAACCATTATCTTCTTCGCCATCTCTCTTTCACTCTTTGTATGTGTGTGTGTGTGTGTGTGTGTGTATATATATATATATATATATATTAATTGTGTTTCTATTGTGGAACTAGCGCTGATACGATTGATCTATCTTATGTCCATCGCTGTTGTTTCTTTTATAAAGTTGTGTTGGAAAATAGACCATCAACCAACTTTGACTTTAAATGTGGCATGAACATTTAAATGTCAAACTTGTTACTTTTCTGGGTTTCAATAGCCCGGTTTTCATTAATTTGCTCTTCTTCTTTTTTCAAAAATTAAAAAAAAAAATAGTATAAAAACTTTAATGCTACAATCTTATCATTATTTTGTGTGACTTGAATAATTAGTGTTTAGTAAAAAATAGAGTATTTCTCTTCATAAAGTGTTATTACTATCAATCGCTTAGAATACTCAATCAAATTTTTTATCTTTTTTCGGAAGCCAAAAATATAAGGCAGATCATGATATAATTTATAGTCTTGATTCACCTAATAATTTCTCGGTGGCGTATGTTCAAATTTATCTATTTTATCTATTCTGGCATTCAAAGTGTGTTCAAATTAATAAGAAATTAAAGAACGGAAAAAAAGGTTTTTTTGGACCAATAGAGGGAAAGAAAATGTAAGACAAATGTTAGATGTATGAATGAGTAAATGTTCTTAAAGACTTTCCAAACCAAGTCAATTTGGTCTCATTTATGTGGATTACGAACGTCTTAGAAATTTTTATGCAGGTCCCACATCTGCTTTTCCTTCTTTAAAATGTATTTAATACCTGTTACTTTTTTTTTTTGTCTTTGTTTTTGTTGGGAAGGTCAATCAAGTATATGAGATTTAGGTTAAATTGCATTGACACTTTATGAGGTTTCGGTCAATATCATTCAAATATAGGTCAACGAATATTTGAGCAATGACACTCCTTTTGATTTCAAATGTCATATTAGTCCCTGATTATTTAATTCAATTAATTTACAAAATATCAGTCTTGTTAATTGACAAAACAACCCTCATCATTAAGCCTCTTTCTCCACCTCAATTGTTATTTATTTATTTTTTTTATTTTTTCATTTTAGTACCTAGCCGCTGACACTCCCTCTTTATCTCTTCCCGATCTTGGACATGACTATTTTTTTTTTCCCTGTTATGGTTTGAGATGGCTATACCTGTTTTTTATTTATTTTTTACTTTAATGGTGGTTGTTGTGGTGTCTAGGTTATAAGGGTGTTTCAAAATTTTTATTTTTATTTTTTCTACCGTGGTGGTGGTGGTGGTGGTGGTTCTGGTAGATTGAGTCTGGGTGAGTTGGTGGTGTTGCCTTAGTATGTTAGTGGTTCTAGTGGCATTTGGCATATATAAGTATGGGTTGGCCATGACAGTTTTCAAATTTTTTTTATTTTTTTTTTTTCTACTATTGTGGTGGTGGTTATGGTGGTGTAACTGGCTATTTTTTTAAAAAAAATTAATTTTACTTTTTACTTTTTATTTTTATGTTGTGGTGGTTATATATATATGGTGGTGTATTTGGCTATTTAAAATATTTTTTTTTATTTTTTTTATTATTTTTATGTCGAGGTGGTGGATATGGTGGTGTACATTTATCTGACTATTTTTAAAAAAAAAATTAAATTAATTTCTTATTTATTTATTTTTATGTTGTGGTGGTGGTTTTGGTGGTGTACAGAGTTATCTAGTTGTAGACACCAAAATTTCATTGGTTTTTGTTATGACAAATTGGCCTATCAAATATGGGTCTAATGTTTAATTAAATTATTTATTTGACTCAAATTTAATCAACTTAAATTATTTAATTAGCCCAGGTGATTAAAAAAAAAAAATTATTCTTAATAAAATATATTTGGAATAATTATTTTTATGGATAATTATCACAATATAACTGGCCCGACCCAGTTATAATTATGTCCTTGTCAAGAAAGAACACATGTCATCATCCTATTAATCCAATAAGCGTATAAATAGAGGCATGGAGGAAGGAGAAAGGTGTAGAGAAAGTCAGAGAGTCCAAAAAGTGAGAGACTCAAAAATCCAAAGGGAGGTAGAAATTCAGACACTCAGAAGTCCAAATCTTCTGACATTCATCCCTAATAACAAGTTTTGATAAAGGAGAGCAACGAGCACAACCAAAGCCTTGCCGTTTTTCCACAAATTCAACAAATTCTCTGAAGACGAAGAACAACAAGCACATCCAAAGTCGTGTCTTTCTTTCTCAAATTCAACAAAGAACAACAAACACATCAAAATCGTGCCATTCTTTCTCCGTGATTCAACAAGTTTAAAGAATCACCAAACAACACTGTTCAAGATCAAGCTTCGTCAGCCCTCAATCCGAAATCATCGATGGTCTTCCTCAAGTACAAATTGAAGAAGATTGTCAACAAATCGATTTAAGATCAAGCTCTACAAGCTCTTAGATCCAACCAACAAAGGAGATCGAATTAGATGATCTTTTCTTTCTTTTGTAAAGAATACCTCAGAGGATTGTACTCAAATTTTCATAAATCAATAAATTATTATTTGCCCCATATTTGGTTATTTTATTTGCATATGCGAAATTTGTGTGTACACTAGCTATTTCAAAAATAATAATAATAATAAATTCTTTTTTATTTTTTTTTTTTGTTGTGGTGATGGTTTTGGTGGTATAAGTATTATTATATATAGAATAGATGAAGATGTTAGTTTGATCTATTAAATTTAGTTAGGAGGTTAAATTTATAATTTCATAATTTCAATAGAGGTGCTAGTGGTTTTAGAGGTAAGTACATTTTTGAAACTTGAGACGGTGTTAATGTAAAAAAATCCATTGACCATCCGCTGAGTGATCTTGACCAAAACTTCAAGGGGTATCAGTGCAATTTACCCTATAAATAAAAATGATGACAACTCACAAGTAAAATATATAATTTTATGATAACAAAAATTAATAAAACTATAAAATAATTTAGTTATAGAACAATAGAAACTGTTTTGGAAAAATTTGGACCAATTCTTCAACAAATTCTTCAATACAATAAAAAAGTAAAATCTTTTAACGGAGTGAGATAGTAAAATTGTGAGTGGAAAAGAAAAAAAAAAAATAATACGAGTCTTAAAAAAATATAGCAAGTTTCACCAGGAGAAATATGTACCTAATGTAATGGTGATATAAGGATAAAAATATTTTGGGCCCACTTTGTTGGTTAAGGTTTTAATAATAATAGGACCATTCAAAAATTGAAAAAAAAAAAAAAAAAAGGGTTTAATGATAGAAGAAAATAAAAATTTTAGATAGGTTATAATATATATATAAATAAATAATAAAAATAAAAAATTGGGGTACGATGAAAAACAAGTGAAAAAGGATAGAAATTTTTTAGGCCCAAAAATGGTGAAAAAGGATAGAAATTTTTTTATTCGTTGAGGGAAATTGGTGGGGAAAAAAATAATTGCAGGAAATAAATTATTTTAGGAAAGTTATAATATATAAAGAAATGAAAAATTTTGGAGCCCTTCTTATTGGTTGGGGCCTTAGGCGGTCCTAAGAGCATCTCCAATGATTATCTATATTATTATTTTTTTCTTCTAAATTTGATGTGTATCTATACAAATAAAATAAAATAAAATAAAATAAAATTGGACTAATTATTTTTTAGCTCCCCTCATTGTTTTATACCTTTTGTGTAAAAATATATATGTCAATAACAACCAACCATGTGTTATGCCCCAGAAACACATAACTTTTACAAATTTACTTAATAACATATGGTTGATTCGTTAATAAAATGAGAAAAAAGGAGGAGAGAAAATATTTTAATGTGGCTGTGAGAGAAAATATTTTAATGTGGCTGTGTAAAAGGGTTATGCAAAAAAAACAATAATTTTATACATTGGTGAGGTGCCAATGTATCTTAACATACTGCTGAAGATAAAAATATATATATTTTACACATTGTGTATAGTTTATACAAAATAGTCTTTCAACACACTGCTATAGATGCTCTAACTCGTGTAAGACTCAAGCAAAGAAGAGGAGTAAAAGAAAAAATATATATATATAAATAGAGAGATTTTTATAAAAGAATAAAATTAAATCATCCGGCATTTTCTTACTATTTTACAAATACATGGGCACAAAAATAAAAAATTACATTTTATGGACCCAATTCGGAGGAAACCTCCAAGCCTTAAATGAATAATTATTACATTGTCCCGAAATCAATCACAATGCACACATAAGCCTAAAGAAACTGATTGACAACCCATTTGTTTACGTGCTTGGCCTTGGATGCAATATCTTGTATATATCTGAATGTATATATTCAAAACAGCTTAGACGGTTACCTAGGGCCTCCAAAATTAGAGTGCCTCAAATTTAGGAGGCGCATTACTTTTGGTCCAAGAAAAGAAAAAAAAAAAAAATAGAAAAAAAAAAAAAAAAATTAAGGCAAATCCTTAGGAGGCCCATCACCGATGGGCCAAAAAAAAATGTTTACCTCATATCCTCCCCACACTGTGGTTCTCAACTCTGAGCTCTCTGAAATTTTGTTTGGCTAACACTTTTGTTTCATTTTTTTTTACTGTTGCTAGTGTACGGCTTCCTTTTTTTTTTTTTTTTTTTGAAGAAATGAAGAAATAAATTCCATTTTCTCTCCTATTTACTATGGCGACTAAGAATCATATTATCAATATATTTATTTCTTTTTCTACTTCTTTTTCCAAGTGCAGGATAACCGCAGGGGTTGTGGGTTTTTTTTAACCAATTGAGGCCCTCCCCTCACCACCGCACGAACCATGTTTGGTAACTTTTGCTGTCATTTGAATAGTATTGAAGCGCTTCCAAAATTGAGGCCAAAATCAAAAGTATCAAAATGATCCTTTTATTTGCTTTCGCACTGTAACAAAGCATTGTTCAATTATTTTTTTTCTTTCTAAATTAAAATTTTTAACTAACCATTCAAATTTTCAAACCTGAAAACTTTTTACCAAACATGCTTTCATATTTTTGCTTTAAAAAATCTAGCAATAAATTTATGTTATCAAACAAGTTTCGAAATAGTGTTAAACACACTCTAAAACGGAAATATTGTTTTTGCTTCGGGTCAAAGCAAAAACACAAAGCAACTGTGGATGCTAGATGGGTTTCTAACTATTTTTCTCTCTCTCTCCTCTCTCTCGTCTTTCTATATATATTGATATATTATATATAGTTAGGGCGGGTTGGGCGGGGTTGGCACTCATCTCGGGCTAGACCCATATAGAAAATCTTCAGCCCAAATCCAGCCCGAGCTGAGCTGCCTAAGCTCAGCCCATACATAATTTGTCCAACCCGAACCTGCACTAAGCCCACTTCAAAAGAATTTGTGTGTAAAAAATAAAAAAATTAATTCTGCACCCATGACTTAAAACTGAAACCTTAAGCATAAATCTCAAATACATTACTGATTTAACTATTACACTCTTGTGATTTAAGTATAATTATAAATATATATAATACTTTCGGATTCGGATTAGGCTTTGGGCTTCATTCATATCAACCCAAGCCTAGCCCGAATTGAATTCGGGCTCAAAATATATAGTCCAGACCCAAACCGAAATTAGAAAAACATTGCCCAAGCTCACAAAATTTCGGACTGGGCTCGGGTTACTTCGGGTTGGGCCCGCCCGAGTTGCAGCCCTATATATAGTGTATTTTATGTTTTAGCCTGCTTAGGCTTTAGCAAATTAGTACCAGCCAGCAGGTTGTTTGATTTGATGAAAGCAGAAAGCCCCATAATTTCTATTAGCAAATTAGCAGGTTGTTTGATGAATTTGTGGTATTAAGAATCATATATTTTTTCTATTACCAAATAATACAAAGTCAATGGCTTGCCTGTTGAATCCATTGAACTGAGATAGATACTTTTTTGTTAAATTAAATCAAGTTTCGAATTCGCTTGCTTTTGCTTAAACTATCACTCATATGTGAATAATTTCAGGCAGATTAAGTGACAATAAGTCAATAAATATTGTTATTATTGTTAAGTTTTTTTTTTTTTTTTTGGGGGGGGTTCCTTCTCCGGAATTCAGGGCTGAGCTTCTGAATAAGCTATCCAGAGAACCAGGAAGAGAAATTTGGAGATGACCTTGATATTGTTGTAAATGTTTTTCATTGTATTTGTAGTTCAGGTTGAATCATTCATGGGTTTTGCATAATTAATTGAATGATTTACTTGTTCTTGAAATTTAGTTTGGGTTTTAACAATCAATTGCTAACTGCTAATAATTTTTGTAGCTTCTGATGGGGAAATATAAATTATGGGGTTTTTTTTTTTTTTTTTATAATTGGAAGTTAATTTTGAATCTTGTCAAATTTCTTGCTGGTATTGAAAATTAGTGAATATATAAATAAATCTAAATTATGTGGTTTTCATTTAATTAATTTTGAATCTTGTCAAATTTCTTGCTGGTATTGAAAATTAATGAATATATAAATAAATCTGAGGACCCAATTTTATTTTTTTTGTTGTTTTTATTTTTTTATTTTGTTTTTTTTTCTTTCCAACGTTTTTGACATTTTTCTGTTGTATAACTTCTATTTTTGTATTTTCATTGTCAGTTATGCCTGCTAGAAAATTTGAATCCGACATGTAAAAAGGAAAAAAAGAAGAGAGGAGAAGAATTGATTCAATCTCAAAATTGAGCTATTCTTAAGTTTTTGTAGGCGTAATACACAAATATAGAGTTTAGTTGAAGATTTAATGAATGAAGAACATATGAATGAGAATGCAAATGAAGAAAACCTAAATAAACATGGAAATTTAATGAATGAAGATTATAGCAATGAGACTCAAAATGAAGAAAATGTGAATGAACATAAAGATTTAATGAATGAAGAACATAGGAATAAGAATGCAAATGAAGAAAATCTTAGCGAATATAAAGATTTAAAGGAATGACGATGATGGGAATCAAAATGAAGAAAATGTTAAAATGATACGTTGGAGATATTTGATTGGAGCAATTCAATTGATAATTTTGTATGTTACAATCCGAAATTTTAAGATTTAATTTATTTTATGAGTTTTAGTTGTCATAATTAATTATTTAATTATGAATGAATTTACCCAATTAAAATATTTAATGAATGAAGAATATATGAATGAGAATGCAAATGAAGAAAACCTAAATAAACATGGAAATTTAATGAATGAAGATTATAGCAATGAGACTCAAAATGAAGAAAATGTGAATGAACATAAAGATTTAATGAATGAAGAACATAGGAATAAGAATGCAAATGAAGAAAATCTTAACGAATATAAAGATTTAATGGAATGACGATGATGGGAATAAAAATGAAGAAAATGTTAAAATGATACGTTGGAGATATTTGATTGGAGCAATTCAACTGATAATTTTGTATGTTACAATCCGAATTTTTAAGATTTAATTCTCTTCACTACTTTCCTTTGGCATAGAATATATATATATATATAACCAATTCCATTTCTCAATTCCCAGTTAATTCGACTGGAACCTTCTTTTTTTTTCCATAACCTTCATCAACACACAGCATCAGCACCACATACTAATATATATATATATATATATATATATATATATATATATATATATGAGAATGAGAATGCAAATGAAGAAAACCTAAATAAACATGGAAATTTAATGAATGAAGATTATAGCAATGAGACTCAAAATGAAGAAAATGTGAATGAACATAAAGATTTAATGAATGAAGAACATAAGAATAAGAATGCAAATGAAGAAAGAATATAAAGATTTAATGGAATGACGATGATGGGAATAAAAATGAAGAAAATGTTAAAATGATACGTTGGAGATATTTGATTGGAGCAATTCAATTGATAATTTTGTATGTTACAATCCGAATTTTTAAGATTTAATTTATTTTATGATATATATATATATATATATATATATATAACCAATTCCATTTCTCAATTCCCAGTTAATTCGACTGCAACCTTCTTTTTTTTTTTTTTTTTCCATAACCTTCAACAACACACACAGCATCAGCACCACATACTAATATATATATATATATATATATATATATATATATACTAATATATATATATATAACCAATTCCATTTCTCAATTCCCAGTTAATTCGACTGCAACCTTCTTTTTTTTTTTTTTTTTCCATAACCTTCAACAAACATTGTTGAAGGTTATGGAAAAAAAAAAAAAAAAAAACAGAAGGTTGCAGTCGAATTAACTGGGAATTGAGAAATGGAATTGGTTATGTGATCCGTGGGACCCACCCCTTTTATTTTGGTCATTAAAATGGCCAAAGGCCATTGTTGAAGGTTATGGAAAAAAAAAAAAAAAAAAGAAGGTTGCAGTCGAATTAACTGGGAATTGAGAAATGGAATTGGTTATGTGATCCGTGGGACCCACCCCTTTTATTTTGGTCATT
The DNA here is from genome assembly GCF_030987335.1 of Cornus florida. NCBI lineage: Eukaryota > Viridiplantae > Streptophyta > Magnoliopsida > Cornales > Cornaceae > Cornus > Cornus florida. Next base: position 41,641,199 of record NW_026775573.1, on the reverse strand, counting down.
AAAATGGCCAAAGGCCATTACCAGGCCATTCTATCTCTCTCTATCTCTCCTCCCGTCTGTATCTCTCTCCCTCGTAACCTTTTTTTTTTTTTTTTCACACAAACTTCAAGCCTTAATCTAGGCTTAACTAGTGGGAATTAGACTTTGCCACTTAAAGCAAAGTTAAAGAGCTCGTCGTGGGCTTTATCTTGATTGGAGCAATTTTCATTTTGGAGCACTTGGGATTTCGAATTTTTTGGGCTGAATTGAAGTTTTCTTTATCTAGTGAGATAGGAGTGCTCTAATCTACAAAACTCTTTGATTTCTGTGAGTTATCTCTATAATTGGATTTATAACATGCTTATTTGGGATTAATTCTTGAAAATTATTATATTGTCATCAAGGATTTTTATTACTATGTGAATTCCTATGTGTAGATGATGTATTGCGTAGAAAGCATGCTTATATGGAATATTTTCATGTTTGGTATGCTTAACTTGCTAGATTATTTTTGAATAAAAAGTATAGTATGTTTAAGGTATTTCTTGTAAAGCATGCTAAGTGATTCAGGCTTGAATTAGATGTATAATATGAATATTGACATGGCACAGAAAAGGCATGATGCACTTATGCATGACATTGGGTATTTCAAGTGTTTTGAAGGAAATGAAAAAAGTTTTGGAGAAATTTTTTTGAAAGGGTTTGCAAAAACTCGGCTGCCTAGGAGTTACCTAGAGGTCGCAGCGTTAGTGTGTCCTAAAGGGAATTGGGGAGATTTTCCTAGCGTGGTTGAGTTATCTGGGCCTCAAATGATGCTATGGGATTACCATGGGTCAGGGACAGTAGCTAATTCTTCTCTCGTGCCGCCATAGAGTTGCCATGGGATGGGTTACACTAACGGTTTGGAAGTGATGACGGAAAAGGTTATAGAAATGGGGAGCGACGTTGCATGACATTGTATTCCAGAGCATGACATAGTTCGTTTATGATTTGGATTATTGTTGTTGATGTTGTGGTTATATATATATTTTTTTCCCGGAAATAGGATGATTCCGGTTCTTTTTCCTATTCCTTGTTTGGATTCACAAGGTCACAAGAGGTGTGTCTTAGGTATCTCCTACTAAGCCATTGTGTTCATCCCTTTATTATTAATATTTTTTAAGACACGGAAAAGAGGTGGCGGATTACCATCCACCACAAGTTTAGACAGGATTAGAGGTTTATATTTTGCTATTTTTGTTTTAGAATTTTAATATTTTGTAAATGTAAATCTTGACTATTCTGTAAAACTTTAGTATAATTTGTATAATGTTGTAAATTATGGACCTTTGATTTCAACTGTATTTCATGGACTGTAAATTGATGTAATTAAAGTACTTCCTTGTAAAGAATTATGGGACTAGATAGTGAATTGGTGATTCCTTGTTTGAGTATGATAGAGGAACAAGACCATTTTATATGTATGTGGTTATTTTGGAAATGTGGTATATTATTTGTATTGTGTATTGGGACACGATAGATTAGTTTAATGCCAAGTGAGGTCTGCATTTTATATATTTCAACAGGTTATAGAGGGACTTTTTCTGCGGAAGTCATGCCGAAATTTTATATTATTATTATTATTATTATTATTATTTTGGTATCTTTTCGGGTCGTTACATTGCAGCTCAATATAATTACATTTACTTTGATTTGAAGTTGAAGATACTTTTAACTTTTTGATGTAAATTGGTTCGTGTTTTTTGTATAGCACTAAGATCGATGTTTTTTATTTTATTTTATTTGGTGTTTATGTGCTTATTATCTAATTTTAATAAAAATTTCGCACTCTTATACAAAAATTTCACGTATGAAACCTTAAGGATAAAGGATCTGACATTTGAAAATTCGTTTAGATCCTTTCAAAATTTTGAGAATATATTCGTATACTTGTTCCAAGAACACCACATCTCTCTCTAGAGAAACTTGATCCTCTTGCTTGTTGTCTCTCTCTAGAACTCTCTCTCTCTCTCTCTCCATATATGCGTAGAGGGTTTTGAAGAGCATTTGGAGAATAAGAACATGGCTGTGATGGGAAGATATGTAATGATATAAATGGGTTGAAGCCAACGATAATGATGGTGGTGGCTCAGATTGGGCTGGGATGAATGTTTTCTACAAACTTGCAATTGCACCATTAAAATCTACCAACATTGGATATTGCCAATGTATATATTCTTAGTTTTATAAAGGGTAAGGTGAATGAGAAAAGAAAAAAAAAATCATGGCATGTAAAAAAAATCATGGCATGTAAAAAAATATACCAATTGCTTCCTAATATTTGTTGACGGTCAATTTTGACCATTTTTTTTTTTTTTTAAATTCCAAAATTCCCCTAATAATCTCTCTCACACACTTGAGTGTTTTTTTATTTTTTTTTATTTTTATTTTTTATCTTAAGGGCATTTTAAGTATCTGTCTCCAAATTTACAAAATATCCATATATTATTGGACCACATCGGTCAATATGGTATAAATTCTCACTAATGAAGACTTACGTATTGTTCATTCAATAATATAGTGTTTTTTTTTAACACTAGATATTTACACATTATGTCTGTAAATTGTGCGGGTTTTTTTTACACTTTACCCTTTTATAAATCAATAAATTGTGTAAATGCCCAATTTTTTTGTAGTTTTCTTAGCCCCTCTCTCTCTCTCTCTCTCTCTCTCTATATATATATATATATATATATGTTACCAATTTTGAGGCATGTTTGGTGTGGTGGAATGAGATGGAATGAAATACCTATTCTACTTTTTTATTCCCTTTCCCTTACTTGATATCCCATGTTTAAAGTGGAATGAGAATGCCAACTAATTCCTTAGGAATGCTCATTCCATTATTTTGTTAGAATCACTATTCCACTTTTAGACTAGTGGAATGCCATTCCATTAGAATTAAATTAATAACTTAAAAGACAAAAAAACCCTTTGCCTCCTTTGATACATCTCATCTGGTTTCCTCCTTTTCTCAATGGACAACACATTGAAAATGAACTCGCCGGACTAACTTTTTGGTTTGGTTAGTGAAGATCACTGGTCTCGCCGGACCTGTTCACGAAGGTTGTTGGAACTGTTGGTCGCCGTGACTGAAGGACGGTGGAATTGATGCTTCAGTTGAATCGTTGATGCTCAGTGTCTAAGCTTCGAATGTGAACTTTGGTGGGTCATCGGAGTGAGCTGAAACTTAGCAACTCGCCAGAATGATGAAGATTCTGCAACTGGAGCACATTGGAATTAATATACCTTTGCTGCTCAGAATTCACATCTGAATCACTGGTTGAATGAAGCTCGCCGGCGTTCATGGTGATGGAGCATCAGCTGGGTCTGTCTTCACCGGAACCGTTGAGTCTTTGAATACAACTCGCAGATTTGCTAGAGGCTGGCCCAGAGCTGAAGGGGTTTCACCGGTTTTAATGGAAGTTGAAAGTCTAAGTGTTCACCGGTTTTAACGAAAGCCGAAGGTCTGAACTTTTGCCGGAACAGTGAGAAGACTCCCTTCTTTGCTTGGGCGCAATGAACACTTCAGTCTTTAGGTTCAATTTCTATCAAGCTTTAATTTGCTTGTAAAGGATTTATTTCTCTAGATTCAATTTCTTGTTATCCCTGTTATATCTATATATACCCACATATATATACATGTATATACTTACATATACATATATTTATGTTTTCTTTTGGATGTTGAAGGAGAAGAAAGAAAACCTGAAGTTGAAAGTGTGTCACGAAAGGGTATTTTGGAGAAATTAATAAAAAATTTATTCCATTCCAACTTTTAATTTGGTATAACCAAACACATGAATGTTAATAGTCATTCCATTCTTATTTCATTATCGGTCTGCAAACAATGAAATGAGAATGATCATTTCATTCACGCACCATTCTTATTTCATTTTAACTTGCATTCCATTCCCACGTCAATTCATTTATCCACACCAAATTAGTCCTTAATACTCATCTCTTCTATATTTGGAAAAGAAAAGGGAAAAAACGAATAAGTGCTTTGTCTCCTATAAATACGTACACACAACAAATCAAATTGACCCTAGGCACCTTATAACCTGTCCTCTAAAAGACAATGGCCATATTGCCATAAAAAACTTAAATGACAAAAATATTAGCTATTGAAATTGAATCCAAAGATCTAAATCATGTTTCATTAGAGGTATGCGACGTATAAATTTATATATTTTTATAATTATAGTTAGCATGGAGAGTATAATTATTATTCGATTCTTATTATTGAAATTTACACACGATTCTTTTAATTAGATGCATTCATATTGTTAAAATTTGAATTTAAACTGTCTAATGTTAGGTGGATGGGCCTCATATGGAGGTCATTTGTTTTTATTCTTTGCATTTTCCTTTGGGCTTTGGCCTGGTGTACATTTTGCCAAATTTATAAAATTTGCTTGACTTTTTCGGAATAAAACGAACACTATTGCTAATTAAGAGCCTGTTTGGTATGCGTTTTGTTTTTGTGTTTTTTTTTATTTATTTATTACGACACAAAAGTGCCTTGTTATATAATGTTTTGAATAGTAATTTGAAGCATGTTTAGTAATGTCTATTTGTTGCAAAATTTTTGAAAGCAAAAATATAAAAACATATTTGTAAAAAACGTGTTGCAAGTTTTAAAAATATAATGACTCGTTTAAAAAAGGTCATTTTAGAGTATTTCAATTTTTATTTTATATATATATATATATATATATTTGTTACAATACCCGTTGTTACGTGGAAATATATAAAAATACTAAATTGATGTTTTGAATTTTGGCTATTATACACAAACGTTTCCGTATAAAATTAAATTTTTTTTACCAAATGCATTTATTTTACTATTCACTGCTACAATATCCAACAAAAATAAAAATACCAAAAATAAAACGCTTACCAAACATGCCCTTGTCGATTACTCTTGCTTGTCGAAGATTTCGGGCAACATTACCATAAAACAACATCTAAAGTTGTTACACTACATTTCATATTTAGGATAATGTAAATACTATTACGATGAAAAGAACACTACTATACGTACCAAAAAAAAAGAAAAAGAAAAATGTATGTCACCCATCTTCAACCCTACCAAAACTCAACTTCCTATAATTGATGGTACTAAGTAGGTGTATATTCATCTCCTCCTTCACCACCCTTGTCCTTCAACATTTTTGGTAAAATGTTGTTATGTATTATTGGAAGGGTTTAGGGATTAACCTCTGTCACGTTGCTACTAATATTGTCATTCTTATTGTCGTTGGTTTTTTCTAATGAAGAAGCTAGGATGATATTGATTCGCTCTGATTCCTTGGAGCTTTTGGATGGCATGAGTTGAACATTCTTCTTCATCTCTTTGCCTTTTCCCCATAACACCGCGTACAGTCCACACACTATCAATACAGCTCCAAGGATGCTATTAATCAGAAAAATTACATGTTACAATGAATTCATGTCATCGATCCAAACACGGCTTTAAGGACTAAGGTTGTATGTGCTAAATGAATTAATATATTTGTGTAATCCAAACAGAACTTTAAAGGGGGTGGAAAGAGGCATGCACATACCTTCCTAAGTGTAGCTTCTCATTCAAAAGCAAAGACCCCGCGATTGCTACAAGCACAAGCATCAAAGGACTAAAAATTGATGCAAAAAGTGGACCCCTCATGCGTACACACCATGCAGTTAGAGTAATCACTAGTCCAGAAGCCACAATTCCCTACAATATCACAATTCCACGAAAACATGCAAATTTATTCGTGTTTTTTTTGGATAGAAGAATACAAAAAATTTTATTATTATATTTAGGAGTATCGAATAGATACTTTCGATTTAAAATTGGAGAAAGTCTAATTTAAAATTTGTATTAAATTTTTTACAAATTTAAATCTAAAATTCGAATTTGGTGCCACCAAATATAACATGTGTTTCATGTCGAATTAGAAAAGCCAATGAAAAGCATACAGAGTAAAATATTGTGACTAGTTTGATGTTCCAACCCAACTTCCATCGACTCCAATCTCTCTCCATGCATAGAGCAAAACCAATGGCCTGAATTGCCCCCATCACAGAGATTAAAGCGGTGCCGGAGTAGAGACAAGGATACCTCTGCACCATCTTAGCCTAGCCCAACAAATAATTTACGAACAAAGAAAATAGATATGTTAGTAAAGGGCAATATGGGAATATTACTAGAGAAATCTTGGCAAGATCATGACCTGAATGATCAACCATAGTGCAATACAGAAACAACCGCACACAACCAAAAAAGCACCCAACACTCGATCACTAGACTCTGGGTGTCCCTGTGCTGCCACGTGTCTATCATGATTATGATGCAAAAGGTCAATATTCGTTGACCAAATATTTATTTCAACCCCTTTATAGAAAGTGAGCAGCATAGCCCCACCTATTCCTATTGCTGTCCCCACTAACTTTGCTTTACCGGCAGTCGTACCCAATCCCAACTTCTCCAACCTGGAACAAAACCCATATCAAGCGGCTATCATTCACACAGTCACTTGACTCACTTGACATATGTGTCTACAGTATATATATATAGATATTTATATATGCACCTACCCAATTGATATCGCCATGACAAAGGTGATGGCAGGGACGAGATTGGTCATAGCAGAAGCAAATGTTGCTGAGGTTAACACTAAGCCCTGAGCATATAAGTTTTGACCCAACGATCCTCTGCCAAAAAAGCAAAAATAGAAGGAAAAAAGAGAGGGAATAAATTAAAAAAAAGGGCAAATAGTAATTACTTGCAAAAAAGAAAAGAAAAAAAAAATATACAATTTGCTTTGTTTACATGGCTGAATAATTTACTAGGAAAATGATATAATATAGTGTGCAAAAACATCCACCCTTTTATGTGATTGATGGATGATATTATTTTGACATCAGTCATTTTCACTAACATGAATGGGACGTGCTTGGAAAATGACTCCCAAAATCATCAAATTCTTTTATATTAATGGGGATGACATTATGATGATGGTATGATGACATACATCATACCAATCACATAATAAAGTATCATAACCCATTATATATAGGAAAAAAGCTTGCCTTAGGCTGTATCAGTAGGCCACTCCTCCTTATGTTGACGTGGGTCACTCTTACCTTGACACTTGTCAAAAAAAAAGAAAAAGGACTAGACGGATCTTTCTACGGGTGGTCCGAAGGGAAAGAGGATCTAATTAATCTTCTTATTTGGAGCGGAATCCATTGCTGGTCATGAAAATGTTGTGGTGAGAGTTATATCGGGCTATTTTGGAGTAGAGAAGAAGGTGGTCCGTTGCATGAGATGGATTCAGAACTGAGTCGTGTGTGAGAGATTTGACGATGGCTAGAGTTTCGGTGTGGCAAAAGATGGAGTTTTTCGTTGCGAAAAATCAGTGTGCAAAATATGCTTTCAAAAATCCAAAACCCATTACAGAGTTTGTGTGAAATTGGCGGCCAATCCCGCCTCCGGAAATTGGACTGGTTTGAGGCCAATCCTTGGAGAAGGTTTCCTAAATCTTTGTACCCTTATACACCACCGATTTGATGTCCGCTAAAAAGATTGGTGATTGAGAGACTGATTTGCGATTCAAAGGGGTTATGGTGTCTTTTCTGTTTATGCGGTGAATCCTTCCCAAAGTTTATTATTTTCTTTTCTATTTTTAATCTGGTTTTTATAAATATCAGGAATTAGCAATATTGATTGATGAATTGGAGAAAAATTTGGGAGAATAAAAGAACATATTTTGGTCCCTCTCTTCTTGCGGTTGAAATTGGTGGTGCATAAAGGGAAAGAAGAAATAGAAGGAGAGTAGGAAACTTGGTGGTGATGAGAAGGGAAAATAGAGGGATTGGCGGCGGTAATGGTTTCCTAAAATTTTCTTGACTTTTTGATAGAAAGAGAACGTACATACCCTGATAAAATCTTGCACTTAAGAGAAAACCCGTAAAAAGATCCGATTGATCTATGTTTAATTTTTTTAATTTTTTTTTTTGCAAGTGTCAAGTTGTGAATGTCCACATCAACATAAACAGGAATACCAGCTTATGTGGCCTGAGATAAGCATTGTTCACGTATATATTGATATAGTTTTATATGAGTAGAGAATGACCGTCATCACGATGTCATGATGATGCACATCATATCCACTCTCCTATTAATTATACTCCCTTCCACGGCACACAAAAATGACTCTTTTTTTTTCGGGAATCTAACTCATTAGGAAGAGTATACTTCTTAATGAATTTCTAAATATACCCAATATGGTAATCTACATGTTTTTATTACTTCAATATAATGATAGTAATGAGAATAGATTTTGAATATTAAAAAATATATTACATTGAATTTCGAATTGAAGTCATAATTTTGAGACAGCAAAAATAAAGAGGTGGAAATTTTATATTATTATAGTCAAAGCATTTAATTTAGGTGGTAACTTATTTACATGCATTGTTGTGATTTCAAAAATCTACCAACTCTTTGTTCCTTTTTGTGGAGTGAGATAAGATTACATACAGAATTAGGGATTGCTTTGATTAGTCTAAGACTATAGCCAGAAGAAAACAAGTATAATTTGAGAAATTTATATATCAAGATATATATGGATATTTATTGATATTCCGTTGCTAAGTAATTAACCTAGAAATTACTTAATCAATGTATATCCGTGATCTAGACACGATAACTAATAAACCATATATATACACACACACACATACCCAAATAAGCCACAAAGAAATGCTTGGAACACTACAATCCATGTCAGCTTTGGCCGACTGTTCCTGCGAAAACAAAATCAAATAACATGTTAAAACATTAACATAATAGTATATATATATATATATATATATATATATATATATATATATAATAAAAGTATAAAAAGCTTTTTGTCAAAGTAAATTTTTTATTTTTATTTTTTTGGGTACATTTCAGTATTTCACATGCATGGAACTTTATGAATTTCTTTTAAGATCTATGTAATTACCTCCAATAGCAATAGAGCAAAGTGAAGAAGCCTCTAAAAGTTTTTAAGTTCAGATGTAAACTAAAAATTTAAATATAAAAGAAGGAATTTATAAGGTATATGTTGATAATAATTAATACCCAGATGTTGAAATTCTGTGAATATCAATGAATTTAAAATAAATAAACAAAATTAGATTTTTTTATAAAAAAAAGTTCTATACATAAATACATGTGTCATGTGTGTATAATATTAAAAAAAAGAAAAGAAAATTAGGAAATAATAGTAATTAATAAAACCTTTCAACGTAGAGAGCAAGAGGGATTATAAAAGCAGCAGCGAATGTAAATCGGTAAGCAACCAAAACCCTCATGCTCATTCCATCATTTGCTGCAAGTTTGTAGAAAATATTCATTCCTGCATATGCCATCTGGACCACCACCATCATCATCGTTGGCTTCAAACCATGTATAGCATTACATATCTTTCCCATTACAGCCACGTTTTTATTCTCCAAATGCTCTTCACAACCCCCTACGCACACATATATGGAGAGAGAAACAGAGAGAGTTCTAGAGAGAGAAAACAAGCAAGAAGATCAATACCTTCTTCTTCTTGATTGTTTCTCGAGAAAGAGAGAGATGTGGTGTTCTTGAAAAAAGCATACGAGTATATATATATATATATAAAGCAACATAATGAGAAATTATTATATGATCCCGGTCAAAACACATAAACAAATTTTTTGGAATTATTTAATCCCATTGTGATTAGGTAGGGATTAATGATTCTGGTACAATATAATAATTTCTCATTAAGGCTAAGAGAGTCTGAGCACGTTTCCTCTTAGTTGGGTCCCATAAAATTTTATTTTCTAATTTTATGCCCAAATATTTGTGAAATATGAAGAAAATGCCCGACTGGAGAGGTATTAAATGTAATTAAGAATCCGAGGTTGTGCTATTTCCATAATAAAATACACTAATAAAATGAATAATAAGTATAATAAACCACATTAAATAATAATTTTATTAATATATCCTCAACATTTCATAAAATATATTATTTTTGAAATTATAGATTTAAAATTTTTTTTTTCTTTTCTTTTCCGGAAAATCAAGCAATATATCAATATGTTAATAAGCCTGTAAAACCAAAAGACAATTTGCCCATTGCTCATTCAAATTGAATAGCCATTGATAACGGACAGCAAGTGACCCTTAGCAGTGTATGTCCATGGTCAGGTTGTTTCAGAGAAAGCTCTCCGTCGGAACTCAGGCAGATGGGTTTGTATGTTCCGGTGGGAGCTTTTCTAACGGTGAAAAAAGAAAAAAAAAAAAGACATACATTGAGACTCACCGCCACTGTTCTCGTCGTATCTGGTATGACCCCTCTTCGGCAACCATCAAAATTGGTCATGTGTTTTAAGAAACTCAGAACAAATTTTATTTACTTCCAACTATAGAACGACTTCATACGAGTTTACTTTCATTTATGAGGCCCTGTTCCAAAAATAAATTGGGATCGTACTTAACGTAGTTTCACTCTTGCTTAATACAAAAAAAAATAAAAATAAAAATTATTGTGATTAAATTAATCCCATAAAGTAAGTTTTATAACCGAAATTTATCAAATTTTTTGGGAAGTAATTTTTTGAAAAAATTTATTTGGAAATGGAATGACAATTTCATAAGTTTAGTATTTTCATTTTCAGATATGGATTTTGATTCCAATGAAATAGTCATTCCGACTTTATATTGCAAATCAAATAAAGAAATAATTGGAATGGACATTCCATTCCATTCTTATACACCAAACGCAACAAGAGTTTACAAAATTCACTAGTCACTTGAACCACCAGAATAAAAAGTATCAAAAAATTATTCTCATCATAACTTGTTATCTATCCTATTTTTTATTTGAAGAGTTGAAACTATTACGGGATCTTTCACCAAAAAAAAAAAAAAGGAAAGGCAAGGAGTGCAATTAATATTAAACATACAAAATTTTCAATTAAACTTTCAAAATCAGGCTTTTGTAAAAGTTCATTTTCAATTGAAATCAACATGTGCGCTGGGTATAAACTTTGACCCCTCTCTTTTAAGTTCAATCTCTCCTTTAGGTTAAAGTAATATATCATATTCTCTTCCACTCAGCTTAAGTTTATAAAAACAATACAAAGTTGCAAATGGGCGGGCTTGATTGAGTTGTATGGGCTACATTAGCCAGACTAGGTTGTACTCTCTTCCACTCAGATTGATCCTAAGTTTATAAAAAATAAAAATTATAAATTTAGTTACAAGTGCGCTGTATTAAGAAGAATCTGTATAAACATGGGGCCGATCCCCAACTGAGCTGCAGTTCATTTTATAAATAAAATATTTTTTACACTATATATACTATATAGGAGTATATGAGCTCACAAAAAAATTTGGGGGCCCACTAAAATTGGAGGCCTGTGCGGTGGCACCACCTGCACCACCCAAGGGCCGGCCCCGTTAGTACTTCATCATTAGTATCTATGTCATGAATGGTCGTAGCATCGATGTAATTGTATACCCGTTTGTAGCTTCGATGTAATTGTATTACCCGTTTATCAAGCACAGATTGTTAAAATTCAACATGGATTTGGTCGTGCTTATTTGGGCTAATTATTTTAGTCTGAGTTACTACAATAAAGTTGCTGCCATCGAATTCTCAACTATAATGTGATTATTATGTATTCTTGAATATCACATAGTTATTATTCCAAGTAAAGAAAGGAAAAACCTATTCCTAGTAAGAAAAGAAGAAACTATCACAATGTTAATTTTATTTTTTATTTTTTTAAACATTAAAAGGATAAAAATCACAACTAAGTGTAACAGTGTTGTCAAAATGATAAAGAGTCAAATCTTAAGTGGCCCCATCTTATGTTTCTAAATTTAAATCTATCACAACTAAATGTAACAACTAAATGTAACAGTGTTATCATAGTGATAAGGAGTCGGATCTTAAGTGACCCGGGTTTGAATCTCCTCCCCCTAGCTTCCACAAACTCTTAACTCTCCCATTGCCAAGTAGAAAAATAAAAAATAAAAACAAAAATATGCAGAAACAGAGCATCCCTTGCATAATTGGGAAAAGAGCACCACTTGGGTTGGGACACGCCTCCCTAGCCTGAAGGGTCGGCTTACTCAATTTTCACGACACCCATATGTTTGGTGTCTCTTGGTGCGAAATTTAATGGAATTTTATAATATTATTATTTGGGTAATCCTCATGTTTATTGTTATATGAATAATTTAGTAAAATTACTAATAAAAATGTTTTAAGTAACAGTGTTACCAAACAAATTTAGAATAATAATATTACCACCACCACCTCCTACCTCATCCAATGTGAACCTACTATGTCATCCACCTCAATCTCACCCCCACATGATAAGCCTATAATCCACCAGACAAACCATATATTTTCTCCCATTTTAGCATCACCAGTTCATCCTATCCCTGTTGACCAACCCACTGATCCTGCTCCTCCAAGCCCAGACGATGATAAAGATGAAGAGGATGAGGATGCCTATGCATATGAACAAAATGTTAGGCTCAATGCCTATGCCAAGGAGCTCTCCGTAATTGAAGAAGTTTATCAATATTTTGTAGAGGGACAATATGCTACTACGAAAGAAAGTCAAGCAAGTCCAGCCACACAATAACCATGATGTAGCTAGAGCTCGGAGATTTCATCAACCAAACAGAGGAAAGAAAGAGAGTTTGAGGGCACAGATCAAGAAACTCAATGAACAAATCCAAGCTTTTAAGGATGTCAAGCATCCTTCTGAGCCGCAAAAGGAAAACTCCAATCTCATGAAGATCATTGATCACCTTCAGAATCAAATTGTCAGCAGTGTGCATAATGGTGAGGATATCTCCCACAACCAGGTAAGTTACTCTTCACATCTTGTTTATGCTCATCATCATCCTTCTTTGCATCCTCCTGTTAATTGTCATATGAATATGGACTCAATACTGCCTGTGTCATATGATTCTGGAATTCCCTCATCTTAGAGGGAATATATCATCCAATGTACCAGTTCCATCCCCTCCGGTGAGGGGATGTCATCACCATGTTATCCACCACCCATCTCAATGCAACGCATAGTATACATATTTATTGGACTAATTTGTTCATACTGTCTACTAAAGTGTGTACCCATATAAATCAAGTTCTTCAGAAATTCCTATGGGCTGGACCTTTAATGAAAAAATTCAGAGCCAAAATGTCATGGGATCAAATTAGATATCAAGAAAGCCTTTGACACAGTTTGTTGGGATTATCTATTTGACTCTTTAAAGCTTCTAGGTTTCCCTCCTGTGTTCTTGGACTGGATTAAAACTTGTGTATCTTCAGCTTCCTTTAGCTCTAAGTTTACTTTACCAATGAGTATTCTTCATGAGCTTGAAAGCATATTTGTTGCCTTTTTGTGGTCTGGACCTGATCTAAAAAGGACTGTTGCCAAAGTTGCTTGGGAAAAGTGTTGTATCCCCAAAAAAGCTGGAGGTCTTGGTCTGCCAAACTTGCAAATTTGGAATGAAAGTGCAGTCATGAAGCATTTTTGGAACATTCTATGTCCAAAGGATATATTGTGGGTCAAATGGATCCACACATACCTTCTTAAAGGCAGAAGTCTTTGGGAGGTTAAAGTGCCTGGACAATGTTCTTGGACTTGGAGGACATTGCCTGGGCTTAGGGACTCAATCAAGCCTCTTGTCAAGTTAGAAATTGGTGATGGAGCTTCATCTAATTTCTGGTTTGACAAATGGTGTCAACATAGTCCTCTGCATCAACACATACTACCTCAACAGATCACTTCAACTGGATTTGACAGCATGACTAAAGTGAACACTTTCATTAGCAACAACTCATGGTCCTTCCCACAATCTATTACAAACCTATTGCCATAACTACTGGACACCTCCTCACTGCCTAATCCTAAGCCCAATTGCATTGACAAATACATCTGGATTCCATCCAAGTCTAGCCAATTTCCATTACAAAAACCATGGATCACTACAACCTGCAGTACCCTACTTTACCTTGGACTCATCTTGTATGGTTCAAGTCATCCATTCCTAAGCACTCCTTTACCCTATGGGTTGCAATTCAGCAGAAGTTGCCTACTCTGGATAGAAGGTGTACAGCACACATTAACTCCACAATATGTATCCTGTGCAATGCTGAACCTGAATCTTATGATCACTTGTTTTTTAGTTGTTCATTTGTCCAGCCTCTATGGAAATTTCTACAGGCTCGATGTGGATTCTATATACAGCCTATTTCCTGGACTCAGCTCATTGCTTGGGCATCGTTTCATTGTAGGGGAATTTCTGATCACCACAGCAACACAGTCTCAAAAATGACATTGGCTTCTCTTGTCTATAACATCTGGATTGAGAGGAATATGAGAATCTTCAAGAGGAATGCTCGCAGTGCTAACTCTTTGCTCCACATCACCTTAGAGGCAATCCGTTCCAAAATTCTCTCATCAACAATCTCTGACACTTTCATTGTTAATAGAGTTGCTACTGAATGGGAACTCCCAGAGTCAGTGATTCGACCTGCAAAGAAGCCACCTGATCCTAGAAGATGTGTGCTCAGTGCACTGTTGGAGTCTTATTCCTTATGCTAATTGCAGTATTGAAGCATTGATCACACTCCTATTGATGATTGAGCTCTTCTTCTTTTTCAATGTGTTCGTCTTGGGCCTCTTCACTTAGGCTGGTTGTTCATTTATAGCAATGTGTTATGCTTTTGGGCTATTTGGGCTCTGGCTTGGTTGTTCTCTTAGCAATGGGCTAACTGTTAAACTTTATTGTAATTTCCTTCTTTATTTATAAATTAACTTTACCTTTCGAAAAAAAAAAAAAAAAGGGCACAATACCAAATCTATGAAGGAGCAATATGAAAAATCACATTTGAATTAAATTCCCTTCTGAATGTAATATTCGGCAGTCCTAGGTACCCCAACTTTTGTTAGAAAAATGATACTGATAAATCATCAAAATCATTTGCGGATACAAATATAATGAAAATCAAAATCTATTTTTTCAAATAATTCACTACAAATCCATTGGTCTTCAAATCATTTTTAATCAATATGGATCCTAATATTCCATCACATGTTACAAATTTAAAACAACATTATTATAAAATTAATAGTTAACATCCAAAGTTGTCAATAACATACATTCCATTTTTACGATTACGTGTTGCAGATTAAGTTGGAGCAACATTAAAACAACATCTAAATTTATCATTACTAAAATTTCATTTATAGGATAAAGTAAGTATTAGTACAACGAAAAGAGAACCACTACACAAAAACAATGTATGCCATGCATCTCCAACCCTAACAAAAAAAACCCTAATTTATGGGCAATTGGAATGGTACTAAATTTCCTATAATTCATGGTACTAAGTACGTATTACACACATATATATAAAAGCCCATACATATATATATATATATATATATATATATATATATATATCATACACACAGATATATAACATATACTGTATATACAGGTCTACACATTCTTATTCGACTTGGATATTCATCTCCTCCTTCACCACCCTTATTCTTTACCATTAAGACATTTTAAGTTAAAATATTATATATTATGCATTATTGGAAGGGATTTTGGGATTAACCTCCATCGCGTTGCTACTAATATTGTCATTTTTGTTGTTGCTGTTGTTATTGTTGTTTTCTGATGAAGAGGCGATGATGATATTGATACAATCGGATTCTTTTGAGCTTTTGGATGGCATGAGTTGAGAATTTCTATTCATCTCTTTGCCTTGTCCCCATAACACAATGTACAATCCGAACACTATCAGTACAGCTCCTAGTATGCTGTTAAAACACAAAAATTACATGTTAAATGAATTCATGTCATCTAAGCAAGACTTACCAGCTAAGGTGGCATGTGTTGAGTGAACTAGTATATTTATTTCATCCAAATAGGACTTTATGTTAATCATGGAAAGTACATGTTAAATGACTTATTGTAATCCAAATAGGACTTTAAGACCTAGGGTGGCATGTGTTTAGTGAATTAATAAAATCGTGTAATCCAAATAGTACTTAATTTGCGGGGTTACAAGAGACATTTACCTTCCCAAGTGTAGTTTCTCATCCAAAAGCAAGGAACTAGCAATTGCTACAAGCACAAGCATCAAAGGATTAAAAATTGATGCAAAAAGTGGACCCCTCATGCGTACACACCATGCAGTGAGTATAGTCGTTAGTCCAGAAGCCACGATTCCCTACAACACAATTCCACAATCATCAAATTAGCCAACTAATTAGGGAATGAATTGGAACAAGTTCATTCAAAAATTAACTCAATTCAATTTAATTTCAAAAAGGTCTCATGTATTATGAGACAAGTATTATTCAAGATGGATTATATCAATATGATTTCAATTCGAATATCGACCTAACATAAAAAAAAAAATATGAATTTAAATTTAAAATTTCTTGAAACTACCCATGTTTCATGTCTCATCAAAATAACATACTGCGTAAATTACTGTAACCAGTCTGATGTTCCAACCTAACTTCCATTGATTCCAGTCTCTCTCCGTGCAGAGGGCAAAAATAGTTGACTGGATTGTCCCCATTACACAAATCAGAGCAGCGCTGGAGTAGTGACAAGGATACTTCTGAACCATCTTAGCCTGGTCCAACAATGGAAATAGAAATATTAGTGAAGGGCAATATGGGAATATCACTAGAGAATTTCTTGCAAGATCCCCTGACCTGAATGATCAACCACAATGCACGAGAGAAACAATTGCACACAACCAAAAAAGCACCCAACACACGATCACCAGACTCTAGGTGCCCCTGTGATGCCACGTGTCCATGATGATGCAAAAGGTCAAAATTCGTTGACCAGATGTTGATTTCAACTCCTTATAGAACGTGAGCAGCATGGCCCCACCTATTGCTATTACTGTCCCTACCAACTTTGCTTTCCCTGTAGCCATACCAAATCCCGACCTCTCCAACCTGGACCGCCCATTTAGCCCATATGAGACGGCTATCATTCAATACATTGCATGTGAGTCACGTGACATATATACTGGTGTTTATATATATGTATATACACGTACCCAAATAATATGGCCATGACGAAGGTGATGGCAGGGACTAGATTGCCCATAGCAGAAGCAATTGTCGCTGAGGTTAAGACTAAGGCCTGACCGTATAAGTTTTGAGCCAACGATCCTCTGCAAAGAATGATTACTTAGTAATTAACTAAATAATAATAATAATAAGTAGTTCGAAGAATTATATACATTAGAGTTTTTTTTTTTTTTTATACGAGTAAGAAATAATATTATCATGATTTTATTATATTCGAACACTCTTTATTCTAACTCAAAAAACCAACAGTTTGGTTTGTTTACATGTGGAGTGAGACTGGGTTACATAGCTATATAAATACATACGTTATTACCTATTTACACTTGTTTTCTTGTAGTTGGAGTCTTAGATATTGCTTTGATTAGTTTAAGACTCTAATTAGATATTGCTTTGATTAGTTTAAGACTCTAATTAGATATTGCTTTGATTAGTGTTTAAGACTCTAACTATAAGAATCAGATATTGCTATGATTAGTTTAAGACTCTAACCAGAAGAAAATATATATAGAATTAGATATTGCTCTGATTAGTTTAAGACTCTAACCAGAAGAAAACAAGTGTAAATAGGTAATAACGTATGTACCCGCATTGTTGTGATTACAAAAATCTAACAACTCTTTGTTACTTCTTGTGGAGTGAGATTGGGGTACATAGCCAAAAAATATATATATATATATATAATTAGAGATTGATTTTATGAGTCTAAGAGACGTCACTAGTTAGAAGAAAAAAAGTGTAATGAGTGAAATTAATTTATCAAGATATATATGGCTATTAATAGATATTGCGTTGCTAAGTAATTAAGCTATAGAGATTACTTAATCTATATGTGCATGTAGACACAATAACCACTAAACTCACCCAAATAACCCACAAAGAAATGCTTGGAACACTACCATCCATGTCAGCTTTGGCCTACTATTCCTGCAAAAACAAAATCAATTAATAACATGTTAAAACACTAATATTATACCATATATATATATACAGACGCACATACATATATAAAAAAGCTTTTTGTCCAAGAAAATTTTTTATTTTTATTATTTATATTTTTAAAATTTTCAAATGCATAGAACATTTTTATTTTTAAGATATATGTAATTGGGAAAGATCCAATAGTAATAGAGCAAAGTGGGGAACCTTCTAAATTCTTTAGGACCATTTAGCCATACCACTCTATTAGACAACAGACTAGCAAAAGTTGTTAAGTTCAGCTGTGAACTATAATTTAAATAAATAAAAAAAGGAATTCAGAAAGTAAATGCTGAGTAAAAATAATATCCAGATGTGAAATCTGTGAATATTAAAGGACTTAAAATAAAAATAAAGTTAAAAAAAAAAATTTCAAAAATAGACATATACATATTCATATACAAAGTCTTGATATCGTGCTCACGATAAACAATAGAATTCTACTGTCTCCTTTCTAAAGTAGATAACCAATCTCTCATTTAAAAAATAAAAAGTAATGATAGAGAATCTAAAAATCAAAGATCAAATACTAATATTATCATAACATCATGATGATATCAGTTCTTGCTTACATAAATTGGTCCAACTTAAAAATAAAAAGTAAATTACCATTAAAAAAAATCCAGTCTATCGTAGTCGGCATTACGAGTGGGTGGTTAGTGATAACGCGGGTTAAAAGGGTCTCATTTTCACCGCATCTTCGCCCTTATTTATTTTGTTAATAGGTAATAACTCTTGTTGCATAAATTTGATAAATTACCTTTTGAACAACAAATTATGACTCTACGTATATATACATAAATATATATATAAATATATATATAAGGAAATGCTATAATTTATAAAACCTTTCAAAGTAGAGAGCAAGAGGGACTACAAAAGCAGCAGCGAATATAAATCGGCAAGCAATCAAAACCCTCATGCTCATTCCATCATTTGCTGCAAGTTTGTAGAAAATATTCATTCCTGCATTTGCCATCTGGACCACCACCATCATTATCGTTGGCTTCAACCCATGCATAATGTTGCATCTCTTCCCCATCACAGCCATATATATAGAGAGAGAGAAAACAAGAAAGAAGATCAAAACCCTTCTTCTTCTTGCTTGTTTCTCTAGAGAGAGTTGTATTGTTCGTGAAACAAGTATATGTGTGTATAAATATATATATATATATATATAGAGAGAGAGAGAGAGAGAGAGAGAGAGAGAGAGAGTTCTTGGAGCTAAAAGAAAGAGGGTGGATGGAAAAAGTAATGGTCAAATTAAAGGAAGGTAGGGGTCTTAAATGTAAATAAGAATCCGAGGCTGTGATGTTAATTCCCCAAGTTGTTCTGTGTGCGCACGTGTAAGCTGCCCTGGTGACACGTGCGAGGACACACTCCTGGAAGTTCCACACACGTCCAAACTTTTGCATGGTTTGTGACTTAACCACACGTCACCGCCTACGTTTAACCCACACCTGATGAAAGTGGTTGAAGTAATTCACCATGAAATTAGTGGGGAGAGACTGCAGAGTAAATGATCATGGACACGTGTACGGTTGTGATGACTGGATCTATTTTATGTGGTTCAGTGGAGATGAGAAGAACAATAAAGGAAGTTGATGTAGGACAGCGAAGGGATTCCCTGGGCGAAACCACAATTTGAAAGAGAACATGAAGACAATGTGCGAGAAAAGTAAAATAATGAGGGAAAAGAAATTACTATAATCTAAATATTTTAATATTTTAAATATTTTATAGATAGGCATCAAACGAAATCATAATTATATTCTATTATCATAAATAAAATTTTAAAATATTAAATTACAAAAATCGAAAGATTAATAATAATAATAATAAATAAACAAAAAATTTTAATTCTACTTGTATTTCTTACCATGTGTATTTCAAGCTTAGTAGGCAAGCTCGGTTCCCTTCGGATTGAGAACGGACAACTCTCCTCCGAAGAGTAAAGACATATGTAAAGCTTCAAAATATATGAATCAGCACAACAAAGCTATCATCTAGACTCTATATATGTAATATCTTAAGCTGAAAAACCTTTGCATAGAACAAGGTAATGTTGAGTATCTGCCATATAAGAAGTATCACTATGAGAGTCAAAAACATCCTCAATCCAATCCATACAACGCGGTTGAAAAGATGGAGGAACTGATATTGGTGCTGAGAAAAATGTAAATCCACCTGTAAGAACACATGTCAATAAAATAGTAGGCTCAAGATGCTTTGGTTAGGTAACAAAAATTACACATTAAAAATTGAATTAGTATTCAAATCCAATCACGTGAAGAAAAAAAAATATAAATATATATATATATATATTAGGTCCTAATTTGTAAATGGTGTGGAGACGTCTAATAATTTTGGCATTTTTTATCTTGAAGGAGCTTGTAGGATAAGTAGTATAGCATATCTCCTATTAATTCATGAATCATGATTCCTATGATAAACATATACGGTAAGTTTTTAATTCTTTCTACTCAAGACAAGACAATTTCTTATCGTATATCTTGTAAGATTATTTATTTAATTGTAACCCACATAATTTGGACATATGACATATTATTTAGTGATTAAATAAAATAAATATCAGATTAATATTATATTATTTGGTCAACTTATAAATTACCTTTTTGGTAATTACTTATTGGAAAAGTATTTTCCTTTCTTATTCCTTACTTTGATGGAAAGTGTAATTATGTTACTAAAAGAAAAACTGATCCTCTCTCTGCCTTTATAAAAATGCATATACTCCATCAATTATGTACAATTAATGATACAACACGTAAAAGTTTTGTGTGTGCAAAAGGCCAAGAGAGAGAAACCAGTTTCCACGCTTTGTCTATTGATCAGAGTTGCAGTTTAATTCGTGATTAAATAATCTAGACGTTGAAGTTAATCTCAACAAAGTTTGATATCATGAATCGAGGTATTTATATCTAACTAGTATTTATTTATGTATTATAGACAATGTGAAAATAATGAAATTCTAAGATTATGGGATTCATGTTTCTTTGTGATAAATGATTTAACACGGATAATTATAGTTTATATATGGTATCAAAGCTTACGGTTTATGAACTCATTATTTTTCTTTAATTTTACATAAATAATATTTAAATTTATATCTCAGAGTGAAAGTGATTTGGTTTGAGATAGATATATAATCATATATGTAGTTATTGCCCATATAATATTTAAAAATAATATTAAATAATTTTTTTTTTTTCCTTTTGGAATCGACATACATATAAAGTATGTGTTTTGATTGGTCTATGGAACAATTAATGGGTGGTGCGGCTACTGCCGTAGAATTTATGCTTTGGTCAGTATGCGTTGTAGTTTATTAACAGATTACATACTATGCTATACTTCATGGATAAAGAAAATATTAATAAAAAATATATATATAATTGAAATCAATGATGCACGAATTACATGTTTATGAATACTCACCTTTATCATTGATTTTCCGCAACATGTTTATCTAATGGTTTATGATAGGGAAAAATAAACCTAACCTACTTTGACCAGCCGCCAGACCTCTTCGGTGATCAATAATAATATTTCATTATTAGAGGCAACGATTTCCATGCATTAAAGTAATAACAAATCTTATCAAGGATAAGATCTCCATGGGATAAGTTCCATGGGATAAGGATGATGAAATTCCCTTATCAAAAATAAGGGAAACGACGTGTAACACCCCCACACTTTCCACGCATAAGTTGATCAGGCTTATACACGAAAAACGAGGGATATCAAAAACAATTGGCAATATACAAGCATGGAATACAAAAGGATGATAATAAAAGAATTTAGACAAGAAAGGAACACTAAATAATACAACATCCATCCATCCTTTATTTAATACAGTACTTCATTACAACTTGGAAATCCTATGTCAAGGATCCCTAAATATAACCCTGAGAGTTCAACGTCAAAAGTAAATAAAAACTGAAACTGAAGTATTACATAAAACTTCTACCCTGCACTGGATCGTAAGAGTAGATGAGTTCGGATGGTGGTCCCCCACTGCTAACCTCAACCTTGAAACGGATACTGACCGTATCCTGAAATAACAACAATGGTGGGTCAACCCCACGAGCAAGTCCTCACTACTATGACCCAAATCAAAGAATCAAATAAATTAATCATTATGAATCGGATGAGTACTATATCTGTATAAATCCTACGGGAACTATCCGATGTATAACATGACCTCAACCAGAATAGACGGTGATCACTTAGACTCACCCTAGGTGGTTAAGTGTCGCCTTTCCCTACCCGGGAAATCAGCTATTATACATGGTGCACGGTACTGACAACACAGACTATAACGAACTACACAGTGATAACACCTCGCAAAGTACTGATGAATATACTGAGCATATAAATTAGGCAACACATGCCAACAATATTAATAAATATACCGAGTATGTCAATTAGGCAACACATGCCAATAATATTAAACCACATACCCCGACAGCCACACATCTGTCTATCGCAACGAATGCATAAGGTATAAATGAGTCTAAACTTATTAGCCAGCTCATATGGTTCTATATGGCAACACATCCATATAATATAAATGCGACATAATTAAACAGTCCATTTATTTCCTGAAATGCACACAGCATAATGATCATGGTTTATATATCAATTAACGGTATAAACATCCCATAAGATATCATGGATAATTTATCTGACTACAACCATGGCCTTATTTAATTTAACAGTGATGTTTGATACCATTTAATACGATAATAACACTATTTATCTTTAACAATGTCGTTAAATACATCACATTAGTATCCGTACTGTGAACGAGCCAATAAATGCTTATAAAAGATTAATCGGCCATAAGAATAAGTAACGGGTATTAAACTAATAATTTCGTGGCCCGTTAAACCCGTAAATACCAACTCAGTACCTAAAAATCCAAGTTTAAGGTTCTGGAATTTACAAAACAGGCCCTAGGGGTATTCTGGTAATTTCCAGCAGCTGTAGGGACCCCACACGCGCCCTCACGCGCCTCCCAGAGCCTCCCCACGCGCAGCCCAACCTTCCCCACTCTCCCACGCGCCTCCACGCGCGGCTGGCATCAGCCACGCGCCCGCACGCGCTCCCACGCGCGTCTGGAGCGTTCCACGCGCGCGCACGCGCTGCCACGCGCGCACTAAGGGTACCTTGCTGACGCGGCGTGTGCTGGTTGGTCGGTTGCATCATCCTACTATGGGTGCGCTACACTGAATCAGCTCACCCTCTCATCACTCAATCATGTGCTTATGGATCCGGGTGTACCACGGTAACATGGACCGCGATGCACCGGATCAATCAGGCTCTACTAATGGCCAGGATGCGCCCGCGCACTAACCTACCATGCGCCGCATCACACCGGATCACTCCGGTCACCTTCTTCACTGCCGGTGGCCGGAATCCTTGCCGGAGGCTCGCCGGAAATTGCAGAAAAGCCCCGGAAAATTCCTAAAAATTCTAAAAAAAATCCCAAAGGCCATAATAATTATTTTTAGCTATATTTTGATTACATAGGCCATAAAATAATTGTTGACCACCTTTAATAATTAAAATTCCTTTCTTTAATAAATAAAAAAATTTAATTTAATAATTTCCTAGCATGATCTCTAAGCTCTATAATTATTTAAATAATCTAAACAATTAATTTATGGATTCAAAGGGGAAAAGTAGATAATAACTTGCCTTTTTGGATTTAAAATAAATCCGCCGGTCTGCGCGTAGTCGGGTAAAATCGCCTACACCGATCCAAGTTTCTTTCTCTTTCTCTTTTCCTTTCACTCTTATAAAATAGCTCACTAGAATTTATACTTTGCTTCTAACTCCCTTTATTTTCTTCTAAGGTAAGCTAGTTAATTTATATACCAAATATATAATATAAATATTACAAATATCTTATTTTTTCATCTACTAACCATCCTCCCAACCATAAGGCTTCAATTCCACCCATAACCATTGATGCAATCCTATCCTAATCTCTAATTTCATCATGACATTGGTTTAATACTATTATTATTATAACTATTATTATTATTAATAAACTTTTATAATTATTATTATTATAATATTATTATTATTATTATTATTAAACTAATATAATTATTATTATTGTTATTACAAAATAATATATTATATCATCATAATACTTTATAACACAAATATAATACTCTAATTAACTAATATTGCTTAATTAAACATAATCAACAAATAAAATTAATTAAAATAATACATGCACAATTAAATGAATAAATTTACTATTTTAACATACACAATTAATTTACATGCACCATTAAATGAACTTAATATAACAATGTAGCATGCACAATAATAGGTAAAGGAATCCACACATAATTGAATTTAAATAAACTAAACTCTTTAATTAATTACGGGGTATTACACGACGATTAATAGGACGACGACTCGATAATAAGGTACGACGAAAAAAACTATTATTAAATCACTGCCTTCCTTTTTAGACCTCCGGTGACTAACTTGATTGTCGAAGAGCTCTTGGCAGGCACCACACTAGTTCTGTCAAGGTTCATCGATTTTCTCCTCTTTCCTTTGCAGGTAAACGGTGTCGTATCGGACCGTGCGGATTTCACCCTCAACAGTTGGCGCCGTCTGTGGGAACGACGATTCCCTTGAATCAATTAATTACTCGGTTGGGTATATACGTTTGCAGTCCGGTATGGTTACCGAAGGAACACCGTCGCAGGGATCTGGTCAAAGGGTAGAGTTAGGTGAAAACCTAGACGTCCCAAACAACCAGATACGGCTTGCAGCGTTGGAACTGCAGGTCTAAACTCTGAGTCAGAGAATGGACCAGTTGATCCAGCAAAATGCAACGCTCCTGCAACATCTTGTTCCATCAGTTCAACAAAGCTTGCCATGACAAGATCTCTCAAATCTAAACGGAGGGAATGAGAATCTTGCAAAGCAGGATAATCATCCCTCCCAAAATGAGACCGAAGTGGAACAAAGCCAGGTGGGAAACCGACATACCATCTCTCCCACGGAATTCCCGACCTCAGAGAAGGCACAGCTTTCTGTCTTAAGGAAAAGACAAAGAAATTTACCTATTTCAACCTGCAGGTCGATGATCTCAAGGGGAAAATGGAGGGTGTAATGCAGGCTATGAAAGGGAAAGGTCCTGCAGCCATAAATGACCTGGTACAAAGGATCGACTTGCCGTTCAGCCCTGCCGTTATGAAATGTCCACTGCCTAGCAAGTTCAGGATGCCCTTATTCGAAAGCTTCGATGGGACCAAAGATCCCCTCGATCACCCGAAAATCTTTTAAGCTCTTATGTATTTATACATCGTACCAAACGAAATTATATGCCAAGCTTTTCCCACTACACTTAAGGGATCAGCAAGAGTTTGATTCAACAAACTGAAGCCAAGAACCATCAACACCTTCGAAGAACTGAGTAAGCAATTTGTAAGCCACTTCATTGCAGGTCAGAGGCATAGAAGGCCAGCCACCTACCTGCTTACCATGAAGCAACAGGAGGGCGAGTCGGTCCGAGAATACATCACCCGATTTAACACAGAGATGTTACAGGTAGAAGAGGTGGACGACAAGGTGGCCTTGACCGCTTTCATAAAAGGACTCCAAACCTCCAGATTCTTGTTTACCCTATCCAAAGAACCTCCCACCAGCATGGCAGAGTTGTTGATCAGAGCGCAGAAACACATGAACGCTGAAGACGCTATGAATGCACAGAAGGGAAAGGAAGGAGAGGATAAGAAGAGGTCAGCCCCTCTCACCAGGGATGAGAAGGATACCAGTTATAAAAGATCATTCTTTAGCCAAAGCGATAGGACATATAGTGAGGAGGACTCAGATAAGTATACTGATTAACAATTGCCTTACAGCTAGAATTAGCCTTATCAAGTCATTCAAAATAAAGACTGGGGGAATCTCAGTTCATCATTTCACATGTTATTTTCCAATAAAGTCACAATCACCAATGAGGTGGATGACTCTCAATTTCTATGCAATAAAATATTATGTTTTCAGTTCCCTACTACCTATGTGGTAATATTAAGCCCATGATAATCTATTTATCTCCTTAAAAGGCCAACTCCACATTCTTCCCTTATTAAAAAGACAAGAAGCCGACTACTCCTTATATACAGAAGGGTGAGATAATTAAAGCTTCATTCATTTACTAAAGGGACGAGACGACTACTTCCCGTACTATAAGGAATAGTAAATAAAGTCCCGTATTAAAAGGATCCAGGCTGAATGAATCCCATAATCCATATCCCCGTACTATAAAGGATAGTAAATAAAGTCCTATATTAAAAGGATCCGGGCTGACTAAATCCCGTAATCCATATCCCCGTACTATAAGGGATAGTAAATGAGTGTCCTGTATTACCAGGACCCCGGCTGAATGAATCCCGTAATTAATATCCCCGTACTATAAAGGATAATAAATAAAGTCCTGTATTAAAAGGATCCGGGTTTAATGAATCCCGTAATCCATATCCCCGTACTATAAGGAATAGTAAATGAGTGTCCTATATTACCAGGATGTGATACCCCTCGATTCTAGAGCCACGGGTGATCAAGTCCGAGCACAGAATACAAGGGATATCGAACAATTAATATTTAAACAAGCATTGGAATACAAGATGAATTAAGAATAAATAAAGAAGCTGAAAAGAAAACTAAATAAACAATCCTCATTTAAAAATCCTCAAATAAATGATAATTAATTAAAAAAAAATCCCATACTAAAATCCTCCAATCTCTGATATTAGTAATTAATTAAACTACAACTCGGGAATCCATATTGTGGACCCCTAATAATATCCTAACTGAAATAACTGAATCGAAATAAAAATAGTAAGTAACTAATGAAGAAGAGTCCTACGTAGAATCGGAAGAGTGAATGGCTGTCTCTGCTCGGCACGAACAATCTCTAAGACTGGAACTGACGAACACCTGAAAAATAATGGTGGGTCAGGCCCACAAACAAGTTCTAATTTACTACATCCCAAACAGAGACCCGATACACATACACATCCTAATTAATTCAACAATAACTAAATAGTCCATATATAGATATATACACACTAAAGGAACCTCACTAGACTATAGAGTTGTCTCAACCTGAATAGTAGGCAACATGCAAAACGCACATACAGTGGGCATGAGTACCTATACCTACCAGGGTACACAACTATATTATATCTAGCTACACATCCCTGGCAATATACGCACCCTAACCACTGATCTTGAGACTCAAGCTCATATCATGGCGTATAATTATATATTTAAAATCCGTCCTATCCAACTAAAAAAAAATAATAACCAATACAATTATTATTTTAATAATATGTCATCCAACTCTTCCGTTGACCTGACACGAATAAGTAGGACTTAACACTATGGTTAATCCATTCCCTTATTAAAAATAGGTAGGACTTAACTCTTAAGTTAATCCGTCCCTAATATGCCCCCATCCCATAATGGTGCATTAATCCATATCATAATCAAATAAAAGTTTCCAATCCAAGAATAATGTAAATAATATATACATCTAATAATCCAAATAAACAGGATATGCATCATATACACATCTTTTGCATTTCTTTGAGCAAAAATATCAATTCTAAGTAACATGCACTTAATTTACATCACAAGATATTAATATGCATCTCAACTACAGTGTACATCTCCATATTTTGATTAAATTAATTTAAATCCAACAATTGATTAAAATAATTTAATCCAACAATAGTTAATTAATTTATCCTTTTAAAATTAATTAAATTTCATACTTAGCAGGTAAATTTAAATCATGCATTTCAATGCTTAATGAATCCAATTAAATTATCTAAATATTTAATTCAGACCCATCAATCAAACACACAAATATCTATTTAATATTCTAACATTAATCAAAATAACATTAAAAACAAAAATTAAATGCATAACCCATTATTAGTATTAGTATTAATTACAAATAGCAAAACTTATGCATTAATATAACCTTTTGACTTTTTCCATCCTTCCTCGTTCGGCGTGCCTTTATTAAGAAAGAAACAAATTTGATTTCATACTTTGTGCACAAAACTGCTTCTCACGTCCACTTTTGAGTTTATACAAATAAATCAATTTATGTTTTAATTCAGTACTCTTAAGGCCTCGTTTTGTGTGCATGCTTTATGCAAAAATAAATTCTGATTTCGTATTTATATACAATACTGTCTCATTAATTCAAGTAAAAATAAAACAAAATAAATTAAACTCATGACCACCACACATGACCTGTTCGACATAAAAGAAGAAAAATAAAATAAATAAAACCCCTTTATTAAAACATGAACTAAAATTTCTAAATTAATTCATGTAATTTATCCAATTAATTTATTTGACGAACCTATAATTAATCTAGCATGCATAGAGTATGAATCAAAGGAGAAGAGAAGAATTAGAACTTGCCTTTAGGGATTTGATAAAAAAAAAACCCTAGCCTCCTTCTTCCTTTTTCAACCCTAGCCTCCTTCTTCCTTTTTCTCTTCCTTCTTCTTCTTTTTTTCTCTCTCTAGAATATATTACGTGATTTATGTTCTAACCCCTTTTACAACCCTATAGTTATATATTTATAGGCAACTAAAATAACCCTAAAATCCTTTTCCCAATCCAAGTCAAACTAATAATAAAAATAAAATGAAATGTAAATACTAAAAAGGTAACTAAAATATATCTTTACGTATAATCTATGTGTAATCCCTATATAAATATACACATCAGATTATTCCTAAATGACTTTCCTTATATATAAAAATAAAACAATTAAATTCCCAAACAAATACACATCATCATATATAATTTAATTTACATAAATAAGTCAAGTACACATACTTTTAGCACACCATTTAATTTAAACAACCAACACATACTTTTAGCACACCATTTAATTTAAACAACCAATTCAATTAACACATAAACAAATACTTAAATTAATTAAACAAGTAAACAATTAGCCAAGAAATCAAAGAAATAATTAAAACGCAATTAAAATAATTTAAATAATACCGAGACTATCCTTTCAAAATTAGGGGTATTACATTCTTCCCCCCTAACAAAAGGAATTTCGTCATCGGAATTCGCTCTTACCTTCTTCCATGATGTCTGGAAACTGGGAGCGGATGGCATCCTCGCGTTCCCAAGTAGATTCAGCCTCATTATGATGACTCCACTGGACACGTACTAACGATATGACTTTATTGCGAAGAACATGATTCTTACGGTCTATAATGCGACACGGTGGCTCCACATATGTTGCATCCGGCTGTAACTCAATCTCTCCAACATCGATATGCTGATACCGATCTGTATCTCGCAGAAATTTCCGCAACATGGAAACATGAAACACATTGTGCACTCGATCCAAATGATCTGGAAGTGCCAACCGATAAGCTACAGCTCCAACGCGATCGGTAACCATGAATGGACCCACAAACCGTGGTGATAACTTCCCTTTCTTCCCAAAGCGCATTACACCTTTCATAGGAGACACTTTGAGTAGAACCTGATCCCCAACCTGAAACTCCAATGCACGGGTACGACGATCCGCATAACTCTTCTGCCTACTCTGGGCAGTGCGCATGCGATCCCTAATAAGAGCAATCTTCTCAGAAGTATCCTTAATGAACTCAGGACCCAAAAATCTGCTCTCGCCAACCTCCATCCAACAGACAGGAGATCGACAAGGTCGGCCATATAATGCCTCAAATGGTGCCATACCAATAGTCTTCTGAAAGCTATTGTTATATGCGAACTCCACAAGTGGCAAATACTCCTCCCAATGACCCTTAAAGTCAAGGACACAAGAACGAAGCATATCCTCCATTATCTGATTAACCCTTTCGGTCTGTCCATCAGTCTGAGGATGATAAGCAGTACTAAGATGCAACTCTGTACCTAAAGCCTGTTGAAAACTCTTCCAAAACCCTGATACAAAGCTCGAATCCCTATCCGATATAATAGATAACGGAATGCCATGCAACTTCACAATCTCTGTAATGTAAAGTCTCGCCAACTGTTCCGAAGTGTAATCAGTGCGAATAGGCAAGAAATGAGCTGATTTGGTCAACCGATCAACGATGACCCAAATAGAATTGTGATTCTTGAACGAATTAGGCAATCCCTCCACAAAATCCATAGAAATGCTCTCCCATTTCCACTCCGGTATCGGCAGTGGTTGTAGAGCTCCTGGCGGCCTCTGATGATCAATCTTGACCATCTGACAAGTACTACATCGTGAGACAAATAGAGCAATGTCCCTCTTCATACATGCCCACCAAAACTGCCGCTTCATATCCTGATACATTTTGTCACCTCCTGGATGAACCGAAAACTCAGAATGGTGAGTCTCGGTCATCACATCTTTCCTCAACTCGTCAGCAGAAGGTACCACTAACCGTCCCTTGTACCTCAAACCTCCATCAGCCCCAACATGGTAGAATGGAACCTCTCCGGAAGCTATCTCTGCAACTTTATCAATGCACTGCTGATCCGTGAGTTGTGCCTTCAAAACTTTGTGAATGATAGAAGGTGTAATTACCATGCAAGCCAGGAAAACATCCGACAATTCATCCACCCTCTTCAACGCATTCCACTCAGTAGTGAATAGAGCGGAAAGACTACCAACAGGTCGACGACTAAGTGCATCCGCCACCACATTAGCTTTTCCTGGATGATACTGTATAGAAAAATGATAGTCTTTCACAAACTCCAACCACCTGCGCTGTCTCATATTCAGCTCCCGCTGAGTGAACAAATATTGCAGACTCTTGTGATCGCTGAATAACCTGAAGGACTCACCCAACAGATAATGCCTCCAAATACGTAAGGCAAAGACCACAGCTGCCAACTCCAAATCATGCGTTGGATAATTAAGCTCATGAGGCTTAAGCTTTCGAGATCCATACGAAATCGGTCGCTCTTCCTGCATCAAAACACATCCAAGACCCTGCAACGAAGCATCTGTGTACACAAGATACTCTATCCCGCTCTGTGGGGTAGACAAAACCGGTGCAGAAGTCAACTTAGTCTTCAGCTCCTCAAAAGCTTTCTGACAATGTTCATCCCACACGAACCGTACACCCTTCTTTGTCAGATGAGTGAGTGGTCCCGCTATCTTCGAGAATCCCTGGATGAACCTCCTGTAATATCCTGCCAAACCGAGAAAACTCCGAATCTCGGTAGGTGATGTAGGCTGTCCCCACTCAACCACCGCTGAAACCTTGGCTGGATCCACCGCTATTCCCCTTTCTGACACCACGTGACCCAGAAATTTCACTTCCCGCTGCCAAAATTCACATTTCTCAAACTTGGCATACAACTGATGCTCACGAAGCGTCTGCAAGACTATCCGAAGATGTCTAGCATGATCGTCCTCTGACCTCGAGTAAATCAAAATGTCATCTATGAAGACAATGACAAATTGATCCAAGTAAGCCCTGAAGACTCTGTTCATTAAATCCATGAAAACCGCTGGCGCATTAGTCAACCCGAACGGCATCACCCGAAACTCATAAGATCCATATCTAGTGAGAAATGCTGTCCTCGGAACATCCTGCTCCCGAACCCGAAGTTGATGATATCCGGACCGCAGATCAATCTTAGAGAAATAAGTAGCTCCC
The DNA here is from genome assembly GCF_030987335.1 of Cornus florida. Taxonomy (NCBI): domain Eukaryota; kingdom Viridiplantae; phylum Streptophyta; class Magnoliopsida; order Cornales; family Cornaceae; genus Cornus; species Cornus florida. Next base: position 41,609,313 of record NW_026775573.1, on the reverse strand, counting down.
TTCAACTGATCAAACAAGTCATCAATCCTGGGCAAAGGATACTTGTTACGAATAGTAACCTTGTTCAACTCCCTGTAATCTATACACAAGCGGAGCGAACCATCTTTCTTCTTCACAAATAAAACCGGTGCTCCCCAGGGTGAAGTACTCCTACGAATGAAACCCTGGCTGAGTAGCTGCTGAATCTGATCCCTCAGCTCACGCATCTCTACTGGGGCCATCCTATACGGTGCCCTAGCAATAGGCGTAGTGCCTGGAGCTAAGTCTATCACAAAGTCGATTTCTCGACTAGGCGGCAACCCTGGAATCTCCTGAAATACATCCGGGAAATCCTGTACAATTGGTATGTTATCCAATAATACAGTAGTCCCCTCCTCCGTTTCCTCCTTCACATGGAACAAATAGGTGCTAGTGACCCCGTTAGAACGTGGCATAGCGACGACGTACATGTCTTGACCAGGTATGGTGCAAATAATAGACCTATCATAACAATTAATTTGGGTATGGTAATGCGATAACCAATCCATCCCAAGTATCACATCATAAGTGTGCATGTCCAGGACCAAAAGATTGGCTAGAAATCTGAGTCTACCAATATCTAGTGTCACAGGCCCATCACTCTCATGAAGAATGGCTGTATTTCCTAACGGTGTAGTGATTCCATGTGGTTTACTGCATACTCGAGTCATCATCCCAGACAAAGCAACAAATGACCTAGCTACAAACGAGTGTGTAGCACCCGTATCAAATAAAACACGTCCAAGTAAACCATGAATCGGAAACTTACCCTCAACAGCCTGAGGTGCCTGCATATCCTGTGGTATGGGGTTGTACACCCTGCCATAATGTAACTGCTGCGGTGCCTGTCCCTGAGGCTGCGGCGGCCCTGGTAAAGCCGGATATGTCTGTCCCTGAATCCGTGGTACCTGTGGAGCTGGTAAAGGCACTGGCGCCCTCTGCCCCTGCTGTACATGCTGTCCATGTCCCTGTCTTACTGTAGGACACTGCCTGGAAGTGTGACCATACTCTCCACAAGTGTAGCAACTACCCTGGAAAGTACCAAATGGCCTCTTCTGTCGGTTAGCCAGTGGCTGACCCTGTCCTGCCTGTGGTCCCCCATTTTGTTGTCGCTGAATAGGTGCCACATCCCTGGGAGCATCTGAACCACCCTTGTGCTTCTTCCAAGGCTGTTGTCCCTGGAACTTACCCTTGTCATTCTGTCGGTGTCCGTTCCCATTCTTTTTCTCAGCTGACTGATTAGCAGAGTCTCTGTCGCCCCGCTTCTCACCCCTGGCCTGTCTGAAATCCATAGTCAACTGATACTGCTGAAGAGCGGCATCTACCACCTGAGCATAAGTAGTATAGGCTGGACTACCTGTAATAGCTCTCTTGATAGACCACATCAGTCCCTTAACGAAACTGTTGCGCTTCTTCTCCTCTGTATTCACCTCCTCCGGTGCAAATAGAGATAAGCGCGTGAACTGTTGCTCATATTCCGCCACCGTCATGTTCCCCTGCTGTAGATTAAGAAACTCAGTCTTCATAGCTGCCCTGACTGCATAAGGAAAGTACTTTTCTTCAAAACGCCCACCGAACTCCTCATAAGTCAATGTCATCCTCTCCTCTATGGTGGTAACTGACTCCCACCACTGTAGTGCATCCCCAACTAGCTTGAAAGCAGCAAGCATCTGCTTTTGAACCTCCGTGCACTGAACTAAGCGAAGATGTCGCTCGATGTCCTGTTTCCACTGGTGAGCTGCTCTCGCATCGGTGGAGCCTGTAAACTCAGGTGGGCTCCCCTTTGTGAAAGAACTCCTGGCCTTTTCCCAAGTATCAGTCTGAACAACCAGAGCTGGTAACGGTACCGGTAATGGGGCCGGCTGTACCTGAGGCTGGTTTCGAAGTGCAGCTGTTATACCTGCTTCTATAGCCCGAGCAATGAGATCATTTATATGGGGAGGAAACTCCGGATCCCTGCCCTGATTGTAGCCTCGATCCTGAGACTCTTGAGTAGTCTGCTGCATTTCCTCCTGCCTATTGTGCAACTGACTATCTTCCTCCTGAAACCCAGGCAGTTGTTGTCCTTCCTCTATCTGCTGACGCCGTAGGAAATCCTGTTGCCTACGTGCCGCTCCCCTATGCTGCTTGTTCCTCTGATTGTCCCGTCTTCTTCTAGTGTTAACCATTCTGTTAACAACGAAAGCAAACATCAGTACGATTTAAGCGGACCGTAAAGGAATACAATGAATCCTAAACTTAGGCTCTAAATAAAAGAATACGCTACGCGGAAGTCTTAAACGATAGATCCCTAGAGACACTTGAACCTGGAGTGCTCTGATACCAACTGTGATACCCCTCGATTCTAGAGCCACGGGTGATCAAGTCCGAGCACAGAATACAAGGGATATCGAACAATTAATATTTAAACAAGCATTGGAATACAAGATGAATTAAGAATAAATAAAGAAGCTGAAAAGAAAACTAAATAAACAATCCTCATTTAAAAATCCTCAAATAAATGATAATTAATTAAAAAAAAATCCCATACTAAAATCCTCCAATCTCTGATATTAGTAATTAATTAAACTACAACTCGGGAATCCATATTGTGGACCCCTAATAATATCCTAACTGAAATAACTGAATCGAAATAAAAATAGTAAGTAACTAATGAAGAAGAGTCCTACGTAGAATCGGAAGAGTGAATGGCTGTCTCTGCTCGGTACGAACAATCTCTAAGACTGGAACTAACGAACACCTGAAAAATAATGGTGGGTCAGGCCCACAAACAAGTTCTAATCTACTACATCCCAAACAGAGACCCGATACACATACACATCCTAATTAATTCAACAATAACTAAATAGTCCATATATAGATATATACACACTAAAGGAACCTCACTAGACTATAGAGTTGTCTCAACCTGAATAGTAGGCAACATGCAAAACGCACATACAGTGGGCATGAGTACCTATACCTACCAGGGTACACAACTATATTATATCTAGCCACACATCCCTGGCAATATACGCACCCTAACCACTGATCTTGAGACTCAAGCTCATATCATGGCGTATAATTATATATTTAAAATCCGTCCTATCCAACTAAAAAAAAATAATAACCAATACAATTATTATTTTAATAATATGTCATCCAACTCTTCCGTTGACCTGACACGAATAAGTAGGACTTAACACTATGGTTAATCCATTCCCTTATTAAAAATAGGTAGGACTTAACTCTTAAGTTAATCCGTCCCTAATATGCCCCCATCCCATAATGGTGCATTAATCCATATCATAATCAAATAAAAGTTTCCAATCCAAGAATAATGTAAATAATATATACATTTAATAATCCAAATAAACAGGATATGCATCATATACACATCTTTTGCATTTCTTTGAGCAAAAATATCAATTCTAAGTAACATGCACTTAATTTACATCACAAGATATTAATATGCATCTCAACTACAGTGTACATCTCCATATTTTGATTAAATTAATTTAAATCCAACAATTGATTAAAATAATTTAATCCAACAATAGTTAATTAATTTATCCTTTTAAAATTAATTAAATTTCATACTTAGCAGGTAAATTTAAATCATGCATTTCAATGCTTAATGAATCCAATTAAATTATCTAAATATTTAATTCAGACCCATCAATCAAACACACAAATATCTATTTAATATTCTAACATTAATCAAAATAACATTAAAAACAAAAATTAAATGCATAACCCATTATTAGTATTAGTATTAATTACAAATAGCAAAACTTATGCATTAATATAACCTTTTGACTTTTTCCATCCTTCCTCGTTCGGCGTGCCTTTATTAAGAAAGAAACAAATTTGATTTCATACTTTGTGCACAAAACTGCTTCTCACGTCCACTTTTGAGTTTATACAAATAAATCAATTTATGTTTTAATTCAGTACTCTTAAGGCCTCGTTTTGTGTGCATGCTTTATGCAAAAATAAATTCTGATTTCGTATTTATATACAATACTGTCTCATTAATTCAAGTAAAAATAAAACAAAATAAATTAAACTCATGACCACCACACATGACCTGTTCGACATAAAAGAAGAAAAATAAAATAAATAAAACCCCTTTATTAAAACATGAACTAAAATTTCTAAATTAATTCATGTAATTTATCCAATTAATTTATTTGACGAACCTATAATTAATCTAGCATGCATAGAGTATGAATCAAAGGAGAAGAGAAGAATTAGAACTTGCCTTTAGGGATTTGATAAAAAAAAAACCCTAGCCTCCTTCTTCCTTTTTCAACCCTAGCCTCCTTCTTCCTTTTTCTCTTCCTTCTTCTTCTTTTTTTCTCTCTCTAGAATATATTACGTGATTTATGTTCTAACCCCTTTTACAACCCTATAGTTATATATTTATAGGCAACTAAAATAACCCTAAAATTCTTTTCCCAATCCAAGTCAAACTAATAATAAAAATAAAATGAAATGTAAATACTAAAAAGGTAACTAAAATATATCTTTACGTATAATCTATGTGTAATCCCTATATAAATATACACATCAGATTATTCCTAAATGACTTTCCTTATATATAAAAATAAAACAATTAAATTCCCAAACAAATACACATCATCATATATAATTTAATTTACATAAATAAGTCAAGTACACATACTTTTAGCACACCATTTAATTTAAACAACCAACACATACTTTTAGCACACCATTTAATTTAAACAACCAATTCAATTAACACATAAACAAATACTTAAATTAATTAAACAAGTAAACAATTAGCCAAGAAATCAAAGAAATAATTAAAACGCAATTAAAATAATTTAAATAATACCGAGACTATCCTTTCAAAATTAGGGGTATTACACAGGACCCGGGATGAATGAATCCCGTAATCTATATCCTCGTACTATAAGGGATAATAAATAAAAATCCCTTATTAAAGGGACGAGTAAAACTCATAAAGTTTAAATTCCCTTATTAAAGGAGTGACGACCTGAGTGAAGCTCGTACAATTCAGGAGAAGATTACCCAGAGGTATTCAAAAGAGTACTCCGAGGCAGAGTGTGATACCCCTCGTTTCTAGAGCCACGGGTGATCAAGTCCGAGCACAGATCCGAGGGATACCAAACAATCAATATGTAAACAAGCAGGAATAAAACTGAAGTAAGATTTAAATAATAATAAACAGAAAGAAAACTAATATGAAAACTCTCAAACCTTAAATAATAATTTAATATAATTTAAATCCGTACAACTCGGGAATCTACCTGGTGGACCCCTAAATATAAATCTTTAGATAAATTTACAGAATTAAAATCCAAAACCATAATAGGAAGGAAATCCTATGTAACCGGTAGAGTGAGTGTCTGTATCTGCATCAACACGATCAAACTCTAAGCTGGAACTGGCGAATACCTGAAAAATAAGAGTGGGTCAGGCCCACATGTAAGTTCCAATCTATTACAATCCGTACATAAACCCGATACGCAGATACATCCTAGATAACTCAGCAATATCTACAATAGTCCATAGATATATAAATACACACTATAGGATGCTCACTAGCCTATAACATAGTTCAGCCTAGGTAGAAGGTGACATATAAAACACACTTTCCAGCGGCCAAGTACCTAAACCTACCAGGAAACATTAGCTATATCCAGCTACTCAACCTTTGCGATATACGCACCCTAACCATGATCAGGAGACTCAAGCTCGTATCACGGTACCATAAATATATATATAAATTCCTTCCTAGTGCAAGATAAAACAAATATCCATTATGTCGTTCAACTTTTTAGTTGACAAGACATGCATCCATGTAAGATTTAACTGTTTTAGTTAATCCATTCCTTATGTATGAAGGGGTAGGACTTAGCTTTTTGATCTAATCCATCCCTGATATGTCACCGTCCCATACCGGTACATATAATACAAATGATCTTTGAATGATGCAACATTTTCAACAGTTCATCAAATCATACCCACGTAATCCAAATAGTTGATATACAAAGTTTAAACAGTTCATCAACTTGCAATCCAGAATCCATCCATGTAATTAACGAGACAAAGTTTAATAATTCATCAAGTTAAGATCCAGTATCCATCGATGTCATTGAGTAATTTCACCTAACCCATAGTACAGTCCAGCAGTTGACAATATTAACAATAGTAAGAGTCAATTATAAAGCTGAGAATGCCAAACTATAACTCAGAAAAATCCATAGTACTAACCAATAGTTGCTGAAACGTAAAGAACAGTTTAACATTAAAATAACAATCTCCATTTAATTAATGGAACCTAATTTATTAGTTCCTTAATTAAAATCCAACCTATGCACAAATAAGGTCTAATAAATACATGACCCTATTCTGTATCTAACATAGATTTTAGAACCATCCTCCAGTCATCTAAGTTGCTAAATTAAATTTACACAACTAGATACTTTACAATCGCCAACAATGTGCGTCATTACTTAAAACTCCCACACTGTGAAAACCCTTAGCATATTAGGATAAATTATTCATGATGAGTTCTAATATAACATAATATCATATTTAGATTCCATGCAATAATCCGTTAAATTTTTAAAACAAAACTTAGCGCACTAGTCCTTCCTATCCGTTAGCAGCGTACAAAGTCGCTTATTTTTGCACTGTTTATTCCATTTTCCCTATGAACCAAAATATACAATTAGAGGAATTAAAAACCCTTGAAAATGCTTTTAGAATTCTCATTCCAGTCCCTAAAACCATTTAGAATTTCAAACTTAGCCCAAACAACTCCAAAATGCATCCAAACTTGTCTTAACCAAGGGAGCCTGCTCTAAAATAAAAGAGCAGGCTCTATTCTACCTAGAGCCGGCTCCCTAACCCCTTGGAGCCGACTCTAAGAAAGGGGAGACGGCTCCCACAATTTGGAGCCCTCTCTCTCTCACTTTGAGCCTTCTCCTCTATTCCAAACTCATCTCTGCTTCGTCCGGTTGCCTTCTGTACTTCCGGCGAAGCTTCCTATCCTATCCCCAAACCTTTGTAGCATCTTTAGAACTCTATTTAAGTTTCTTACAGTCCTAGAACCCCTCAAACTCCAATGTAAATCAATCATTAGAAAGTAAACTCACAATAGAACAGTTCATGCAACAATAAGTTTAAACTTTTAAAAAAACGCAGAATAGATTACAGAAAACATCTAGCATGCATAAAGTCCGTTTTTAAAAGTTTAATTAAGTTCCTGGAGTCTATATAAGATGCACATAACACAAGTTTACAGGAGAGGAATAGACTGAAACTTGCCTTAAGATTCCGGTTTGAAATCTTCATCATCGTCTCTAAGTTTCAGAGCTTCTCCAAGACTGTTCATTCATCTAATCACTGGTCCAGTTCAATCTCACAGTAAACCATTCCTTCCTCCTTGATACGACCTTCAGTTACATTGTTGAAAGCCTTTCCCCAGTTTTCCTTTCATGTTTTACCCCTCAGCCTCTCTGTTTCTCTTTTTCTCTAGTTACGGGAACATAGTTTGTTTTTTTTAAAACCCTTGCCAGACCTACAACTTATATATATATAGGCTCCATTAAAACCCTAATCCTAATTTCCATGACTCATTATATGATGGCTATACCACATAAATCCTAAACTTAATTTATAAACCATATAAGCCATATACAACACACGTCAGTTAAAATCAATTAATCAATCAATTAAATTAAAACAAATAATCAATTACTTTAAAATACCAATTAATCATCCAATTAAATTAAAACAAATAAGCAATTAATTTAATACAAAAACAATGCTAATTAAACATATAGCCAAATACTCACACAAAACACAAAATCCAAATAATTAAAAAAAAATGAAAACAAAATTCAAAGAAAATTTAATTTAAATTCCAACTATATCCTTTTAAATATTAGGGGTATTACACAGAGTATCTTACCAAAAATAGTGCCCAGGGGCAGAATACCCAAGGGAAGGGTACCCGTGGCATTGTTCCCGGGAATAGTGCCGGGGGAAAAAAAAAAAAAGAAGTTTCATGTACTGTTCATGTGAACAGTACCTGCGGGGTACTATTCCAGGGCAAGCAAGCGAAAAAAAAAAAAAAAAAAAAAAAAGTTTCATGTACTGTTCATGTGAACAGTACTGTGGGAATAGTACCTGTAGGGTATTGTTCCAGGGCAAGTAAGAAAAAAGAAGAAGTTTCTAGTACTGTTCATGTGAACAGTACCTGTAGGAATAGTACCCTCGGGTTACTGTTCCAAAATAAATAAATAAATAAATAAATAAAAATAATAAATAAATAATAAGAATAATTATTATTATTACATTCCCAAAGCTAGACGAGCAAGCTTCGGAATGGGGGGCAACTGATAGGGAAAAATAAACCTAACCTACTTTCACCAGCCGCCAGACCTCTTCGGTGATCAATGATAATATTTCATTATTAGAGGTAACGATTTCCATGGATTAAAATAATGACAAATCTTATCAAGGATAAGATCTCCATGGGATAAGACCTCCATAGGATAAGGATGATAAAATTCCCTTATTAAAAATAAGGGAAGCGGCGATAAATAGGACGATGACTCGGGAATAAGGTACGACGAAAAAAACTATTATTAAATCTCTGCCTTCCTTTTTAGACCTCCGGTGACTAACTTGATCGTCGGAGAGCTCTTGGCAGGTACCACACCGGTGCTGTCAAGGTTCATCGATTTTCTCCTCTTTCCCTTGCAGGTAAACGGTGTCGTATCGGACCGTGCGGATTTCACCCTCAACAGTTTATGATTCAAAGGTTCTGTATTTAATTATTATTATTTTTATTATTTGAAAATCAATGTGTATTGATTTATTTTGTTACAAATTTAAATTTCTTGAATGATGTGTGTCTAGAAATTTAATTTTGTAGGATATGTAAATAAATTATTGTATTTTGTACCAAAACATACATGCAAACATGATGGAGAATCAAATTTAGATTGATTCAATTATGATCTTCAAGTCCGAAAATAAATAAATAAATAAATAAATAAATATATATATATATATATATATATATATATATATATATGTTTTATTTTGTATATAAAGTAAAATGATATTTTATTAAAATTTTGGACTATTAAATTTCTGGGATCGAACCTACTTAAATTTGGATCGATCAGTATGAGTATGTGTGCATAATGTTAAATGTGTAAATTAATGATAAATTAGTAACTAGCTAATTTAATATTCATGTTTATGAGGGTTAGTAGCTACCACAGTGACCTAAACATAATGATTGATGAATATTAATTTTAGTAATAAATATAATTAAAGATGAATTAGTCACTAACTAATTTAATAATCATATTATGTAAAGGTTGGTAGCTACTAAAGTGGCCTAACCATAATGTTTGTTAGATATTAATTTTAGTAGTAAACATAATTACAATATTTTATGAATTATGATGCTTATGATTTTTTATGGTTTTCATTAATATTGACTTTCTTTAATTATGAGAAATAATTCTCCAAAGGGAATTGATTTTCAAATGATTAAATAAAAATTAAGAGGTTATATGTATTTTCTTAATTAAGTAGATATAGGATATTTAAAGGTAACTTATTTGTTTAATTAAACAATGCATTACCAATGAAGATATACATATAAATACATTTAAGCATCATTATTAGTATTTGATAGTTGCCACCCAAAGGGGCACTATAGTTATACATTGTATTTATATTTTAAAATTATACATACATGTTGTTAACTCAAAACATTATTGTTGTGAGAATTTTATCTTATTATGTTTCTTTGTTACATCCCTTAATTCGCATTCTACATTTGTGTTGATTCTCAATAGGATTAACTTCTCATAATGGAATTAATAAGTTAAGTATTATAATTATACGAATTATTATTCCCCATAGTGATAGTGCTAAGGAATATTTGACTATAATAATGTTTTCGTATTGTAGATAAATATCTAAAACAAAAATTATTAATTGATATCACTACTATGCATTTTTTTTTTTTTTTGGTACTCGTACCATGTATAAACATATTTTTAGATGACTAATGTTGCTACAAAATTGAGAACCTTATAGATAATTATGGATGAGAATTTTCTTGTTCAAATTTATTCTCAATTTTTTGTCTACTCAGTATAGGTCATTTCGAATTAACACTAATAAGACAAGTGGAAAGTGAAAGAATTAACCATTATGTTAATTTAGGAGGGGACAAGGCTTAAGTAGTAAGGTAATATGTTCATCTAATGACTCAAGAAGTTAAAAAGAAATTTGGGAATAAGCTTGAAAAGGCATTAAGTGAGCAAGACCCAAAATTAAATGATTTAGGTTAACTATTAAAAGAAAGAAATGTAATAATGAAAAAGTGTCATTTATGTATTGACCACTTTTAGAAAGATTACATAAAATATAAAGAATGATTCGAAAAAGAATGACAAGTTTTTGGCTTTTGTATATTTCGAATTACTTATTGATATTCTTTTTAATACATGATAGGTTGACTTAAGTACTAATGTTTATGTTTTTAATAGATGTAAGAATTTCTTATGGCTTAAATCACAAATTCAAATAAGTATTTCTTATTTATGATAATTGGGAAAAGTTTTGTTGAAACCATTGTGACATTATGTTTAATGTTAGATAGCGGATTTTATTTAAATTATTTTAAACTTTTTATGTTTATTCAATTTTTCATAATTTGATTTTATTTCAAAACTTTATGTTAATGGTTTTTTATTTAAATTTGATAATGATGTTTATTCAAGAAATTCTAATTTGTGAGTTATGGTATTATTGTTGATGATTTCTGTAAATTCAAACTTGATAATTTATTTATTAAAAATCTTTTGATTTTGCATCATATATAATATTAGAATTAAGCGTGGCTCAATTAATAGAAAATTTATCTTTCTTGTGGCATAAAAGACTAAGTCAATATCTAGTGAAATGTTATGAAAATTAGTAAATGATGTGATTCTTCTGAATCTAAACTTTACTAATTTTGGTGTGTGTGTATGTGTAAATTGTATTAAGAGTAAACAAATCAAACACAGAAAGAAATGAGCCACAATAAATATAGGGCTTCTTGAAATTATTCATATAGACATTTGTAAACCTTTTGATATTCCATCTTTTGGTGGAGAAAAGTATTTTATTGATTTTATATTTAATTTTTCATGTTATGGATATATCTATTTGTTGCATGAAAAATCTCAAACAGTAGGTACTATTGAAGTATACATAAATGAGGTTGAAAAACAACTAGATAGAAAAGTGAAAATCATAAAGTCATAGAGAGGTGGTGATATTATGGAAAGTATGATGAAATAGGTTAATACTCTAACCATTTCCTAAACTCCTTGAAATGCATGACATTTGTGCTCAATACACTATGTCAAGCATGCCACAGCAGAAGCGTGTAACTAAAAGGCGTAGTCGTACTCTTATGGATATGGTTAGGAGTATATTAAGTAATTCCTGGTTACCCATAATGTTGTGAATGTTAAATAACCTAAAGGGTACAAGTTTTACTATCCTAAATATAGTACGATAATTATTGAAACCGAAAATGTCATATTCATTGAGAATGGTGAAATCAGTAAGAGTAATAAAAATATGAATTTGATCATTCTAGAAGTTTGGGTACAAATCTCTTTACCCATAACTTATAAGGAAATAATTGTTCCTTCAGTTGTTGAACCGTATAACAACGAAGAATAATTGAATGATCAACAACTCCATAATGAGATTATCACCAATGAATAGATTATAAAAGAAGCATAAGGAATAAAATTAAGACGATCTCAAAGAGAAAGGAGATCTGTTATTCCAGATGACTATGTGATATATCTACAAGAATCTGATTTTGATATATAGTGAGATATATACGGATTCGGTTACATATTCACAAGCTATTAACAGTAATGATTTTACTAAATGGATTAATGTCATAAATGAAGAGATTATAAAGAAACCTTTTCCTCAGTATCTAAGAAGGAATCTTTTAAAATATCATCACATTGGTAGCTTATTATGATTTAGAATTACATCAATGGATGTGAATACAACTTTTATGAATGGGAGTTTAGATGAGGAAGTCAATATGGAACAACCTGAAGGCGTCACATTAGAGGGTAAAGAATATATGGTCTATAAACTTAAGATGTCAATATATAAACTTAAATAACCTTCTTGACAATGGTATTTTAAGTTCAATGATACCATTATTTCTTTTGGTTTTAAGAAAAACACTATTAATCAGTGTATATATTAGAAGGTTAGTGGGAGTAAGTTTATATTTTTGATTCTATATATTGATGATATTTTGTTTGTTAATAGTGATCTTAGTTTATTATATGAAACTAAAAGTTATCTCTAAGAGCTTTAAAATGAAATATATGGATGAGGTATCTTACGTGATAGAAATAGAAATATTTCATTATAGATCACGTGGATTTTTAGGATTGTCTCAGAAAACATTTATTGAAAGAGTTCTAGAAAGATTTGATGTGGAATATTGTTCAACTAGTATTGTTCCATATAAAAAAGGGGATAAATTCAGCTTAATGCAATCACAAATAATGATTTAGTTAGAAGTTAAAGAAACGAAAAATATTCCTTATACATATATTGTGGAGTTTGATGTATATACAAGTTAATAAAGGATAAAAAATTATATGCTCACACTTACGAAGATATTTTTTTAATTGGTTATTTATTTCTTTTGGTTGGAAGAACAATATTATGAAAAAGTACAAAATAATTTTTTATTACTTTGTCTATTATGAATTTTTAATTTGTAGCATGCTTTGAGGTTACAATTTATTATTGCAAAATTTATTTTAGGATTTGCAGTTATGGGTATCATTTTCAGATTGCTGAAAATTTATGCTGCAATTGTTGATCTTCTTGTATGAAAAATGATAGGTATTCTAAAGTTGAAATACTTTATCTTTAAAGAAGATATTTAGAAATAACGAATGTTTATTGAATATATAAGTACATAACTTATGATTGCAATCCATTAACAAATGGACTACCACCCAAGACATTTATGGAACATGTTAAAAGAATGAGTCTTGAATGTAGTCAATGATGATTATTTTTTAATTGTGGATTGCTTAACAGTGTTTATATATATTTGACATTTTGCGCTGATTAAATGTGTTTATGATATTTCCTATTAATTAATGTACATGTACGTATTACTTTAATAAATGATAATAGGAATAGTCTTGAAAAAGATATTATTATTAGATCATTATTGATATTTCTCATTTATAGACTATGTTGAACAGGTTATTAGTGCTGTAGTACATGGAAGGGACTGTGTCATTTTGGGACATATAACCGCTATAACTCGCATTGGTAGTTTATTTACCATGGTATTTATGATGACTAACTTAATGAGTCAATCTGATTTATGGTGCACACTAATGACTATTTTACAAAACCATTACAGAAGTTATCATATGTGCCAAGTGGGAGAATGTAAGATTATTTATTTAATTGTGGCCCACATGATTTGAACATGTGACATATTATTTGGTGGTTAAATAAAATAGATATCAGATTAATATTATATTATTTGGTCAACTTATAAATTACCTTTTTAGTAATTACTTATTGGAAAACTATTTTCTTTTGTTGTTCCTTACTTTGATGGAAAGTGGAATTAGATTACTAAAAGGAAAACTGATCATTTCTCTGCCTTTATAAAAGTGCATACACTCCATCAATTATGTACAATTAATGATACAACACGTAAAAGTTTTATGTATGTAAAAGGGCAAAAGAGAGAAACCAGTTTTCACACTTTACCTATTGATCAGAGTTGTAATTTAGTTCGTGGTTAAAGGATATAGACGTTGGACTTAATCTCAACAAAGTTTGATATCATGAATCGAGGTATTTATATCTAACTAGTATTTATTTATGTATTATAGACTATGTGAAAATAATGAAGTTCTAAGATTATGAAATTCATATTTATTTGTGATAAATAGTTTAACACGAATAATTATAGCTAACATATCGTACCAAGAAAATCATGAATGAACTAAACAAGGGTATCAAAAACACATAGGTGAATACATATACGGAGACGGATGAACATTTTCAATAGACTGGCATGGAAATGAATTACAAACAACTTTAAAAGAACAATTACCAATAAATTGATTTGTTAAACTAGTATAAGCATATTCTAATATAGGCAATAATAAATTCCAAGTGTCCAAGCACAATCTAACAAGAAAAATAACCAACTTTCCTAGGCCTTGATTTACAATCTCAATTTTTTTTATGAGCTAGTAGACAAGATGCAAAAGGAAACTTCAATTTGTTCTTAATGATGTCCAAAGTGTCTTCCAGAAACTACTATATGTAGTGCATACTTGACATCCTTATATGACACCATGGAAGTGGATGAGTCATGACTTGTCACTTCAAGGCTACCGTTAATTATTTATTTATATATTTATTTATTTATTTTGTGTAAACTCATTATTTGGTTTGACTCATTTTGACGTGTTCCCTGGGATGTGTGAGATGATTTGAGACATCAAATAAATATGGTCCTACAACAAAGGCAATTACTTGACCAATTCTCGATCACTTCAATGTAAAACATTCTTCCTAACTCAACAAAATCTCTAACTCGATTAGAGAGATGCTCCATTTTAGGGTTTTGAAGACAAAATTTGAATCTACAATTTCCTTAATCGAATAAGGAAGTGATGGCAATCACCCTCTACCTTGTCCTCTTGATTGATTCTAAACTTCCACCCACAAACACTTGAGGTCCACCATGTCTTGCCCTAGTTTTCATCGAGTGTCCTATGAAGCTAGAGAGGAAGGATATCATTTCTATTCACACAATAAAGTGTGCTTATGTATTTTACCTATATGGGCTATGGGTTTTGCTCTAAACTATGTATTTTGTTTGGCCTTAAGCCTTTTCTACAGCCAAAGCTGAAGGTCAGTATCTTTTTATGCTCAATACAATTTGCTTAACTTTCTAAAAAACACTAAGGCAATGTCATTTTATTCATGATTCATGTGTGGTAATAAAGTTAAGGCTTCGTTTGGTTAGCGTGAACTAACGAAAAAAAAAAAAAAAATTTAAATTCTTTTGAGAGTTTGGTTAGACAAAAAGTGAAAATTTTGAGAAATATAGGATTCATTTTTTTTTTTTTTTTTTTTTTTTTTTTTTAAGAATATAGGATTCTTGCATCTCATGGGTTTTTTCCGAAATGTTTCACATAAAACACAGGAAAATTTTACTTTCTCTCAAAAATTGTTCTTTATATGTTAGTTTCCTATTTTTCCCTAAATTAGAGTACGTTGTTGTTTACGTGTTAAGTTTTCGCTATCAAATTAAAAATGTATCTTCAATAAATGACATCCACTGAAAATCAAACACTTAACCATTTCTCAGCTTATAAATTAATATTGAACAATGACAATAACATACATATGTCAGTCCTTGTTCAGTTCATGACATTGAACTTGAAACCACGATCAACAAATAAAAAGTAAAAATAATTAAATAATTAAAAATCCACATTTTACTATTTATTTACTAAAACAAACCATTAAATATAAAGGGAATTCATATAACATAAATTTATTTATTTTATAAGTATTTGAAATTAGAAGGGTATTTTGGTAAGTATAATCAATTTCGTTTCCTTTTAATGCTATCAAAACTAACAAAACAATATTTTTTCACAATTTTTTTCAAAAATTTTCTTACTAACCAAATGTATTATAGAAACTAAATTTTCCTTCTTTTACTTCATTTTTACTTTCCATCATAATTTTTCATGTAACCAAGCGAACTTTAGAGTTCCTCAATTATTACACACACATACTTGGAATGGCAAAACTCAATTTCCTATAATTGATGGTACTAAGTATGTATTACACACACATATATAAAAGTCCATGCATATATATATATATATATGGATATATCTCATACACTCATATATATATATATATATATATATAGGTCTACCCATTCTTATTGATTAGCTTAGATATTATCTCCTCCGGCCTTCACCACCTTTATTCTTTTCCATTAAGACATTTCCAGGTAGAAGATTATTACGCGTTATTGGAAGGGTTTTGGGATTAACCTCCATCGCGTTGCTTCTAATATTGTCATTTTTGTTGTCGTCGATTTTGTTTTCTGATGAAGAGGCGAGCATGATATTGATACATTCTTTGGAGATTTTGGATTGCATGAGTTGAACATTCCTTTTCATCTCTCTGTCTTTCCCCCATAACACAGCGTACAATCCGAACACATTCAGTACAGCTCCTAGTATGCTGTTAATCACGAAAATTACATGTTAAATGAATTCATGTCGTTCAAACAAGACTTAAGAGCTAGGGTGGCATATGTTGAGTGAATTAGAATATTTATGTCATCCAAACAGAACTTTAGGCTTGGTGACATAGTCGGATAGGTTGCGTGAATTAACATTATCCTATAAGAATCAGTTAATCACAAAAATTACACCTTAAATGACTTCATGTAATCCAAATAGGACTTCAAGAGTCCTAGGGTGGCCTGTGTTAAGTGAATTAATATATTAGTGTAATCCAAACATGATCGACTTTGCAGTATGATAAGAGACATTTACCTTCCCAAGTATAGCTTCTCATCCAATAGTAATGAACTTGCGATTGCTACAAGTACAAGCATCAAAGGACTAAAAATTGATGCAAAAAGTGGACCCCTCATTCGTACACACCATGCAGTGAGTATAATCGTTAGTCCAGAAGCTACTATTCCCTATAATACAATTCCACAAACGCTTACAAATTTAATCACCACAATAACCAACTAATTAGGGCATGAATTGAAATAAGTTTGATTCGAAAATTAATCCAATTCGATTTGAACTTGAAATTCATTTTATTAAGAGTGCAAATTGTAGTTTAAAATAAAAATTTTAAAATAATTCGAACAGATTTCTCAAATCTAGTTAATCAAGTAGAGATTTAGTCCAATTAGAGTTACTAAAATTAAAATTTATTTGATCTACTTGGACAAGATCAATACTTGCCTCGTGAGGCATGAGGAGGAATCTCCTAATTTTTAGATCATGTGTTAATTCTTTTATAATATTAAAAATTAAGTTAATAAAAAAGAGAAGAAAAATAATTTTTTAAAAAAAATTTATTTGATCCAACTAATAACAAATTCACTAACATGATCCAATTCAATCATAACACATGACCAGTAAGAATTAAAGAGGTTCCTCTATGAGTCGTATTATTCAAGATAGATTATGTCAATAAAATATGAATTTAAATTTAAAATTTCTTGAAACTCCCCTACTCAGAAAAAAAATACCGAGTAAATTATTGTGACCAGTCTCATGTTCCAACCCAATTTCCATTGAGTCCAGTCTCGTTCCATGCAGAGGGCAAAAATAGTGGCCTGGATTGCCCCCATCACAGAGATCAGAGCGGTGTTGGAGTAGTGGAAAGGACACTTTTGAACCATCTTAGCCTGCCCTATAATGTACAACAATGGAAATAGAAATATTAGTAAAGGGCAATATGGGAATATCACTAGAGAATTGCTTGAAATATCATGGCCTGAATGATCAACCATAGTGCACAAGAGAAACAACTGCACACAACCAAAAAAGCACCCAACACTCTATTACTAGACTCTGGGTGCCCTTGTGCTGCCACGTATCCATCGTGATGATGATGATGATGAAAAAGGTCAAGATTCGTTGACCACATATTGATTTAAACTCCCTTATAAGACATGAGCAGCATGGCCCCACCAATCGCTATTACTGTCCCCACCAACTTTGCTTTCCCTGCAGTCGTACCCAATCCCAGCCTCTCCAATCTGGACCTCACATTTAACCCAAATCAAACGGCTATGAATATATGCATTACATGAGGAGTCACGTGACATATATACACGTATGTGTGCAAATATATGTACCCAAATGATATAGCCATGACAAAGGTGATGGGGGACTAGATTGGTCATAGCAGAACCAAATGTTGCTGAGGTTAAGACTAAACCCTCCGTGTATAAATTTTGACCCAATGCTCCTTTGTAAAAAATAATTAATTAGTCCGATACATTCAACTTTAAAACTGAGTATCTTTTGTTTCGGTGCATGATTATTTCTACTGTTAATTCATTTAATTAAGTAATAACCTATATACATGCTTTGTTGTGATTACAAAAATCTACCAACTCCTTGGTACTTTTTGTGGAGTGAGATTCGGTCACAGAGCTATAAATTGAATTCGAGATTGATTTTATGAGTCTAGGACATGTCACTAGTAGAAGAAAAAAGTGTAATGAGAGAAATTAATTTATCAGCAAATAATATGGCTATTAATAGATATTGCGTTGCTAAGTAATTAACCTAGAGATTAGTTACTTTAGATTGTAGACACAACTTACCCAAATAACCCGCACAGAAATGCTTGGAATACTACCATCCATGTCAGCTTTGGCGTACTGTTCCTGCGAAAAACAAAATCAATAACTTTTTTTTTTTTTCCGATAATTATACAAAATCAATAACTTGTTAAAACAATATATATATACATATATATAGACACACATATATAAAAATCTTTTTGTCCCTTCCACACGCATAGAACTTTATTTCTTTTAAGCTAGATATATGTAATTATGAGCCTTCTAAATTCTTTGGACCATTTAGTCATATACACTCAATGAGAAAGTACTGGGCTAGCCTAGTAGTATTTTCTCCGTGGATACAACTTAAATTTAAATATATATATATATTAAGAAGGGTAAATGTTGATTATAATTAATACCCAGATGTTGAAATTATGTTAATATGAATGGACTTTAAATAAAAAAATAAAATAAAATAAAAAGGTTCTAAAAATGTCATATACATACATACTGCATACATGTGTGTGTATATGTTAAAAAAGAAAAGAAACTATGGAAATGATAATTAATAAAACCTTTCAACGTAGAGAACAAGAGGGACTATAACAGCAGCAGCGAATATAAAGCGGTAAACAACCAAAACCCTCATGCTCATTCCATCATTTGCTGCAATTTTGTAGAAAACATTCATTCCTGCAAGTGCTATCTGAACCACCACCATCATTATCGTTGGCTTCAACCCATGTATAAAGTTGCATATCTTCGATCCCCTTCACAGCCATATATATATATATATATATATATATAGAATTCTTAATAGAGAAAACAAGGAAGAAGATCAAAACGCTTCTTCTTGCTCGTTTCTTTAGAGAGAGAGAGAGAGAGAGTTGTGGTGTTCTTGAAGCAAGTTTATGAGTGTATGTATATACAAGACAAATATATATATATATATATAAATATATATAAAGAGAGAGAGAGAGAGTGTGTCTTGTAGCTTAAACAAGGAAGTTGAGTGAGATAAGTAATGGGTTAATTAAAGGAAGGGAGGTGTATTTAATGTAATTAAGATTCCGAGGCTGTGCTATTTCCCTACGTTGTTCTGGTATGCACACGTGTAAGCTGCCATGGTGAAATCAAATCAACACACTGTCAATCATGTGGACATAGCCTCTGTTGAAGTGTTATACACTGCAATGAACAACACTGTCCATCAATTGCTCCAAAAGTAAAGCTTTCTATGCTGGGGTAGACAGTCACACTAGGAATAGTATTGCTTCTCTACTACAATTTGAGATTGGTACACTGCCAATCACTTACTTAGGATTGCCACTATCCTCCTCAACTATCAATGCCATTGATTGCCAAACCCTAGTCCAAAGAATCACAGTCAGAATCAGTTCTTGGACATCAAGATTCCTCTCCTATGCAGTAAGGGTAGTATTGATTAAGTCTATCCTTTTTTCCATCTAAGCATATTGGACACAAGCCCTTATTCTCCCTATGAAAATCATTGATCAAATCAACCAAATTTTGAGAAGTTTTTTTCTAGTC
Source organism: Cornus florida (assembly GCF_030987335.1). Classification (NCBI taxonomy): domain Eukaryota; kingdom Viridiplantae; phylum Streptophyta; class Magnoliopsida; order Cornales; family Cornaceae; genus Cornus; species Cornus florida. The sequence goes on along the minus strand of NW_026775573.1, from coordinate 41,589,302 downwards.
TGGGACTGCTATTTGTAGGCTAAAATCCTTTGAAGGTCTTGGTTTTTCCTACCTTGAACTTACAGACAAAATGTCAAGTTTCAAACATATTTGGAGGTTGTGTTCTAGGAAGGATATATAGTCTCTGGGTGGCTTGGACATACAAGTACTTCATTAAAACCAAATCATTTTGGACAGTTAAAGTTTCAACTACTAGCTCAGGATTTTGGAGAAGGCTACTTAAGTTGAGAGACATGGCTAGGGGGTTGGTCAGGCATAGAGTGGGAATTGGGGACTGCACAAGTATGTGGATTGACTATTGACTACCAAATGGCCCTACAGTTCAATAGATTGGACTCACTGATATGGTCAAAAATTCTTCAACTGGACCCTCAAGTCAAAGTTGATAGCCTAATTTCCAATAATCAGGATATTCCAATCACCTTCCATCATATTCCATTACACAAATGCATGTTACTTGTGTCTGTCTGAAGGAGAATCAGTGGACCACATATTCTTCAAATGCCAGGTAGCATTATTTGGGATTTTGTTCAACATATAGCTGGTTTCTACATTAAACTAGACAATTGAAGGGACCTTAATTATCACTTGGTGCTCATCTACATGGTCTCATAATCACTTCATTACCCATAAGCTGTTCCTCGTTTGTGCCATATACTTTATTTGGCAAGAGCAAAATGCTAGAACCTTTAGGAACAATTCAACATCAGCACAACACATCATTCAACTCATCAAAGGATGCATCAGAGCAAGGTTTGCATCTATCAAGCTAAAGAATAGTTCTGAACAAAAGAAGATTGGGTCCATTGAAGCTATGTAGTAACTTTTCATTCAAGGATGTTCCTTTGTAAGTGGTCAGTCGTGGTTCCTGCTGTGACTTAGATTGGTTTATTCTCACAGTTCCTCAGCTGGGATATATCAAGCTTTGAAGGTCTCTGATTCATTTTGCTATTCTATTTTACTAGTCCTCTATATTACATTGGAATGTGGAGGAAATGGTTAACTTTGGTCCCCATTTGACTGATAGTTAGGGCAGTATTTAATAAACTAGAATGTAGTAGAACTATTGTCAATGGCAAGTATAGTTATCTGTAGCACTTCCAAGGAGAATGTTCATTCCTTTAACCTTTTGGATACTCATGTTTTGTGCTAGTCTAGTCCTATTATCATCCTTCTTCTTTCCTTTACCCTTCCACTTGGGCTTAGAAGAAGATGGTATAGACTAGGTTAGATTGATGGGAACGCCCATACTTTTGTTTATCCCTAAATATGTTACCAATTCTATAAGAATATCAGCGAGTGTGAACTCAAACTGATTTCTTAGTTCACTCTAAAAGAGTCGAATGAGTTTGGTAACAAGGCAATAATTATGTCAACTTGAAACTTACGACACAAGTCAGCCATATTGACCTCCAGTTCAATTTTTAAATAATAAACAATCATTTTCCAAGATTTGATCTTTTACTGGAGATCCTTAGGCTATCTTGATGGTATTTAAATCTGACATAGTACTTAGGCATATGCTCTATCTAATCTCACCAAAATATCTCATTGACATTTAACATGATGCTTGAAGAAAATAAAATAATGTAAATGTTAGCTTTGGAGCGTATTCGAGATAAAGTCTAGAATATTGCACCAAGTCATATCATTTGCCTTAATTGTGATACCCCCGGATTTCCGAATGTGGGTTGGCCAGACCTACGCCCGATTACCCGAGAATATTAAACCAATTAGTAATAAATGAACACATAATACAATTAAGATTAACATGAATAAATAAAACTGCTGGAAAGAAACTAGAATGATAATCCAAAACTGAAAATCTCATAACTAAAATTTTATAAATAAAGAATTATTCTGATACATCCAACTTCTCCATTTCTAATACAACTCGGGAATCCACCTGGTGAACCCCTAATCAAACCAATACTGGAAAGCGAACAACCGAAAAGAAGTCCAATGCTAAACCATGAAGAAACCTCCTACGTCGTCGGTAGAATGAGTAGTTGTCTCTGCTCAGCACGAACAAGCTCTAAGACCTGGAACCGTCTGTTACCTGAAAAATAATAGTGGGTCAGGCCCACGAACAAATTCTAATCTAATTGCAATCCATACAGAGACCCGATACGCAGATACACCATAGATACCTCACAATATCTATTTAGTCCATAAGTATATATATATATATCCACACTAAGGACATTCACTGGACTACAATAGGGGTCTCAACCTGAATAGAAGGCATCATGCGAAAACGCACCCAAAGGTAGGCATGAGTACCTAGACCTAACAGGGTACGCCTACCTACTATATCCAGCTACGCATCCACTGCATATACGCACCCTAACCAACGAGTCTGAGACTCAAGCTCATCTCGTGGTATCATAGTCATATATCTAAAGTCCTTCCAAAACTAGAGTATGTCATTCAATTATTCATTGAGGAGGCATACAAAATGCAGTCCAGATAGTCACTCAACTTATTTAGCTGATATGACTTAACTACAACCAACCAATCTAGAAAGTCACTCAACTTAGTCAGTTGATCTGACTTAAACACAAATTTAGGATTCAATAGTTTACAATCCATTCCGTTAATCCAATAGGTTAGGTCTTAGCATTTTGAAGTTAAACCGTCCCTAATATGCCACCATCCCATACCGGTGCATACAATCCTCCATATTCATGTAAATTACAATATATAAATCATAATTTAGTAATTTATAGTTCAAACCATTATCCAAATAATTGTAGAAAACGTTTCATTATTCTAGCAATTTCAATCCAACAGTAATCCAAGTAATTGCAGAAAAGGTTTAATATTTCAACAATTAGCGTCCCAAAACATGAATAGATCAAAACAAATACATAGATGACCCTATCATGCATTTAAAATAAGTGTTATAGACATATTAGATCCCACTAAATTGCCAAAATTAAGCTTAGGCAATTTAAGTTTTCTTCCATCCGTTAACCGTATACAAGATGTGTAGATTTTATACAGTTTGTTCTGTTAATTCAGAGGTAAACTTTAACCAATTAAAGGTCCTATTAACATCCTACATTAATTCTTAATCACTCTGTAAAGTCCCAGAATAATCAGAATAATTCCCATGCTCCAACAATAACAACAGCTCATAACAAAAAAACACAGAATATCAAAATTGAAAAGAGAGCCTTCTCTTTTAAAACAAAGAGCCCTCTCTTTTGGCATGGAGCCTTCTCTTTCTAAATCCAGAGCCTTTTCCTTTCCATAGAGCCTTCTCTTTCTAATTCCAGAGCCTTCTCCTTTCCATAGAGCCATCTCTTTCTAATTCTAGAGCCTTCTCTTTTCCTTACTACACGTCTTCTGCTTCATCTCCGGCAACATTCGACTTTACTGTTCTTCCTCTAAATTGATCTTAAAGGTCTTAAATTACATCTAGTATTAATTCAGACCTTGGTTTGTTTCAGTGAGTTTCAAAACAAACTTAAAACAGTGAGACGTTTTATGCCGAAACAGAGACGAGAAAAACACACATGATAGAACTATTGCAAATACGTTTTCACAGATAAGAGATAACCAAAGTCAAATATAAAAATCATGCATTTTAAACAAAATTTATAGTAATGCTATAATCCAACAAATTGTTAAAATTAAATTAAACAATTCAGTTCCTCCCATCCATTAACCGTATGCTAAATTGTTTACTTTTATACTGTTCCGTTCTTTTGCATAGGACATAAACCATGCAATAAGAGATTTTAATAACTCTTAAAACTTCACTTAGGAATCCCAGTACACTCACAAAGCAGTTTAGAAAACATTAAACCATCCAAACACTGCCCAGAAAACTTCAGAAAATAACTCCCGTGGGAGAGCCTGCTCTAAAACTTGTAGAGCAGGCTCCAGAAAACAAAAGAGTAAGCTCCAAATTCTTAGAGCCTTCTCTAGGTAGGTAGAGCCGGCTCTACCTCTCCTAGAGCCGGCTCTACAATGGGGGGGAGCCGGCTCCCTCCTCCTAGAGCCGGCTCTCTCCCTCTCTGAGAGCCGTCTCTTGCGTCTGCGCTTTCTGCGACCTTCTTTTTCAACGCCGGCCGCTTCCAACCCTTTATATCTGGTTTTAAACTGTTCCTAAGAGCCTTAACTATGTCCAGTACAATTCCCATGGTGTGTTTACAGCAGTTGAAATCCAATACAGAGATTACAAGTTTTACAAACTAAACATGCTTTATGAACACAATTTAAATCAGACATGCACGAACTATACTTGAACAGATTTCAACACATATAGAGCATCAATATAGCATCTAATATAACTGTAAAACTCAGTTGATGATTAATTAAACCCTAAAGGCTACCTAGGTGCACAGAACACAAGCTAAAGGGAAGGAGGAAGAAAAGAACTTGCCTGTGATTTCAGTTATGAAATTCCGGCGTCGTGTCCACTGTTTCGGTAACACTAAGTTATTGTCTAGCCTCCTCTTACTTCTGCTTTTCCCTTCTCCTAGGTCTGACCTTAAAGCCTCAGTCAGAAACTTCACAAACTTGCTCTGTTTCTCTCCAACCTCACTCTGTATCTCACGTTCTCTGTTTCCTTCAGAAGTTTGCTTATTTTACTAAAACCCTAAACCACTGTATAGCTTATATTTATAGGTGTAAATCAATAACCCTAGTCCATGAATAATTAGAGACTATGCCCTAATTCCAATCCTAGTTGGCTCATGAAACTATATATGTTACCGACTAAGTTTACTGCAAAATTAATTATTTAAACTGTTAATTCACCGAAAACTAAACTACAAAATTAATCCAAATAATGCATATAATTATCAAATAAATCAAATAATAACTATTAATGCAAATAAATACAAATAAATCAAACAAGATACAAATAAATAATAAATTAAATATCAGAAATATCCTTTTAAAATTAGGGGTATTACATTATTTCTCTTATTAAAAGTATTAATGTTCTCTTGGGTATCTTAAAGTAAAAGGATTAAGTATAGGAGTAATAAATATATTTTGTAACCTTACGTTGTGAATAAAATATCTAAGTTTCTTTTCCAGTCCGTATTAAAAATGTCTAATTACATTGAATATTTTAGCAAGCAGATTAAAAGAATTAGACATAACTAATCTGAATATATAAATGTATTCATACAATATGTAAGGTGAATTATTAATACTATCATTCATATTTAAAATTAAAATGAGTTTTGTCAACTACATAGTATAATAAATCTCAATAGTATAGGAATTCATTATCACTATTGATAAAAAATCCCTTTTAATTAATGTGGGTCCCTCAACTTCGTAGCATAATAAATCACACAATCAATACGTTAATAACTTATCCTGATGGAGGTGTTCATTATTACTATTGTTAAGATTCATTTGCTATTAGGCGAGCACTTTCATTAAAATAATATGTGGGTCCCTTTAACTACTGTATGAAAAATCAAATAACCAATACGCCAATAACTTATTCGGTTGGCGAAGTTCATTATTACTATTGATGGGCATATCCTATCATTTCCATATCTCTTAAGACAATGCCTTGTCTATCTATATGAAATGATTCCCGATTATATTTAGACTTTCTAAAATTACTTAGTGTAGACCACTCCGTAGGGGAACTAACACTATTGATTTTAGATTGAGTGTATATTAACGTTATTAATGTTCCAATGAAAAATAAAACATTAAATATCTTATCATTATAATCTAGACTCTTTAAATCATGCATAGGGCCTTATTTTTAAAGATTTAATTATAATAAACATTTATATTTTTATTTTCATGATACAACCATTCTTGTAATTTTTAGACTCTTCAAATCATGTGTGGGGCCTTATTGTTAAAGATCTAATTACAATGGTTATAATAACAAAGGCAATGGGTTAATGTATAAAAATCCCCTCTGCTACTCAATTTTTAATTATTTATATAATTAGGGTTTTCAATTCATGATTTAATGCATGTAAAATACTTTAATTTTAATCCAATTAAATTTAGAAAATATCTGAACTTTTAAATAATTTACTAATATTTAATTAGAGGCACACTTTAAAAATAATTTTCAAAAATAATTTTTCGTTTCCCAATAAGTATGCTCTAATTAATTAGTAATCAAATCCAATTAATTTTCATAATTTAATTAATATAAATCAAGTCATTTAGATAAAAATCATGGATCTAATGCATGAACAATAATAATTAGCAATTAATTATTCCATGCATCACATACATTACATAAATAAATAAATAACAGATAAAGCAAAATAAATGGCCAATGGATTTAGCTTTTAATATTTAATTGCTCTAAGTATTGCGCGATGGTCAATTATAGGTTTGTATACACCTGCAAGTTGCTGTAACTTGACCCCATGCACAATCGGACACCATCGGACGTCCCTACGAGCATCTGACGCGCCTACACGCGCTAGGGTAGGTTTCCAGCGCGTGCCACACGCCCCCACACGCTTGCATGCGCTGGTGGGAATTGGCTGCGTTGGCACGTGCAGCTCACGCGCCTGTGGATTGGGTGAGCCTTGAGCGCTCTATGGGCTGCGCTATATCCTATCATCTCTCCTCTGTTGACTAATCCTATGGCTGGGAATCCGGTTGCATCGTATGATGGTGCACCGCAAAGCATGGGATCGGCCGTCCTCTTTTCCAGTGCCGACTTCGTCGGCAGCAATGCTCCAGCCGCCGAAAAAATGCCGAAAATTTTAGAAATTTTTTTAAAAATTTCCAGAAAATTAAATTAAGCACAAAAAATTCCTAAAAAATTCTGAAAAATTCCAGAAAATTCCTGAAACCTAATTTAACCTTTTTGGATCTTCTTGAAGCTTCATAGCATCCTTTGATGAAGATTACATAACTTTAAATAAATTTTACAATTTGAAATACAATGAAAAAAATTAAATTACATCATTGAACTTTCAAATGGATAAATTAAAGCCTTAATTACATTCATCCAAAGATAAAATTACATTTATTTAACCTATAAGCTTCATCCATAGCCCAAACATACATCAACATCATCCAATCACAAATATACATATATCATAATCATATATTAAAATATACATATACATATATAAATTTGGATCCATGAATGATGATTTTCATAAAAACATGATTTCTAGTAATGAATCAAATCATGCTCTGATACTACTATTGGGAAACGTACAAGTTTAAAAACTTTTTGAGGGATTTACATATATAGATCTTGATTCATCACATAGAGACAAGTTTTATGTAAAAATAAAATATGATGTATCATTCAATTAATAGATTGAATACTTACATCAAAAGTTTGAGTAAACCTTTAAATCTTTCCTCTAAAGTGAATTAATATTCTCACTTATTGTAGATCCCTTAGTAAGATCATTTCTCCTTCTTTTTTATAGTAATCTTTACTTTAGGAATCACCAATATATCTCGATGAATGATCTTGGAGGCAAGGCTTATGGTAGCCTCCTTTAGAAGAGAAAGCAAACCCTAAAAAACTAGAGAGATAAAATATATAATATATCCTTTCTTTTCTTTCAAAAATCTATCTTAAAATATATATGGACCCATGTATATATAGGCAACATAAAGATAAGGAAATGAAATAATAAATCCTTCTCAATTTCTAATTCACATATCTCCATTCTAATAGGACTCCAATATCAACTTGGGCTATGGGTGAGAATCCTTTGGGCTTACTATTTTCTTGCCTACTATAAATTAATAATTGGTCTGGTCCATTAAACTATGGACCCAATTCAATTAATATAAATTAATTTCTACTCCACTAAAAGAAATTAATTGCACTCCAATTAAATAGTAAATAACCTCTAAGTCAATATTGCACTTTGACCCCTCTATGCATAATTATTTATCGAATTATAAAACCATCAATCCGAAAACATAATTAATATAATTATTTTGTTACCTTTGACTATTTCCACCTTGATCACAATAAAAGTTTGTTTGACAAAAAATAATAATTTACTAAATAAATATATAGAAAACATTTTGTCTAAAACATACGAAGGCATTCGAATTTACTTTATGATCAAGCATAATCAATACAAAATAAATACAAGTAGTAATGATACAAATATTGAAAATATAACTCTCTAACTATTAATTACATAATTACCCAAAATACCAGTTTAAGAATTCCGAATATTCCGCCGAACAAATCAAAGTAATTACTAATTAATAAAAAAAAAAAGTCTATACTTCTCTCATACTTAAGAGTCAAATGCCATGACAATGAAAGGGAGCAATTGCATACAACCGCTCTCGTAATTTATCTCAAACTAACGCAGATCCAGTTCAAGTCTTAGTTAATAATGAGTCCATCCATAATTATCGACTATGAACAATTTATGATTACTATTTATATTCATGTATTGATCGCTATCACATACATATATAAATATCTCTTGTAATCAAGTGGACACTATCAATTCCATAATGAATTGAAACATAATACATTGAATTCACCAATTATATAAATCATAAATATTTTAGATATGTCAGGAACGTATGTCGCTATAATTCAAATAAGGATTTGCTATGTCAGGCATATAAATCCCAACACATGAATACCACATTTTCCCTTGAAATGTTACAAAGACATTTCCACCCTTACTTCTCTCAATAGAAACACAATCATACCTCTTTTTTTTTTTTTTTTTTTTTTTCATCTGATACGTCTTATTTACCGGATCATTGTATACCTTGTCAAAAGAACCTAGATAGTAACCCTTCAAATAATTAGCAACTCAGGCAAAGTGAAAAAGTGTTGTCACAGATTGAGCTATGAAAATCTGGCAACAACAATTCAACATTCAGAAATCCAGAGTCAATTGGATGAGTATATAAGGTGACCAAAACACTAAATTTTTCATGAACGCCTTTAAATGTAATACTAAAAAAAAAAAAAAGATTATGAGACTCAATCTCTCCAATGGGGAAACTACTAACAACATACAAGTCATCAAAGATGAGACAGTGAATCGGTTTAGCAATATATTAGGCAATAGACCTAGTGATTACCCTGCCATGGATGCTCTCAAAACTCAAATGCTAAAGTTGTTCCTTCATACTTTTATGAATCTCTTAGCGCCATTCATTCTCTTGAGGAAATCAAAACTTGTTTTTTCTTTCTAAAAATCAACAAATCTTCAGGGATAGATGGTTACAATGCGTTTTTTTTTTAGAAAGCTTGGCCAGTGATTGGTGAGGATGTGTCTAAAACCGTAAGGGACTTCTTTGTTAATAGGAGGCTGCTGCAAGAAATAAATTCAACCTAGCTTGCTCTCATTCCTAAAGTCCCTAACCTTTCCACTGTAAATGAGTTTAGACGCATAGCTTGCTTTAACACAATCTACAAAGTTAGTTCTTAGCTGCTAGCTAACAACTTAAATGTGTGTGGCCTAGTATTATTTCTGAATCAAGCTACCTTCATCAAAGACAGGAGGATTGGTGATAGTGTTTCCCTTGTACAAGAGCTCATGAAGGACTACCATTCTTCCTCTCACATTCCAAAAGTACTCTTAAGGTTGAACTAATTCAGAGAGCCCATGCTTGAATTACCACTCGCGCTTTCTCTAGCTATCTCTTTGAATAAGGAATTGACTAGATATTTCCAAGGCACTAATGGTTTAAGGCAAGTAGACCCTCTGTCCCCTTTCCTATTTGTGATAGTTACGGATGTGATTTAATGAATCATATATAAGGTTACTGAGAATGATTCTCAGTTCAGATACCATTGGAAATCTAAGAAGAACAGTCTCACTCACACTACATTTACAAATGACCTTATGTTGTTCTGACACAGTGACCCTCATTCTCTTTCTGTTCTTACCAATGATCTGAGTACATTCTCCTATCTCTTTGGACTCATACCTAATCAAGCTAAAAGCTTCTTATTCACTTATGGTATTTCTTCTGAGGTTTAGAGTTTGCTGATTAACCTAGTGACTGCAGAATTCTTATTGAAAAAAGTATTGCTACTATAAACATGAACAGCCAAATAAATAAATAAAATCTGATCTGCACTTAATTTTGACACATCCGCGAGCCACGTACTGCCTACCCGCTTGGATACCTTTCACCTTTTGGAAGGTTATCGGCTAGAGTTTCGACTCTTTTTGGATGCTTGTACATTGTTGGAGGCTTATCGGAATATTAAGAATGATTCACCAAGCTCTAGGGTTGATGCTTAATTGGTGCATCTGTGTGTGTGGCTTGTGCGTGTCTATGTGTCTTTTGTGTGTCAAGTAGATCCTATTTATAGTGCTGCTATGCTTGGCCAGTAAGCACTTAATTTTGTAAATTTTGATTTTAACTAATTACCTGAGTAATACGACCCATTTATTTTTAGAGAAGATCGAGCGTATGAAAGTTGCGAGTATACGCAATTCCAAATGCGACTATTAGATTATTTGGATTCAGATTCCTCAGCTCCTCCCACATCGGCTAGGGTTGCTCCAGTGGAAGGAAGACTAAAATTCAACATTGATGCAGCCTTTCATCATCTACCTAAAACATTTGTTGTTGCATGTAGTAGTGTTGAGAACTCATAGAGGATGTTCTGTTCGTATTGCTTAATTCTTTTTTCTTCTCTACAGTTGCTAGTACCAAGGTTGGTGAAGCTTTACTTCTGAGAGAAGGTTTGAAGCTTCTGGCTATGTAGATTCCTCGTCACCCTCCAAAGATTAAAAAAAAAAAATGTTCTTGGTGATGTATTTTGACATAGGAGATAAAAAAAAAAATTTTTTTACCCATTGTGTATATTTTATACAAAAGCATCTTTTAACACATTGCTAGATATGCTCTTATGCTCTTAAAGTAATATGTTCCGAAATATTGGGGCCCAGGTGAGGAGTGTGAAATTACAATTTTACCCCTTCTCGATCAAGTGCTAACTTCACTCTAGGTGTATCCCAATATTTTGGGGAATTCCGGACCCAATGGTAATGTTCATTAATCTACTATATGATGATTGAATTTTTTGATTTTTCTAATTTTTCCAAATTAATTAGTGTTATTGAAAGACGAACTTCATTTGAATTTTTTTCGAAATGCCCTACAGACGGGAAGAGACAAAATGGGTGTCTACAATGGGTTTTCATCCTGTTGGTTGGATGGTTGCCTATTTTTGCTTTGCACAGTTTTTGTCTCCATCAATGAATTGATTTACAAAAAAAAATGCTTGCAAGCCGGTTTTCTCTCTATAAAAATACATATATACATATACTGGTCACTCTCTGAGATACTTATAAAATCCAGTTTCTCTCTCATTCCGAATTTTATCTCTATTTTTAGATATATATACGAATACACACATATATAAATATAGGGAGTATCGATCAATTGCTCACTTTTAGTTGTAAACCTTTAATCTAATCCCACTGCTATTTGAAAAATTAGTTAATTTTTAAAAAAATTCATTAGTTTAGTTAGCCATTAATAGTGAAATGACTATAATAGATACTGTATTGAAAAAAAAAAAAAAAAAAAAAAATTAATTTTTTTAATCTGATTTAACTTTAACTACACTCCTTTCCACCACTAGCCACTGTGACAACCACTTCCCCCACCACACCCACCACCACCTACACAAATAATTATATATGAACCGAGTTTAAAGATACATTCTCGATCACGACAGGTTTTTCCGATCTATCAGGTTCTTGTGAGTTTAAAGATGCATTCTCTTAAAGTCTTAATCACTTGGCTTATAGTTGTCAATCTGGTATCAATTAACTTGAAGACTTGGGAATTCTTAATTAGCTAAAAGTTGCCATCACACGCATCTGTCTGGTGGAAGTGGTGGTGGTGTAACAGTGGTGGTGGAGGTGGTGGTCGCGTGGTGGTGGTGGAGTGGTGCATGTGGTGGGGGAGGTGGTGGCAGCTGCGGTAGAGGTGACAGCGGCGGTAGGACAATGGCATAAAATAAAGTAACTATCATCATATCTAGCTAAGTAACTTCATCATAAAATTAATATATAGTTAACAGCCAAATTTGAAAATAACATACATTCCATTTTTAAGAAAATGTGTTGCAGATTAATTTCAAACAACATTAACGTAAAACAACATATGATAAAATAAAACATCGAAATTAAGTTGTCATTATCATACATTTCATTTTTAGGATAACATTAGTATTAGTACAATGGAAAGAACACCATTACAAGAAAACAATAATGCCTGCCATGCAACTCCAACCCTACCAAAAAAAAACCCGACTTTATGGGTAGTTGGAATGGCCACACTCAGTTTTCTATAATTGATGGTACTAAGTACGTATTACGTGTATATATATACATATATATATATATATATATATATATATATATATATAAGTTCTTGCATCTGTATCTCATGCGTGCACGCACACACATATATAAACAGGTCTACACATTCGATCTTATTCAGCTTGGATATTCATCTCCTCCCTCACCACCCTTATTCTTTACCGTTAAGACATTTCCGGGTAGAATATTATTACGCATTATCGGAAGAGTTTTGGGATTAACCTCCATCCCGTTGCTACTAATATTGTCATTTTTGTTGTCAATGTTGTTGTTTTCTGATGAAGATTGGAGGATGATATCGATACGTTCGGCTTCGTTGGAGCTTCTGGATGGCATGAGTTGAGCGTTCCTTTTCATCTCTTTTCCTTTTCCCCATAACACAACGTATAATCCAAACACTATCACTACAGCTCCTAGTACGCTGTTAATCACAAAAATTATATGTTAAATGGATTCATGTCATCCAAACAGGACTTAAGAGCCTGGCTAGGTACATGGCATATGTTAAGTGAATTATCTTATCCTGTAGGAATCAGTTAATCACAAAAATTACATTTTAAATGAATTCATGTAATCGGAACAATACTTTACGACCTACGGTGACATGTTTAAAATAAATTAATATAATCACCAACTACCAACTATACTTTGGAGGGTGACAAGAGTCATTTACCTTCCCAAGTGTAGCTTCTCATCCAAAAGTAAAGAACAAGCAATTGCTACGAGCACAAGCATCAAAGGACTAAAAACTGATGCAAAAAGTGGACCCCTCATACGTACACACCATGCAGTGAGAGTAATCGTTAGTCCAGTGGCCACAATTCCCTACAACACAATTCCACAAGCACATGAAAATTTAATCATAATAACCAACTAATTAATTTGGGCATGAATTGGAACAAGGTTGATTTGAAAATTAATCCAGTACAATTTGAATAAATATCTCAAATCTATGTAATTAAGTAGAGATGTAATCCAGCTAGGACGACATACTTGCCTCGTGAGAGGTATTAGGAGGAACCACCTCCTTACAAACTGTGTTTATTCCTTTGTAAAAAAAATAAATAAATAACCTTCTTATTTTTTTAAATGCTCGTCCAACTTATATAAAAGTGATTCAATTAGTTATATCATGGCACATTAGCTGTAAAAATTAAGAAGTTTTCTCCACTTGTACCATAAATTTATGAGACAAGCATTATTGAAAGTGAATTATGTCAATAGGATCCGATTCCAATTCAAATATGAATTCAAAAATAAAATATGAATTTAAATTTAAAGTTTCTTCAAAATCCGTATGTTTCATGTCTAATTAGAAAAACATACCGAGTAAAATATTGTCATTAGTCTAATGTTCCAACCCAACTTCCATTGAGTCCAATCTTTCTCCACGCAGAGGGCAAAAATAGTGGCCTGGATTGCCCCCATCACAGAGATCAGAGCGGTGCTGGAGTAGTGACAGGGATACTTCTGAACCATCTTAGCCTGGCCCACCAATGTACAAAAATGGAAATAAAAATATTAGTAAAGGGCAATATGGGAATATCAGTAGAGAATTCCTTGCAAGATCCTGACCTGAATGATCAACCCCAGTGCAATAGAGAAACAACTGCACACAACCAAAAAAGCACCCAAAACTCGATTACCAGACTTTGGGTGCCCCTGTACTGCCACGTGTCCATCATGATGATGCAAAAGGTCAAAATTCGTTGACCACAAGTTGATTTCAACTCCCTTATAAAACGTCAGAAGCATGGCCCCACTTATCCCTATCACTGTCCCCACCAACTTTGCTTTACCCGCGGCCGTACCGAATCCCAACCTCTCCAACCTGAACCCAACATAGAACCCAAATCAAACAGCTATCATTAAATACACTACAAGTTAGTCAGGTGGCAGTTACACATATAACTCAAATCAAACGAATATGATTCAATAAACTGCACATGAGTCACGTGACCTATATATATATGTATACATATACACACGTACCCAATTGATATCGCCATGACAAAGGTGATGGCAGGGACGAGATTGATCATAGCAGAAACAAATGTTGCTGAGGTTAAGACTAAGCTCTCGGCGTATAAATTTTGAGCCAACGATCCTCTGTAAAGTATAATTAATTAGTAACTTTTGAAAAAAGACAATTATTAATTAGTAACTACTTGAAAATAATTCATTTTGGATATGACCCAACGATTTACTTGCTTGATTTTGAAACTTAACAAACCTAAGTCTGGGGTCCGAGTTTCGTTGGGTGTTCTTTGTGGTTAGTTTCTGCTATCCCTGTAGTGACTTACTCGACCCGAGTAGGGAAGCACTTTTTCGGATGCTCGAGACTTAAGAAATGACGTCTACAATGATGTCATCATATTTGATGAACACATGCATAAAGGTAATTTAATGCGTCCAGAATACAGTTTTGTTTTTTTATGTGCATGAATTTTGCTCATTTAATTAGGTGGTAACGTTTGAACAGGCATTGTTGTGATTTCGAAAATCTACCAACTCTTTGTTACTTTTTGTGGAGTGAGATTGGCTAGATTGCTTTGATGAGTCTAAGACTCTAGCTAGAAGAAAACAAGTTTATTGAGAGAAATTAATTTAAAAAGAAATATATGGCTATTAATAGATATTACGTTGCTAAGTAATTAACTTAGAGATAATGCATACGTGCATGTAGACACAATGACCACTATACCCTACATATATATATGCAACTTACCCAAATAACCCACAGAGAAATGCTTGTAACACTACCATCCATGTCAGCTTTGGCCTTCTGTTCCTGTGAAAACAAAATCAATAACATGTTAAAATAATAATATTAAATACATACATATATATATACACACACACATATATATAAACTGTATAAAACCTTTTTGTCCAAGTAATTAAAATGGAATTTTACTTCTTAATTTTAAGATATAGTTATGAATGATCCAATAGTAATAGAGCAAAGTGGAGAACCTTCTAAATTCTTTAGGACCATTTAGCCACGCCCACAATTAGACAACAGACTCGCAAAAGATTTTTTTTTAGTTAGTACTCACACACATATATTTTCACAAGATTCGAATCCCTTTCTTTAGAAAGTAGGGGCTGATACCGCTAGACCACAGTTCAACTGTAAACTAAAATTTAAATTAAATAAAAAAAAGTAATTAAGAAGTACATGTCGATTTTAATTAATACCCAGATATTGAAATTCTGTGAATATCAATGGACTAAAAAAAATTCTTTAAAAAACAATTTCTAGAATAGCATATACGTACATAAATATGTGTGTGTGTGTGTGTGTGTATATATATATATATATATATATATTAAAGGGAAAATAAATTAGGAAATGATATAATTAATAGAACCTTTCAACGTAGAGAGCAAGAGGGACTATAAAAGCAGCGGCGAACATAAAGCGGTAAGCAACTAAAACCCTCATATTCATTCCATCATTTGCTGCAAGCTTGTAGAAAACATTCATTCCTGCAAATGCTATCTGAACCACCACCATCATTATCGTTGGCCTGGACCCATGTATAAAGTTGCATATCTTCCCCATTACAGCCATACAGAGAGTGTGTGTGTGTGTGTGTTTTTTTTAGAGAGAGAAAACAAGCTAGCAAGAAGATCAAGACCCTTCTTCTTGCTTGTTTCTTGAGAAAGAGAGAGACTTGTGGTGTTCTTGAAACAAGTATATTAGACTGTATATATAGACAAATATATTAAGAGAGAGAGAGTTCTTGGAGCTAAAATAAGGAGGTTGAGTGAGAAAAGTGAAAGGGTTAATTAAATGGAATGGAAGGCTATTTAATGTAATTAAGATTCCGAGGCTGTGCTATTTCCCTAAGTTGTTCTAGTGTGCGCACGTGTAAGCAGCAGTGGTGACACGTGCGAGGACGCACTCGTGCAAGTTCCAGACACGTCCTCAGTTTTTGCATGGGTTGTGAGATTAACCGCACGTCACAGCCTACGTTTAACTCCACTAAATGAAAGTGGTTGAAGAGAAGTTAAGAAGTAATTAGTGGTGAGGAGGAGTAAATGATCATGGACACGTGTACGGTCGCGAGGGCTGGGGTGATATCATTCGTCATGTGGCTTAGTGGAAATAAGATGAACAAAACAAGACTTTTCAAGAAAGCTGTCAACGTTTCCGTGAAAGCTCTAAGCATTTCGGAAATGAGATTAGACATATTGTTAAGAACTAAATTCAAACCTATTAGGTGGGATGCATGTAGTTTCATTAACTTTTTTTTATGTGTCTGCTCGGGCAAAGTACTGACATGAATTGACCTACTAAAACATGATCTAATGTTTTTTTTTTTTTTTTTTTTTTTTTTTTTTTTTTTCAACTGATTTATGGAACTCGTCTGAAAATACCATGTAAGCCCCTTTTTCTAAAAAAAACATAATTTTGAAAAGTGTGTAAATTTTTTTGAGTTTCTTCAAAATTTCAGCAAAATAATGGCAGTGTCTTAAGACCGAACCTAATGCATGTTTTCTAAAAAGTGCATGATGCTAATAATTAACTATACCTAAAATCTAATAGAAATTCTACGGTTCTACCCATATTGATTAAATTAGTGATTTTAAATTTTAATTAAGCAAAGTTTTCTTACAATTATTGTAGTTTTAAACATACTGATTTGATTAATTGTGATGCTTTTAACATATAAATAAAAAAATATATAATGTTATGAATGCACACACATTAAAATAACTTTGAAGTAAAAATAATAAGGAATCAAGTAAGACTTGGCAACATCCGAGTTTACTAGGAGAAAGAGGCAAGTAAAGAAAATCGAGCATTTCCACCCGAATTTTTGGCATATCTAAAAGAACTCTACTTGTATGTCAAATTTATTATGGACAAATTCAAATTTATAAACAAAATCATTATTGGTGAAAATCTGTCAAAGTTTTTTCTCGATCAAGTTTTAATAATATGTGGAATTCATATATTAAATAATAGGAATAATTCATTTGGCAAATCAAAAAGTTGTATGCTAAATATGACATATATGATTTTATGCCAAATGATAATTAGACATTTGACTACTAGGACAGAGGAAATTTCTATGTTAAAATTATCTGTTGAATGCATCACCTAGGAATTGAACATTCGAATGAATATGCTCTAATTATGCATATACGAAAGGGAGGGTATATGAAGCCTACATTGTGTCAGTAAACAAACTTTGAAGTTGAAAGCTTTCTAGTTTCTTTAACTAACGTGCTTAAACCTTCAAGGCTTGGAAATTTCTCTTCAAAATAGTAGTCTTCTTCCTATTCTCTTCAGTGATATATTACAAAATAATTTTTGAGGTGGAGAGGACTGGTTGGAGGCATGAACTTGACAGAGGAATGCTTTGAAGCTGTCTTAAGCCGGTTTTGTTGGGTTTATTACTCAAAATTCGTGTGCAGAAAATTAGTTTCCTTTTTCGTTTTAGAAAGTTGCAATTCGTAGAGGAAATTATATCCCATTATGTTTCTATTTCAGAGTTTTGATCATTATGGTAATTTCTTGTAAACAAGTTGGGGAATACTTGTCCAACAAAGAATTGGATTTAACGACTATAAATAAAAATGGGTATGAGAGGTTTAGAGAGAGAGAGAAGAGAGAAAATATGTTACGATTTAAGAGTGAGTGTTGTGAAGAGAGGAAAGAGTATATGTAATTTTCGAGTGTATACATGTAGCCTCAAAAGAGATGATGAGTGAGTAAGTGTGGTTTTGACATGTGGTTGTATATTCTCGTCCTTAATTCATAATAGTGAAATCTCTCTCTCTCCCATAGACATAATTTTAGAGTTTGGTGAACCATGTAAAATATTATATTGTACGTGGATGTGTGTGATTGTTATCTCCATATATGCTTGTGTTAATATGATGTGATGATGCTTCCGCTATATGTGATGAAGGAAAAAATTTAACTCTTAACAATAGTCGACCGTTGAATGGGTTGGAGGG
Source organism: Cornus florida (assembly GCF_030987335.1). Taxonomy (NCBI): domain Eukaryota; kingdom Viridiplantae; phylum Streptophyta; class Magnoliopsida; order Cornales; family Cornaceae; genus Cornus; species Cornus florida. Next base: position 41,571,009 of record NW_026775573.1, on the reverse strand, counting down.
AGTTAATTATCCCCAACAGGTTTCATATCGTGATTAAAGTGTCATTAATGTTTAACTCTGAATCCTATAAGAAGTGGTTATTTAAAGATGTTTTGTGTGGATAGAAATTTGTAATAGTGATGAATTACAGGGTCAAAATTTGCTGATATAGTTGTAATTTTGTTTATCTTGAGTCTCGGACTTATGGAGTTGAAGCACAAGTGCTTCTTACCGTTAAATCCGTTGAAAACATCAATTAGAACAATTAAGTGAGTGGGGAACACTTGTGAGTATTTTTAAAATTGGGTAGAAGAGTAGAGGTTGGAAATAGCATTCAGCAAAATCCAACTAGTTGCATTTGAAAGCCGAACTAGTTGCATTTCCTATATAAAAATTGTACTCGGGATAAATACAATCCATTGCATTTTCAAGTAGAACAGGTTGCACTTTTCCAACTGATTGTACTCTGAAGTCCAACGGATTGCACTTTCCTGAATGTACGAAAAATCAGATTTTGGTAACTTTTTAGTTTCCTATTTTTACCCAAATTTGTAGGGCAATCCTTACACGATTTTAAAAGCTCGTTTTACCTGTTGTAAGGACTCTATACTATATATATAACGTCCTTCACAAACCCTAGTAGAGAGGTACGAGAAATTGATTGCTTCAATTGAAAAAATCAAAGTTTTAGATGTCTTTGATTGAACATGTGTGATTACTGATTAGTTATAGGATGAAAAGATGCAACTTAAAACAAACATACATAACCTATTGGAGTGGATGTGTTTAGTGGTAAACAGACACCATGTGAACCATTGTAACCTATTGCAGTGGATGTGTCTATTGATGAACAAATACCATGTGAACCATTACAGCCAATTGGAATGGTTGTGTCCAGTGATGAAGAGACACATATAAATGGTTGTGTCCAACGATAAAGAGTCACACCTAATCCGAAAAGGCATTTCTATTTCAATAAATACCCCCTTGGGCTGCCATTTGCAAATTGTTCAATTCAATTTCTTCTCTCTCCCTCTCTAGACTTGAACCCAACCCAAGTAGGTTTAAACCATAGGTCAAGTGGTTCGAGTCACTTAGACCCTAATCCAATTTCATCGAATCATATTAAGATTGGTCTGAACCATTTAGTTCGGATTGCATCCAATTTAGCATTTATATAGTATAGATGCATTTTTTAGTCAGAGAGAGTATTACACGGAGGAAGTTTGCCGTATCCACGAGTTTGTAGTGCTACTACTGGTAGATGTAGACTGTTGTATCCTAAGAGACAAACGCCACAGAGTCCGTCAGCACCATACGTGACATAATTTTTTTTTTTTTTTTGAAAGTTAAAGTAAATTTATATAAATAAGAAGCCTGAGATAGGCAATTACAAAGACCAAGTCCAAATAGGACGGCCCAAGCAAGGAGATAGCTTACAAGGCTGAAAAGCCCACAAATACAAACATGAACATAATAGTTAGTCGCGAATCCAGTGAGCAGCCATTTAGGCAAAAGATGAAGCAATCTAAGAAGATGGGGCTTCTGTCTCCAATCCTAGTCTGGAGGTCGCAGTGGTGGACGCAGCACGGACCAAAAAATATTCCAATCAGATATAATTCGCCTGTTAATTGGAGAGTCCAGTGGAGGGTCAGCAATGAGTTTAAGGTGAATTGATTCCTCCAAATTGTTCAAGATGGAGTTCGTAAAGAGCCTTTTCCTCTTAAATACCCTTCGATTACGTTCTGTCCAGATGTTGTAGACCAGGGCTGTAAGTGCTAACCTTGAAATGTGTGGCCTGGAGTCCAATGTTTTGCCCTTCCAATGGTGAGTAGCCCAAGCTATCAATTCATTCCATAAGGAGGGAAGAATGTGAAAGCCACAGCGTGCTTGCAAAAATGTCCAAATGGGTGAATAGAAAGAGCATTGAAAGAATAGATGGTTGTGTGATTCTGGTATCAGATTGCACAGTGGGCACAGGTTTGGCAAATTCAGGTAGGAGGTGCAACCCCTATCTAGTGTCGCCAATCTGGATTGGATGGCAAGCCAAAGGATAAATGAATGTTTTGGGATCATTGGTTTAGTCCAAACTAGATGGGTCCAAGGGAGGGAAGGAATATGCTGGGTAAAGTATTTAAGGGTGTGGGCAATAGAAAATTTGCCTGTTGGTGATGGGATCCAGTGTAGTTTGTCAGGAATTAGATAATTTGGCTGGGGTAACAAGTTGTGGAGGGAGAGTTGGGGAATGATGTTTGTGATGGTGGTTGGGAATGACTATGAAGAATCAGTGATGAAAACACTTACCTTAGTCATATTGTCAAATGATGATGAGGATATTTGTTGACAAATAACTCTAAGATGCAAAGGGCCAAGGTGTGACCAACTGTCAAACCAAAAATTGGAGTTCATACCATTTCCAATTTCGAGCTTGACAAGTAGTCTGATAGCATGTTTGAGCTGGATCAACTTCCTCCATGTCCAAGAACATTGGCTTGGAGTACCAACCTCCTAAATACTCCTCCCTTTCAGCAAGTATGTATTGATCCAAGTGATCCATAGCATGTTTTCCTTAGACTTGATGATGTTCCAAAGGTGCTTTAAAATAGCAGTCCTATTCCATGAGTGCAGTTCAGGACAGGAATGCCTAAACCACCAGACCTTTTTGGGAGGCACACAAGAGCCCATTTCACCTTAGCACCATCCTTCTTAAGCTCGAGTCTAGACCATAAAAAGGCTCTGAATATGCTTGTGAGTTCATTAATAATCCTCACGGGGAGGATGAATTTGGTACACCAGTAGGTTTGAGTGCTGAAGAGGATAGATTTTATGAGTTGAACCCTTCCTGCAATGGAGAGAATCTTACTGGACCAATGTCTTATTCTTACTGTAACCTTATCAGTGAGTGCTTTGCAATCCACAGTTTTCAACATGGTGGAAATCAGAGGAACCCCTAGGTATCTTATGGGTAAACATCCTTGTTCAAATCCAACAAGGTTAAGAATGGCAGATTCAACTTCAGGGGCCATACCAGAGAGGAAGATTTGACTCTTGCCTTGGTTAACATGGAGCCCGGACAGGTTTGAGAAAATTTCAATGGCTCTAAGTAGTGTTTGTACAGAGGGAACACTTCCATGGCAAAAGAGCATAACATCATCAACAAATATCAAATGGGTAAGGGTAAGTTATTTGCATCTCCAATGGTATTTGAAGGGATTTGATGAAATTGTCTTGCTAAGGATTGAGGATAGGACTTGCGTAGCAATTACAAACAGTGATGGTGATAAGGTGTAATACCCTTAGTTTTTAAAAGGATGAAATGGGAATGGAAATTAAATTTTGGTTTTTATTGCATTGTTTTTATATGACGTATGTGTTTTGTTTTTTTAATTGATTAATGGTGATTTTCTTTTATTATTTGCTTAATTAATTAAGCGTGTATTTATTTTAGTTTAATTGTTTAAATTGAGTTTGTTCTAAGTTAATTGTTAATTGATTATTGATGTTTTATTTGACGTGTATTTAGTAGCTTATATTTGGTAATTTTTAATTTGTAGCTATAAAATTTGTTCATTTATTTTCTTTGTTTTATTTACCTCTTTGAATTAGGGTTTTATATTTTATGTATTCACGTTGGGTTAAGAAGTTAGGTTTAGCCGACTTTTAAGTCATATTGGAATTAGACGTAGGTTTAAATAAAAGTCTATATATAAAACAATATATGTGTCTGTAAGGGTTGGAGAAAACCCTATTCACGTAGTGTCTGGAGAGAGGAAAAACAGAGAGGTTGAGGGGAAAACATGAAGGGAACTGGGAAAGGGCTTTGGATTGAAGTTCATGTCAAGGAGGAAAGTATGGTTACTGTGAGATAGAACTGAGCAATAGGAGTTCGTCAGAAACTCCATAAACGGCGTTGTAAGGTTTCAAACCGAAACCTAAAGGCAAGTTTTATTCTATCTCATTCCTGTAAACTTGTGTTCTGTGCATTCTATATAGACTCCAGGGATTAATTAAATTTTTAAAAGTGATAGTTGATGCATGTTATAATGGACTGTAACTTGTTACGTTTAAATATCTGAAATCGTTTCTTGTATAAATGGGGTTGTTTTTTATTTAAACTTCTGTCAATAAATTCACAGTAAAATTTGAAGAGTTTCTAGGCTTATTGAGACTTATATTGAACCTTAAGAACATTTGGAACAGAGGATTGAACTTCGCCGGAAGCGAAGAAGAAGATAAACAGATGAAGCATAAATTGTTTCGTTCATAGTTTAAGCCTGTGTCAAGTAATTCATTCTGGAGTTGGATAAGTTTCTAGGATTGTTAGGACTTAATTTGAACCTTAAAAATCTTTAACAAAAGGTGGGACAGAGGGCTGAGGCTTTGCCGGACACGAAGAAGGCAACACAGAGGAAGTAGAGAAGGAAAAACGGAGGTTGGGGAAGTGGAGGCGGCTCTACACTTCAATGGAGGCTGCTCCATTGAAGTGGAGCCGGCTCCACAAAGTGTTGAGGCGGCTCCAATATGTGTGGAGCCGGCTCAACCTAAAATTGGAGGCGGCTCCAATTTTATAAAGTGCCCAGTACGTAGAATTTTGAGATTTTTGTTACTCCAGGGGTTAAAAGGCAAGTCTGAACTTTGATGGGGGTTCTTAAATGATGTTTATAACACATTAAAGACCTAGGCATATTGGTGTAGGCTATGGGAATGGACATCATGAAATATAGAAAATAATATTCATGCTGTCAAAGAAGGAGGAAGATTTAATTACTAGTTGTTTAGCAAATTAAATAGACTGAATTGAAAGGTAATTTTGGGATTTTATATCAATGATTTATATAACATTATTAAGTCCCAGGAATGTTGGTTTCTACTATAGTTATAGACATCATGAAATTTAGATACTAAATTATATACTGTAAGGAATAGTGGAAGTTGTATTTGCTAGTCTCGCTTTAGAAAACTAAATGGACTAGTATGGAGGTAGTTTTGGCACTCAAATATAATGTGTTCAGTTTATACTTCTATGTCTCAATATATTATGCTCTGGATTTATATTTGAGGATTAAATGACGTTATGAAATTTGAATATTAATTTGCATGTCGTCAAGGATTGAGGAGGATTTAATTGCTAGGGTTGCTTTAGCAAAGTACATGGACTAATATGGACGTATTGTTTTTGGCATTCTGGTATAATGTGTTTAGTTACAATTCTGTTTAGCATTATATCGTGCTATGGTTGTTAATTGCTGAACTGTTTTAATTTTTGTTCTGTTAATTATATGGAAATGGACGGTTTAAATTGTTTGCCATTACTTTAACAATTTAAAAGGAGGATCTATGATTATAATCATATACTGGATGTATAGGATCTTAATAATATCTGTTTTCTATTATGCTGGTTTCTGGATTTATTTGATGTCCATTTGAATGTGCATCATCTGTGGATCATATGCATGTATGTACCGGTATGGGACGGTGACATATGGAAGGATGGATTAGATCAAAACGCTAATTCTAACCCATTCATACATAAGGAATGGATTAACTAAAACAGTTAAATCCTACATGGATGCATGTCCTGTCAATTAAAACAGTTGAACGACATAATGGATATTTGTTTTATCTTTCTGCACTAAGAAGGAATTTATATATATACTTATGGTACCGTGATATGAGCTTGAGTCTCCTGATCACGGGTAGGGTACGTATATCGCCTAGGATTGATAACCAGGCCTGATGATATTTCCCTAGTTGTTCTACTTGGGTTGAGACAGATTATGTGGGCTGGTGAACGTCCTATAGTGTGTACTTATATCTATATGGACTACTTTAGCTATTGTTGAGCTATATTAGGATGTATCTGCGTATCGGGTTTATGTATGGATTGTAGTAGTACGAAACTTGCATGTGGGCCTAACCTACCCTTATTTTTCAGATGTTTGACAGTACCAGGTTTAGAGCTTGTTCGTGGGGATGCAGATACAGTCACTCACTCTTCCGATTAAATAGGATTTTCTTTCTGACTTTAGTTTTGGATTTTAATTCTGTAAAGTTTTATCATTTGGGATTATTAGGGGTCCATTAGTTGGATTCCCGAGTTGTACGAAAATTTAAAGGTTTAAATTTTATTAAACTTTTATTTGGAGGTTTTTCGTATTTAGATTTCTACTCAGCTTATTATTTATTTTCTTTTATTTCGTTTTGTATTCCTGTTTGTTTACATATTGACAGTTGGTATCCCTCGGATCTGTGCTCGGACTTGATCACCCGTGGCTCTAGAATCGAGGGGTATCACATAAGGGGTCACCCTGTCTTAGCCCCTTGACTCCTTTGAAATGGCCATGGAATTCGCCATTAAGGGATATGGTGAATGAAGTAGTGGTTATACATGATTCCACCCAAGTTATGAAAATAGTAGGGAAACCCAATAACCTAAGAGTGTCCAAGATAAAGTCCCAATTGATGGTATCAAAGGCCTTTCTTAGGTCAATTTTCATTATACACCTAGGTGAACCAGTGAATCTGTGGTAGCCATTGAGGAGTTCCTGTGCCATAAGGATGTTATCCTCAATATGCCTACCATGGATAAAAGCTGACTGGGATGGGCTTATGATGGATGGGAGGATTGGTCTGAGTTTGTTGGCAATGAGTTTTGAGACACATTTGTAGATGGTAGTTCAACATGTTATGGGTCTAAACTCATTAAGTGATATGGGGTTTGTGACTTTGGGTACAAGTGTGATTGAGGAGTTGTTAATTTCTTTAAGTATCTTCCCTATGATGAAGAATTCTTTAATGGCTTGGGTGATATCATACCCAATTACAGGCCATGCTTTTTGAAAAAGAGAACATTAAAGCCATCAGGTCCTGGGGCTTATCATTGTTTAGTGAGAACATGTAATGGTAGATGTCCTCATTAGAATGTATTGCTACCGGAGCAGGTATACATTCAGGTTTAACCACATTGGAAATGAATGGTGCAAGTGATGCAGTACCTGGGTAGTTGTGGTGTTACTGTCCAAGTGCGGTTTGGAAATGTAAGAGGACTTCTTGCTTGATAAGTACTTCAGTGTCAATGACATGACCAGTGGCATCCAAGAGACTGGTAATTTTATTTCTATTGAATCTTGATGATATGGTCTTGAAAAAATAAGCAGTGTTGGAATCCCCCTCCTTGAGCCATTGAAACCTAGATTTTTGCCTGTAGGTGAGTTCTTCTACTTCTTTGAGTTTCTTATATGATGCAAGGATCTCTCTCTTTTGTGTTCGAAGGACAGGATCATTTGGGACATTATCCAAAGCAGTTTGGCAAAGGGATAGCTTTTCCTTGGTCAGTTGGACTTTCATGGTAATCTCACTGAATTCTTTGGCAAGTTGTTGCTTGAGAGGACCCTTAAGACATTTAAGCTTAGAAGTGACTTGGAACATAGTGAAACCTCTAATAGGGTTATCCCAAATTGACTTGACAATAGGAATAAAGCTGTCATGTGAGCTCCAACAATTGAAAAACCTAAAAGGAACCTTCTTTCTTGGACTGGGTGTGCCAAGGGTGATGATCATAGGGCCATGGTCAGAAATTCCAAAGGGCAAAAAATTGCAGTGGGAAAGGGAAAATGATGCATTCCAGGAGCCATTGATGAGCACTCTATCAAGCTTCCTTGATATATTTGCAACATCCAAGCTTTTGTTGGACCAAGTGAAAAAAATGCCTGTAAACCTCAGGTCCTCAAGATTGGCCTCATGAAGGCACTCACAGAATTCAACCATGGCTTGAGCTTGAGTGGTTCTGCTAGAGCCACCAAAATTCTCATGTGAAGACTTAATAATGTTGAAATCACCTGCTAAAATCCATGGGGAAGAACTGAGATTGGTGGAGAGTCTTGTGATATCACTCCACAGGGTTCTTCTTTCATCTGCAGCATTAGCTCCATAAACAAAGGATATGAAGAAAGATGTTCTACACCTCAATAATGTAGCGGAACAGTGGATCATTTGCCTGGTTTCTTGCAAAACTTTAATATCAATGGAATTGTGATTCCTTTGAATCCAAATTCTGCCAAGAGGGGAGTGCTGATAGTTGTGGTGTAGGCTCCAAGATTTTGCCAAGGGTCTGTGTACTAAATCAATATTGACTTGGTTGATTTTGGTCTCAATGATTAACATAACATTAACCTTATGTTCCCTTATGAGGTTACGAACCTCATCCTGCTTGTCAAGGCCATTTAGGCCTCTAATATTCCATATGGCTATGACCATTTAACACTGTTAAAGAGCTTTCCACATGGGAGGATGATCCCTCTGTTTGGTGCTGATTGGTTCATGGATTTCTTCTTTTTTTTTTTTTGGTGTTTGTGGTTTATGTAAACTGGAGCTTGGGTCAGAAGGTGTGGGTAATGTGGTAGTAGGTTCTGAGCCTGATGTGCTCTCTTCAGTGTCAGAAAGTGGAGAAAAAGGGTTTGGAATAGATGTTGTATCCTTAATAATGAGGGCCTTATATGTGGCATCATAAGTAGCAAGAGGTCTCAGAGGAGTAAAGTTAATGACAAGTTTGTCATTATCACTGAAAAAATGAGTAACAGTGTTTTTAAGGGTGGCTGGTTGAGGTGGTTGAGTGAGAAGGGTGTGATTTTCATGGGAATTCCTGGAGAATGGTACAATTTGCCAATCATTGGGATTGTGAAGAGAATGGGTAGGGGTTTTGGAAGGTGAGGAAGGGCAGGTTTGAAGATTATGTCCAAAGCATTGACATAATGAGCAGCTTGGAGGACAGTGCAGGTATTCAAACCTTAATGAGGCCATTATCCCTGAGTTAAGCTGTAGGTTCAGTGTAGCAGGGAAGTGGGAGTTAGTGTTGATCTCAATACAAAGCTTTACAAACCTGGTCTTGGATTTTTCCTCTGTGTAGATGTTAGCAAAAATGGGTTTACCGATGGCACTTACAACAAGACTAAATCCTGAACTAGTCCAGTAATGCAGAGGAAGCCCAAAGATCTTGACCCAAATAGGTAAGGAGGAGACATGGTGGTTGTACCTGAATTCGGGGTCCCATTTCTTGAGTGTAATGGCTTTACCAGCAAAGAACCATGGTCCTTCAGCCAGAATAAGGTCACACATGGCTGAAGAGGAGAAGTGAAATTCAAAAAAACCTTTGACAGAGCTTGTAACCTTGAGAAGACCTTTGTCACTCCAGTACTTAGTTGAGAGGGTTTGGATAAGGCCAAAATGAAGACTTTTGTGTACAAAGAATCCTATGAGACTAGACCTCAGTGCTGAAATGCCTGCATGTTCAATTTCTGGTGAGGAAAGAATTAAATCTCCAGTTACAGAATCTTGATGGTGCTTGAATGTCATTTTAGTTTTGGAATCCCTCACAACTGAAGCCCAAGTGAGTGATTCTGGCCTCTGTTTAGGGGGATTGAGTGTTTGTGGTGTAGGAGGGATGATTGGGGGGATTGGAATGTATGGAAGAGTGGTTGGAGAAGAAGGGTTGTTTAGAAGGGAAGTGGTGGTTTGATTGTTAAGGTTGTTTTGTGGCTGCGGTTTTGGAGGGGGGGGGTAATGTTTGGTTGGTGGTTTTGGGGAATAGGATATGTGCTGGCTGTAGTAGGGGTGTGTGATACAATAGGAGTGCATACAGAATGGTTTTTGACTAAGGAGACTTTAACTGGGGGTAGGGTGCTATTTTGGTGTAAGGAGCTATCCTCAATGGGCTGTGATATGTCAGAGTGATGTGATGATGTAGAGGATTTGAATTTTGAAATGTTTGGCTGGTGTTTGGTTTGGTGGGATAGTATGGTCCGGTCAATAGAGTGGTCAATGGGGGTGGTTCTGGCACAACTACATCTGAAGGTGGATCTGAATCCTTGAAACAGCTCTGAGCCTCAGTAGTGATTGAGTTGTGGTTAAGGAGAATAATTTGATCACTCAGTTCCGTGACCCTTGCTCTAAGGACTCTTTGAGATTCTTGACCTCTCCCAATGAGGTCCCTAAGCCATTCAACCTCTTCAAGAAGATAAGAATACCTGTAATTGCTCCTAAACTCAACAACTTCAACTCGGAGCCTATAGATTTCATCAATCATGGCCTGTGTGTTTGATGGGTCAAGGTCAATAAGAATTTGGTTATAGTCATCTTTATAAATATGCTTGATTTGCTGGTGTGGCTCATGATTAGTTGGGAAGTGATTAGTTGTATGATCAGAAAACGTGACGACCCTTTTCTGCTTTGGATTGGGTTGTGCTTTGGTATGGGTTTTGATAGGTGGTTGATTAGCAGGTCGTTTTAGAATGGTGATGGGTTGCTGCTGGGGATGGGTTTTAGTTGATCTCTGTGGCTTAAAGGGGGTTTTTAGGTGATTTGAAGGTGGGCTTTTGGGGTTGAGGTTGGATGGGTTTTGAGTGACATAGGTGGAACATGCCTACGGAGGGAATTTGAGTGGGAGAAATAGTGGTTTTAAGTGGTTGGGTGTGGTTTTCCGGTGAGGGAGACCGTTGGATGAGGAGACTCTCATGAGGGAAAAACTTTTTAAGAGAGAGAGTAGAAAAAGAGCCGTTTTTTCTGTACTTGGTTGTGTTCACTTCATTGCAAGTTCACACCAGTCAACGAACCGTGACTCTGAAAGTTCACCATGAACTTTCATTACAAGTTCACAATATCCATGAGGACACTCAACCTTACGTGACGTAAATTATCTTAAGGACATAGATTGTCTTAATAACATAGTATCCAATACTAGCCTCGGTCCAGGTTCTTTATTTATTATTGTTATTTTATTGATTTAATTTGCATATTTAATTAAATATCGAGTTGATTAATTAATTAATTATTTTTAGCATATTATTAATTATCTCATGACATATTAATATAAGGTTGGTTATATTTTAAATATCATATGAAGCATATATTTTCTAATAAAGTCTACATTAGATTACAAGTTTATCAAAACAACAGATTTAATTTCTGCAAAACTTTACAAAATTCAGATTTGAAGGAAGAGGAGGTTTCGATTATACTTTGAATGAATCAAAGACATTTGTGGAGCGTTGGTTGATCTACCAGTGATCTTTCTAGAGAGATCCAAAGTAAGCTTGAGGTCGAGAGTTGTTGAACAGGGGAGTTGCAAAGTTACGGACAATCAACAATTGATTTTTGGTAGAACGAAAATCTATGAGTTTGAGTCAGAATCTATTGTACCTTGCTTCAAATATAATGGATTGTTTTGCTCGATACAGTAGAGTCACCAAGATTTTTCATAAATGATTGGTTAATTTTTACCAATTAAGACTTTTAGTTAAATATTAGATACCATATCTCAAATTTTACTTTACTTGCTTTATTTTATAATATTTATTTATGTGGCTGCGTAGGCTTAATTGATCATTATTTTAGAAAGTTCCACGTCAGGAGATGCATCATTTCATAAGAATCTCACGACAAAACAAAGTGGCACAATCACGATTGACATTACGCAGACTGTTGCACCAACATTTTGCTGCTTCTAGCTTTTTCTAGATTGATTTGGGAAATTAAGATGAGAAACAATGTTTTTCATGTTTATATTGCTTTTTAGGTTAAAAAAGTGTGTGTCTTTTTAGGTTTAAAAAGTGTATGTTTTCATGATTCTAGAAGCTTTGAACGCAATTAGATCGCTCTATTGGCTTTGAACGCAATTAGAACGCAATTAAAGTGACACCAAAAAAAATAGAACGCAATTAAAGTGATTCTAGAAGCTTTGAACGCAAAAAATAGAACGCAATTAGAACGCCAAAAAACATAGAACGCAATTAGAACGCAATTAGATGATTGTAGAAGCTTTGAACGCCATTAAAGTGACACCAAAAAAAATAATAATAAAAAAAATAAAAAGTATGGTATTATTAAAACTACATAAATTCCTTAAGTCTAGTGTACGTAATTCATTTTAGATCACTTCAGCAATAGTTGAATTGTATCTGCACCTGTTGATAAGACATGCAACCCTAAATTTTCTTTTCCTTCCAACCAATACTAATGGTGTACCTTCGCGGCCCATTAAAAAGAAAGAAATGCCCTATATGCATTTGTGCTTAGTGGAAAAATAAAATGTCAAACAAATAATTAAAATTGGAAAATACTAAGCAGTTTGATTCGGACGGTATATTACCACTCATTAGAATTTCATGAGCTTCTAAATGAGTGGAGTGCAACAGTTTTTTAATTGGGAGTATTATTTCATTCTTATATTATTTCATATTTACAATTAAACAATATAATGAAAATGACTATTCCATTGTATTCCCATTCTTATTTCATTTCTAGATTTATTTCATTCCTACATACAAAATTAGGCCTTATTAATTTATGTGAATAGAAATTGACGTCATCATAATATTAATAATATTTTTGATGGTGTCACCATTGATATGAAATTAGTTGAATCCGACCATCAAACTTTTTATCATTACGTATACAAAATAAATAAATAAATAAATAAAGAAGATTAAAAAAAAAAAAATACCACATTCTATTGTATGAAAATAATTTTCTAATGAAAAATTCTTTATTTAGAATTTGGCCACATACACAAAATTGGGTGAAAACCACCATGTCCCGTACTACATTTGTATCAATTAATTTTCTTGGATTGAATTGAAGCAAAAGGAATGTCAAGGAAAGGGTACTACAACTACTAGTGGGTTGTCAAATTGTTTGTAGAAACGTGTACTTAATTAAATTGATACAACTGCAAGTCCAAAGAAAGGGAACACCTTACAAAAGGTATACCTAATTAAATGAATTGGTTTCGGCCACTAAAAGGCATTACCCAATAATATCAATTGGTTTCGGCCACTAAGTATATGCAGCCTTCAACCAATGTGTTTATATGATATTGTGTCCAACTTTCGACAACTTTGTTTCAGGTAATATAGACAATATTGCTTGCAGGTTCACTGTTTTCTTATTAAAGTTGAGGGTGATGGCCCAGCAGCCTCGGTTTTATTTATTATTATTTTTTGAAAGTGATCTCTCAATCGTACTCTCTATTCTATACCTCGTGTCAACACTTTACTAATATAATATATGATCTTTGACCAGATTTGAAAATAAACAGACAATTTTATATAAATAAAGATTGTAATCCCGTTTGGAGAGCTTCCTCGTATTAAAAATCCTTTATTAATAAAGGTATTTGTGAAAAGAATTTTATTGTAATGAATTTATATGAAAAAACGTTTGACGAAAACATTTTTTAAATTTAGTTTAACTTTTAAATTATTTTTTTCTTGACAATAATATCCGTTATCCTTAACAATTATTGCAACCCTTTAATAAAAAAGTGTGAAGGCGGCAGTAATGAAAGGCGATGACAATGCTAATATATAGTGGTGGTGGCAGAAAGTAATTGCGATGGTAGTGGTGGAAGGTGGCGGTTGAGGAGGTTGGTGGTGGAATGTGATGACGTCGACGGTGGTGGAAGGTCACGGTTGAGGGTTGCGGTGGCAGCAATGGTAGTGGTGGAAGCCTAGAAGGTGGCGATGGCAATGGTAGTGGAGGGTGATGGTGGAGGTGAAAATGGTGATGGTGGTGGAAGGTGGTGGTGGCGGTGGTGGCAATGGTTGTGGTAAAGGTCACGGTGGTAGTGGTTGGTGGTAGTGGTAGTGGTAGTGAAGGGTAATGGTGGCGGTTGTGGAAGGTGATGGTGGTGGAAGGTGGTAGTGAAGGGTGATGGTGCCGGTGGTAGAAGTTAGTGGTGGTGGGGTGGAACGGAGGACTAAGATAGAATATAGGATAATCTTGTCAATTTATAAAAAGTACATGTACAAATTAGTAAAATAATAAATTTATCGTTGAAAAAAAATTGGCTTCTTAAAAAGAGTTTTCAAAAGTAATATTTTCTTAATTGTTTGAAATGGGTTTCTTGGCCATTTGATTTTCAAGAAAGTGTTTAACATATGTGTAACCAAAGTTACAATTTTTTTCAAATGGACTTTTCAAGCTTGGAAGGACTTTTTGAGGCTCCAGAAAGCTCCCCAAACGGGATCTATATGTTTGTGCATTGCAATCGTAGTAGACTCGGGCGAATAAATCGGTAGATTCATAAAGGTATGCAATAGTATCGAACCTTTGAAAATGGGTTACAAACTGACCGATAAGCAGTGTGCGTATTTGCTGATATAGTGAATCATAGTTTGTAAAATATTTAGCTAATACAATTAGGTCACTCACTTCTTCTTCTTGTGTGTGTGTGTGTGTTTTTTTTTTTTTTTTGGTTTTTTCCTTGACAAACAAACAAACAAACACCACTAGAGAAACAAAACAACATAAGTACACAATAACAACAAGAAGATATGGGGAATGAAAGTAACAGGCACCAACGCTGCATCACACCAAAGATGGCTATTGAAGCGTTTGTCCATAGCATGGTCGATTTGTTTTTCATGTCCCCAAGCTTTACTAGCTTTCAAAGGGTGAAGCAAGAGTGGACTAAGAAAGTGAAGGCTCGGGAGGTGGTGGGTCCATGCCTTGTATTATGAGAAACCTATCTTGGCCTTTACACGTCCACAATCCACGAGGATTGGACTGATACTTCAATGAAATTTGCACTTGGGTCGCTCACAAAAACATCTGGAATATGGGTCGGGCTAGATACTTGCCCACTCACTTCACAAGAACAAAATTTGTAGGTGAATAGCGGTGGTTTCTCTTCTCTTAATTAAAGAGAATGTGAGGAGTTTGAACACCTAACGGACATTTGTGAAAGGAAAGTGAGCGTTGGAGCTCATAATACACATTTGTCAATGAATAGCATTTATCTATAAAAAAAATTGGCTAGTGGTTTGCACTATTTTGACCTTAGTACTAAATTGTGTGTGCGCATATGTATGCATGCATGTATGAAAATAAAACATGTGGATAGTGGACAACTTGATGCTTTTGGGACATGACGAGTACCTTCTATGACATATTTGATGTGGTCTGCTTCAATTATAGCCACTTTGAAAACTTAATTTTTCCCAAAATGGAAGTGCATTAGTTAATTATTCATTCATTCACATATGCACACAAATAATACTAATAATAATAACCATAGTTCAAGTACGTTCCACTTGGGCATAACTAGAACAACCTAAGTTCATAATTAATTTATAAAAAAAATAGAATTTGTATGCGTGTACTACTTCTCAGATTTGTCCAAGTTCAAATAGAAATCAATGACGATCACATAATGATTTTCAACCGACAATGCAAAACTTTGTATACAAATCGCATTGCTTCTTCTTTTAATGTTATCACTTGCATTTAACTTATGCTTGTTGGAACTAGAATCATCAAGAGACCGTTTTCATGAAGAAAAAAAAACAGACAGACCGTTTTCATGCGTCCAAACATGTAGTTAGGTACAATTATAAAAGTGTAGAGTCTGATAATACTGTAAATCTTATTATGTGTAAACAGATCAAATTCTGTAATTTCGTTTTTCTTCATTATAGTGAAATCTTAGAAACTCCATAAACAATAATTCAACAAAAAACCATATGTCACTAGGTGATTCAATTCAACAAAAAAATATAATAAAGATATATACACTTTACCTCCCCTATAGATTGTTTAAATAATAGGAACCTCACCTCTACTTTCAAATATAACACTGACCTCCTCGGTCAGTATTGACCATGACCCAAATTTGTTAAATAATTATTATATTTTTTTCTAATTGGTACTCACACACACATGTCTTTTTTGAGACTTTAACCTTTGACCTCTCTTTGATAGGTAAGAAACCGATACCGCTAAATCACTAACCCGTTGGTACTAAATAATTATTATATCCATTATACTATGGACAAAATAACATTTTCAAACTTTCAAAAGGTATTTTTGGGTGTTAAATAAATTTTAATCACGACATCAGTAGATAAGAACGTCAAATTTTATGACAAGGGACAGTGTTACTCAAACCTGAAGTCAATGTTATATTTTAAAGTAAATGAGATGTCATATTATTTAGGCAATCTACATGGGAAGAAGGTGTAATTATTCCTTATTTATATTAACTTTTATTTTTTAGATTTTGATGAATCCCTTTTCTTAGTTGAATTGATCAGACCACACGGTCCAGAATCATTTACTAATTATCATTTAATATTTGTCTGAGAATGACATATGAATGGTATAGATATAAAATAATAAACTACATTTTTTACTGTTTAATTGAATCTAATGGTTAATATTTAAAGTGTTCATACATTTTTCTTACACATCAAAAAGCAAGTGAACAATTTTGTAGATTTTGCATTTTGACCTTTGAAAAAGTTTTTCATGATGGAGATCATAATTATCTGAAAAACTTTTCCAAAGGTATATATTGATCACTTTCAAGGAATGCAAAAAAAAAAAATCAGATAATTATGATCTCCATTATGAAAAACTTTTCCAAAGGTGAAAATGCAAAATCACTATCCATCCAAAAATCAACCACGCAACTACAATGCCTCTTGCGCACAATCAAAGAGACATAATAATGACGTTTTTGTCTATCATTCCTAAGTTTGTCACAAATCCTCTAATGGGAAATTTTCTCTTCTTAGTGTTCAATTTGTACAAGTCACACATAGTGCTCAATTATAATAATCTTTTGGTAAGCTTTTCTTGCAGTTCATTTATCTTATGCATTAAAGAAATAAAAGAGAAGAAAACAAGAGAGAATGCTAAACAAAAATGGATACAACCGGGGGATTAGATGACTAAACAAAAATGGATATAACCCTAATAACATTGAGCACATATTGGCGTTATCTTTCAAACAGTAAAGTTCATACAATACATTTACATTGTGACACTCTACAACATATTATGCAGGAATTCAATATGTTTTACCTAATAATTACGTTGCTAAGCTAAATTATTTTGATAACGATTTAAAGTTGTTGCGTTGTCAATTTAAATGCACAATTGACATACAACATAAGTTATTCAGAAGAGGATCCTGAAATCACTCTCATACCACATATTTTGAATTAATTTAGGATAGAAAGTGAGAAAAACAAAAAATAACAACAACAATAGTGTCACTTGTTTATAGGGTAAAGTACAAAAAATACCTTTATTATTTCAAAAGTATATAAATAACACTCATCATGTCCAAATCCTACCCTGTAGTTTTAAAAGTGTGCAAATAAGAACTTCTGACCCCCAAAATTGACATGTGCAGGTCATGTGACCAAAAATAATCTTTAATACCAACAATGCCCTTTTGAAATACCCAAACTACCCTTTACTCATTTTCTCCCTCATATCTATATATTATAATATATATAATAATACCCTTATTTAATTAATTTTCTTTCTATAAATTAACTATTTTTATTTTCTCTCTCTCTAAGGGCTCTTTGTCTCTGTATAATTTCTCTTTCAATATTTTTTTTTCTTCTCATTCACCGTAAGAACTATGAAGTATATACACTATTTGGACTAGAAAAATATCACTCCTTTAATTTTATAACAATTGGTGCTTCATTAATTGATAAAATTATAAATTTCAATTAACAAACAATTAGAACCGGTTGTTTGAAAGCAAATACTTGTCTGAAAACTTTGAACAATTATTTGTTAAGCTTAAATTTTATGATAGTGAACAAAATCGGGAGGAAAAGAAAAGAAAACAAATCAAAACTTAAAAATCTTACAACATCACGGGATTGAAAATTTTTGGTTAATCCAGATTATATGTTTTCTGACCCAATTTTTATTTTCTCAGTAACCCAATAAAGCCACAAAGAGAACAAATCCTAATTCAACAGTGGGAAGAGAGAGAGAGAATCTATTTTATTTTATTTTATTTTCTTTTGTACAAGAGGACTTGATGGTTCAGCTCCTTCCACCGCACCGCTGTGATTGCCGGCCGAAACTCCGAAATCAATGCAGTTGGCTGCCCATCCCCGTCCCGAGAAGAATGCCCTGGAGGCTCTCAACATTGGATTGGGATAACCAATAGACCAATGGCTTAGCAGTACCAGGCTCCAACTTTCTATAGGGAAGAGATTAGGAGTTCAAACTTCAGAAGAGGTATACGTGTGTTAGTACTAACTAAAAAAAAAAAAAAAAACACATTGGGCTGGGGAAATTATATGGTAATAATACATTGTTGAAATTCTACCTTGTCGCAGGGCCAATGAATCACCGAATCCAGTCACAAGCACCCATTTCTTTGTCTTTCTTGTGACAGACTTTGATGTTGAAAAGCCGCACCTAAAACCATTCCTGACTCTCACTTTGGGAATAGTTTTCAACTGCACCCCTATCTGTTTTCAAAAGTGTGCAAATAACACTAAAGTGTTCAAAGACTATCCCTGTAGTTTCAAAATTGTGCACCTACAATTGTTTATATATAACATACACCTGCCAATATATATATAATACACATCCATCCAATGGTCTCCGGTGAAATAGGGAAGCAGATTTTCCAGGGTTCAACCGCAATTATAATGATTTTTCTATCATAGATTTTAATAATGTATGAATAGATTGAAAAACAATTTAGAAAGTGAAAATTTAAAATATAATTCTTAAGACCCTTGAATTAATCTCATCATGACGGAGGGTAATAGAAAGGAACCGAGATAAAGAATTCATGTAACCGGCTCCATTCATATGGACTCTGTTACACAGACTCTTTAAAAATAGTGAAGTACCCGTGTCGAACACGTATCCCTCGAACATGAGTATGGAATATGTGTCCGACACTTTTAGTTGGACATGTACTTAAAAAGTATATTCAATCATTCAATTACATTATATTATTACTTTAAAATGAGTTAAACGACTATATTGAACATTATATTAAATAAAAACATTACTTTATTCTAAAAAATAAAATAAAATAATTAATAAAATGAATATTTAGTCGTGTACGTGTGTCCTTCTTTTAGAGATTTGATACGTCCAACGCATGGATACATACCCGCGTCCGACACCGGTACCCAAGTCCATGTAACATAGCATATGGCAAGAATGACAATGACGGCCAAACTGCTAAAATATAAACAGAAGCAGACAATCTCAAACCCTAAAAGACAATTGGATGGGGTGCCTCTGAGCTTGAGCATGTTCTGCTAAGGCTACTTGACTTCAATCAAAACAAAATTATAAAAGCAACCCATCTGGATATCTTTCAAGTTCGTATAGGCCAACACTTCCAAAATAACTCTTATTTGTATACAATTAGTATGAAAACCATCTTAAAAAAAGTTTTTGTGGCCATAGATAAGTCAACATGAAGAAAATGTATTCTCTTCCCAACAAGACTTGGGAAAAGGGAATAATATATTTCACCAAAAGGAAAAGCAAAATTTCACGAAAATCAGTGGTTAACCTACTTTTGAGCTATAATGCTAATCAGAAACCTTCTGTAAGCATAAAAACTCGACCTGCCAAAGGACGTGGCAATGCTGAAACAGCATCTTGAATTTCCTGATAGAAAATAAGCAGAGTAGGATGACTTAGTTATGACAGAATAGAAACTAAAGAAGCATATAAACAGACCAGAGACAGTCAATACAAAACGAACCCAACAACCCATATTATTTATAACACTCGATGATTCACCAACCCTGGCATAATCTATTGAATCAGGGAAAATCTTTGGGATTAAATCACAGCAAGGACTTTGATTGTGACACCCCATAAAAAATAAGAAAAGAAAAGAATAAGAAATAGCGGACAATTAGAAGTTCAAAATAATAATAATAATAATGGAGAAATAGCTTTTTTTCCCCCAAATGATGGATAAATAGTTGTTTGACTAGGAGCTGGTCTAAACTAGCATTACAAGACTTCAATATATCAGTTGGGAAACACACACACACACTTGCTTTGTAGTTTTTGTAAATATTGTAACTTAATCCATTAGAATCATTACTGAATTATTATATCATATCATATTCTTTGAGTAAAACCCTAATACAGGATAAATGGCACAAACAAAGTAATGACAATAATAGGAAGGAAAGACGCAACTTACATCCGCTTGATACCTAGCTGAAAAGTGGATCAGAAGAATTGCTTTATTCTTGAATCTATCTGCATAACTGACAATCTGAAAAAGCTCATTGAAATACAACCAATGAAAATAAGAACATGTCAGGAGTCTAAAAGGATACATATACTATTAGACTGACAAGAGATGGCACAAAGAAAAAAAAAATTACAGAAAAGCTCAAGATACTTGACCTCAGACAAATGTGTGTGTCCATATTCTCTTGCATCCTCCACTGTCATCATGTTGTTAACATAGGTGCTCTGAGAAGAAATACATTACACTATGAATAATGCATTTAAAACTTCATGGTGGCATGGCTATAATATGGATAAAAATTAGTTTGTGCCAAATCAAAGCAAAAGAAAAATTAGTTCGAGTATTCCTGACTGATCCGATCATGTTTTTAGGACTTCTTTTATTTTAATTCCCTTTTTTATTAATATTTTTACACCAGAAGCAGAAAAACATCTGTTTCTCAAGCATTTTACTTCCAAAGTTCAAAACAGTATATGCACATGTAACAATTTTTTCATCATCAAGAGCTGCAAGCAAACCAAACCAAGCCAAGTAAATGCACAAGTTCAAGCTCACCTCACTTTAACTCGAAGCTATATTACATAGACCCTTCAAAAGTATGTGAAGTATCGTTCTCTGCCATATTACACTCAGACATGGATATGGGATTAACTAAGTTACCTAGACTCTCCTGTTCCCCTCAACATACCTGTGACGACACGACAAGACGGGGTTAGGGAATTGATGACAGTATTTATAGCATTCAATTAGCTGTTTAAATAATACAAATAGACAGCTCAAAGAGATATGTATAACGAAATAATTTGCTTGCCAGCCATGGAAAATACATAAAAATTAAGCATCTTTAGCCCACAGAGAAACTATCAAACAGGAACTACAGATCAATACAACATAACCGAAAAAGACATTTGCAAGGAAAAGCTAACACTCAAAATCTAAAC
The DNA here is from genome assembly GCF_030987335.1 of Cornus florida. Lineage (NCBI taxonomy): Eukaryota > Viridiplantae > Streptophyta > Magnoliopsida > Cornales > Cornaceae > Cornus > Cornus florida. The sequence goes on along the minus strand of NW_026775573.1, from coordinate 41,550,036 downwards.
AAACCAAATTCAATCAAAAAAATCATCAAATCAATATAACAACCGAAAAAGATCCTATTATCACTACCGTGTACACACTAACGGTCAAACAACCCCATCAGTAACTATCTGATCATGATAAAGCTCACAAGTACCACAATCAAAGATGGCGCAAACATCTCCAAATTGGTCAGTCAAATGCAAAATAAATAAAGAATTCTGATGCATGTAATAAAGACATATCCACATAAAAAAGTAGTATTATGTATACCTGCAGTTGGAGGCTATGGCAGCAAGGCCCTCCATGGTAAACCCTTCACAGCGAACCAAAATCAAAGACTAGAAATTTAAGAAGGATCAAGAAAGCAGCTCAAGGCTCTCATCAGAGACCACCATCCCCTTCAATCTAAAGCTCCTCCAACTTCAGACCACTCTTGGCCATGGCCTCAATCCAAGGGTGAACAAACCATCCCCAATCCTTGGGTACGAAACTTAAAGCAGCAAAAAGGGGCTTTCCTTTGAGTGTAAGCGACCTAACCTGAGGAAACCTGGTGATGAACCTCTCTGGAGTCCGGACTGACTACGTAGAAAGTTCCTATGACTACTTTTTCCGTGCTAAACCTCTTCACTATATACCACAAGTTGCATACTAATGACAACACATTCCGGTCTTGGTGATATGTCAAGAAATTGAGTAAGTACTCTAAAACATCCTCAGGAAGGATATACATCCTTCTACATAAACAAATAATAATGATGGATACTCGACACTTGAACCTGAGTGAGTGAACACACAAACACACACGCATACAATCCCAAACAAATACACATACTCTACCCAATTTACCGACACTTGAACAGTGAGTGACCGAACACACAAACAAACATAAAATCACAAACACACATGCATACAATCCTTAGTATCTATCATTCTTATTTGTTTCTGTAAAAGGATGAATATCCTTCCTGAGGATGTTTTAAAGCATGTATTCAATTTCTTGACGTCTCACTGAGACCGGAATGTGGTGTCTTTGGTATGCAAGTCATGGTATATAGTGAAGAGGTTTAGCAGGGAAGAGGTATTCATATGGAATTTCTACAGAGTCAGTCCGGAGAGGTTCATCGCCAGGTTTCCAGGGTTAGGTCGCTTACGCTCAAAAGGAAAGACCCTTTTTGGTGCTTTAAGTTTCATACATGGATTGAGGCCATGGCCAAGAGTGGTCTGAATTTGGAGGAGCTTAGGTTGAAGGGGATAGTGGTCTCCAATGAGAGCCTTGAGCTGCTTTCTCGATCCTTCCTAAATTTCAAGTCTTTGGTTTTGGTTTGCTGTGAAGGGTTCACCACAGAGGGCCTCGCCGCCATAGCTTCCAACTGCAGGTAATGCATATTAGTACTTTTTTTATATTATATGCATCAGAATTCTTTATTTATTTTGGATTTGACTGACCAATTTGGAGATGTTTGCGTCATCTTTGATTGTGGTACTTATGAGTTTTGTCATGGGCGGATGGTTACTGATGGGACGTTTGAGAGTACATGGTAGTGATAATAGGATCTTTTTTGGCTAGGTTATATTGTTCTTATGATACTATTGATTGAATTTGTTTTGTTTAAATTTTGAATGTTAGCTTATTTTCCTTGCAATTGTCCTTAGAAAGGTTCTTGGCTGAAAGAAACATGCTAATAAGTGATATTATCTGTGGGCAGATAACTGAATTAACGTCATTAGTGATTGTTCATCTATTTTGTCAGATCTTTTAAATAGTATAATTTAAATTTTTTACAGTAATATGAGAGAGAGAGAGAGGGGGGGGGGGGGGGGGGTTGGGGGGTTGTGTTTTTTCTAGCTTTATTTTCTGTTGTTCCTGTCTGATATTTTTCTGTGTGGGCTAAAGCTGCTTAGTTTTTATGTATTTTCCACGGCCGGCAAGCAAATTATTTCCTTATATAGATATCTCTTTGAGCTGTCTATTTGTATTATTTAAACAGCTAATTGAAAGCTGCTTAGTTTTTATGTATTTTCCACGGCTGGCAAGCAAATTATTTCCTTTTATGAGCTTTCTATTTGTATTATGTAAACAGCAAATTGAATGCACCCCCCCCCCCCCCCCCCAAATAAATAAAAAAATAAAAATGATGATATTTTATCTGTGATATGAAATGGGTTGTAAGTTCTCAACAATTATAGATTGATTAATTTCTTATTGACGGAATTTTGTCTCTAGGAATAATTCAAGCATATTTTACTTGTATTGCATCATATCTATTTGTTATTTGTCTTGGTAATGCTAGCGAAAGTGACTGAGTGGTCCTTTTACACTATATACACATAAAAATCTCCATAATTCCTAGAAACACTTTGGTAACCCTACGGTAGCTGTTGAGAAAATCCAACAATCCATTTTCAGCAATTTAGAAAACCATCAGATCTCCTGTATCTATCACGAATCCATATACATCCTTTTAGGCGTTAGCCCATCACATAAGATAATGGAAAACATAATTCACAGCGTCTAAGCATATCATTGCATAATCTAATGCAGTTTGCGAACTTGAGAACTTAATGTGTAGCATGTAACTAGAGTCGCATTCTTCCACAATCACCACTGCCATGGGGCATGATATTTGAAGAACACAAGTGAAAAAAAAAAAAAATTAAATGCCAAAATATTAGATCAAAATTACCACAAATCATAAATTTAGCAAACAGAAAGGTCCTAAATCCAAGAACACTTTGCATGTTGTCAATTGCTAACCTCTGTTACATAGAACACATTGTTTTGGTTTATGGACTGAGTACAAGCAAGTGTTAAGCCACATATTCAAACATGTAGTAAGGTAGGGATACATTTATTAAATCGCATAGTTGAAAGCGTTAAGTTACTTACAAATGAGAGTGATTTTCTTTTAACAAGTGATGATGAATGATATGTACTTTTCTCAAAACATACAAGTTCTCCGTTTTTATTTTTTATTTTTTAATTTGTGATATTAAAATTAGTTATGGTAAAACATAAACTTAGGCCAGTTTGGTTGGAAAGAAATGGAAGGAAAAGAAAAGAAAGAAATTGGAGGGACATGGTTATTTGTGTTTGGTATTAAAACTTTGGAAGGAAAAGAAAGGGAATGGAAGGATTTGGAGGGTTTGGAGGGATATATTAAAGCTTGATGAGTTGTTTTTGTTATCCTTCCAATTTTGCCCTTATTTTTATAATAGTTAAAATCAATGGAAAAGGGTATGGTGGTAAATTCATTAAAATATTTTCCTTTCCTTTACTTCCCCAAACATGATTACCATACTTTTCTTTCTTTTCCTTTATTAGTCAACCAAACACAATAAGTGGTTCACACCATCCTCTGTTACATAGAACACATTGTTAGGGCATTCTACTTAAATCTTTTCCTTTAGAAAGAACAATTTTGTTAGATTTTAATTCATTGTTACTTACCTGTTATAAAGAAAAAAGTAAATTTAGTTTTCAAATTTTAAACTGTAAGGTGCCCTCGAACTTGTGTTCCAGAACAAAAATCACAAAGATGTACACATTTATAAGGTAACTATGTGCTTGGCTGAAGTTCCTACTTTGTTTTATTCTACTCTATTGTGTCCATGTTACTAAGATGTAAGTAAATTGTTTCTGTATTAAAAAAGAGAATACCAGAGGTAGAGAGGCAAATAACAAAGAATTAGTAACATTTCACGTGTTGTACCTCCATAATAAGAATCTTTGCTTTCAAAACATCAGTATTAGAATCATCAGTGATGAAGTCGGACATGGTGTCTCCCGTAAAAGCAATTTCAGGCGAGGTAATAGGGTATGTAATCTGCGAATATGAAAAACCAAGCATGTAACATATAAGCTAACTAACAAGAAAACAACAATGTACCCCTCTCCCCCAAAAATATATAATTAATTAATTAAAATAAAAATTTTTTTTTTTTTGACAAGTATAATTAATTAAAATAAATATTCCTTTAAACAGGACAGTGGTGTTTGGAGATGACGGAAAAGGACTTCAGAAAGCAGGAAGGGTGAATCACAGATATGAAAAAAGTCAAACAAATTTTGACTGCATATAAGATCCACCAAATATACAGTTACGGAGATCTATGGTGTTGATAATTTACCCAAAATATTTTATCTTGTCCTGCCATTTTAGAACTATTGTTAAAGCATAAATTTACAAATTCCATTCTTCATTCTCTTTCATTTAATAAAATAAAATAAAATAAGTTCTGAAATTCAACATTATGCTTCATCAAGTACTAAAATTCAACTTCTACCTCACAAAATTTCTTTAAAACAAAAATTCAAAAAACCTTCGATGTATAAAATTGACAACTAATAAAGAATTAACTAACAAAAACCAAACTCTTTTACCAAAAAAAAAAAAAAAAATCCTGAAGTGATACTTCTAGAGGCCCGACAATTGACAGAAAGTAAATATTAAAACTTTCGCTAAGGTCCATTTAGATCGAGGAAAGAAAGAGGAAATCAAAGGAAAACACTTTAAAGGAATTAATCATTTTCCTGTACTTTCCTTCAATTCTTTCAATATAGGTGTACTAAAATGAACTTGTACTTCTAACAGGGATACAGATACAACAACTGAGACAGACCTCCACACCTGATGACTTCAAGCTCTTAATCTCATTCCCTGGAAGACCAATATACTCCTGCTTAAGTTTATGTCTGATGGAGTAAATTATATAACCCTGCCATAATATATTTGCAAAATCCGTCAATGCAAAAGAGGACTCTGGGAATATATCATTTCAATTTTCAGAGATGTCATTATGGATACAGAATAAAATATAACATCATAATATCACCTGGCTTGGTATGACATGATAGGTCCTAAATGCTCTTACTTTAAGGTCCTTTCTTAAATAAAATTCTTCTCCTGAAAATATAACAAAGTCTAAAGTTAAGCAAATACAATATACCAATAGAAATGAGCACAAGAAGAAATCTAATGACAAAATACAATGAGAAAGTGGACATTACCCACATTCAAGCCAATTAGCTGATGCTTCAGCTCTGATTGGTCCATTGCCCTGTGCACCTCAAAGAGTTTTTCTACACTTTCTTTTATAGCTGTTGGTACAAAAATAGTAGGGGGCGTCATTCTATACAAGCCACGAGTTGCAACATACATGGGCAATCCTCCCTAAGGAATGAAAACTTATGTCACAAATAGATTCCCACAAGGAAGGAAGATATCATTTTTGCTGTATAAGAAAAGTGGTTTGCATACCATGGTTAACTGAAGAATTAAGTGGGTAGAAAATTTGTGGGGGAAAATGTCCAACAAGGTGGGGAAAGTGATAAATTATATAACAATGACAATTGTGATGCTGAAATAACAAAAAAATTGTGAGTGAACTCTGTGTACCAGGAGCTGGTGGGGAGAAGTGAGAAATATATAACAATGAGATTGTGAATTTGTGATGCTAAAAAAACAAAAAATTGTGGGGAAGCCCAATAAGACAAGACTCAATCCAGATATACTTTTTAGTTTAAACAGAATTCTAGAATGTTTCAATTAAGGGTGCAACTTGGCAGACCAACCCAATCTTTAAGCAATCCAAATCTAACTTTAATGGTTGAACCCAATTCCTAACCTCATATATACACACGCAAGCACACACTGAAGATGCAGGAAAAATACTCTCTATTTAGAAAGAATAATTCTACACTTCAAGAAATCTTCCAACCCCCTTCCCTCTATTTTCAGTCTATTTATAGACTGTTACAAATCTTCTAGAAGCTTCCTAACTAACTCCTTGCGTTGGGCTGACCTTTTGGGCTTCTCTTGGTTATGGGCCCAATTCCTTTTATCTGAAATCAGGCTTCCAACATGATTTTCCGGTCCTGGACTTGACTAGTGAAAACTTGGTTTGGAACGGTTGCTCTTGCCCGACCCGTTATTAGCAATCTGGATCGCGCCCGGCCCAATCCATTTTTGGTGTCTTCATCTGCCCCCATAATCTGTCCCTAATTAATTAGGGTGAGATTATCGAAAAGACATAATCATGATGTGACAGCTCGAGGTGATGACGTGGGGAAGCGAACGGTTAGTTCAGAGAACGGTGCTTTGAGATTTGCTGCACCATTACTACCGTGGTTTATTGGGCGTTGAGGGTTCTTCTCCAAGTGCTGTGAGTTCTCCCGTTGCCTGAACTCGTGTTTCAGAGAAGAGCCTGGGCAAGAGGCCTCAACCTGAAGGTGGCCATGATCAAAGCGTTTTTCCTCCGGCCCAAAGGGCTCGGTCTTTCAGGATCACCATGACTCTTCCTTCCCCTCAGGTAACCATTCCAGAGGGTGAAGTAGCCAGAACCTCTGCCACTCCATGGCGTCCCTTGCTCAGACGTAGAGGTTCAGAACAAAATGACCTTCAATGAGATGTACCAACGCTTCCTAGCAACTGCTGTTGAGGTAATTCTTCCTCTCCTTTTCACCTTCTGTTTTTCCCGTTCTGATTATTTGACACTTGTACTTATCCGAACATCTGTGTCTTTGTGCAGACTCTATTTGGGATGTTCACCTTCCAAAAAGGTATTGAAACTTTGAAAGAAAAGCTTAAAGTTCCCTCTACCGGTCTCAACAGATCCGTCAAAGCTGAGCAAGAAGCAAAGGCTAAAAATACACCACTGTTGGTCAGGCTGAATGAATAAGATAAGGAGATCGACGCTATGAGGGCTGAGAGGAACGCTCTAAAGGCCGAGCGGGATTCTCTCCAAGGTGAAATAGACATTCTGAAGACAAAGAAGAACGTTGCGCAGACAGGAAGGGATGCTATGAAGGCTGAGAAGGGGGATATTCAACGCACTCTTATTGCTGAACGGTTGACCCATTCTGTTTCTGTGAAGAGATTCTCGAACGAGCGCACCGCTCTGCTGAACATGAGGGCTCTTCACGCGCACTTTTCCAGGATCGGGGCTATCAGATACGCTGAGGGATATAGAGATGGTTTTATTGACCGTTCTCCTCCTGAAGGCAAATCAAGCTCATGCGCAGGTCCGGATGAGCTGGATGCCTCTCTGGACATTGTCCCACCAAGCGTGTACAAGGATCCATCCCCTGCTCCTGCTGAAAATATCTTTGTTGAGTGCAATGAGATTACAACTTCTGGGGTCATTCCACCTGTCCGTCCTCTGAATGTTCCTCCCCTCACCACCGTTGTTCCTCTCACAGCCGTTGCTACTGACAGAACTTTACCAACTGAGGAGATCATCCATCTTGATTCTCCCTCCAGAAGTGATGAAGCAACCAATGATGAAGAGGGAGGCAATGAGCCAATCGGTGATGATGAGGCAGCCAAGGATGATGGAACAGGCAATGGATCAGGCGCAGGGGAGGATATAATAGAATAATGCTCTGCTGTCTTTTGTATTACTTTCTTATTTCTGTGTCATTTCCTGTACTTCAAGGAATATTTTATGATGATGAATGAAATGATGACTTTCTTTTGCAAAGCTTCCATACTCCAACCTGTGCTTAAATGAACTGACAGTTTAACTTCTCTATTTGATTTTCATTTTGCGCAAGTGTTTGGCGTTCGGCTAGTAGTGCCATTTGCTACTCACTCGGCTGAGTACCTAGCGCTCGGCTAGAATGCTACTTGTCATCTAGCTTATTTATTCTGCGTGTTTGGCGTTTGGCTCGTAGTGCCATTTGCCACTTACTTGGCTAAGTGTTTGGCGCCCGGCTAGAATGTCACTTGCCACTTATTTTTCGCAAGTGTTTGGCGTTCGGCTCATAGTGCCACTTGCCACTTACTTGGCTAAGTGCTTGGCGCTCAGCTAGAATGCCACTTGCCACTTGCCACTTGCCACTTGGCTTTTATTTTGTGCAAGTGTTTGGCGTTCGGCTCGTAGTGCCATTTGCTACTCACTTGGCTAAGTGCCTAGCGCTCGACTAGAATGCCACTTGCCACTTGGCTCTTATTTTGTGTGAATGTTTGGCGTTCAACTCATAGTGCCATTTGCCACTTACTTGGCTAAGCGTCTGGCGCTCGGCTAGAATGCCACTTGCCACTTACTTGGCTAAGCATCTGGCACTCGGCTAGAATGCCACTTGCCACTTACTTGGCTTTTATTTGGTGCAAGTGTTTGGCGTTCGAGTCGTAGTGCCATTTGTCACTTACTTGGCTAAGTGTCTGACGCTCGGCTAGAATGTCACTTGCCACTTGACTTTTATTATATGCAAGTGTTTGGCGTTGGGCTCGTAGTGCTATTTGCCACTTACTTGGCTCGGAGAGTACGTACATTTGTAAAAGCGTAATTCTAAATCAACATTGTTCAGAATGAAATTCAACCTTTACTGATAGTACCTTTTAGAGATGTGGCATTCTATGGTTTGTTGACCAACCTCCCAGCCATGGCCTCTAAATTGTATGCCCCCTTTCCTATGGCCTTTGCAACTCTGTATGGACCTTCCCAGGGTGACATCATCTTCTTAACAATTCCCACCTTCTTTTTTAGAACTAAATCGCTAGGCGTAAAGCCTCTATGCTTCACCTTTTTGTTGTGACTATTCATAAAAGTTTGCTGATATGACGCAAGCCTTACAGCCGCTACATCTCTTTTCTCTTCCAGCAAATCGAGATTAAATTTCAACATACTATCGTTCTGCTCTTTATTCCATGCCGAACTCCGAACGGTTAGAACTAAATGTTCAACCGGTATTACTGCTTTAATGCCGCATGCCATAGCAAACGGGCTTTCTTTAGTTGAGCGAACGGGCTTTCTTTAGTTGAGCGAACGGGCTTTCTTTAGTTGGCCGTCTAGGGGTTGTTCTATAAACCCACAAGACGCTCGGAAGTTCATCCAACCACTTACCCTTCTCGTCCTCAAGCTTCTTTTTGATGCAAGCAAAGATTGTTCTGTTAGTAATTTCAGCTTGACCGTTCGCCTGCGGATGGCTAACCGCCGCCAACTTCTGATTGACTCCATTCTCCTCCAACAACTCCCTCAATTGCTTATTGAGTCTGGGTCACACTGGGGTACGGTTCTATTATGCCTCTATCCATTTGGTGAAATAATCTGTTGCACGCAGAACGTATTTGTTCTGCGATCTCGCGGTCGGGAGAGGGCCAACCACATCCATCCACTATTGCGCGAAAGGCCATGGTTTGGTCATTACGTGCAAGTCTTCAGGTGGTTGGTGGATTAGTGGTCCAGACCTTTGGCACTTATCGCATCTTCTAGAGAATTCTTCTACATCTCGTGACATGTTCGGTCAAAAATATCCTTGCGTCACAGATCCGTTCTGGCGAACTTTATCTGAACTGATGTGCTCGGCTGGTGTAGAGTGTTTACACTACCTATCCTTCTTTTCATCTGCGCTTGCTGGAGGCGCGTTCAAAGTAGTTCTTCCGACTCCTCGGTCGGCTCAGGTCGGCCATGGATTGTATTTATTATCTGAACAGGCTGAGCGTTATGGTAGCTTGGCTTTAGATTTCCCTTCACTTGCTCTGCCGGTCGGTTCTGCTCCACTGTCGGCCCTTGAATATATCCTGCAAACTCGCCCTTTGCTATCAGCATTTCCACTTGCCTCCTTAAGTTCCTGCATTCATTAGTCTGATGACCAAAATCACTATAGAAAGCACAATGTTTAGATTGATCTCTCTATTCGAGAGGTTGTCTAATTAGTAGGGGAGAATGAAACTTATCTTTTTTCTCCTGATATAACCTTGCCAGAGTGACTTTAAGTGGAGTGACCGACTCCTCCTCTCTAGGCCTCTTCTCTGCTTTCCAGAAGGTCTGACGTTGTGGTGGAGCTTGTTTTTGCCGGATCTTGGTTTTGGACTTCTCCTCCGTAGAGACTATTGACGTCTTCCTTACATTAGCTGCTTCTTCTTCTTCCGAACGCACGAAACCATCAGCTCTCCCGTTCAGACGGCGCCATTGAAGATGCAGGAAAAATACTCTCTATTTAGAAAGAATAATTCTACACTTCAAGAAATTTTCCAACCCCCCCTTCCCTCTATTTTCAGTCTATTTATAGATTGTTACAAATCTTCTAGAAGCTTCCTAACTAACTCCTTGCATTGGGCAAACCTTCTGGGCTTCTCTTGGTTATGGGCCCAATTCCTTTTATCTGAAATCGGGCTTCCAACATGATTTTCCGGTCCTGGGCTTGTCTAGTGAAGGCTTGGTTCGGAGCGGTTGCTCTGACCCGACCCGTTATTAGCAATCTGGATCGTGCCCGGCCCAGTCCATTTTTGGTGTCTTAACACACACTCACACAAGTTACATGGAAGCTGGTTCAGTGCCCACAATTTTTTATTTTTATTTTTGTCTATGTCCTTCTGCATTTCTTCATGCTAGTTGTCGTTGCTCTCTTCACGTTGCTTCAGTTTGTTTTTGCAGCTTTGGAGTTTTAATTTGTGGGTTGCTTGTGAGTTTCATGCCGCACTTTATATGGCCATTTTGTCATTTTGTAGTATTATTTTGATGTTCTCAGGGCTGTTTGTACTGTTATTCTTTAATTTTTGGCTTTTTATTATCTCCAATATGCCTTAAGCTGACTGCTGTTCTTGTACAAAGGGGCATGCCCCTCTTGGTTTTGTATATCTCTTACACATTAATTCAAGACATTGCATTGACAATATATTATACTCTGAATTATATGTGTTGAAAATTGGGTTATTTACAGCTTACACTAGAAAAAATCCACAACAAATTTACACTCAATAAACACACACCAAAGTGAGTGGCCTCTCTCTTTAGTCCAACCAATTAAAACCATGAGCATCATGGGTTGTCGCAAAAAAAATAGCAGTGATAGGGTCTTTATAATTATTCAGATACAAAGTAATGATTCTCATTATTGTAAAAAAAATATGTAGGAGCACAAATTTAAACAACTCAACAAAATTGACCCTTTAATTCCATATATTTGACTCAGTTCAAAAAACTTAAAAAATACTCATAATCATATTCTCTATTACTTCAAAACCAAACTAAATCCCGAAAGATTAGATTTTATATCACATCAAGAATGCAATAATTAGACAAACCCATAAAAATCCATTATATATATATATATAGATATATATATATATATATATATGAATGTATATAAATGTAACAGGGTAAGCAGAGACTCACAATGTGATCCATGTGACCGTGAGAGATGAAGAGGAACTGCTGGGAAATGGCGCGTTGGGGGCATTTGCCGATGTCGAATGCTAAATTGAGCGTTGGGAGGATTACGCACGTTTCATGCCCAGCAATCGACAAACCCTCTATTTGGTACCCTTCAATCTTCATCCCCTTTTGCTGCTTCTTCTTCTCCTCCTCCTCCGTTGATTTTGAATTCAAATCATCGCGTTTCTCTGCTGAATCGGAACTCTTCTTCGTCTTCGATTCCATGTCTGAACCACCACCACAAGTGCCAAAACCAGAGAATTTTTAGGTCTGTGAAAATTGAAACTTAGAAATAGGCGTCTTACTATCAGTTGTAAACCGACCGGTTTACAAGAGTCCTTCTATTCCGACTCGGCCCAGGGTCTCGGTGGCATCACAGTCGGCCCCAGTATATATTTTTGACACTTGTTGCAACCGAAAAATTATTAAATTATTTTTGAGAAACATAAAAAAGTTAAAAAGGAACTGCACTCTCTGGAAGTCTGGAACTCACATATGTGACATCACACTCTCGTTGGATATTCTTCTCCTTTTATTTTTTATTTTTTATATATTTTTTTGTGTTGATGTTCTCAAATAATTTTCTCTCTTAGTATTTTAGATCTATATTTAATAAAAAAAAAAATTATTAAATAATCTTAAATCATAGTAGTATAGTCCAATATATTTTGATTCGCCTATATTATTACATGACTTATGATTTAGAATATTTAATTATTAATCATATTCAACGATTAAACAAACACCACACCATCTTTTTTTTTTTTTTTTTTTGGAATTAAATTATAGATAAAATCATAACATGGTATATAGTTAAACAAGTGTGTGATACATGGCACATTTACGATATTTGGATGAGAAATAGCAGATACTTGGGGGAAAATATTATGGAAAAATTACACTCACCTTTTCACGAAACTAAAATTACATAAGATGTTCTTGTGTTTTCAAAAATTACACACACTAACTCTACCATTTATGTTTATATAACATTGACACCTCCTTCGTGACACTCAAACAATCAAGTGTTTAGTGGAACATCTAGAATTCGAGTTTACCTTTAGTTTTCTAGACTGAAACCTGGACAAACCTTTCTCATGGAACCTTACTTAAAATAAGAATGACTATGTATAAACCAAGTGCCATGTGGTTAAGGGATCTCAAGGGGCGAATTGTAAATTTGAACGTTCTGAGTTGATTCTCATTATGTACAAAAACACCAGAGTTTAAATGAAATGTGCGAATATATCCGACCCATATATCCGAGGTTTAATTACCTCGCTCATCTTCCACTTCTCTTTCTTATAATTTATTTTTATTGGAGTAAATTGCACCGAAAGAAAAGACATAATGGAGTGAACAAGAATTACTTTAAAGATTTTCACGAACACCACTTGGATCATTATATTTCATTGTCATTATCTTAAGTATAAGGGTGCTCCCAAGTAACCACTTTGAGCTCAATACCAGATGAGGAATCACTAAATGTAATAGGTTTCCAGGTGTTGTTCTATATCTCCATGAATTTAGGAATTTGGTTTATAAACCGAAACCGATAATATTCGAGATTATGTAGGATTATACACGAAAGATCCTTTTTAGGCTCTCTCTTTAGCCCTATGTCTCTTATCCCTGGAAGGTCTTTCTCCACTAAGAGACCATAAAATCATTAGATTCAACATATCATTGTAACAAACCGACAATGCAATTATAATCTTCCAGTTGGGCTGAACAACAATCAGTGATGTCTTTCAAAAGATTTAAGACAAACTATGACATATTTCCTACGAAAGTTTATAACTGTTGGACAGAAAATCATCGATCTCGATCATTTCATTCAACCATACATAGTGGTGACCCTGTGTTGGATAATCCTGTTCTTAATTCACTGGATATGGCTTAATATTTCACAAAGGTACAACAATTTGAAGTATTAACTCTCCATTTTGGACTAATTTGAATGATTCATAATGTGAATCAATCAACTAATCAATTATTGTGGAATTAATAATCATTAACATGAATCACTAGTTGGCTTTTACAAATCAGCCACCAAATTAAGTTACAGAGAAGCTCAGAAAGTTCATATGGCTTTTAGGCATCAAAATTGAGAACTTACATTTAAAAAAGAAAAAAAAAAAAAAGAAGAAGAAAGAAATAATAAAATTGAGAATTCTATTCTTATGCCAATTAGATTCATGAAAAACATAATATTCTAATTTTTTTCATTGGGATTTAATTTTAATACACAAAATTTGTGAAATATAGACTTCAGAAGTAGTGTAGATCTTATCTTGATCCATCATAAATATGACATAATTTTAATACACAAAAAAATCATGAAAGATAAATTTTAGAAGTGGTGTAGATCATACCTGATCCATCATAAATAAAAGAACTTGAAAGTTGAAACTTTAATTCTTGATTACCCCTTGTATATATATGTTTTTTCTCAGTCATAAATAAATTAAGTTAATGCGTATCTTTCCAAAAAAAATTGCAACCAAATCATGAAAGATAAAACCCTCCATAATTTGATCGCCTTCCAAAGTTCCAATTAATTTGATAAACTCCTCTTCCAAAAGAAATTAATAAATAATTATGTATAAATCATGCGAAAGCCACAAAAAGTGATGAACTTCACATGTAGAAACTTTATCTGTTTATATAGGTAAAAATACAGACTTTGTATACCAATTGCATTGTGAGTGATAATATCTGTATATATAGGTGAAAATACAAACTTTGTATACCAATTGCATTGTGAGTGATAATACAATTGTGTTAGTGTGTGTGTGAGAGAGAGAGATTAAAACAGTGTGTGAGAAAGGGATGATTAAAAGCAAAGTGGATTTAAAACCCATATAACAAAGAAGCAAATTCTTCCAAAACAACATTGACAAATAACCAGTGACCTTCTATAGATCTCAGTTTCATATCCTACTAGCTTTTCTGCTTCTAAA